>NC_140595.1:330832870-332032870 GCF_964204655.1 Triturus cristatus
CTTACAGACAGCAGTCTGGCAAGTCTTTTAGAGGAAAGTCAAATTACAAAGGAAACTCTTCCAAAAAACAATGACTGCTTACATCAAACGACCCCTCTTTCAGTGTTTCCCCTTTCTCCTGTTGGAGGACGAATCTCCCAGTTCTTTTCAACTTGGTCCTCAATCACTTCGGACCGCTGGGTTCTGGACATTATTTCAAGGGGGCATACTCTAGAGTTCGTGAAGGTTCCCCCATGCACCGCTCCATCCCGGGCCTCCTCCCACCCACCTCAAGGAACGTTTCAATCAGATTCAGATAATGCTCAAAAAAGGGGCCATCGAAGTGGTCCTGAAATCACAAAAAGGATTGGGGTTCTATTCCCGTTTTTTCCTCATACTAAAGAAATTAGGGGAGTGGCGCCCCATCCTCGACCTAAGGTCGCTCAACAAATTCCTCAAGGCCCAATCATTCCGCATGCTCACACTAAAGGACATCATGCAATTCTTCTCTCACGGCGATTTCATGACAACAATCGACCTTCAGGATGCTTATTTCCATGTGCCCATATTTCCACGCCACAGGAAGTACTTACGTTTTCGTGTGGGCCACAGGGATTTCCAATTCAAGGTCCTGCCCTTCGGCCTCCGATCAGCTCCACGGGTCTTCACAAAGATCCTGGCTCCAGTGGTGGCTTATTTGAGACTGACGGGGATAAAAATATACCCGTACTTGGACGATTGCCTCATCAAACCCCAATCCTCCCACCAAGCGGCTCTCGATACTCAGCGCTGCCTCGATCTGTTTCAGTCTCTAGGCTTGTCGATCAACTTGCAAAAGTCTCAGCTTACACCAGCTCTGTGCAAGACCTTTCTGGGTGCGACCATCGACACAAGCACTGCCATGGCCTTTGCCTCTGCGGAACGTCAAGCACAAATTCGACAGCTTGCAAGCTCCATCGCAGCAAAACAGTCCGCTTCAGTCCGCACATTAAAGTCTTTTCTAGGGATGGCGTCCTCATGTATCGCTTTGATTCCGAATTGCAGACTGAGGAGTCGTGCCATTCAGGAGGAATTGGACAAGCAGTGGCGTCAAGTCTCCGGTTCCTTCAACGACCAGCTCGTAGTAACATCCCGCATAGTGCATGCGCTGCGTTGGTGGGCCCGTCCTTCCAACATCGCAGCAGGAACATCTTTTCTAACAACAGCCCCAGAGCTCGTCCTTACCACGGACGCATCCATGGAAGGCTGGGGCGGGCATCTTCAAGACTTATCCATCAAGGGCAAGTGGACACCGGCTCAGCTTGTCTGGCACATCAACAGATTGGAGCTAATGGCCATTTTCCTGGCGTTGAAGTCCTTCCGCCTCCAGCTCCAAGGGGAGTCGGTCCTTATTCAGACGGACAACACCACCTGCATGCACTACCTCAACAAGCAGGGCGGGACAAGATCTCCGCTGCTTTCACGTCTGGCTCAGAGAATTTGGAGTTGGGCCATAGCCCATCAGATTACTCTCCAAGCAGTCCATCTGCCCGGCATTTCCAATACTCTGGCGGATGCACTCAGTCGGTCAACATCATCGACCCACGAGTGGGAGTTACATCAGCCGACTCTGGACTTTGTCTTCGGCCGTTGGGGTCGCCCGAGTATAGACCTGTTTGCAACCCCTCAGAATTCCAAATGCCAGTCCTACGCAAGCTGGTTTCCCTACAAAGGATCGTGCGGAAATGCCCTTTCGATAAATTGGTACAGGACATTTGCGTACGCTTTTCCGCCGATCCCTCTGATCCCTCGAGTGTTGCGGAAGATGCGGCAACAACCGTGCCAGATACTCCTCATAGCTCCACGGTGGCCTCGGCAAGCATGGTTCTCGGAGTTGCTCCTCCTCTCCCAATGCGAACCCATCCTTCTTCTCCCGAGGCCGGATCTGCTAACGATGAACGAAGGACGGATATGCCATCCGAATCCCAGTTCACTCAGCTTGTCAGCTTGGAACCTGAGCACCTTGAATTTGCTCATTTGAACATTCCGTCAGCCTGCAGGGAGGTGTTAGCTAGGGCAAGGGCGCCCTCCACAGTGAAGCCTTATAAGCTAAAATGGAAGCGTTTTTGTCTTTGGTGCACGTCCGCTCACATTCATCCAGTGCACGCCTCCCGGGAATGCATTCTGCTGTTCTTCCTGCAGTTAGCGCAGTCTGGACTGTCACACTCTACCTTGCAGGTCTTTCTAGCGGCAATATCTCGCTTTCGACCGGATGGCTCGTCCTCTCTCTATTCATCTAGAGTAATACAGCAGTTTTTCAAGGGCCTCTTCCGAATGTTCCCGCCCATTCGGCGACCTCCACCCACGTGGCGTCTGAACATTGTATTGGCTCAGCTCATGAAGGCGCCCTTCGAGCCAATTCACTCGGCGGATTTCAAATTCTTAACTTGGAAAGTGGCCCTCCTCCTTGCTCTGACTTCCTCCCGCAGGGTCAGTGACATCCACGCCTTTACAGTACAACCTCCGTTTCTTCAATTCAGAACGGACTGTGTTATTCTCCGCACTAATCCGGTTTCATGCCTAAAGTGCCATCCGATTTCCATCTCAATGAACCAGTAATCTTAAAGACCTTTTTCCCACATCCGCAGTCCCCGGCGGAGCAGAGTTTACACTCTCTGGACTTGAAGAGATGTCTGAAATTTTACATTAGCAGAACACAATCCTTCCGCAAATCGGATCAGCTATTTGTGGCCTGCGGACGCACTTGTAAAGGACAGTCAGTTACCAAGCCCACGATTGCCCGTTGGGTTTCTTCAGTAATCTCCTTTTGCCATCAAAGGGCTGGTAAGCCTCTTTCTTCTGGATTACGGGCTCATTCAACAAGAGCCTTGTCTTCTTCCACTGCCCTGTTCGCTGGTGTACCCATCCACCAGATTTGCCGGGCAGCTACATGGTCCAGCAGGCACACGTTCACGAAGCACTACTGCCTGGAATCGATTAATGAAGCGGACACAGCTGTGGGACAAGCAGTTCTACGGAATCTGTTTAAATAAGGTGAGCCTCTGCTACTTCCCTCCTCCTTGGGAATTCTTTATTGCATATTTAATACATTGTTATTGTATTACAGGCAATATTATTACGGCCTTCTATAAGGCTGCTTACTGCTCACTATTCTATTCAAGCATGTGAATCTATGAAAGACACCCCAAATACTGGAGAAGAACAAATGTTACTTACCTGTAAACTGTGGTTCTCCAGTATTGGTGTCTTTCATAGATTCACATGCGACCCACCCTCCTCCCCTCAGAGGCTCTCTTCTCCTCCTTCGGCTCTGTTGTTACTCTAGTGCTACGAAAATCTGAGGAGCTGAGCCTCTGAGGAGAAGGTTCTAGAGGGTGCTTGCGCCTGATTGGCTGGAGTTTGGACTATAAAACAACATTGATATGTCAGTAAAGTGATTCTTTTTCTCAATGCTTTCCTATGTGTCAATACTATCCTATGGTATTTTTTCACTTGATATGCTAGTTCTGAAATGTATATAAAGTTTATTTGGATATGTATATGCTATTATGTGGTTATGTATGTTTATGTATATACATGACACTTATTGCTTTTTATATACCGTGGGACTCCCACTTCGACGACGGGGAATATTCAAGCATGTGAATCTATGAAAGACACCAATACTGGAGAACCACAGTTTACAGGTAAGTAACATTTGTTCTTTGTCACCGCTGGCATGTTATTACATCCTTGCTCTATTTCAGCCAGCTGCGGGAGGCTGCTGCACCGTCTGCCAGGGATTGGGGGAGCGGGACAAGCTCCTTTAGTGGGTGGGGCAGCTCAGAGTAGTTCGCAGCGCAGCAAGGCACACAGCTCTAGGTGCACACTTTTAAGGTGAACAGCTTGTGTGGCACTGGCACCCGGTCCTTGGAGACAGGCATTCTATACACGGCCCTGGGAGGCACAAAGCTCTGCTAGCCCTGCTCAATGCACATTGCCCTTGGAGATACACAGACACAGAAAACACAGAGGGGAGAACACACAGCTCTAGGAGTCTAGCAGAAACCCAACTCTCAGAGAAAACATCTCTTTTCACACATCTCTGGGAGGTACCCCACACGTTGGAAGCTACTGCCACTGGGAAACTTGCTTACATCAGAAGACAGTGACCCACGCTTCTAAGCATGCATACCTTAAAGGTACACACAGCTTTGGGAGGCTCACGGTCCCTAGATTTCCACGGCAATGGAAAGCGCAACTGACAGACGCACAGCTCTAAGAGGCAGACAGCTCTAGAAGCTCAACTATTAAACCTAAACAAGCTGTGGAGATTGGATATACAGCTCTGGCAGGCATGTGGCGCTAGACTACAAGTACTGGAGTCAGACCATGGCAAGTCTTCAAAGTGCACGGCTCAAGCTGCACGGATCTTGGAGGAGCACAACTGTAGCAGTGGTCTGATGTGGCGGTGCACAGCTCTACCTGCTCAGTTTAGATTGTACTTGTCTTGGGTGCCCATTGCATGGGGTGTGCACATCTTAGAGTTGTGCAGCTCCAAGGTTGCACAGTTAGAGTTGAGCTGGCCTCGGAGGTGTGCAATTTCCATTCACACAGATCTTGGAGGTGCATGATTGCCGGGTACACATATCTCGCAGAGCATTATTTCAGGTTGCCCTAATCTTGGAGGTGCACAGCCGTGAGAGTGCACAGTTCAAGCCGAGCTGATAGTGTAGGCACACAACCTGCGAGCACACAGATCTTGCAGGTGTACGATTCCCGGGTACATAGATCTTGGAGGTGCACGATCCCCGGGTACACAGATCTCGGAGTTCAATTTTTAAGGTTGCCCTGATCTACATTTTGTCTGCAATGGCAGCGTTGTGATTGGCTCGGATACCGTCCACACAGGCCTCTATGAGTAGGACGTTTTCTCCATGCAGGCTACATGCAGCCTACATGGAGAAAACAGGAGAGTGTGCATTACTGGTTTGGTCGGCCCTGGGGCCAACCAAACAGTCTGCGCCCACAACATTGGGCTAGCCACTCCTCCCCACCCCGCCCACCTGCAACCAAACCATTCTTCTGCTTTCTCGCAGTGCGAGAAGCAGACACATAAAATGGTATTTATACCATTTTATGTTTCTACTTCTTGCACTGCGAGAAAGCAGTGGGGCGACACTCCTGCGCCCACGTGGAGGAGCCGGCTCTGGGCTGCAGGGTGAATGGGTGACATCACCAAGATGTGGGCAGGACCGTTCCTATGAACAGCACAGTCATTAATATTTTTCATTAGGTTGGTTTCTGAGGCTGATTTAGAGTTTGATGGACAGGTACTCTGTTGCAACCCATTCGACCAAACACAAGGTCTGCCCACCCTATTGGCAGGCGGATTGCAAGTTTTACTTTTTCTGCCCGATTGAGTAGGTGCAATTGCAAATAAGTCCTACGACTAGCCACCCTATTTAGAGTGCATGATTACTTTTTTTTGTATGACCATCATTGCTAGGAATATCCTGGTGGTGAGGGACAGTGAAAAAAAGAAATATGCCCCCCTAGGTCATGGGAAAAAAACTGGTGTAGAGATCATTAGTTGTTTTTTCTTTCCAAAACAAACTCCCACTGAGTTTGTTTTTATAAAATAAAACACTTTGGAAAAGTCTGATGGCCAGCTGTCATGTTTGATGGAGATTGACGTTAAACTTTTCATACAATGACAAAAATTGCCATGATGTCTGTTCCTGCCAAAATATAGAGATGCCAATTGTGCTGGCCTATACCTCAAAACTGGGTGGGGGGAGTAAAGGCAATAATGTGCTCCACCACCCTGTCTGCCTTAACTCATTCTGCTAAATCCTAAATCAGGTCCTCGGTCTAGAGTGGTACATTGGCCGAAAAACTGTGGTTTGAAATGCTATTTTGAGGGATTACTAGTAGGTATACTATTTGCCTGCATTCATCCTATCACCTTTTGAGTGGTTGATTGCTAGTAGTATGCTTGGAAAATTGATACTGATATAGCTTTCCAAGCCTACTACTGCCATGTTTGTGAATTCAAAAAAGTAGTACATTTGCATACATTCTAGGAGTAGTTCCGTAGGTGCACATTTGCTACTCTTTTGGTAAACTGGTCACTAAGTGTCATTTTTACAAAGAAGTGGCATAACACAGAGCAGCGAGCAAAGTTGCTGCACTAGTTTGCATCACCTGAAGAGAGTAGAACTACTCCATCTCTTAAAAGAAATTGTGCAGTTCTACACTGTCCATGTCCTAGCGCACTTTGGGCTGCCTAGTGCTAATGCCAATGCAGGCACGCTGCACCATAGTGCAATGGTGTCTACTTTATGGTCTGTATAGTTTTTGTTCAGGAAGGGGGTATCCTTTCCGCTCAAAACTATCCTTGGTGGATTTTTGCTCTTTGTGTATTTGCTGCAGAATGCAGCACAAATGCAAGACGGAAATAAGGATATTTCTCCTCTATTCCCAAGCCTCAGGCAGGTGCACCATTTTAGCTCACACACATGTTTCCAGCTCTTTGTACCTATGGGTTTGCATCAAAACACATGGATAGATGCATGGTAATTTACCCACCCCTCCACCCTCCGTGCACTACCCATGAAACTCCTACCTGGCACCAAGTAACACAGGACAGTGCAATGCATTCAATTTTTTCAGATCAGCATCTTAATCTGCATTTGCATGGCGTTGTAAATACATAAATGATATTGTTTGGCTGCATCTAAAAAGTGATGCAACCCAGTCTTTAAAGCTTTGGAAATCTGGGCCAATGTGAATTCAGTTATGTGTCGTAATACATGGGTGGATGCACACAAATGTCTATGCACACTCTTGTTTTTGTGGCTTTGTAAATGCCAAAATGGATTTTACATATTGGGTGTGTCAAAAACGAGACGCAACCCCAAACACAAATCTTTGTAAACCCGGGCCTAAATATATTTAAATTCCTGATCCAAAAAATGAACAAGTTAAAACTTCATAGTGAGATCAGGATGGCAATTAAACCGACACACACATAGCAGTCTCAACGCAAGGGCCCCAGGCCCTCCTGCAAAGTCAATAGTGTATTTAGGAGGGGGTATCACACACAAAACACCCCCCTCTGAAACTACGCCCCGGAAACATCAATGACAACTGCTATGTTCATGAACATCTTCCGAGTCCCTCGCCAGAGATGGAGGTGGATGCTTATTAGATGGATGGGGAAGTTGCCAGGCAAGCACATCCTTCACTGCATTAACGCAGTTGGCTACCCCGCTATCGGTATCCAGGAGCCCTCTTAGTCTGTAGTGAGCCCTGTGTGCCTGTGGCTCCACACCCTGCATTGTGGACTGGGCTGCGCTTGCCTCTTTGTTTACAAATACACAATTCAGAGACACTTCCTTCGTGTTTTACAAGCACTGGCATATTGTAACTACAATACTTGTTATGTATTCCTGTTTTGACATTTGCAAGACGTTTGTCTTGCAGGATAACCGTTGCTGAATTGCTATAAAGTAATTACTTTTGTGGGAGATTTTGATCTCTCATTGTTACAGTATCCTTGTCAAGCAGGCTTCACAAATTGTAGACATCTGCAAAACCTGTGTATCAATATTTTCAGTTCTGTGCTACATTTTTTCTCGTTTCTGTGTTTATCCTGTTCTAGAAATGTTATGAGGATCACAAACATTAGAGGTTCTGAAACATTATGGGAGCTACTACAAGTTGAGCGGTAACAGAGGGGTGGTAAATCGAACCTGCAATTACAATTTCCATGCAATATCATCTTGTCATTACTATGCAGTTATGTGTTTATGGTGTGACTTGCAGAATGCACAATTACAGTACCTGTTCCTGCATGTTTTCTCCATTGCTGTTCCAACTACCAGTGACATATTCCACCTCCTTTTAGAATCCTGGTTTATTTTTTATTTTTGGTAGAACTCAAGAATTCTGGGTGCAGTAAAACCTACAAATTTGTATTTCTGTTCTGCTTGAAAACCTGAGTATTCAGCCGGAACAGAATTACCTCCCAAATGATGCCTGAGCCTTTCATAAATGGTTTTAGCCAGGAGCAGTGGTTTCCTTGCTGTTTGTTGCTATTACCATCTAGTTTAACTGGTTGCTTGTTTCTACATTAGTCAACTGTTCTAATTGTGAGAATACAATTTCAGCGTGTAGTTACCTTGCTATAATTGTCTATTTGTTTTATGTATTTTTAATAATTTCCAATGACTAAGAATATATTTGCTATATTATAAGATGTTATTAAACATGTTGTGCAGCAAACAAAAGAGACTGAGCTTTCATACTTCATTGTGAGTGTGATGGTTGTGTTGCACTGTACATGGACTCAGCCCACTCCAACTCCATTAAGTTGGGTCTTGACTGTTTCTCTAGATCTCACTGGCGAGTCAAGGAGGCTTAATGAGGTCTACTTAATATGGCAAGTCCTATGGTTGGAGAACTGATTGTTATGGACCCTCAGCATCCCGCCAGTTTTAAAAAGAAAAAATAAGGATGGAACACCCTAAAGGAATTCAGTTGTGTGGTGCTTATTTGGGCCTCTGGGATGATATGAAATGTGATAGGGTGATGCAGGTTCAGTTCACATACAACCCTGAAATGTCTGTACAGGCCCTTAAAACTAGTGCAACAAATTTCGAAAGCATCTTTCTGACCAGCTACACCCCAAGGTTCTTGGGGCACTCAGAATGCTGACTTACTGTAGAAGATTTCCAGTAACTCGTTGCCAAATCTCTGTTTCTGATCCCGGTCTGGATCCCGTTCCTTGCGACACATAAATGTGCTGCTTTTTTTTCTTCATGCCATACCACAGCAATAGGTTTTCATCTCAAATCCTAGGTTTATACCCAACCTAGGGGAGACAAATTAGACTCCTGTACCTTGTCCGGATGTTCCTTTTGAACTGGTGAAGCAAGGCTTAACCAGATGTCTAGACATGTACAACCTACTGACCCAAGGGGGACACTACTTATGCAACAAATGGTGGCATCAACATGAAGTCACGGCCAATCAATTTGAGATAACAGATTCAAAAATAATAACTGCAGTCAGCAAAGTTTAAAGCATCTTCACAGGGGTTCTTTATGATCCACCCTAGGTTGGCCTAAGTATGCCTATACCTGGGTCCCTTGCTCACCTTGCAAATAGATTCAAGCTAGCATGGCTGACGAAACCAGTCCCAGGATGCTTGTCTCCGGTCCAGGGAAGACCTGGCTTGGCAGTTTAGGCTGAGCTGTTCCCATGAGGAACAGGGTCAAGACTGATTTGCAAATGGCTGGGTCTGAACTGGGGTTTCGAAGTGAGCTAAAGAACGATGATGGATTTAACCCAGATTTGTGACTGGGGGTGAGTGTCTGAAAAGTGTCAGTGCTCCGTCCATCATCTCCTTGTGATTGCATTCTTTATGATCTTTCAGGAGTAAATGGAAGGAAAAGGCATCATCAACTGCTGAAGGAAGTGTGTATTGCCATGGAGACAGAACAGGCTGCATAAGTAGGATCTCTGCAGTTTCATTAGAGTCTTTTGCACAGAGCACAAAGAAATGGCGCCACATATGGTCAGTGGCAAAGTGCAAAGGCATTTGCCCTCCACAGGAATTTTCAAGCAATGCCCTGATGGTCTCGGATTAGCCTCTTCATAATTGCAAATATAGAAAAGTCTTTACACTCTATTCACTATGGATTTCTATGCTGACTCCGATTGAATGAGGTTGTGAAGAACACAGATTTCGCACACTACGTCTATGGAACATTATAGTGTTATCTGTGTGTTTTTATTAAGTCCTACTGATTGTTCAGCCAAACACACGCTGTTACTTACAGAAGAAATAACGGTGTCCTGCTTGGATTAATCAGTACACCTCATATACGTGTCCAAGAAAGAACATCTAAAACAACCAAGAACCCAGAACAAGGCATCCCAACTCTGCTTGTACCTGAATGCATTTGAACACAAAATACTTGTATTGAAGGTGGGGCAAGATTTAAGTTTGAAGTCTCTAAACCACTTCCAAATTGTTTTGAATCAAGACCTCTGTATCCTTTCGCAACTGTTGCCCTCCTCTGCATGCCCACCCACCACCTCAGATCTAACATGACGATCTGTCAGTCGAAGTTCATGCAACTCATTGAACACATAATTAAAATCCCTAAGCACCCCATTTTCAGGAAAAGTGTGAAATAACGGTATTCAAGAAGGCTTTTCCATTTAGTTCTGAACACACTGGGGCCATTTATCTCTCTTTCTCTCGCTGTTATGAATAATGTCCATTCAGTCTAGTTTCATTTGATAAGCTTTCAATACAAAATACATTAAGGCATTTAACAATAACTAGATGCATAGACTCATATTACTATTGTATAAATATCTCAAATCCAAGGTCAGTATATTATGTATATATAAAAGGTTTGCACGAATACATCAGTAAATAACAGAAGACAATGGTTGTAGGTAAAGGCAGGGGGTTGAAAAAGAAATGGAGGAAGAGGCAAGGGATGTAAAAGAACAATTAATATTAAAAAACGTCATTAGCCAATTGACACTGGAATTTCCGAGCATATTTCCTGGAATATCTGTGCAGATAGCAGATGATACATGGGCAAATGCCCACAAATCCTCAATTGGATTGATCCTCAAGCCTGTAAACTAAAGTCTGTTGACAGTTGCATATATAAATGCAGATGGAAACATTTGGTTTCAAACGAAATATCAACCACACAGAAATATCTTCCTATAATAATGATGACTTTTTCTAAATCCCCAAATTCAACAAAACGTATTGGCTTTATTTATCATTCTAGTTTGGAAAAAGCGTTTAATAATGGGTGTAGGTGTATATTGACATTCTTCCAGTGAGAAATGTATTCATGTTAGATATTTTTGCAGGAGATTTTTTTGGGACTTAAGGGGTTATTTTCCAGGTTGGTAGGCTGTCTAGCAGGTCGGTGGATTCCCTGACCTCTGCGTCAAAATACCTGTTGAATTATTTAGAGAACCCCCACAAGCCTGGTGGGTTTCTCTGCGCCTACAATGCATCCACCATCACGGATACACTGTAGGCACAGCTGAAATACTGTATGGGCACCTTATTTCTGGTTGCACTCCCCGTTTCATTGTGCTGGTGAGAAATACACCCATAAAGTGGGGGTTTCTTTCTGAAAAGCAAAATACCAGTGGCCCTGATTCCTTGCATAGTGCTTTTACCGCAAATATGCATTTAAAACGCATGCCAATACCACACATTGTTTTTAGATTTTAAAACAATGTATTTGTGGGAGGAGACCTCCCCACACCCCCCAACTTACCTTTAATGCATGGTATTGGCATGCGTTGTAAATGCATATTCAAAGTAAAAATATGCATGCTAAAAAATAAGTGGTAAAGGCACAATGCGGTAAAAAGGTCCCAGCAGTACTGTGGTGTATACACCACCGGCTCAAAGAATTCTAATTGTAGAGCAGGCTGAGGCTCTGCTGTCAGAAACCCAGTGGGTCCTACACTTCCAAATGAGGAAGACTGGAACTTCAGGAAAGATCCCTTTCCGCTGAACTTTATAATGATCCCTTGTGTATTAAGTTTTGTCGCTCTGTCATCACATGCTACCAAAGATGTCTCTGTGATGCAAAGTGGTTGCAACACAACAAACTGGATTTAACAATGACTCAGATAAATGAATTAACAGGAGATAATGTGTGGGATGGCTTCCGCTACTCTTTCCCTAACAGTGTACAACACCAATACCGTAGCATGCACCAGAGAAACTTTTCCAGCGCCCTCATAAATTCACAATAAATAAAGTCCACGTCAACAATTCAGCTCAGGGCTAATTGACGTGTACAAAGTATTGAGTTCTATGTCTACTGTTTAACGCTAACATGAATGCAATTCATACAAACTATTGAGTTATATTGACTGTGTTTAATTTGTGCCAGTGATGAGCACCAGAAATCCATCAATCTCTTTATTCGATTCAAGTGTGAACCATAAAAGACAAATAGTAAAATATTTACAGTAAAGTTGAAAGCATGTTTCCAAGTTCCTTCCTTAAATACTGTTTGTTTCATAAATTAATAACATTAAAATACGAAAACCTTCATCAATCAAAAACACCAAATCATAATGATATGCAAAATCAATAAAACTCTTGAAGCTGCGCATCAAGAAGCCTTCTAATATTTCTAACTGGCCAGATAAAAAACTAGCTACGGAAAAACGAAATAAGTGCTATGAAATTGTTGCAGGAATATAAACAGGTCTGGCTCTCCCCGTTCTCCTCCTCTCCTAAGGAGGTGACTACTGGGGTGCCTCTGGGGTCCTCTTTGAGCTCCCTTCTTTTTAATTTATATGTCACCCCTCTGATTCACTTTACTGAAGAGTTGGGAGCCAAAATTATAGCATACGCTAATGACACTCCGCTTCTGTTTACCTTGGGAAAATCAAAGTGTTCCACGTCCTTGGCCAGATATTGTTTGTCAGCAGTCTTTCAATGGCTTTCCTCAGCACAGCTTAAATGTAACAAGGACAAATCAGAAATTCTCCTTTACTGGACCTTTCCCCCCCAGTTTAGGGAAGTATTATGGCAAGCCGAATTCCCCATGCCAGCCTCGACGGGGCAACCCGCTAAGAATCTTGGAGTCTGGTTCGAAGAGAATCTTTCCTTTTCTACCCAGATTAAGAAGCTCCCAGGGAATTGCTTTGGGATTCTTGAAACCCTTAGGAAATTTCTCCCGCATCTCCCTAGGGCAGCTAAGGAAATGGTGACTCAGGCCCTGATACTTTCATGGATCGACTACGCTAACACCTTGTATGTCAGCCTTCCGGGTTACCTACTCAATAGACTGCAGGTTGTCCAAAATGCTGCAGCGAGACTTCTTTTTAACATCCCGATGACAAGTAGTGTTAGACAGCATCTGTGTTCACTTCATTGGCTGCCTGTGGCTGAATGAGCCAAGTTTAAAGCCCTGACCCTGGCCCATCGTGCTCTGCATGCCTGCGGCACCACTTACTTAAGGAAGCGTTTCCTGTTCTACACCCCCGCTAGACACCTTCGTTCATCATCTCAGCTTCTGGCCCACATTCCTCGCTTCCGGTTTATGCGAGTGGGGGGCAGTTCTCTTGCTGTCAGAGCGGACACGGCTTGGAACTCGCTTCCTCGGGCTCTTCGTAGGAGTATCTGTGTGCGTTATAAATATGATAACATAACATAACACAAGTAAGTTATCTTTAGGGTCAAATTTTTGGGGAATGGAAACTAAAATGTGTACAGTATTTAAACAGAATCTCATTAAAACAAATTTATGTTTTACGTTAGTGACCGTAATGACATATGGCTGAATGCCACGATGTGTTATCAAGGATGCTAGTACCATATTAGTAACTTTATTTCTGGTCACAGCTTGCCCTGTCTTCCTTTCTAATCTGGGTGAGTAGTGTTTTAAAGTCTCTCTTGTTTATTCTCTGGACTGTCTTAGGTTCTTCAAAATACCCTGGCATTCCTATATCCTTACACATTTTCCTGATATAGGCTAACCCTTGCATTTGGTCTGCAGTATCCTAGTTCCATGTAACGTATAGATGTAGAGCAGCTTGTCAGCATAGTAAACATTCTTTTGAGGCACTTATTTTCCACTTTCTGGAGAATATTTATATTTGTATAGCCCCAGATACTTGAACCATAACAGGCTACTGATTTGCACTCAGCAGTATAGATAGCAGTTCTCTCCTCCAGAGGCCTCATGCCTAACCTAGCTGCAAACCTAAATACCGCAGTGATAGATTTTGCAAAATATAGCCTACTTATATCCCTTGGGTGATGCCCGTTGTTCCAACGATTGAAATGCAGACCTTAATAGTAGAAGGTATCAAAATTTGATATCTTTTCTCCACTTAACAAATGAGGACAAGACTTCTTATAATGTGTGTTTTACTGTAGTAGACATTCAGATCTACGTTATTCATAAAGATTATAAAATGATCTAGAAGACATTGTAGTCCAGTACCTATGGGTGCAGGCAGAACCTGGTTGTCTGTATATAACAAGACAGGCACAGGACGCAAACGTATTTGTGCCATATCTCTCACCTCTTCTGTTAGGAATTTTCAATATTTTTCATATAAAGAGTAACGAGGAAGAGGCTCAAAACACACCTCTGCTTCACTCTCTACGAATCTTGAAAGGCTCATTTCCCATACCTTCCTTATCGCACACTAGCAGTGGTACCTGAATATAGATGCCTACAAATGTAAGCCATTGAGTCATCAATCCCGATCTCTCCTATCAGTGCCCACAATTTAGGATGGTTTATGCAGTCAAAGGCACTCAATAGATCCATAAATTACAAATAAATTGAACCTTTATTCAGTTTGTTTTTGTTAATTAGTAAGATTTAAGTTCAGGCCATGCTCTATGGTGCAGATAACTTTGTGGAAACCATATCAGACATCACATATAATATTTTGCACTTCTGACGAATTTTTCAATTGTGGCAGCAATATTCTCCCCACTACCTTTAGTGTTGAGACAAGTAGTGAGATGGGTCAAGAGGAACATGTCTCAAATCTATTCCCTTTTTAAGAAATCGGGACACTTACTGAACGACTCCAAGTAGAAAGCAAACCCTTACTTGAAACAGCTTTCAGCTCATTAGTCAATAAAAGGGCCCAGAGATCAATATTTTCTATTAACATAACTAATGGAACCCCATTCGGTCCTGGTGCTTTCCCCTCTTTACTATTTTTGATATGGCGCTGATGACCTCTAGGTCAAACTTGAAAGGACAAGGTGTTGCCTCGTCATCACATTGCCCCTTCTCCATTGGAATAGTACTGTTTTTATTTGCAGACAGAGAATAAACAGAAGAGAAATAATCAGCCAAATGATGTGGGGGAGTTAAACTTTCAATAATTGGGCTGTGCGCACCCTAAAATAGGGTGCATTAATGCCACTCTTAAATTCAGTGTTGTCCCTCTGCTTGCTAGTTTCATATAAAGCCTTGCTAGCCTCTTTTTAAATGACTGTTTTTCTGTTTAGAGAGAGTGTTCTTATAAGAGTTTGCAACTTTCACTAATTCTGCACCTCTTGGAGAGTTGTTTAATTCCTTTTCTAATCATGCTATTGGCCTTTATGCGTGCTGTGTCAAATGACCTATGTGAATCTACTTGACCTTTAGATGCATGCCTAATTAGTCCTGCTTAATTTTATTTGCTAATATCCCATATGAGTGTAAAACCATGTCACTGCCAGCAGTTTTATCTAAGAATATGACAACATAATCATTATGCCCCCTCATTATACTTCCAAGGAATGACTCAGTATTAATTCTGTTCCACTTTACTGCAAGGTCATTCCGTTTCCTAACATAACGACCTTGTCTTGTTAGATGATATTTGTATAGCGCACTGACACCAAAGGTTTCCTGGCGCTTAACCACAGAAGAATGATAACAGCAACAAAATAAGAGATAACAGTAAGCTGACTAATAAGGAGGAGGGTAAAGGGAAGTTTTTAGCAATTTCCTAAAGTTGAGTAGGGAGGGACATCAGTGATGTATCTACTGTGCAGGTTAACTTGAAAACAATCACAAAGGGATTGTAGTCTCTCATACACACTGGGGGAATTTGAAAATTGCATATATTTAACACTTTTAGTCACAACAATATGCTCAGTTATACTGGTGTTTCCTTTTCCTAAAAGTGTAGGCAACTACATTGTAGATACCATGGAATGAGTGGTTGCGGGTGTTCAGCAAGGAGGACGTCCAAGACCATGAGGTCCCAAGACACTGGCCAGGCCCAGTTAGATCTGATTTAGGCTGGTTTGATCCATGTGAGCGGCATGGGAGGGTGTTGTTGTCGTCACAACCCAACATGTACCTAGCTGCTTTCCCTGCTTCACTTTCCTTCCCTGCCACTCACCGCCTGCTACTACCCGCTACTTTCCCACTTCTGCCCTACAGGGGCTGTCGCTCTGCTTGGGGCTCATAAGTCCGGAGGCCCGCCAAAAGAATGAGTGACTGCCTAGGGCATGCAAGTCCACGACTCCGGAGGCCCGTAGGCCCGCAATAAAGATGTAAAACCAACTAGTTGCAAAGAGTCCGAAAGTTGGAGTTTGGGGAGGGGGCTCGGTCCTTCTCTTTGCCCTCCACAGTTAATACCCAGGGTCTGCAGAATTTGTAGCTGGTTATGAGAATAGGACGTGAGTTGTTTTATGGCCAGTTGTGGCCAAAGGAACAAAAGGAACAGAAACCTGGGTTTAATGGAGCACTTGAGCACGGAAGAAGTGAGGCACAGAAGCATTGAGACCTGTGAGTGGCTAGGTGCTTAGGCACACATCGGCACCCATGGCAAGCAGAGGCGGCTGACGTGAGGTCGGTGCACCTTGCTTGCATGCGGGGGGTCTCTATAATACCTCTATATTGTTTCTGTGCCGTTTTTTGCCCCTGAGTGATCACACAGGCCCTTTCTAATCTTTGTCTAGTCCCGGTGCTGATTACTTCACATCAATTGTGTGCTGCAACTTTCTGCAGTTGGCTGCAAACTTAGAGTGGATCTTCTAGCGTGCTCATGCCCCTTTCTTGCAGTATTAGACATTGGAAACCTTCTAGGCAAGGTGAGGCGATGCATATACTTCAGACTCTTTCTTCCCTTTCGGATGACCCTTTAGAGGCGTTTGAGAGGCCTTATATTTGGTTCCTTTACTGCCCTGTAAAATTCCTTTTCGAGTGGCTTGAGGGTGACAGAGGAGAGTCAAGCCTGTCATTGAGATCTGTGGGTGATGTAGCATTAGTGGCTTCAGCAGTAAGGTATAACCTGTTCCTGCAGAAGTGGCCTGTCTAGGATTAGGTGTGTGGCTTGCAGGCTTGGGGTGCTCCTTCCCACTACGACTTTCATTGGCAACTTCCTTTTCATCCTTTCCATTCTATGCCATTATTGCTCTAAGCTAAGGGTGGGCGTAGTTCGCGAAGTAGCACTTCGCGAAACTACGCAAAGTGAAGTTCGCACTACGCGAGCTACGCGTAGCACTTCGCGAACTGCGTAGTAACATGTTCGCACTGTGCAAGATGTTGTTTTCAATGATTGCACAGTGCGGACAAGCAACCGGCACTGTGCAATCATTGAAAATGGCACCTTGCACAGTGCGAGCTGTAGTTTTCTGCTGCTCGAGTAGATTTTTACTCGAGCAGGAGCTTTCTCAATGCGAACTGGTAGTTTCTCATCGCGAGCGGTCGCGAGCATACGCGACCCCTCGCAATGAGAAACCTGACCTCCTCGCGTTGGGAATCTCGCCGGGAGGTTTATTTTCCATGCTCGCGATCGCGAACAAGGAAAAAGTCTTGCCGGGATGTCATTTTGCTTGCTCGCGGTCGCCAACTTGACGTTGAGGACCACGAGCAAGCAAAAAATGACCGCAGCACTACGCAACACTACGCTACGCGTGTTCGCACTGTGCTACGTGCAGTTCGCGTAGTGCGAAGTAGCGTGAACTTCGCAAACTACGCGAGCGTAGCGTAGTGCTTCGCCCAGGCCTACTCTAAGCACCTTTAGGTGGAACTCAGATCAGGAAGAGTAGTCTTTACCCAATTGTGCCAAAAAACAAAATCTAATCCACTAAGAAATAGAGCACATTATTTGGGAATTCTCAAGGGGGTGGGGGACAGAATAATACCTGCGTATTTTCAAAAATGTTCGGAAGTAAACTCCATCACTAGCTCAGTGGCGCACACAACAATGAATGTAAAGATGGAGATTGAAGAAAATCATCCGATTGTGTCTATAGAGGATTTGCGTGGGCCTCATATCGCTAACCCACCACAAGACCAAGTGACCCACTCTAGGGAAGAAATAATATTTTCATCCAGGGATTGTTCACTGGTTTGTAATGCTCAAGTGGCTCAATCAGCTCCACAGGTCTCACAGTCTTCTATTGTACTGGATTACACCTTACCAGTTATTTCTCCAGTTAAATCAGATTTTGTGGTAGTAAATAGGGGTTTGGAATTACTGCCTGAGAAGCCAAAGCTGCAGGAAAGGCCATGGAAATGTTTTCGTGTACCTCTAGTTTTACAACTTTTGTATTATCAAATATTTCTGTGTCTCCTAACATGTTGCTGAACCTACCCATTAACATTTAATTGGACTATATATGTTTTTCTAAACCATTGCAAAGCCTTGAGCTCATTTTGTCATCTATTTTGTCTAAACTGAAAAAATTTGCTGATAGCTCAGATAACATCAGATATTTTTAACGGTAATTCTTAAAGGATTACCCTTAAAAATAGCTGACAATGGCAATTTGAACAGTTTCAAAAGTTCCACTCTTCTTAGCTTTATTGAAATAGGTGTGCAAGTACAACTAAACCCGAGCACACCTGTAAAATATAACATCAAATGTTTAACAACAAATGCACACTAATTTTCTTGATATTTCATATCATGGTCTTCTCTTTATTTTTCTTTGGTCCAGCCAACACGTGTTTCGTCGCCCGCGACATCCTCAGGGCTGGAAAGTGAATAAATATACACCATTTGTTTGTTTGTCTTATATATGAGCTTTCCAAAAGTAATGGTGAGGTGAGCTAATGGTGGAGCCCATAAAGTAAAGTCAGATACAATTATTGAAACACATCAGAATCTAGTATCAACCATTGAGATATCAAATGTAATAACAGAAGACCCACGTTGCTGAAAAAGAGTGACGTCAGTGTATAAACGCCTCCTGAAGGAAGACGCCAAAAATGAAATTGAATCGCACCACAGTTATTGGTGTGTGAAGTCAACAGAAATTGGAAGAAGAATATACGCCACCACTAAAAGCCAAATGTGAAAAGACCCAAATGCCGACATGACTAGTCTTAAGTCATATCTACCTGATGACCAGTTAAATCCGTCCTGGCCACTTGAACAGAGAAGTGATAAATCAATGCCACAAGATATACGATCTGAAAAAATTATATTTTGCTTATAGTTATTAATGGTAAACACTGAATATTATCCAAAAGCCAGAGAAACTAGAGAAATTCAGAGAAAACCCTTAGCATAGACAAATGTGATCACTGATCACTGAGTTAAAGCTGAATGGCACGTGCGATGCTGCAATCTGTTATCGGTTGTAAGTAACATTACTCCGAAAGCACCCGACTATCTCCCTGAATGATTGTCAGTATCTCAAATAAAAAAGACATCCAATATAGTAGACTACAATCATGTACCAAAATCAAGTGTACATTGTCTGCGCAATGCACCATGCAAACAAAGTTGATGAGATATTAATCACCCAAAAAATAATGTAGCTCATGGTCTAAATTAAGACCATGTTCAACCGCTCCCATTTTCATGATCCAAACTGCTTCTCTGCGTCTCAATGTTAACTCCATATTACCACCCCTGGGATCCCTTTTGATCTTGTCAATCCCACAGAAAGTGAATATTTTGTGTCTATCCTGTGTTGTACATTCATTTATGTGTACTGCAGTAGGGTATCTTGAGTCTTTGTATCTGATCGCACGTCGATGTTCACTGATGCGTACTTTGAGAGGTCGAATAGTACTCCCTCTATAAAATTTGTTGCATTTACATTGAAGCATATACACCACAAATTTACTGTTACAATTTATCATTATAATTATAATTGTATAATTGTATGGGCTCCACCATTATCTCACCTCACCATTACTTTTGGAAAGCTCATATATAAGACAAACAAACAAATGGTGTATATTTATTCACTTTCCAGCCCTAATGAAGTCACGGGCACTCCCGGGCGACGAAACACGTGATGGCTGGACCAAAGAAAAATAAAGAGAAGACCATGATATGAAATATCAAGAAAATTAGTGTGCATTTGTTGTTAAACATTTGATGTGATATATTACAGGTGTGCTCGGCTTTAGTTGTACATTGTGTGTTCTCTAGGGATCACTAATTGGGAAGGGTGGATGACCCTTCTTCCTTTGAGCACCCAGAATACATTCATCCATTTTACACTGAAACTGGGTAAGCACCATTACCAACCAGAGATCTGTCATCCATCCATTGATTGAGATAGGTGTGCAAGTAGGTGGTCTTAGGCTTAAACCCCAAATGAAGGCCAATAGTTGTGACCTGTCAGTAGACTTATTCCATTTGGAAGGCTTTTTTAAAGAAGATCTTTCAGTCCCAGAGGTTACTAACAACTGGGAGGAACTCCCCAGTCATGTCCCTGATCTAGGGAAAAGTAGTGAAGTTTTCCCAATCTTGAAAAAATCTAAAAGGGAAAAACTGACTTCCAATGTAGAAGAATTGGCTTTTAAGCCTAGAAAAAGAAAGGGAAAATAAATTAGAAAGGACAAGCAAGAGAAGTATAGGAAGGGTTCAATTATCTATGTTGTATCTGCAACCTGAGGTCCCTGCCGTCCAACCAATAACAGACAAGGTTACTGCCTCGGACCTTCGTGGGTATAATTCCCTACCATCGGCCTGTCATCCGACATAAACAGGGCCATAATTCACCATTACTGATTCAAAGTCTGTGCAGATGGTCCATGATTTATCAGTGCCCATACATTCCCACGATTGTTGGAGCAGAGTCCTTTAGGCTGGAGGATGATCAAAACGTATCTAACAGCTATGAGGAAGTTGATTATGTCCTTCAATTGGTGGATATTTTTGCTGACCCTGATATAGTATGTAAAAACAGCAATTGATGGACAGAATGCAGAGCAACGTCATACATTCACCCCAGTACATAGATCTGGGCCTAAATCCATCGTTTTTTTTGCTCACCATGCCATTCCAGTTTGAAACCAGCCATATGCAAATCATTCTTGACCCTGTGCCTCAGGGGAACAGTCCAGCCTGAACTGCCAAGCCAGGTCCTCCCTGGACTGGAAACAAGCATCCTAGGACCGGTTTCGGGGTTTCACCCCTCTTCAGCCAGGATAGCTTGATTCCAGTGGCATGGAGAACACAGGACCCACGTCTGGGCATACTCGTCCCACTCGGGGTGACAAATGCAAAAACAACAATTGATGGACAGAATGCAGAGCAATGTCATACATTCACCCCAGTACAGAGATCTGGATCTAAATCCATCATTGTTTTGCTCACCATGCCATTCCAGTTTGAACCCAGCCATATGCAAATCAGTCTTGACCCTGTGCCTCATGGGAACAGTCCAGTCCGAACTGCCAAGCCAGGTCCTCCCTGGACTGGGAACAAGCATCCTAGGACCAGTTTCGGGGTTTCACCCCTCTTCAGCCAGGATAGCTTGATTCCAGTGGCATGGAGAGCACGGGACCCACGTCTGGACATACCCATCCCACTTAGGGCGAAAAGTGTTACAGCAAACAAATGATGGATGGAATGCTAACAATGCAAACATTATCCCCAGTCAAAAGATCTGGGTTAAATCCATAGTTCTTTTACCCACTACGCCACCCAAGTTTGGACCCAGCCATATGCAAATCAGTCTTGACCCTGTGCCCCATGGGAACAGTCCAGACCGAACTGCCAGGCCAGGTCCTCCCTGGACCGGAAACAAGCATCCTGGGACCGGTTTCAGGGTATGTCACCCTTCTTCAGCCAGGCTAGCTTGAATCCAGTGGCACACTGAGCAAGGGACCCACGTCCTATTGATGGGCAATTTTAATGCAGAGATTCCACCCATCTTATCGAAGGATGAGTTTCAATTGGGGAAAGAAAATGCTTTGGGTATCCCATGTCAATTGTTGCCGCTCCAGCAGGGGGATGGGATCGGTAGACAGTTAGTTAGACTGTTGGACAGCCTGATGCATAGGCGACCAAATGGGCCCAGCTCACTTTTGACAATGGGAGAGTGTCTACACTGATCGATTGTTATAATCTCTTCCTAAAATTTTGGTAGAGTAAAGGACCTAGTAATAGGCGATATTGCAGGGAGTGACCACAAATCACTCGTGCTCTCGCTGTACAGTTGTGGTTATTTAAGGGAGCATTGGCGGAATAGTCAGCCAATTTACTGTAGGAATGAGTGTAAATCAGTGAGGACAGCAAAATCAAACTCTCAAAGTATAAATGGTATGATGGAGATTTTGAAATCTCAGATCAATCAATCTTCTCAGTACATAGCACAGGATTTCGAGAATTTAAGTGCCTCCATGAGGAACATGGCTATAATGGGCTCCAATAGTTGCCCCATTAAGAAGGGTATATAGTCCTTACAAGGAGAGGGCAAAGTCTACATTAAATAAGAACATAAGGGAATCATAAAAAACAGGTGGTTCAATAGTGAGTGCCTAATTAAATTACTGAGGAAAACCAATAGAGAAGAATTAAAACAAATAATGTAAAAAGAAAAAGAGATTATATGGACAAAGGCAATTCTCTCCCTTCATGCACGAAGCCTATAGAGCTTCTGGAACACAGTTAATAATGCTCTCGGGCTGTAAAAAAAATGCAGCAGTGCCGGGCCCTGAAGAAGTATGGTTCGCCAGTATTTGGGGTGGCTTTCATAGATTCACATGCCTGAATCATTCCCCGTCGTCGGAGTGGGAGTCCCACGGTACATAGAAAAGCAATAATCATGCATATAATAACAAAAAACCTTGGTAACCTGAAACCAGGAAGTAAAGTAGCCTAAGCTACAAGGAAAAAACTTCCACACCTATGACTATCACAGTCATTATGTCCGGTCCAAACTGTAGCCAATCAGGCGACAGCACCCACCAGAATGTTCTCCTCAGAGGCTCAGGCTCTCAGATTTTCTACCACATGTCGTGTGAAGGGAGTCTCCCTGAGCTCTGCTCAGTACTTCACAGTTTTTTGCTAGTTTTTGGATTACTTCAAGATGTCAACTTCTAAAAGGTCTCTCTTTAGGCCTTGTGAGTCCTATGGAAAGCTCCGGCTCTTCTCTGAAGATCCTTACAAGAAGTGTATTTACTGCCTCTATCCGGATCATGAGGTGAGGGATTGTAAGATCTGCAGGACCTTCCCTCAGAAAACCCTCAGGGATAGAGAAGGGCACCTACTTCTGTGGCTACAGAAGATTACGGACAAGGACAACCCTTTATCTGAGGTAGAAAGTGCAGCCTCTGGGTCCTCTATATCCTCCAGAAAAAGGATGGCTGAAGAAGAATTATCTTCTCCTGGGGCGAAGGTGTTGAGGAAAATTCAGCCTGCTAAGGGCTCTGGCCAGTCTTCTTCTTCTTCACCTTCAAATTCCAAGCCTGCTACGCCCCCGAGGAAATCAGGAAAGTCTCTGGCAACTAAAAGATTTTCTGACAAAGATTTACCTCCGGTAAAAATGCCGTCGTTGACGTCGTCGTCGACGGCTGCTTCGTCGACGGTTATCATCGTCGAAGCTACATCAACGTCGACGGTTACATTCTCGTCTCCGAGACCTAAAATGATTATGACATTGGCTTTGTCTCCGTCGACGCTGGTATCCGTGAGTGTCAGACCCATCTCGTCGACGAAGGAAGTGTCACCACTCGTCTCCGCTCTGTCGACGGTAAGGACAAAAAAGATTTCATCGACTGCTGGGTCGACGCCCACCTCGTCGACGAAGACTTCCTCGTCGGCGGCCACCTCGTCGATGAAGACTACCGTGCCGTCTACGGAACTGACTCGTCGACGGTAAAGATTTCCTCGTCGACGAAGATTGCCTCGTCGTCGTCCTCCTTGTCAACGAAGATAGCCTCGTCGACGGCTAACATCTCGTCGACGAAAATGGCCTCGTCGTCGAAGACTGCTTCTGTGTCAGGCCAGGTATTGTTGCCACCACCGTCATCATCGACAATTCCATCGACGGCACACTCGTCGACGCCTCTCTTACCTACCTGCACAGATAAGCAGGTTTGGACTGCAACTTCGGCGTCTGCCTTATCTAACCAGCCATTGACGGCGACTTCTCTTCTTCAATGCCGTGGATCCTCTTTGGAAACCTTATCACCATTAAAACTGCTGGAACAGCTTTTAGATTCGGAGGAGGAGGATGAGGACTGCAAGGAGTCCATCAGAACTGTTTATCAAGTACCAGGATGACGACCAGGAGGAAGATCCAGGTACTGAACCGCAACCTCCACCTCCTGTTTCAGTTCCTTCTGCACAAATGCCGTTAGACCTGCTGAACAACTTACAATATATGTTACAGGACTATTATCGGCGCTTCCCTCTTTCTGAATCGGCGGAGTCTCTTCCGTCTACGCCTATGCCAACGGTTCCCATACCCTCTCTCCAATCTCCAAGACCACCTTCTCCATTGCCATCTCGTCATTCACATGACGCAAATACTACTGACGAGGACAGGGAACAGGGAGAGGTGGATGACCATTCAGTGCTGTCGGAGTGGGACGACTATCAAATACAAACACTGTCACCAACCACTCTGGCCCCCGTGGAGTCTCCTCCGGTGGATATAGAAAGTTTTCATCTCCTGATGGAGGGAGCAACTAAGAGATTTCTTATTCCAATGGAAGCAAAAAAGGATGACTGCTTCCTCTACAATTTTAAAGACCAACCAAGGAAACAGATTAGGACAATTCTGATTATAGATTTTAATTGGAAAGAGGGCTTAAAGATCATGGCTACACCAAATTCTCTCCCAGCAGTCTTACCATGGTTAGACAAAAAATATAAGGCACCAAGCGACTCACCGGCGTGTCTCATCGGCCAGCCTAAAGCTGACTCCGTCATAGCCCAGGCGGCGCAGAGACGGACCAGGAACCCCTTGTCTCCTATTTCAGCTCCACCTGACAGAGATGGCAGACGATTGGATGCAATCTGGAAAAAGGTCTCCACGATGGCAGCGACCACGGTTCGGGCTGCACACTCCCTAGCCATATTAGGGAGATACGATCGCCAGATGTGGTCCGACATCTCCCCCTACATTAATTTGCTGCCGGAGACTTCAAAGTCCGAGGCCTTAAAAATCTTGCAAGAAGGGGAATATACCTTGGCGGAAATCATCGATGCAGCCGTGGATATGGCTACTACTGGATTCAGGCAATTGGCGGGTGCAGCAGTATTGAGGAGGCAAGGTTGTCTGAAGTCAACATCTTTCCGTCAAGAGGTCCAATCGAAAATCATCGATATGCCGTTTGATGGAGAGTCTCTGTTCAGACAGCATGTTTATGAAGCCCTTCAGACTATTAAAAAAGATACAGAGACGGCGAGGTCTCTTGGCAGCCTACAGTTCCGAAAATCTTCCTTTCGTGGTGCCAAAGGACGTGGATTCTTCTCCAACAGGGGAAGTTATAATCAGCAGCGTTCTTATCAATCCTCCCATACTGGCCAAAAATCCCAAAACTACAGGCAGCAATCCTATGGACAGCGAAGTCATTCTTATTCGCAGTCAAGAAAGAAGCAATCCTTTCGTGAACGAGAGTCCAATAAAAAACAATGAGGTCAGCCTACTGCCACCATTTCTGCCGTTGCCCCAGATAAAAATTGGAGGAAGAATATCCCACTTCTATTCGAACTGGTCCAAAATTACTACAGACAAGTGGGTTTTGGATATAGTAGCCAGAGGCCATGCTCTGGAATTCACAAAGATTCCACCAAATTCTCCTCCCAAGGGTCCACCCCCTGCTCATCTCAAAGAGCTTTTTTCCCAAATAAATCTGATGATCCGGAAGGGGGCAATCGAAAAAGTCCCTCTGTTGCAAAGAGGAACAGGTTTCTTTTCAAGATTTTTCCTCATCCGGAAAAAATCGGGAGAATGGCGCCCTATTCTCGACCTTCGCGCCCTCAACAAATTCTTAAAGAAGCTGTCCTTCCGAATGTTAATACTTCAAGAAATCCAACAGTTACTTTCGGCGGGGGATCATATGGCCATCCTTGACCTCCAGGACGCTTATTTTCATGTGCCGATCCTTCCAAGACACAGAAAATTTCTACGGTTCAGAGTGGCTGACAGAAACTTTCAATTCAGAGACCTTCCATTTGGACTCCTTTCAGCACCCCGGGTATTTACAAAGGTCATAGCGCCTCTCACGGCACACCTTCGCCTGCAGGGCATTCAAATTTTCCCGTACCTTGACGACTGCCTTATCAAGACGAATTCTTTCAAAACAACATCTAAACATGTTCAGAAGTGCCTCCTACATTTCCAGTCTCTGGGTCTTTCCATAAATTTAGAAATGTCTCATCTGGATCCATCGCAGAGAAGGACTTTTCTAGGAGCAACACTGGACACAAAACTGACCCACGCCTTTGTCTAAAAAAACAAATCAAGATATGCAACCTTGCGCGCTCACTGCTGTCAAAAGAGTGCGTTTCAGTCCGTTTGTACAAATCCTTTCTAGGAATGATTTCGTCCTGCATTCATCTGATTCCCAACTGCAGATACAGAATTAGGCCACTACAGGAAGAGCTCAACCTTCAATGGCTCCAGATTACAGGATCTTTCGAGGATATCATTTGCATCACCCTGGGGATGCAGGAAGCCTTTCATTGGTGTAGCCAGATGAAGAACATGAAAGAAGGTTGTGCATTTCTAGTCGAAATGCCGGATTTCACCATCACCATAGATGCTTCCCTCGAGGGATGGGGGGCGCACCTTCAAGGAATGACAGTCAACGGCAAGTGGACTTAAGAACAAAAAAGGTGGCATATCAACCTCCCAGAGCTGCGAGCCATATTTTTGGCTCTAAAATCCTTTAGAGCCACCATCAGAGGAGCATGCATACTAATACGAACGGACAATACGACAAGTATGCATTACTTGAACAAGCAAGGCGGGACGAGGTTAGCCCTGTTATCTCAGCAAGCACAAGAGATTTGGTATTGGGCGATTCGTCACAAAATCAGCCTCAAAGCCATTCACGTCCCAGGAGTCACCAATGTTCTGGCGGATTCCCTCAGCAGATCCACAACATCAAATCACGAATGGGAACTGCATTAACCATCCTTAGACAGGGTGTTTCAAAAATGGGGGCATCCCGATCTAGACCTCTTTGCAACCAGCCAGAACCGCAAATGCCCATTCTTTGCAAGTTGGGTTCCCCACAAAGACTCACTCGGAAATGCATTTTTGATGAATTGGTCACAAATATATGCCTACGCTTTTCCACCGATTCTGTTGGTTCCACGAGTTCTGCGCAAAATCAAGAAACAGCCTTGCCGTATGATATTAATTGCTCCCAGGTGGCCCCGCCAGTACTGGTTTACGGAACTTCTCCTCCTCTCGGAGTGCCAGCCCATCCAGTTCCGGCCAATTCCGCATCTTCTGACCCTCCAGAACGGATAAATTTGTCATCCGGACCCAGCATCGCTGAGATTAGCGGCATGGTTTCTCAACACCTTGAATTTGCTCACCTAGATATTCCTCCAGACTGTCGGGGGGTTTTGGCTAATGCTCGAGCACCTGCAACGATTAAAACTTGCAAACTAAAATGGAAGAGATTTTGCATGTGGTGTCAGTCTGCCAATCTCCACCCTATTCATGCAAGACCAGAACAAATTCTGCCATTCTTTCTACAGTTGGCAAGGTCCGGCCTCTCCCATTCTACTCTGAAGGTGTTCTTGGCTGCGATTTCAAGGTTTCGGCAGGATGATTTTAACTCTCTTTATTCCAATAGAGTGATTCAACAATTTTTTAAGGGGTTGTTCTGGATGTTCCCTCCTATCCGACGTCCACCTCCTTCTTGGCACCTTAATATAGTACTTACACAACTAATGCGGCACCCTTTCGAACCCATTCACAAAGTGGATTTAAAGTTCCTTTCTTGGAAGGTTTCCTTATTGCTGGCTTTGACATCAACCAGAAGAGTTAGTGACCTCCAAGCGTTTACTATTCATCCACCTTTTCTACAATTTACATCCAAATCTGTAGTGCTGCGCACTAACCCAAAATTCATGCCAAAGGTCCCGACGGATTTCCATCTTAATGAACCTATAATTTTAAAAACTTTTTTTCCCAAATCCGCTCACAGCTGCAGAAAAAGCTTTGCATTCCCTTGACATCAAAAGATGTCTCAAGTTCTACTTACAACGGACAGCAACAATACGCAAATCGGACCAACTCTTTATGGCATATGGCAAACCACGCCAAGGACATTCGGTCTCAAAACCAACCATTGCTCGTTGGATCTCTGTTGCAATTTGCTTATGCCATGATCAAGCGGGAAGAACATTGCAAGCGACCCCAAGAGTGCACTCTACAAGAGCAATCTCTTCATCCACAGCTCTTTTCGCCAGTGTGCCTCTTCACCAGATCTGTAAAGCGGCAACATGGTCCAACAGGCACACTTTTAACAGACACTACTGTTTGGAAGCTGCAAGTGATGCAGATGCATCAGTGGGACAAGCTGTTCTGCGCAGTCTTTTCAAATAAGGTGAGCCTCTGTTCTCCCTCCTCCACTATGCTTTATATAAGACGCTTTTTCCATACTATTTCTATATCTTGAAATTGTTCTGCATATGTTGATACACACATGTATTTCTCTGCAGATATACCGTTTGATAATGTATATTGGCTATGATACAAAAACAGTGTCTTATGAGCATGAGGTTACGTACAGCTATCTACTCGGATTCAGGCATGTGAATCTATGAAAGACACCCCAAATACTGGAGAAGAACAATAGTTACTTACCTGTAATCTGTGGTTCTCCAGTATTGGTGTCTTTCATAGATTCACATGCAACCCGCCCACCTCCCCTCAGAGGCTTTTTAGGCTATTATGTATTGCTTCACTCCTGTGCGAGAAAATCTGAGATCCAAAGCCTCTGAGGAGAACATTCTGGTGGGTGCTGTCGCTTGATTGGCTGCAGTTTGGACTGGACATAATGACTGTGATAGTCATTGGTGTGGAAGTTTTTTCCTTGTAGCTTAGGCTACTTTACTTCCTGGTTTCAGGTTACCAAGGTTTTTGGTTATTATATGCATGATTATTGCTTTTCTATGTACCGTGGGACTCCCACTCCGACGACGGGGAATGATTCAGGCATGTGAATCTATGAAAGACACCAATACTGGAGAACCACAGATTACATGTAAGTAACTATTGTTCTTCAGGTATATATCTGAGATATATCAATTAAAAGAAGAAAATAGAGGAGTAATGGAGACCATGTATTCTGGGCCACCAGAGAAGGGGATGGTGGAGAGTTTTCTGTTCCCCTCAGTAAGTAGTATTGAGGCTGTAATAAAAGGTTAGAAAAGCTCTAGGGCTCTAGGTCTTGATGGCCTTTCATCAAACATAATCAAACTTAATTCTCTCTTATGTGCTCAAGTCCTGGCTCTGGTTTGGAGCGATAAAAAGTGGAAACACCCTACCAGAAACCTGAAAAGGTAGTACTATGGTCCTGTTGTATAAAAAAGGTGAACGGGATCTGTCCTTGAGTTACCGTATAATTACCTTGTTGGACATTCCCAGTAATATTTATGTAAAACATCTGCTGGGTTTATTGGAAGATTGGGTAAGTAGTGCCAGAGTTTTATCAAAGGTCAAAATGGGTTTCCGTAAAGGGTATTCAACGATGGATGGCTGTCTAATTTTAAACCTTTTGCCAGAAGGACATTCCTTCAATAGGAAACAGCCCCTCTATGTGTCATACATTGATTTGTCAAAAGGATTTGACACAATAAATAGGGCTCTGGGGGGAAAAAAGCATGAATGGAAATTTCCACATGACTTTTCAAAGCTGATAAATCAATTACATGAGGGCTCAAGGACAAGGGTTGAACTGGGAAGCATTGGAGCTTTGCCAAGAAAAAATAGCTACCCCCAGTGGCAGATGCTATGGTAGTATTAAACCAGGTGTGGTCTTTTCTATCAAAACTAGGAGGTGAGGCCATTTCAATAATGTTTTATGCTGATGAAACTGTACTGTTGCATCATGCACTGGTGGGCCTACAGAGGCAACTGGATGCTATTTCCAAGCACTGTCAGGCCAACGATCTGAAAATAAATTTCTAAAACAAAGGTCATGGTTTTTTCAAAAGGAAGTGTGCACTCCATCAGGTACAAGTGGTGGCTAAGCGGCGTGCAAGTGAAAGTGGTAAAAGAATATAGATATTTAGGCCTCCTTTTCAGCTATAACTTACATTTTAAAACCCACATAGACTTTCCGTAAGTTCATTCCAAAGCTGTTGCAGGTGCTTTACATAGGTTGGATTTAGCTTTGGGGCATAAGTCTGTAAAGACTTTTAAAAAATGGTAACCTTATTATTGTAGGGCTGTGAAGTTATGCCAGCAAAGAATATAAAGCTGCTGCAAAGTAGTGAAGCTGATATCTGGAAATGATGGCTCGGTTTGCCTAGAGGCTCAGTGAACAGTGCACTGAGGCTGGAGCTGGGTCTAACTAATATTCTATTTAAATACAAGCAAATGATCCTTAATTATTGGGCCTGTCACTAAAGTCAGATGAAGGCTTCCTTGGGCAAATAATAAAATCCTACCTGCAGGAAAAGCACTTAGGCCAATGGGTTCTTAATCTGCAAGATATTAAGGCCTCTTTAGATATCCCACTGACCAGCAAAACTTGTTTGTATCACAGCAGAAACAAATATTTAAACTCATAATAAAACAGTGTTTTAGAAAGGGTGATTTAGATAATGTGGGCAATAGAGATAACCTGCAACATCTAATGGAGTTTGACTATGGTGGTCATAGCCAGTCTTATTTGTGTGATGAAAAAAAGAGCCGATATTAGGAAGTGGACCTTAAAGGTCAGGCTGGGGCTGGTCCCGGCCTTTTTAAAAGGGGGAGTTGATTATACACTTTGGGGCAGAAAGTGGTATTTGTCCCTTCTGTCAAAATGCTCCAATGTCTTTTCCGCATATAATTGTATTGTGCAAATGCTTTGACATAATGAGAAGTCTGCTGCTCCCTGTTTTCGGACGTTTACAGGTACGTCATAGTAGTAATTTAATGACTGTAATAATAAAGTGTGATAATATGAGTGTTTCGCTGTAGGGAACTTTTTGTCCGCAGTTGCCGAATGGTTAGCTGATTCGAAAAGCTCATAGCTATGGATTGATTCTGTTGGAATGTGGAGGTTGGATCCAACTATCTTTGAATTGTGAGTCTTGTCAAATTGACTTTACTTTTTTGTGATATAACATATCATAAGATATGAAGCATGAACTGTATTTATTCTCAATCATTTTATTTGTTAAACTGAGAAGCTGAGGTCCGCTATCCGCTGCTATATCTGTATTTTTTCACAAAAATAACTGCATTTTTCATAAATAATAATGTTATACCATAGGTAAATTCCTGTCTGTGGTCTTTAGAATTATTTGCACTTTTGTATCTGCTTTGTCTCCTATTGTATTTAACCTCTATAACAGAACATGAGGTCCTGTTATAGTTAAGTTTTGCCTCTAAACAATTGTATTTTGCACACAGAAATTTACCTATAAGATGACAATGTAATTATGTGTGCAAAATACAATTGTTTAGATGCAAAATACAATTATAGCAGGACCTTGCAGATACCAATTCTGGGGTTTCTGCTTTCTATTGCTCACTTCCATCACCTTGATTTTTCCTCATTTATTGACATCCCGTTGACAGATTAATAGTGGAATAACTTATCGATGAGTCGTTGCAGGCTGATATTTGTTTGGCTCAGTAATATCACATCATCTGCGTATAGGACGTTCAAGATGTGCATATCACCTAGTCTTGGAGGGTGTGCATTTACTTCATTCAAGGCTACGGTCAAGTCAGCCAGGAAGAGATTAAACAAGTACAGTGCCACACTCATCCTTGTTTTAAGCCCTGGGTGGTATTAATTTTCCTAGACAGGCAAGAGCCTTCACCTATTCTCATTCTTACCCAAGTGCCTGAGCATAGCAACTGTATTGCATTCAGAAGGTGAACAGGGATACCCCAGTGGGCCAGTTTCTGTTAGAGGACATTATGCTGCACACAATCAATATATCAGGGAATTGTAAGCGCGCTACTCACTCATGAGGGCCTCAAGGCACTGGGGATGGGGGGGGGGGGGGGTCAGCAGTACTGTTCAGCCAAAGAGCCAGGTATTGAGAGTCTTCCTGAAGGTGTTTGTGGAGGTGGTGCGTCTTATGTTGATAGGGCGCTCATTCCAGGTGTTGGTCGTGATATAGGAGAAGGATCTCCCCCCGGCTTTGGCTCTGTGGATGCATGGGGTTTCGGCGAGGACGAGGTTGGCGGATCGGAGGCTCCTTTTGGGTACGTGGAGGGTGATTCTGTCGTTGAGGTATTGGGGTCCTGTGTTGTGTAGGCATTTGTAGGCGTGGGTGAGTATCTTGAAAGTGACTCTCTTCTCGAGAGGGAGATTTAGGCAGCTGTTGCTCATCCAGGCTGTGACGTCTTGCATTCCTTCCTTGAAGTTGAGTATGGTGGTGGTGGGGTCGTTCATGAGGGAAAGGATGAGCAGGGTGTTGTCAGCATAGGATACTATGCTGAGGCCGTGCCGTTGGACGATGGCGGCGAGGGGGGCCATGTAGATGTTGAAGAGAGTTGGGCTGAGTGATGACCCCTGTGGGACACCGCAGTTGATTTCCGTGGGTTCGAAGAGGAAGTCTGACCCTTTGTCTTCTGGTGTTGAGGAATGATCAGATCCAGTCGATGGCGGTTCCTCGTATGCTGGTGTCTGGTAGTCTGGTTGCAAGTGTGCGGTGGGAGACGGTGACGAAAGCTGCCGACAGGTCAAGTAGTATCAGAACTGAGGTGTGGCCTTGGTCAAGGAGGGTGCGGATGTCGTCTGTGGTGGCGTGTAGGGCTTTCTTGGTGCTGTGGTTGCTGCGGAATATGGATTGAGATGGGTCAAAGACGGCGTTGTCTTCGATGAATTTTGTTACTTCTGCGTTGACGGTCTTCTCAGCGACTTTCGCCGCGAAGGGGAGGAGCGAGATGGGCTGGTAGTTCTTGGGGTCCGTGGGCTCTGCTGAGGGATTCTTGAGCAGGGGTCTGGCTCTGTGGTAGATGTGTGGAATGCAGATTTAAAATCTATGAAGCAGAGGTAAATTAGTAGCTTGTTCAGATTTTGTCTGTCTATAATGACTGACACTGATAGGAGGTTAGTTGCCATGCCTTCTCCTTGTATGAACACAGATTGATTGGGGGGACGACTTGTTTTTCTTCCGCCCAGAGCTGTATTCAGTGTCTAATAGTGTAATAAGACAGTAGATTTCCAGGCAGTGACGATCACTGTTGGTCACCCTCTACCTCTAGTTCCTCTATGGTTGGGTTACTTGGGGCTCTGGTGCTGCCTTGCTCCTCGAATGGTTGTCCTAATGGGCTTGAGGGATTTTTATGGCAGGAAACTTCCATGTTTGGTTTTAGATCTCCTATTAAAGAGGGCAGGACATCCGAGATTGTTGCAAATTTGCTAATCAGGGGGGCACAAGTTTAGTCTACATAAGATGCTGCTGCATAATTTTGTGCCTGAGTTATAAGGCTGTTTAAATCGGATAACTTTTGGTTGATCCCTGCAACCGAGTTTGCCATGACATTAAGCAAGTCCCCTTGGACATCCATTTTATTTGAAGGGTACGTCAGGGCTTCCAATGTTAATTGAGAGGTTCTGAACAAAAGCTCCCAAATGGCCCCAGCTTCTGTTTTGCCGTAGTTGTGGTGTTTTTCTCTGCTGTTTGTCCCTGGATTCTTACTTGCTACAGGTGATCCTGCATTATTATCTGTATTTCTATTGAGTTGTTTGTTGAGGGCCACTGGAACCAGGTTGTTAGGATGTCCCAGGGTCTCCAATAGCAGATGCCTTCTTCCTTTTAAGAGCCCAGGTTGTTAGGGCACTGACCAAGCCACAGTAGCAGTGACCTGAGAGTGCTTGAGTCAACAGTATGTTATGTTATGTTACATCCATTTATAGCGCGCTCAGATACTCAGGAGTGTCCCGGCGCGATGCCGAAGGGGTAATGAAAAAGACTATCAAGCAAAGAAGTGAGTCTTTAATTTCCTTTTAAACACCGCTGGGTCCTGGATGGAACGCAAGGTAAGGGGGAGGGCATTCCAGGCCACGCTGGCTTTCACAGCAAAAGAGCTGCCCCCTAGCCTCTGATACTTGAAACGAGGGACCCGGGCAAAGTGAAGGGACAAAGATCGAAGAGCTCGCGAAGGGACATAAAAGGAGAAGCGTTTCTTAAGATAGAGAGGGCCACACCCATGGAGGGCATGGTGGGCCAGAATCAAAGACTTAAATTTAACTCTGTCCACCACGGGGAGCCAGTGCAGGGAACGCAATTGATGGTGCACGCTGTTCCTCACCGAAATGCCCAATAGCAGTCTGGCCACCGTATTCTGAACCACCTGTAATCTCTTCAGCAGGTAGCCAGGAATGCCAACATAAAGGGCATTGGTGTAATCCAGACGTGACACGATCAGAGCGCATGTAACTGTTTCTCCCGCCGCCTGAGGAAGAAGCGTGAATAAGTTCCTGAGAGTCTTAAGAAGGCCGAAACAGCAGCCGGCAAGCTTCTTATTATTTGTTGAGAAAGAGAGACTCTCATTGAACATACGCCCACATTTTTTACAGGCTCTCCCGTAGATGAAGGCAGAGGAGAGTCAGGCGGCCACAGCTGCTCTAGGAAATTCGAAGGGAATTTGCAAAATAGCAAGATCTCGGACTTCTGTTCATTGCACTTTAGCTGTGCGTCCGCCAACCATTTAAAAATGGAGGCTAAGCTCTGTTGTGCCACTGAAACAGAGTCTGTCACTTTATCCCAGGTAAAGAGCAGCTGGGTATCGTCTGCATAGGCCATCACCTTAGCCCCAAGCTCCTCTGCCAAGTATATCAATGGAGTGACATAGATATTGAAGAGGAGGGGGCTAAGGGAGGAGCCCTGCGGAACTCCGGTAGTAACCAAATGAGGGGAGGAGGAGAAAGGAGAGAGCCAGATCTGCTCAATACGCTCCTCCAAAAAAGACCTAAGCCAACCCCAGACGGCTCCCGATACACCAATCCCTGCTAGTCGGGCCAAAAGAAGTGCATGTGGGACCGTATCGAACGCCGCCGAGAGATCCAGCAAAATTAATGCCGCTCTCCCGCCGGCGTCAATGCACTCCCAAATGGCCTCTGGCACCTCTACTAAGACAGTCTCAGTACTATGAGAGGCTCGAAACCCTGATTGAGCTGGGTGCAGGAGTGCCTCTCTTTCCACATACTCTGTGCTGTTTATTGACCACCTTCTCACATACCTTGGCTATAGCCGGAAGGAGAGAAATAGGCCGATAATTCCCGGATCCAGAGAAGGTTTTTTAAGGAGTGGCAAGATCTTCGCTTGCTTCCAATCTGTATTGTCAACAAATTGAGATTTAAGCGTGAGTTGGGGTAAATTTGACACTCTGTCTCTGGTTGCCCAGTTCTGTGTGATGAAGTCGATTCTGGGATGCTGTATGCTGGTAAGTAGTCTTGCAGCTTGTCCCATTGTTAATTTTTACACTGACCTCTATTAGTATTCGAGTGCTGTTTCGTAGGCGTAGGCTAGGCAATGAATGTGGCATTGGTGGGAGCTAATTGAGGTGACAGGTACTTTAATGAAAGTAATTCCAGGTTGGATTTCAGCTCCCAGGAGGGCTTATTGTCATCTACCAACCCCCGTTTAGCTGCTTCATCCATGACCATTTTACAAGACCCAATATTGGGAATTAAATCCTGGCCAGTGCACTCAGTGTATCTGGTCAGGTAGGATGTTATTGTTTAAGTCATCTGTGATGGTAAAAATAGCCACAACTGGGTCTTTTAGAAAGTCAAACTTCTGTGGTATATTTCTAGATTTTTTTTAACATCCGAGCAATAGGTGAAATAAAAGGCTGGGTCTCCCAGAGGATTTTTGCCTTACTGCCTTTCTCTGCTGGAAGAGTTAGCAATTTTTCTTCCTCCTTGTGGGAGGTTGTGATGCCCTACCTCTTCCTGAGCAAATGTTAGTTGCTGCACACAGAGTTGTGGTGAACATGGTTTCTGGGTGCAAAAGATGCTGAGGTGTATAGTTGAATGTGGGGGCAGGAGATTAGATCAGAGCGAGATCAGGAGCAGAGGTTGGTGCATCTCTCTGCATACCGCCAGCGACAGCCGTCGAGAGTGTCTCTGACAACATTCTTGTGCGTCTCTGTGCAGTTGATACGTCCAGATATTTAACACTGGAACCTGATTGCGCTGAAGGCTGTATGGTGGTGTGAGGAAGTTAAATGAAGGTGCCTACTTGGGGTGGAGACTTGCAGCTGTCGTACCGGTTTGTTGGCAACTAATTGGAGCGAAGTTAAGTTGCAATCACAGGACTCCTGCTCCCAAAGCGCCGCCACCCATATCACTTACTCCTTGGTTTGTTGTGTGTTGCAACAGTGAGGGGGTACAAGCACGCTGTGGGTGCCGCCTCAAACCCCCTGAGTGCCGCTTGCTTCCTCATGTGTTGTAACTGGAGGGACCACAAGCAAGCTAGATGCTGGGTGGTCCTGGCGTGGTTCTTGAGGGGAGCTCATCTGGCAAGCTGCACCTGGACCTAGCCGGGCCCCTTCTGCGACACTGGGCTCAACAAGCTATCTGTGGACACTAATGTCAGGACCCCGTCCAACCACTCTTTGCTGGTGGGGTTGCATTTCCAGGTGCAAGTTACAGATTGTAGATCAAGTTATGGTTCATGCATATTGTTGCAGTAACTTTACTGTGCTGCTGGTGTATTTAATCTCATTAATGTATTAATTTCTGCTCTGGATGATGTCTCTTGCAGGCAGATGCAGGCTATTGTCGTCTGGTCTGTGCCATCTGTTTCCGACTACTGCCATCGAGGTCCCCTTGGCTCTTCTGCGTCACCCTAACTAGCTGAACATCTCATTGTGTGTCAAGAGCTGGGCCTAAGACTGTAGATCACAGGGGGAGGGGGAACAGTAAGGGACGGACTCAAGACGTAGTCCTTGCCACCCTTTCAGCTCTTCCCCTACGCTCTTGCAGGCTGCAGCGGTGGTGGCAGTAGATGAAGGGTTGGGTAATGGGTAATTTGCTGTAAGGGGAGGGCAGAGGGGTGCCCCTACACCCTGCACTCACTTGGCCCCCATTTGCTCACCACTGCAGAACCGAGAAGCCATAAGCGGGACCCCACAAAGCCAACCTCACACCGGGCGCCAGTGCTTGTGCTTCTCACAACCTGCTTGCCAAAGCCAACCACAGCCAGCTAGCCTGGGGGAATCGAGGCGAATATGACTGGGGAATCCTGGGTAATCTGGGAGGATCTGGGGGCTCGCCTATGGGCTCAGCGAGGAGCAATTCACCCCCCCTCCTTCCGGGTGCCATACTCCTCAGAAGTCAGTGCTCTGTGCTTCGCCTCGACCCCTCACGTGTTTGCTCCACGTCTAACCAGAGTTGATATAAAGTTGAGAAAAAGTCATGGAGAAAGAGAGGATAGGAATGAAGGGATATATTGTTGCCTTCTTCTAATGTATCCTGGATAGGAATGATTGTTGGCAATTGTCAATCGTCAATCTAAATTATTTAGTGAGCTCAGTGGTGTGAACTGGTTGTATGTAAGCAGCGGCTGGGAAAACAGGGTTGCGGCGGAATCGTTTTTTTGGAATTGCACTCTTTCTCAATTGTCTACACGGACTCTGGCATAATCAGTGAGGAAAATTGCAAGATTGATAATACCCTTTCTACATATTATGAAGATCTAATGTTCACCACCACACGGTTGTCTTTGGTTTTGCACTTCTTTCAATCCAAGGGACACGTTGCAATGTAATGATACCATCTAAACGTTCTGTTGCCCGTCCCAGTGTAGGACTCAGCAAATGTCTGACTTTGTGGCACAGTTCTCTGCAGCCCTCGTGTTGAGCTTTTACAGGGATGGGTGTCCTTTAAAACTACTACATATGGGATGGTTTTGGATGGTAGTTGGAGATAATTACTTGCTGTGACTTTCTCTTGCACCCCTTCGTCATTTTGATAACATAGAGTTAGAAATACTGTAGTAGTATTTTGATTTCGACAGGTGGGATCCCGTGAACCTCTCTGGTCCAGTCTAGCATGAGAGGGTTGACTGCCATTTTGCAGCACAATTGCCCTTAATTGCTTCCCTTGTGTGCTCACTCCAGTGCGAGACAAAAGTCTGGCACTTTCTCTTACTTGTCCAAATTCACTTCTTTACCATGTCTAAACAGATATCAAGTGAATAAAGGCTTTTCAAAATGGCAATAAATGTTTCTTTCACCAAAAAGTCTGGAAATGACTGCCCATAATCTCCTGAAGTTGCCTCTTGAAAGTATCAGCCTCCATGGCTGAGGCTGATGCACCTTGATTAGAATTCTCAGTGGCTGGTAGTTTTAAAGCCACGTGCTTTTATTTCATGTGGTACAAGAGGCTGATTTTACTTTCTTTGCTGGGGGTAATGCTATAGGTTGGTGAGTCATGTTCTATTGATAGAGAGCCACTCATAATGCATGGAGTAGTTACATTAGTGATGCCTATCATTCCAGAGGAACAGCCTTCTAATGTCAAAAGGTTAATACAGCATTCATGTGGAACTGCTGCAGTGCAATGAATAATAGCTGTTTCAGTTGCTGCATGTTGTTTGGTGATTAACCTCTCCGTAACATTACTAATTTCTTTATCACCCCCATAGCAAAAAATAATTCACAATGCCTGTTGCTAATAAGTTCTCAGTACCAATTATAGTTGGAGCTGTTTTTCTCTGCCCCTTCTTTTAGGGCAGCAGGGAAAATGTGAACAATAAAAGGAGGGTGGCCCAGTCTAGCCTCTTCTGGTCTCTGATTGGTTCATACTGGTCTGAAGTGGACCAGGCATGGCCCTGATGAGTCCTGCGCTGCGGAACAGGAATGCTCCAGAAATGGCACTATCAACATGGCCCCACCTCCTCTTCCTCCTTTCTTGTACTTGTCTTTGACAGCGAGCCCTTGTTTTCCCCCAGACAGTAATGCCTCTCCAGTGCGCAGGAGGAAATAGCTCCATCAACAGGTTGCCACCTCTTCCTCCTCCTCTCTCGAACTTGGCCAGACACAGTCTGGGAGAAGGATTCCTTGATTTTTCCCCAGACAGTAATGTGCATCTTGTGCTGGAGTAGAAGTGCATCCTAAATAGCGCTAAGAAGAGGGCCCACCTCCTCTTCTCTCAAACTTGGCCAAATGCAGTCTGAGACAGTGTGGCCTTGATTTGCCCCCAGACAGTAATGTGCATCCACTACCGGCAGTCAGTCTCTGTACCAAAAAATAATTTTTGGTTATCAGACCTAAAATCAGAGTAGTAAAGAGAAAAGAGAGAAAAAAGGAGGAAGAAAAAGATAAGAAAACAGTCACCAAGAGAGAAACTGTGGATGAAAATGAACCTGCAAAAGTCATTTTGTTTCATAACACTTTATTCGGCTATCAAGAACAGCCATAAAAGTACATATAAAATAATAGTTAAAACAGTTAAAACTTTTAAGATACGATACATTCAATAATGATTGTAGAATTCACAGGTGAACTATTGCATAATACTTTTCGTCACATTGATAGATTTCAAAATAAATAGGGTAACATTATAACATACGAAAGGTTTGCTTAGAGTCACCAAATACTTCATTGCTACTTTATGAGTCCTAAAATACTGTTCAACAAGCATAGGTTTAAGATTTAAAAAAACTAAAATTCCGATACATTCAAGGTTAAAAGTCTGAAATAATTGATCTGGTGAAACCAGTTTCTTCCTTGGCCCATAATGAAGTCCACAATAACAACGGTCTGACTAATAAAAAATCCACTAAAAATGTAGTCCGACCTCCTGTTGTAAGATAGTGTTTGATATAAAGGAGGGAAGGCATAATAAACATTTTAAAAAGCTGTTTTCTTCTACTTGCAGGGCTGTGCTATTTGCGTAACCCCAGAGACCTGCCCCATGGAGGGACGTAGACACTTTTTTTGCTTTATAAAAAGCTACCATTTCATTAATGGGTTGGTTCCCTAATTTTGGGGAAAATTGTAAAATCCCTTGCAATGCCCTGCTCATTTTAACTCTAGTAATAAAACATGTTGTGTCCATGAGCCATTGCCCGTAAATAAAATACCCAAATAACAAAACGTGTTCACTAAAACAGTTGGGGTATTATCTATAGGAAACAGTTTACAGGATTTAAAGACCATGGTAAATATTTTAGATTTATTAATTATCATTTTCTTTTGAGTCATAATATCTGAGAAAGCATTCATCAGTTTCTGGAGGCCAATTGGGGATTGGGCTAATAATAGCGCATCGTTGGCATACAACAATACAGGTATTGGGCAACCACAGCCATTAACCGCCAGCAGGTAGTTATCTACCCTGCTGATAAAAAGAGAAATTAATATAGGCACTAGCACACACCCTTGCCGCATACCTCGCTCTACTATAAATGTGGTCTAACATTCCCCCTGAGGGCCAAACCGGATTTGGCTAGTTAGGTTCTCATAAAGGCGGGAGAGAAACCCTGATCATTGGCCCTGTTGCACCCAGGGAGGTCAGAGTTGACCAGAGTAAGTTATGGTCTGCCAGATCGAAGGCGCTACTTAAATCAGCAAAGCCTAAATAAAGTGTGTCTGCCTTAGCCCTAGTATATTTACCAATAAGTAGCTCTAAGTTGGTACATTGTTCGATAGTCCCCAGCAGTTTTCTGAAACCAAACTGCACCAAGGATAAAATAGATTGCTCTTGCGCCCATTCCTCTAATCTTATTAACAGGACTGTACTCATTACTTTCAAAGAGGAGTCCAGGAGGGAATAGGGTGGTAGTTTTTTGGGTCTGTTTTGTCCCCTTTTTTTAATATGGGTTCAGTGGTAAATTCACCCCAAGGAGATGGAATCTTATCTATTGCGGCTGAATTAAACACCCTGGTTAAAATAGGCACCCACAAATAACGGGCGGAATTAAAAACCTCGACTGGCACCCCGTCTGGGCCTGGGGCCCGGCCCCCAGCTTTGACATGTATAGCCAGATAAACTTCTCTATTAGTAATATTCAAGGGGAGGCGCCCCCCTCCCACACAACGGCTCCCAGTCTTGCCCTATTGTATCCTCACTATTTTGTCTAAAAATTTCAGAAAAATGGGTCACCCATCTATCGCAAGGGACAAAAGAGCAGAACTCAGGGATGTTGTCATTTTATTTTTAGAAGGGTGAATTCACTGTATCCCAAAAAAGTGTAATGTTCCTATTTTCTGCAGCAATAGCCAGGTTTTCCCATGATTCAGCCTGGAGTGTCTTTTTCCTAATGGCTATAGCTGATTTATACTTGCCCTGGAGGGTTTTAATAGCCGATTTATCCCGTGGAGAATCAGGGCATATTTCAGTGAATGTAAGGCTTGAGTGCTAGCACTATCTAACCATCCCCTTCCCTTATTCCCTGATGTATGCAAGAGTCAGCTAAAGAAACGGGAAGAATAGGGCAATGGAAGAAAGAGGCTTGGAGTGGAGTCAAGACTAGGCAGACTTGGTATTCAGCAATCCTGACAATTCGACTGGGTCACTGCTGGGCTCCCTAAAACATTTTCGGTCCCTTCATTCATTTATTTTACAAGTTAGCTGTATGTCTATGGCCCGGTATGTAAGTACTTGTATGATATATACAGGTATTTTTATTTTTTGTAGTTTTATATAGCACAAACTCGGCTAAGGGAGTCGGAGCTCTTTACATAAGCACCAGTTACATTACACAAGGTAGAATTAATGTTTAGGTCGCAGCTATACAGTGCATGCACTGCCTAGCTGATTTCTAATGTTAGTTTACAGTGAACTTAGATCCCGCCTATTACTTACCATTGATTGCCACTCTCATTTGCTTGCTTCTATTTTGGCACCGCATGGGGCTTAATTTCCTCCTCATGGCTTTGTCCCTCCCCTGGAGCATGGCCCCATTACTTGTATCCCTCCTCTGCACCGTCTTTAAGCACTATTTTTTGCTTTTTGTTTAAGCATGCAAAGGGAGTGCTTCGTTTTCCTACTGTCGCCATTGTGCATGTCTCCCCTGCAATCACTGCTATGTTCTTTTCTCCGCCATCACAACATTGCTGTCTCTTGAGCATGTGCTTCTCTTCCTATACCCACTACTCTATCTCCTTGTTGCTTTGTGTTTCCCTACTCATCCTCAGTGTTATCTCCTCACCCACTTTTTTTTTTTTTACCATATTGCACTCTCACTGGTTTCCTGCCCGCCTTCACTAGCACCCCTGCCCGATGTTTAATCCAGTTGAATGAGCCTTTTGTCCTATTGTCTACTGGATAGCCCCTCACGCATCGATCTGACCAATTCCATGGAGTGTATTCTAGGCCGATTAAGGGATCTTTAAGCTGGTGTAGCTGCCAGAGCTGGAAACACTCTTCAAGGGTATGTGTTTGATTGTCAAGTCTGACACCAAACTAGTTTTTATAAGCTTCACAAATGCCTCATGTTAGAAATTGGGTCTCTAGTTGGCACCATGTCCAAGTAGGGACCACAAACCAAGTCAGGGTAAGCTAGATACACACTTTAAATTAAGCTATGCTCGCCCTCTGGCAGCTTGGCAGAGAGCAGGCAGGCCAAACTTAAGAGGCAATGTGTAAAGTATTTGTGCAACACATACACACACACATAGAGTAACACAATGAAAACAACACAAAAAGACTTCACACAGGTTTAGAAAAATAAATATTTATCTCAGTAAAACAAGACCAAAACAACAACAAAAACAATCATTAGAAGTAGAGATATGGATTGTTAAAAATAATTGCAAAAACAGTGCTTTGAAGTCAATAGTGCTAAAAGTTTACTTGAGGTTGCAAGGGACCGGGGTAAATCCAAAGTTCAGGTCAAGCACGATAGAGGACACCGACTACAGGACTAAGACATCTCTCACTGACAAAATACCTTGGATGGAACAAAGCGTAGTTGACAAGAGTCCGATGCATCGGTTCAAATTCACATAGTCTGGTCGATGTGTTGAAGTCGAGCCTCTCAGTCAGGACCTCAGTTCGGTGCTGCGTCTGAGTCGAACCTCGCAGTCGGGCCCGTGGATCGGCTCTGTGTCATCATAGAGCCACACAGGGATGTCTTCGGATCAGCACTGCGTCGGAATCGAAGGGGACTGTTTCGTTTCCGATCTGTGCTGTGGTGATGTGTCTGTTTTGTAGCAAAACAGCTGCAGATTCTTCTGAGGCCCAGGACTGGAGCTGGCACCTCAGGTAAGGGTAGGATTCACAGATGGCAGAGTCCAGCAGCACCAGCAGATTTGGAAGAAGTCTGTTATGACCCTGAGACTTCAGAAAATAGGATGCAAGCCCTTGGAGTCACTCTGGGTTCAAGTGAGATGGGTCCAGTTCTTGTCCTCAGCATGGCAGAGATCAGCAGGCAGCAGGGCAGCTCAGCAAAGCAGAGAAGCAGTTCGCCAGAACAGTCCGTCAAGGCAGAGTGGCAATCTGTACAGCACAGCAGTCTTTACTCCAGCAGAGTTCTTTCCAGGTCCAGTAGTGTACTGATTTGTTAGGGTCAGATCCCCAGTACTTATATCCAAATGTGCCTTTGAAGTGGGAGATTACTTCAAATCAGCTTCTTGAAGTGCACAAGTCCCCCTTCATTCCAGCCTGTCTGCCAGGCTATTTGTGTGGGACACAGGACACTGTCTGTTCAGATATAAGTGATAGCTTCCACTCCCCCTTCCTTGCCAGGCATGGTATCAGAAATGCAGATGAGTCCTCAGCCACAAAGGTAGAACGGGTGGGTGTGACAGTCAAGAGAGAATGCGTAAAGTGTAGCTGTCACCAAGCCCAGACATGTATTAGAGACAGGCTGCAGGCACACATCGTAAAGTTAGGAGCAGAGAAATGTCCATTTTCTAAAAGTGGCATTTCTAAAATAGTTATGTCAAATCCAATTTTACCACTAAAGAGGATTCCAACACATAAGAAACGTGATTTAGCTACTCCTTTCTAATCCGGAATTACAGCTTAAACGTGTTTTAAGGAATTCTCAATACTAGCCTATGAGAGAAGTAGGCCTCGAAGTAGTAAAACATCAAATTTAACTGTTTGTCACTACCAGGACATATAAAACTTAAAAGTACATGTCCTACCTTTTAGTTACATAGAACCCTGCCCTTAGGGCTCCCTAGGGCCTACCTTAGGGTGACCTATGTGTAATAATAGGGGAGTTCAAGGCTTGGCCAAGTCGAAGTGGCAATGAATTGTCTGAGACAGGTTTGAAAGGCTACTTGTGTGGGAGGCTCAATCAGTACTGCTAAAGCTCTAGTAGCATTTAGATTACAGACCCTGGGTATATGCTATACCACTTTACAAGGGACTTACAAGTGAACTAAATATACCAATCAGGTATACACCAATGCCACCATGTTTAGGGGAGAAGCACATGCACTTTAGCCCTGGTTAGAAGTGGTAAAGTACTCCGAGTCCAAAGGCCAACAAATAGATACAGCAAAAAGTGGAGGAAAGCATGCAAAACTTTGGGGAAAGATCCCCCTAAGGATGACAGATCTAGCATGTCACTGTCTGACAACCTAGACTTGGAAGGTTAAAAGCAACCCGTCTTCTTGTATATTTCGAGTACGTGCAGAACACACTTGTGTGCAAAACAGACTTCGTAAATGGCAACTTAAAATGTGCCTAGAAGGGCAGTAGTATGCCAACATTTTTCAAAAATCAATGTTAACAGGTCTTTCAATTGGTTTAAATGAACTAATCAAGTACTGCAAGTTCCAGAATGCACTCATAAATTACATGAAAGCAGAGAACTGAAAGCATGGTGTCATGGCAGCAACCCGTGCAACTTGCCAGCTGCTGTTGGCAGCAGTGAGGGGGTAAGCCATTCTTATATGATTACAGAAATGGGAGAATAAGGGTTGTTTTGCAGTGATCTGTCAGCGGCAGAAGCAGAGGAATTAATTGGAATCATATAAAGAGGGCTAGTTACGGAGGCCCTGGAGGGATACATGCCAGATGGGGGCAGTGTGAGCCCACAGGCAATGGCTTGCCTTCTCCCTCAGTTCGCCGGAGAAGCTAAAGGCAAGGGTTGCAGCTTTCATCTCAGCACGCTACCTATTTCACCACAACTTGATCAAAACCATATAAAGTTAAACAAGCACTGGCAAAGCCAAAAGGTCTCTGCAAAGCGAGAGCTCTTGTCTTTCTCAATATCTTTAAGCCATGTTTTACAGCAGTATACCTACTATTCGACATGGCTAGAAGCCAGGGAAAAAATGCCTGATGCTGCTATACAACATGGCTAAAAGGCATTGTCAAAGCCAATAGCTGTCTCAATTCAATTCAAATAACTTTATTCGGTTACTATACATAGTAAACGATAAAAGCGCAATTCATATAATACACATTAAAAGATCCCTGTGCATTTGTTTCTAAACAAATATATGTCATATCACATCACAATTGATTTCCGTGATTTAAATTTTTGTTTTAAGAAGGCAGTAATAGAGGCGATGATAAATTCATTGTCCAGATGTTGTAATGCCAAAAATGCCGGATGGCATTGTCTCAATCCCAACTGTTTTAGCACTGGCATAATCCATCTTTTTCTGGGAATACAGTAAAATTTACAGAAAAACAGGATGTGTATGGATGATTGTGCAGAAACATCGTCACACGGGCATTTACAAAATGTTCTGGACCAATCATTTACTTCGGGGAAGCTTAGTGCTCTATATATTATATTCAATCTGAAACGTGTTAGCAGAAATCTCTCGTAATCGCTAGTAACTAACAGAACATATGGCTGAATATTTTCAAAACCCAGGGTGAGATGGTGGGACTGGACCGTTGCTTTCTTCATTTCGGACATGATTCTCAATTCTCTCAGGTGCCTCATACAGCTAAACTTTAGATCCTTTCTAGACAGATTACACATAGTGGAGGGATCGTTATAATATTCTTGATGTCCTAAATGTCCAACAAATGTTTTAACATATTCCAGCCATCTAATGTATTTAACACCATCCAACCTAGAGCATCTTTTAATATATAGCGATTAAAAGCAGTCTCCTCTGTCGTCCACACCCTGTGCCAGAGGAGGACTGGCTGGATCTTAATCACATCCTCCAGGTAGGGCAAACCAAGTTCAGCATGACAAATACAATTAGGTGTACTGTCTGGTACTGATAAGAGAAATTTGAGAAATGTGTTTTCTGCCATCTGCAATAAGCTTGCATTGGCAAAGCCCCAGATACCTACTCCGTAAGTGGCAATCGCAACACATTTCGCCTTATATTTGTGGAGCAATTCCCCTGGGGAGCATTTTCCTAGTTTTCGGCTAAAATTGATTAACGCCATCAGTGACTTGCTGAACAAAAGCCTTCTAGATTTAACTGCCCTAGACCAAGTTACTGATTGGTCGAATAAAATCCCTAGATAAGAATAAGTTTTAGTGCACTCTATGGCCTTATTATTAATAAAAATATTATTACTCTTTTTAGAGGACCCTTTGCCACAACTCATTGCAAAGGTTTTTGAGCAATTAATTGTGAGACCCAAGTTGGACATAAAATTAGTAAAAGAGGTAACTATCCTTTGAAGACCAAGAGGCGTACAGGCCATAAGGACCGCGTCGTATGCATATAGGAGTGCAGGAATAGGGCGAGTTGCTGCTAGTGGTAAATTACTGCACTCCTTGATCAGAGAGGTCTCTAGGTCAGTTATATACAAGGTGAATAAAAATGGAGCGAGAACGCATCCCTGCCTAATGCCTTTTTCCACTTTAAAATTTTTTTGTGCAGTCCCTATCCTGTCCATAACGCACCCTGGCCCTTGCCCCTGAGTAAAGTTGCCTTAAAAAGGAAATCAATAAAATATCTACCTCCTGCCCCTCTAAGATCAACCATCATTTTTCGTGAACGACGCAATCAAATGCAGCCGTTAAATCAACAAAGGTTAAGAACAGCCTTTCCCTTCTAGCTTTAGTATATTTCTCTAGTAAGATATGTAGATTTAATCCCTGTTCGATTGTCCCCCGGCCCTTACGAAAACCGTACTGTAGGTCGCTTATAATTCCTTTCTCCTCCGCCCAACCCTGCAGTCTTTCTAGGATTACCCGTCCTAGGATGTTCACGGTGGAGTCCAGTAAGGAGATCGGACGATAGCAAGCTGGGTTCGCTCTAGCTCCCTTCTTAAAAATGGGGACAATTCTAGATCCATACCAGGTCATTAAAAACCCCTTAGTACAGCCTGCATTAAAAACTTGTGTTAAAAGTGGTCCCCACAATGCCAAATTAGATTTAAATAGGTTCACCGGGATTCCATCCGGCATCGGGGCCTTACTGCCAAGACTTGCATTAATGGCGGCATTAACCTCGCTCAAGGTGAAGTCCAGGGATAGTTTTTGAAAGGGAGGAGGAGATACAAGGTCGGCCCTGTTTACCTCAATACCCTGAACATCGCTGGATTGATTATTGTACAGTTTAGAAAAATGCTAGATCCACTCTGATTCACTTATTGCAATTGCTATAGTAGCTTTTTTGTTATCGGTCAAGAAAGGTGCATTAACCACCTTCCAAAAAACAGTGGGATCTCGATTGGTCGAAGCCTCGCGCAGGGCACTCCAAGTCTCCTCTTTCAGCATTTTCTTCCTTTCCTTTAGTGCCCTCTTATAGTTCCTTCTAGATTCCCTGATAAGCTCCTGATCTTTCACCCTAGCGTTTAGAGCGTGTTTGAGTTTAGTGTAGGCTTTTGTGCATTGGGAATCAAACCACCCTTCACTGTGAACATTATTCCTTCTTGCTTTTACAAACAGTGTATCTTTAATTTGGTTAGAGATAATTAAAAAATTCTCTGTAATTACTTGGTGAGGTGACATTTCATCAAGACACAAATAAATCATGTTCTTTCTCTTCGAGCCGATTTTTGTAACAAATTCTTCAGGGTCCAATTTCCCCCATCTTAGTGCGTAACCATTTTGTCTGTTTAAGGTGATATTCTTCAAAAGCTGATTGGAATTAGCCCTTGTGTTGAAATCTTTTTTATATACTAACACATCGATACTTTGCGGGTAATGATCACTTAGGGCAATATCGTGAGTGGAGAAATCATTAACGCGTGGTGAATGCCTACACGTGATCAGTATATAATCAATTATAGAAGAAGTACCTTGACCATTAAACGTTGGACAAAAAGGGACCAAGGAAGAACATAAATTGTTTGCGAAACCCATATCATGTGAAAACATAATATCATTCAAAAGATTAAGCCTGGGCGAAGCACTACGCCACGCTCGCGTAGTTTGCGAAGTTCGCGCTACTTCGCACTACGCGAACTGCACGTAGCACAGTGCGAACACGCGTAGCATAGTGTTGCGTAGTGCTGCGGTCATTTTTTGCTTGCTCGCGGTCCTCAACGTCAAGTTGGCGACCGCGAGCAAGCAAAATGACATACCGGCGAGACTTTTTCCTTGTTCGCGATCAGCAACTGCAAGTTGGCGATCGCGGGCATGGAAAATAAACCTCCCGGCGAGATTCTCAACGTGAGGAGGTCAGGTTTCTCATTGCGAGTGGTCGCGTATGCTCGCGACCGCTCGCGATGAGAAACTACCAGTTCGCGTTGAGAAAGCTGAAGCTCGAGTAAAAATCTACTCGAGCAGCAGAAAACTACAGCTCGCACTGTGCAAGATGCCATTTTCAATGATTGCACAGTGCCAGTTGCTTGTCCGCACTGTGCAATCATTGAAAACAACATCTTGCACAGTGCGAACATGTTACTACGCAGTTCGCGAAGTGCTACGCGTAGCTCGCGTAGTGCAAACTTCACTTTGCGTAGCTTCGCGAAGTGCTACTTCGCGAACTACGCCCACCCTTACAAAAGATCTCCATAGGGTGTGTGAGGGAAGTGGGAAAAACTGGAGGCTTTATCATACGTTATTCCACAGACCCCCATAGCGTCCCTTGAGCATATAGGGGAATTAAAGTCTCCACCCCATATGACCAAAACATCATTAGGTAAATGGGAAAATGAATGATATAAATCACTGTTTAATTTTCGCAGTATTCCCTCAAGTATTTCTGATGGGGCATTGTTATAAAAATTTAACAAAACAACGCATAAACCCTGGTCCACATGTAGATTAATTATTTGATAATATCGATTAGACGCAGTCAATTCGACTTTCCTCAGATTTAGGTAGATGGAAATGTAGGTGCAGAGGCCACTTTTAGCTCTGCCATGGGACGATCTTATTGCAGGCGTGTGAAAAGTTTTATACCCACAAATGTGGGTTGGATCCTCTAACCATGTTTCTTGCAAGCTGAGGATCTCGAATTTACTGACGAAATCGACCCAAACATTATTACGCACTTTGGACTTTAAACCTGCCACATTCCAGAACAGGAACTGGCAATTCTCATTCCTGGCTATACCCGTGTTCCTGTTCCTTCCCTGCCCATCCGCCCCCTGCAGAGTTTTGGGTCCTGTTTGTGTTAAGGGGGGTTGGGTGTGCACAGCCATGGTGTCTGGGGCTAAGTCCAAAGTTACCAATATGTTTTCCACTACGGCTCTCTCTTGGATGTCATCTAGTACATTACTAACTCTGGGTGTTGATAAACCCGTATTGGAGCCAGTGTCTGAACTATTTGCAGTTCCTGCCTGATCAGAGCCCTCTGATCTCAGTCAGTCCACTGCTTTTAGATTGTTAAGTGCGCCAAAGCGATTATGTGTTTAGATGTTAAACTGATTTCTATAGGTCAGAGTGTAAGGTTCCCAGTTTCTTCTTACATTATTGCTACCTATAGGTCGATAGAAATAGCATAAAGGAACTACTTTCATACCTTGTCCTAGCTCAGTATGGTTTCCTACTCTGCTCAAAAGCAATTTTACCAAGTGAGGGGTTTTAAAGGTCAAGACTACACAATCCCCTGGGTGGTTTTTACGACCTCAACCTACCCAACCTATTCTCCTTGCCATCTTCAACTCCTCAAATAACTCCCCAGCAAGGCAATCCTAATTCCAAGCCACCTTAAACATTTGTTCCTTAGTGCTTCCACGATTCTTCTATCCCGTTTTCTATTTTTGGGACGTTAGCCAGCACCACTATAAATGGTGTGGCCGCTGGCGGTAAGTCCAAGTATGTTATATGCCGTTCTCTTTCTTTTTCATATACATCGTCAATGATGGGGCTATGCGTAGGTGGGGTCATAGCTGGTGGAATAATAAGCGGAGGCGCCCCTATACTTATTGTGGAGGACTTTGACAATGCATTACTTTTTCCGCGTCCTATGTCGGTAAGAGTGCCCAAAGTAAGACTATTGGAATTAAGCCTTGGACGACTCGATTCGCCGACCTGTTCGCTCAATTGGCTGGGGACACTACCCTGCCCATGGGACTGAAGTTTATCCATGCATTTCAATAAAGTTGCCTCTATTAATCCAAGCCTAGATGCCAAGCTACTCAAGCTTTCTCTGGGATGCGTATCTAAGGCTTCAAACTTGGCTTTTAGTTTGCCAACCTCGCTTTGGGTGCGCGCGTTAGAACTAAGTATTGATTTTTCCCAATTCACGGGTTTTTGGGGCATGGATTTTTTAGGGACTTTTTTATGTGCTATGGATGGGGATTTACTAGACTTTGAACATGGTACCTCGGGCGAGGGGGAGGGGCGGGGGAGGGAGAGCAGTTGTCAGGGTTCCTAGGGCGCTTGGTCGGCGGCTGTGTTTCTTAATCATGTTCACTGCACGATATATGATCTGAGATATTTACCACACAGCCGTTTACGACCGAATTGCTTCTATTGGCCACGGTTGAATCAATAGGGCTATCCCCCCCGGAACACCCCTCTCCAACCCTGGATTCAGTGCTTCTTCAACGGTTATAATCTGCCGTTCGATGGCACCCACAGCTCCTGTCAGATAATTTAAAAGGGACTGATGAGAGAGCTCCCCTGGTTTAACTAACTTTTTGCTCTGGGTACTCGCTAACTTCCTCTTCCCCATGGTTTTACTAGTAGATGAAGAAAATGTCATATTATACAAGATTGTGCCAAAAAATGAGTTAGATATACCACAGATATAAATATTATTTGTCCAAGATTGTCCACAAATCAAAGAGTCAGAATATCAAAAATCAATGCCGTACTTCAATTAGTTTTCTTTCTCTAGGGAAATAGTGCAGACTCGATGAGTCAAATAGTAATTAAACAAAGTTCATTAGAGCCTCCGTAAATGTGAAGTTTGGTTCAGCAGATGGCAGAGTTGTGGCCCAGCCCCGCCTCTGTCGGTCTATGATGGGCTAAGACGGGCCCGTCTTGGCCCGGTCTTCGCCCGGGCCGAGCGCAGGCACGCCCCGCGCGCACCCCGCATCGCAGGACCGCCGCCAAGTTTATCAAGCCCCTCTGGGGGGCGGGAGAAAAGTGCTGAGTGTGTTGGCCCAGGGACACGGGCAAAAGAACAGCCTCCTTGGTTTGCGGTCCACCGCCGCTGCGGGACCGCCGCCGAGTTTATCAAGCCCCTCCGGGGGCCGGGAGAAAAGTGCTGAGTGCGTTGGCCCAGGGACACGGGAAAAAAGTGCAGCCTCCTTGGTTTGCGGTCTCCCGCCGCCATGGGACCGCCGCCGAGTTTATCAAGCCCCTCCGGGGGCTGGGAGAAAAGTGCTGAGTGCTTTGGCCCAGCGACATGGGCAAAAGTGCAGCCTCCTTGGTTGCGGTCTCCCGCCGCCGAGTTTATCAAGCCCCTCCGGGGGCCGGGAGAAAAGTGCTGAGTGCGTTGGCCCAGGGACACGGCAAAAGTGCAGCCTCCTTAGTTTGCGGTCTCCCGCTGCAGCGGGACTGCCGCCGAGTTTATCAAGCCCCTCCGGGGGGCGGGAGAAAAGTGCTGAGTGCGTTGGACCAGGGACACGGGCAAAAGTGCAGCCTCCTTGGTTTGCTGTCTCCCGCCGTTGCGGGACCGACACCAAGTTTACCAAGCCCCTCCGGGGGGGCGGGAGAAAAGTGCTGAGTGTGTTGGCCCAGGGACACGGGCAAAAGTGCAGCCTCCTTGGTTTGCGGTCTCCCGCCGCCGCGGGACCGCTGCCGAGCTTATCAAGCCCCTCCGGGGGCCGGGAGACAAGTGCTGAGTGCGTTGGCCCAGGGACACGGGCAAAAGTGCAGCCTCCTTGGTTTGCGGTCTCCCGCCGCCGCGGGACCGCCACCGAGTTTATCAAGCCCCTCCGGGGGCCGGGAGAAAAGTGCTGAGTGCGTTGGCCCAGCGACACAGGCAAAAGTGCAGCCTCCATGGTTTGCGGTCTCCCGCATCCGCGGGACCGCCGCCGAGTTTATCAAGCCCCTCCGGGGGCCGGGAGACAAGTGCTGAGTGCTTTGGACCAGGGACACGGGCAAAAGTGCAGCCTCCTTGGTTTGCTGTCTCCCGCTGTTGCGGGACCGACGCCAAGTTTACCAAGCCCCTCCGGGGGGCGGGAGAAAAGTGCTGAGTTTGTTGGCCCAGGGACATGGGCAAAAGTGCAGCCTCCTTGGTTTGCGGTCTCCTGCCGCCGCGGGACCGCCACCGAGTTTATCAAGCCCCTCCGGGGACCGGGAGAAAAGTGCTGAGTGCGTCGTCCCAGCGACACAGGCAAAAGTGCAGCCTCCTTGGTTTGCGGTCTCATTGACTCACCTTGCCTTGCCTTATTGACGCCGCAGGACCACCGCTAGACCACCAGGGACGGGACGCACACGCTGTTGGTTCCCCTCGCCGCCACCCGTGATCGTTGGCCGCAGTGGGGGGGGACTACAGCTCCCGGCAGTCACAGCGCCAGCCAGGACTTCCTTCCAGCTTGCTCCGCGCCCGGAGGCGCTATAAATACAGAGGCTCCCTCGGTGGAGTGGGGGACTCACCTTGCCTTGCCTTATTGACGCCGCAGGACCACCGCTAGACCACCAGGGACGGGACGCACACGCTGTTGGTTCCCCTCGCCGCCACCCGTGATCGTTGGCCGCAGTGGGGGGGGACTACAGCTCCCGGCAGTCACAGCGCCAGCCAGGACTTCCTTCCGGCTTGCTCCGCGCCCGGAGGCGCTATAAATACAGAGGCTCCCTCCGCGTCGCGGGACGCGCGCGGGCGACGCCGGGCTGAGCCCGGGCAGAGGGCGGGCCGTCTGTGGCCGTCAGGGGCCGAAGGAGGCCGGGCTGGGCCACCCCTCTAAGGCAAGTGATCAATCCAAGTTTGGACACACCTTGTAGTATATCACCTGCTGTCTTATAGTTACTTACGTATGTAAGTTTGCATTTTGCACTATCTTGAGAGTCGGCTGGCTACAAGCCCGTTAGAAAGACTTTTGACCTCATCAATGGACATATACTAAACGGTGTCTAATTGGTTGCTGTCCCGCTTGTGTTTTGTGGTGTTATCTTAAGTAATATATCTGGAAGTACGGGGCAATTAGGGTGATCATAGACAGATAAGTAATGGGGCTTGAACCTAACTGTGACCCATATTGTCAATCTATGGCAAAGAAATATTCAACTATGGATAACTACCTTGTGAAAGTAGTAAGCCAAATTAATAAGGATAGAAGGAAGTCATTGGGCCGCGAAAATATTAATCCTATCGATTTAGGCTCATTGAGTAATAGTGGTAATACTATTACAAACACTGTGGCGCCTAATGTCCCAGCGACTGAGTGTTTGTTAACTGAGTTTATGGCGCTCCCTGAGTCTCCTGTAGTCGTAGAATGTCCTTTACCTATGCCTGTAGACCCCAACACCATACCCCTGAATCTGTTGGATGAAACTAGAATTGACCCTCATCCTGAACGCTCCCCAAAAAAAAGGGCTGTAAGGGAGTGCAGAAAAACGAAACAAAATAGAGGTGGGGCACAGCGTAAATCGAATTGTGAAGCTACCCCAAAAAACCCCTTCACCCAAAAGGGGACTATGACTGAAAATTGTGGCAATGACATATTATCATCAAACACTATGTCTTGTATTATTAAGGCTTTTGAGGACAAATTAGAGGCAGCGGTAAAACCATTAGTTGAAAAAATAGATATATTAACAGCAGAAGTGCTCAGATTAGGTGGCTCCCTATCCTCATTGATTAACACCCAGACCAAATCACAGGGTGGGACAAATGAGGAAGAGGGAAGAAATGTACAAGTCCCGATTAAAGAGAATATCCTCCCATCTAATTTTACACCAAGCAACCAGATGTTGGATAAAATAACTGCCCCGGTCACAGATCTTCCTTCTACAGGTTGGACAACGGTCCAAGCCAGGAAAACTCGCTCTACTAATTTACCCCCTCAATGTGAACCATATGTTGTAGTACTTACAAATGTGCCACCTCTAGACATTATGCAGTCTAAGGCGCAAAATGAAACACACGATTCCCTCAAACGGAAAACAGTTTCCTGGCTAAATCACAATTGTGGGTTCCCTGTCAATTATTCAGAACAGATTCTATCAACTAGACGGGTCCCCTGGATTGGGAGCGCCAGGAAATCTTGTAAAGGTGATTGCATAATTGTCAATTTTAAATACCCTCAACACGTGGCGACCGTACTACTTAGAGCAGCTTCACTGGCGCCGACAGAGAATAGTGTGGGTGTACATCCTTTAGGCTATTTCTACCAACATCTAGCTAGGGGCAAGCAGATTAATACTCCAAGCATATCCCAAAACGTCTTCCAAGTTTTACCTTTCCATATTAACACAAATAATAGGTACTTGGCACTAAGCACCCTGGATATGAATGACTGACTAATACCACCTCCTGTGTCAGATATGGAGACTAAGCTAGCAACCCAAGGTGGAAACACGACTTTGACCACAGTGGAACCGAATGTTGAAATTGCCCAAATAAGGGTGAAGGCCCCCGTAACTGCACATGGAACCCAGACACCCCACCCTAGGAAAACTACGGAGTTTTATACAAATCCAAGGGTAACTACTGATAGCTTGGGTGAGAACAGACAATGCGGTATCAAGCACACTAAGGATGGGGGCTTAACAATCGTAAACTCACCGTCGCATGGAAATAATGTACCGTATAGTATTGCGGACGGTGCAGCTGAACTCCCACCTGTTAGATTAATAACATGGAATATAGCAGGGATATCCAGGAATATGCAGGATGAGGGTTGGTGCTCTTACATTGAAAACTTTGACATCATCCTTCTGCAGGAGACCTGGGCTATAGACATACCTCATAGACTGGGTTATAGAACTTTTAGTCGTGGCGCAGTGCCATCTGCGAGAGGAAGAGCATCTGGGGGTCTGGTGATTTGGATAAGGGTTACTGTGGAGGCAGAAATCACATTACTGCCGATTGATTCCCCGGACATAATGGGATTAAGAATGGTAACCACAGGGAAAGAAACAATATACTTAATAAATGTTTATAGCAGACCGCACCCCCATAGCAAAGATTCACAGGTGATAGTCCTCCTTGATTCTTTTTTAAATACTTTAAGTCCAAGTAAGCAGGTAATTGTTGGTGGAGATTTTAACTGTCAATTTGAGCCGATATTGGGCTTGGATACCTTATTTGATGAACAGGATACAGCTAATAACGTCCTTTCTCTAGAGTCCAATAATATGGTAAAAAATTCAAGAGCAGCTATGCAGATTTTACAATTTACAGTAAACCATGAATTAAGGGCGTGTAATGGCCGTTTTCAGTCTGACAGACCAGCGGCTCCAACCTTTGGTAGGGGAATTTACAGGTCTCATATAGACTTTTTAATGGCCTCCATGAACCTATGGTACTTAATAATAGATTTCAAAATAGACCATAGAACAGAGAGCGACCACTTCCCCCTCCAACTATGGTTACATACAGAACCTTTCATACAAAAAATAAACATGATAGACACGTTAAATATCCCTGTAGGAGAACACCAGGTCTCCAATAATAGACGTGCCATTAAGTGGCCCCATATTCTAGCCAAGGATGAAACGATGATAAATATATATAACTCCTTTTCTGATATATTGGAGGGAAGTCATATGCCTGCTCTAGGTACCCAGGATGTCCTTAACTTACATTATAAACTTGTAGATGCATTGATTCCTCATTTAAGTAAAAACTACAAAAAGGATTTGAGTCAGAAAGATAATTATTTAGCGACAACAAACCAATGGTACAATAAAGATTGTCGCAATGCTAAAATTGACCTGATTCAGGCTGTAAAAGTAAAGGACGCGCAGGGAATTAAAGATAGTAGACTAGCATATAAAAATACATTGTCCCAAGCAAAAAAAGCCTGGGATGATGCTCTCTGGGATGACCTTTTAATTGCAGCCCACCAGAAAGAACAGGCCATATTTTGGAATCTAATCTCCAAAGGGAATAAAAAAGGCAGATCATCTAGGGATATATATCTTGACGAAGAAACCTGGTGTAATCACTTCTCTAAATTATATTGTAATACAAATGAGGAGATGGCCACGGATGACAACGAGATAAATAGATTATTTGATAATAATACCCACCTACATTTTAGTCTTGAAGAAACTGTTGAGGCACTTCAGGCTATTAAAACGGGCAAAGCACCAGGTCCCGATAAAATCCCCGGTGACTTGCTAAAGCATGATACAGGAATTTGGGGACCCTACATTAATTTTTTATGTAATTCTATAGTGGCCGGGACACCAATTCCCGATTCATGGAAAGGGGCTGAAATTGTTACAATTTTTAAGAAAGGGGATCGCTACGACCCAGCAAATTACCGCCCTATAAGTTTAATCGATCTTTTACAAAAAACTTTCGCCAGACATATTTTAAATAGACTTTTATTGTGGATAAAAGGGGAACAAATTTTAACTAAATACCAAGCAGGATTTAGGCTAAAAACCAGCACAGTAGACCAAGTATTTAGATTTATGTGTATTTGCTGGAAATATATTAATATAAGAAAGGGAAGCTTGTACGTAGCATTCATCGATCTAAGGGCTGCTTTCGACCTTGTACCCCGTAAATTACTTTGGTCTACTCTCAACGATATTGCAGTCCCCAGGGAGTTACTCAAGGAAATAATTAGACTCCACACAGGAAATTATGCTAGAGTTAGATGGGGTAAGGGAGGAGAAATCTCAAAAGAGATCCCTGTGGATCGGGGTGTCCGTCAAGGGTGTGTGCTGGCGCCCACACTCTTCTCTCTATATGTTAACAATATACCTAATTATCTAAAAAATTGTAAACATGACTCCCCGAAATTAGCAGATGAGGTAGTCACCGCATTGCTTTTTGCTGATGACACAATTCTCATCTCGCAAACCCCGCAAGGCTTACAAAACCTAGTAAACACTTTTAATAATTACTGTGTGGAAAAGGGATTAGAAATTAATTCATCCAAAACAAAGTACATGTCCATAAACCCTCAGAAATCCTTTAGAAAGAACTTGGCCTTAAATAACCAGAAGCTGGAATATGTCGAGAGCTTTAATTACCTGGGTATTATGCTGGATAGTATGCCCAATTGGAAAGGGCAATTGGAAAAAAGTAATTTAGCTTTAAAACAAAATTCAATGCCCATCCTCAAGGTGCATGGCAGTAGTCAATCTAAATCAATTACGCCGGCACTTGAATTATTCAAAGCAAAGGCCCAATCAGCAGCACTTTATGGCGCTGAGGTCTGGGGTTATTCCTGCAACAACACTTTCAGGAAGGAAGAGAACAACTTCATACGCAGGTTACTTAAAATACCAGTAAGAACACCGATAATTCCAGTTTTTCTGGATATCAACCTTAAAAGAACTGATCATCAAGCCACACTAAGGCCATTACTCTATTGGATTAGATTATGGACAACTCCGGAGCTGAGCGACTACAAGAATGGACTGCTAGAAATAATCAGGATTGACGAATATAAAAGTATCCCCTGGCTAAAACATATCTCCCAGTGGCTCAAAAAGCTTGGGTTTTCTCATTTTTGGGAAAACCCTCAGAATATGTTACCAACCTCAAAAAATCTTTTGAAATCTGCTTTTTGGGTATACGTAAAGAACGAAGTATCCACTAGTACCTCACTGGGTACCTTGTCACAGAAATTTTTATCTGTTAAGGATACTCCTATATTCGAACAATTCATGGATGAGATAAGACCACCATTAGCTAAAACACTGTATCTACAATACAGGTATGGAGTTTTACAGATTGCTGCAAACACTAGTAGTTGGAGGGGCAATGAAGATGATAGCGGACTGTGTACCTTGTGTGTACAAAAAGCAAAAGAAAATGATGCTCATGTACTGTTTTTCTGCCCAGCTTATAAAAAGCCCAGAGTTCGATGGATCAAACCCCTGTGTATAAATTTGGGGTTTAGGTTTTTCAAAGAGGCAGAACGTACATTCAAAGCAAATACCTCACAACTAATAGTCTTTGGTCTAAGTAGATTCCTATTCAATGTATATCTTATAAGGAATAAGAAAGGATGTAAGCTATAATACTTAAAGGCTGGTTAGTTAACGCTCTTGCTTGGTTTGATATATGAATTTTACTTCTTCCCCCTTTGTAAAATGTATTATAATAATCTTTTATATATTATCTGGCTTTTTAACTAATTTATATGTTTTTAGCATAGCTGTGAAAGAATTGAATGTGATTGACCCCCATTAATATTACCTGGAAATTTTGGATTGTGTATTATACATGTTTTAATTTATGTATGTTGCTTTTATGACAAAATAAGTCGAAATAAAGCTGAAATTGAATTGAATTGAATTGACACAGGCAAAAGTGCAGCCTCCATGGTTTGCGGTCTCCCGCCGCCGCGGGACCGCCGCCGAGTTTATAAAGCCCCTCCGGGGGCCGGGAGAAAAGTGCTGAGTGCGTTGGCCCAGGGACACGGGCAAAAGTGCAGCCTCCTTGGTTTGCGGTCTCATTGACCAGACCTACTGGCTTTGCCAATGCTTGTTTAGGTATTGAGTTGCCGTAGATGCACCGGTTTATGATGTGCAATGTGGTGAGACCACGATGTGACAGTGGCTCTAAAAATACGCTGATTATTAGACATAACCGTAACCATGAGCTACAGACCATAAGGAGAAGTTGGGGCCAGAGACAGCCTCGGGCCTGTTCTTGCTTGTCAACTATGCTTGTTGTGCTGCGCGGGCAATCTGTGGATAGAAAGTACCAAATGAACATTTTGCCAAAATAGGAGCGATACACGTTCCGTTATATTGTGAAGAAAAATACAGATGTGCATTTCTTGACAGCTCAACGGAGCCGTTTTATTACCCACAGCATAGTTAATTGCTAATCATGAAAATGGCCTGAGCCCCCAGTATCTGCTAATGGCACGAGAACGCCTTTCTGAGCGGGGCCTGCCTGCTGTGCAGATGAAAAGGAAATGCAGCCCGTGTCCGCTTATTAAAGCCTCACGCCGAATTTGCCTCTGAGCACTACAGCAGAAAGATTCCCAAGTGCCGGGGTCCGCTGGCAGGATTCCTCTCCCCTTCATGGACACATGGGATGGCTCTTAAAGCGCTGAAGCTCCTGATCTCTGTAAATCGAAGCGTGCGAGCTTGGAACCCACTGTTCCCCTGTAGTTTACAAGGATACGATTACCTCGCGATGACCTCGGCGTTTGTCAGAGCCGTCATTTGGGCATCTTTGATGTGGCGTTTCTGAGCCTGTTTACATCACGTTCGCCCGTCTTGGTTTTCATGCCTAATTATAATAATTGTTTGCTTGTCATTCATGTCAAATACTTCACTGAATAGCCTACGGTTTAGCAGTTGTAAATGATATCATAATGGCAGTGCCATTCGTCGATGTGCTACATTCCTTTACTGTCGGACCTTAAGTGGGACTGGTTCTCTTGTCAAGGTAGTCATGTATCCTCCTGTTGTGGCGAAATCTCGTTTTACAACAATCCCCTTGAAAAGAATCTACTAAACTGCTGAAACAATTTACAGCAAACTCTTACTCAGTTATCAATTGAAATCTCTTTTTTCCATCTGCCCTATCACATAAACCCTGCATTACTGCGTATAGAGGCAGTGCAGGAAATTGGGTTTTTGGTTAAGTGGGGTGAAACCCTTCTCAAGCAGCAACCTCAGTCCCTGTTGGGGTGAACCACAGCAGTCACTAAATTAACCTTTGTATAACCTACTGGTAGCCTGGCACAAAAGCAGTCAGGCTCAATTTAGAGGCAATGTGTACAGTATTTTTGCAGCTCATAAACAGTAATAAAGTTAAATCACAAAACAAAAAATAAATCCCACACCAGTTTTGAAAAACATAATGCATTTTAATAAATAAAATGTTAGCAGAACGAGAAAAATCCAATCAGTAGGACTGGAGATATGCAGATAGGAGATATGAAATTCAATTTTAAGAAAGTATACTGCCTAAAAGCACAAAGTGCCACTCACGATCATCTGTTCGTTCTAGACCAGGAGAGAGTTGCATGTTCAGGCTGACCATGATGGTGTGTGAGCCATATACAGGGACCAGGTTAGTTCCGCTGTAAAAAGTAGCTTCTCAACGTCCAGCATGGATGGAGAAGGGTCCCAGGGAGCAAGGAGAGCATCGCCGATGGTTGTCGCTGTAGAGCGAAGATCTGGTTGGGCGTTGTGGTACAGTCTGTGCAGGAGTTTCACGTTGGTGCAGTGGCGGCTCCTCCGCTAAGGCGGAGGAACGTTGCCCCATTTCTTTCCGAACAGTGAAAAAAAGAACTAAAAATGATAATAACGCAACGTTATTATAATTTTCTTTTTCCTACTGCAGTGGCTCCGTTGTTTACTGGGGGCGGGGCTGGGCCCCAAGATGCCAGAGCACTGCAGGGGGAGGAGTGGTGGCACTCCAAGTGTGCATGACATTTTGGCCAGCCCTCTCAGGCTGCCCAAAACAGTCATGCACACTTGCCATGTTCTCCATCCAGGCGTCTTTACAGCCTGGGTGGAGAACATGCCCCAGGCTCCCAAGCCGTAATTCGGCGCTCAGAGCAATCACAGCTTGGGAACCTGGGTACTTACTGCTGCCGGACTCCAGACAAGAAGAAGACAAGAAAATAAAGAGGATCGGAATAGAGACAGGGGCAACACCGGCCAGAGCCAGGTAAGTGTTTATATTTTATATTTTGAATTTCCCCCATCTGTCTCTCCTCCCGCCTTCCCCGCCCAACCACCTGAGTTCGGTAGCAGCCGCTACTGCATTGGAGGTCACCATGCACTATTGTTGCTGTAGCATGAAGTGCAGATTTTACATTGACAGTCTTTGCAGGCTGTTGCTGTAGGGCAAAGAGTTGAGATAACCGGAGCTTTGTGTTGACTGCTGTTACAGGATCTCAGTATGAACGTGCTCATTCGCAGATTGTGCAGGGCCGAAAACGTTAGCATTTCACCTTTCTTTACAGAGGAGTGTGCTCTGATGCCAGCCAAGTGTCCAAAACCTAGAGAGGCACCTTTTGGAGATCAGGGACTCACTCTACCAGAAGAAAGCAGTGCTCAGGAAGGTCTGGTTGCAGGTCCAGGAATGTTCAGTAGCAGCAGGTCAGCTGGGCAGTTGCAGGGATACCTCTAGAGCTTGTTGTGTCCCCGTAACTCATAGTAGGAGGTCAGCCAATTGGCCCTTGGATTCCCGCATGCCTTCCTTGGAACAAGGAGATGGTCCAGTTCTCTTTCAGCAAGGAGACCTCAAGCTGCAGGGCAGTTCTCTGAGAAAAAAGCAAGCCTCTAGCAGCAGGGCAGTATTCTGGCAGCAGCAGGGCAGTTCCCCAAAAAACAAGGCAGACCTCAAGCAGCAGTTCATTCCTTCGAGAAACAAGGCAGATCTCAATCAGCAGGACAGCCTGCTGGAGTACAATCGAGTACTTCTGAATTCTTCCAAAGGTCCAGGAGTGCACTGAAGAATGGGTCTGAGGGTTCATCATTTATACCTGGTTGCCATCTTTTGAATTGAGTGAAACTTCTAGGCTATCCCCCCCCCCCCTTATCTCCCCCTCATCTGGTTCTGGAAATGTCCTTCCTTCCCCTGCTGCCAAGTGGTCTAGAGTGACACCAGGCTAGTGTGAAGCTCCTTTGTGAGTGTGCAGGAGGCAGCTTTTTAAATGTAAGTGGGGCAGAGAAAAGCTCCTCCCCACCAATCCTAGCAGTATTGCTCATCCTGGCATCACCTAGTCCCCCTTTGTCTTACTGTCTGGGAGGAATTCACAAAAGCCAACTATTCACAGTAACGCAACTCAGGACACAAGCACCAAATGGTTAGGGCAACAAAATGGCAACTTTCTAAAAGTGGTATTTTAAGAATTGTGACTTACAGTTCGTCTTTACCATTAAAGAGGATTTTAAATTACAATTCTTTTGAGACCAAATATGGCACTTCTACCTGTTCCCAGTCAAAAGGTAGCAGTTATTAAATGTAATAACATACCCCATTGTTATCCTATGGGAGAGGTAGGCTGCACATTAGTAAAAAACGAATTTGGGATTTTTTCACTACTAGTACATGAAGATTTAAAAAATCATGTCCTACCTTTTAAATACAGTACACACTGCCCTTTGGGCTGTTTAGGGCCTATCTCAGGGGTGAGCTATATGCATTAAAAAGGGGTGTTTGGGCCTGGCAAAAGAGTTGCCAGGTTGAAGTGGCTGTTTAAAACTGCACACAGGGTGCAATGGCAGACCGAGACATATTTCAAAGGGTACCTAAGTGGATGGCACAGTAAGTGCTGCAGGTCCACTATTAGCATTTAATTTATGGGCCCTGGGTCCATGTAGTATCACTTGATAAAGATTTATTGCCAAATCAAACGTGCCAATCAGGTGTAAGTCAATTTTACCATGTTTCAGGGAGAGAGCACAAGCGCTTTAGCACTAGTTAGCAGTGGTAAGGAGCACAGAGTCCTAATGTCAACAAAAGCAAATTCAGAAAACAGAAGATTTAAGAGGCAAACATGTTTAGAAGTGACCCTGCAGAGAGGGCAACGTCCAATAGCCGGTTAGTGAATACTGTGCTGCAGTGTTTTTTAAAACCTGCAAGTTGAGATTGAATAGATCATCAGACTACAAATAGTGCAATCTACTCTGCACCTGCACACATGCCCGTGGGTGCATGCATAATACATACACAAAAGGTGCATACACAGTGACCACAACATCAGGCATGCTTACCTGCTCTTGAGTGGTAAATGAGTTCCCCAATGACACCCATCTTCTGGCATACTATTACATCATCCTAAAACTCCAGGGCGCTTAGAGCACATGTAGAATCTCTGCCTGAGATGTAGTGAGAATGCAAAACAGCATTCCAAGTTATAGCAAGTTAGTATTCATATCTCTGTTATATCTGCAGCATGAATATAGACAAAAGTCAGTGGAGTGCTGTACAAAGTCAAAGACAAGCAAAAAGTCAACAGAAGAGGTAGCTAGTTAGTGGATTATTAATGTACTGTGATGTAGTGTTATTTTAAAGAGGTGCATTCTCAAATCTTTATTAAATTGGAGCAGCAGAAGGGCAGTCCTGATGGATAAAGGGATGTTGTTTTAAAACCTGGATGCAAAGATTGAAAAGGCCTGCTGCCTTGTTTCTTCTTTTGCTCACTTCTTAGTCTCCCAACTGGTGTACTGCTGTGGGTGTACCAAGAACCACAAGAGATAGTGAGCTTGTCTATAAGATAAGCAAGGGTGCTGGTTGTGATGGCTTGATAATGATACTGTTTATTGTGAAGATGGTGAGGGCTGGCAAGGGTAGCCGAGGGAGTTCCATCAGGATAGACATGATGTGATTACATTTCTTCAGGCTCTGGGTGAGAAGTTTTGCAGCATGTATGACAGTGTGGTGTGTGGGAGTATATGGAGTAGGGTATAAACACCTCCCAGAGTACAATGGATTGAACAGCAGTTTTGATTTTGAAGTCACTTTCTGGATAAAACGGTTTTACTTTCTTTATAGGAGAGAGAGCTGGTACCAGGCTGTCTTTGTTGTTTTGGCAGTGCATTCCTTGAGGGTGAGGTTGGTGTCCAGGGTGATTCCCAGGGAGCGAGCATAGAGATCAAGTCTGACTCTCTTCAGAAAAGTTTAAAAAATATACTTACTATAAAATCTAAACAGAACCTCTCAAGTCTCAGCTGTGGCTTCTGCCTGTAGTTTCCACCTCTGAAAGCTACGTAGGATTGCCCTTCTACTGATTATGGAAGCTTGCAGCACTGCTGTCGTTGCCCTAATAGGGCCATTTTTAGACTACTGCATGTGAGAAAGTGCCTCTTTTTGCATTGGTTAGACCTCATTTTTGTCTGGTTTCGATGTGGTTTTAATTGTAGAGCACAGGGTCCATGCCAGCTACGTCCCCTGTGCCAGTGCTCCTTCCCCAAAATATATTGACAATTGGTACTTCTGCCCCCATATGTCCCTATTAAATCGTACCCTGAGTACGTAGGGACTGGGAGCTGAAGAGGGTTCACTGGGACTCCCCTTACTGGGACTATGCCACTGGCCTTACAGCTTGCATGTCCCTGTGAGGGACAAAACGACAAAATCGACATGGCACCCTGCCTGGGTGCCATGCCAGTCAGCACTGGCTGATGGTATAGGTAAGTCATCCCTCTAGCAGGCCTCACGGTCCTAAAGCAGGGTGCACTCTACCATAGGTGAGGACATATCTGCATGAGCATATATGCCCCTACAATATTAGGGCCCATTGCTTAGTATTGTAAGTGCCAGTAAAGACATACCAAGTACATGGGCTGGAAACTCAACAACTTGAGTCCCACAGCACCATGATAGCTTCACTGAACACAGGAGTTTCATAGATCCACACTGATGCCAATGTGAGATGTATTGTACCATGTACTCAGAGGGCACCTCAGAGCAGTGGCGTAACGAAACATGAGGGGGCCCCCCTGCAAAGTACATGGAGTGGGGCCCCCCACTCTCTGAACCAAGTAAGGAGCTTGCAGGCCACGTGTCCACCGCCCGTGCACAGTCCCGGAGTGGCGCCCTGGAGCACGCCCCCCACACTGTGGAGGTTGCAGGGGCTATTGTTACCCCACTGCTTATTACCTAGCTTTCTAGAAAACCGAACTCCGTATTCTAGAGTTATCTAGAAAATGCTAATTTGTATAGTAAAAGAAATCCCTAATCGGAGTGCAGTAACCCTTATGTCCCTGGTGCCACTGTTCCTGCTGCTCTAATGATAGCTATGTCCCCTATTTTAGATGACTAAAGTGATGTGGCATATGTTATAAAACTGGGAATGTAGAGGGTTGCTTTTGCAGGTTTACAAGTACAAATCTGAGAAACGTTTGCTTGAGAGGTGCCTTCTTAACTTGAGTATTGTTTATCCTTTTACAATTTTGGATCCCAAACCTTTGTGTATTATCTGCTTCGTTCCAAGTACTCGCGAAGGAAAGTGCCCATGAGCTATAAGCACTCCTACCGGTTACATCCAACCTGACTCTCCTTGATTCTTTCTTGTTCTTGGCTGCCTTAGCAGTCAGACACTTACAACCCGGTTGATGTTTGTCAGCAGTGCATTGAAACTCCATCACTTGACCTTAAAGACCCTGCCAAGTTAGTTGAGTTGTTACTTTCAGAATGTATTCATCTAGCCCTGGGGCCATTACATTGCTGGGGTTGGGCTTATTCCAGTACTTTATTGTTAACGAAAACAGGATCATCATAAGTAGGCAGCTTGAGGGGGCCTATCAGATTGTTCACAGTAACTTAACTGGTATTATCAAGTAAAGCACCTCCCAAAAATATTCACATCTTAAACAAAGCAAACAACAATTAACCACAATTATGCACGTTATTAGACATGCCATCACCAAAGGCACCGCCAGCGGCTGCCACTGGAGCTGCAGCCTTCACACAGTAGTCCCCAGACAATGCTGTGTGCTCAGCCCTTGCAGCCTTAGTTTCCTCTCTGAGCTGAGCAATAACCCTTGAGACTGCTCTAAAGGACTCCAACTCCACACCCAGTCAACATTGATCTGTGTTACTAATAAAAGTATTGCGCTGAGTCCCTTTTTACCTGCTCAGAAGCATCTGATCCAGAGTGGATGAAGATCCAGTCTTTCTCTGAAGAGAAGGTGGCTGAGCAGGATATTTAAATACCCGCAAACCTTGATGTCACATCTACATTCCCACAATCCTTTCTTCTATTGCTGCAATCTTTAAATGCGATTTTCAATAATTAGGCTGACTTTTCCTTCTATTGTACCATATTCCACGTGTTTCATTTATATTTAAAATAAGCCACTTTACCTTTCAAGGGTTTATCTTTTTCCTGGGATGCCAAGCACTAACCTTCTTTTGTAAAATAAATAAATAATAATAATACAAAATTTATAAAGTGCCTGGTTACTCCATACAGTGTTCCTGCGCTAGAAATGAATTATCCAGTATAGAGCCAAAATGCACAGTCTACCCACCCTAAATTTGTTTAAAAAGCTTAAGTTTCTTACGAAAGACTAATCCTGAGAATTCCTGTCTCAGATCCAGAGGCATGGTGTTCCACATTTTGGAAGCCAGAAAACTAAAGGAACATCCTTCCATGGGTGCTTTTTTCATGATGGGGATTATGGTGAACGCAGCTCCTGCAGACTTATGCCTTCTTCTGGCTCAATAAGGCTTCACCAGAGAATATTGGTAATAAGGTACTTTATAATTCAAGATTTTATGGCAGAAGCACGTGGCTTTAAAGGACACTCTCTTGCTTAGCAGGATCTAGTGTAGTTTAGCAAGGGCTGGTCCCATGGAGGAGCGTCTCGTGATGTTCAGCAGCAAACTTGCTGTTGAATTCTGCACCCTCTGGAGCTTTCTCAACCTCCCTTGTGTGGCTCCGATATATAACACATTACATTAGTCCAGTCTGGACATGGCCAGGGCCTGAACTACTGTTTACCTGGCGGCTTCACACGGAGAAGGCCCCTGATCTTTTTCAATGTTTTTAGGATACCAACACATTTCACCACAAGGCTGGCTGTCTCGCTGTCAAATGATAGATTTTGTCAAACCATATTCCTAGGTTCTTCACTTTTGGCTAGGGAACAGGTACTGGTCCAAGTGCGTCTGGCCAAAGACTGTCAAAACTCAGAATCTGACATTTGTTTGCAGTTTCCGTGTCAGTGAAATGCCCTGCATACCCTGCTCAGCAGTCTGGAGAAGCACAGCCTGGAAAGAACATCCCAGATACTGCAAGGAGTGTGCACTGTTTGGCTCCAGCACACCTCAAAGAGTAGCTCCCGGAGTGGTGTGATAAGTGAGCCATGCCACCCCCATGTAAGGTGGCAACGGAACCCCGGCACTGATGGAAGGACCCCCTCTGGTGTGTTTGGGCAGTGGTGGTACAGATGGAGAGGTACTATGCCTCCTGGAGCTTGCCCATCCCTGATGACATGCCATCAATCATGGCGACAGATAATCAAGCCACCAATTGACTGCCCTTTGGGCTATTCAAAACTGTGAATGACATTTCCAGCTAACCAATGACTGTAGGTGGCAGGTCCATTGCCCCAGTGGCCCCATTGCGCCAAGAGTGCTTACAGTATGTTAAGATTTGCTTCCATTATGCCACAGAAAGCATTACGGAGGACACCATTGTGCCAAGTACTCCCACATAATGTTCAGAAATTACCATCATTATGCATAATTAGATTTGCCCCATCATTCATTATTAGTATATGTTTGAATATGCACATCCCTCAATAATCCTTAATGCGAGCTCAGAGTTGCATCATCACTCAGTAATCCTAACTGCATACCCAAATTTGCACCATCGCCCAGTAGTAATCAGTACATGCTGATGTTTTCGCAGTCATTTAGAAATGTCGAGTGAATGGCCACATTTGTAGCATCACTCGAATTCTATTTTATGCATGGATTTAAATCATCACTTAGAAAGCCTGTGCATGATCAGTTTTGCAGCTTTGCTGAGAAAGATTGGCTGAATGCACGCTTTTCAGAGAATTGAGATCTTTACTCACTGCCATAAGCATTCAGCTCAAGCCTGGGCTTGAGCTGTCGGATTCTACCAGTGCAAGTTTCTAAGGGACCATTTCAGTGTCACTCGTAACACCCTAACACCTCTGCACCCAGAGTTACTGGGATCCCGGGTATTGATAGCTTGGGAGAGAGATAGAGGATGGGATGTATGTATTTTGCTTTATTTCTTAATCGTCTAATCTCCGGCACACAGTTAAATCTTAAAAACATAAAAATGAAAACATTTACACATCACCTTGACCGCTTTTCTTGTTTCTATTTCTAATTGGCAGCCATCTGTACATTACTGATGCCCGTTACTCTGCCTGCTCTGTGTTAGTCTTGATAAATGAATGCTTTAAAATGGAATGTGCCCTTTCATTGTTCACTTTCCAATGTGTTTTCATTATCATGATTATGAATTATGGAAAGTTATTTTGTCTGTTCGTCGTCCTTCAAGGGTTCTGTCAACATATACTATTCCTACAACGAAGTGATGGTGTTTAAATCGAATCATTTATGTTGGTGAAATATATGCAATGTACATTTCACAACTGAAACAGTAATACCTGATGCAGTGTGAAACTGCATGTTACTTCAAAAGGAGTACTAAAGTGGTGCAGAGGTATGTAGTGAGCTGAGTTGAGATAGAGTTGGGCGAGCCATTGAAAGTTGAAGCCTGAATCTGGCTCAACTCGAGGTCCCATTGGAACCTTGAGCCCATAACGAGCCGAGCCTTCATGTGCCTTCTGCCTGCCACCCTCACTCTACCTTTATGGACAAAGAGGTGAAAACAGAACCTTAACATTTGAGATAAAAAGGAGAGACAAACAGATACCCATTCAGTGAATGATCTGTACAAAGTGGAACCAGAACACTTGGATTAATTGCGGCTTCCCCCGTAACTTAACCCCTTCGCTGCTAGGCCTTTTCCCCTCCTGTGCTAAGCCCTTTTTGGGCTATTTGAGGTAGTGCGCGCTTAGGCCCCTGTAACTTTTTGACCACATTAGGTATCCACGCCAAATTTGCGTCCTTTTCTTCCAACATCTTGGGGATTCTAAAGGTACCCAGGGTTTGTGGATTCTCCTAGAGGGGTCACAGAAATTAGTCAAAATACAGCAATTTTTTTTTTTTTTTGTGAAAAATGTGAAAAACGGGCTGCAAATGAAAGCTTCTGGGTTTTTCTCTGCAAATGGTATCAAAAAAGGGTTTGTGGGGCTGAAATCACAATTTCTCCAGCTTTTAGGGAATGACAGACTTTTGTTAGAAAACCAACATTTTTTACACAGTTTTGGCATTTTTCTGGGACATACCCTATTTTTGCTATTTTTTGTGCTTTCAACCTCCTTCCAGTTAACGGTAGAAAAGGGTAACAAAACAATAATGGATCCTGGAAAGCTATACATTTTTTAAAAGTAGACAAAATTCTGAATTCAGCAAGGGGTCATTTGCGTAGATCCATCAAGGTTTCTTTATAGAAATTTACAGGCAAATATAGGAGAAATTAAAAATTTGTTGAAAAAAGCAGCCTCTTGAGTCAACGTTTTTACCTGTAACTTCTTCGAATTATGACATCTCTTTGAAAGCAATGTACCGTTACATCCGGTAGACCTTCCTGGTTGTGGGGACATATAGGACTTGTAGGTTCATCAAGAGCCCAACGAACCCAGAGTAGAAAAATGAGCAGCATTTTGTAATGTTTTTTTTTTTTGGTCCGGGTATATAGCAATTATTGTGGGAAAATGTACACTTGGAAAAATCGGTATGAAAGTCACCTATGTATTTCTGAAATGGGAACAAATTACAGAGTTCAGAAACAGTGCATATTTGCACATTTTCGAAATTGGGAATACTCATATTTGCATGACAATTATTGGTCATTTTTCAAAATGACTTTTTTTTTACACAATGTCTTTCATTTGGAAGGGAGAAATGCATCAAAAATCAACAGGTAATAACAGTTGCTTTACAAATTTGAACTACCCTAAGTCTCCCGAGAAAAATGGTACCTCACTTGTGTGGGTAGGCATAGTGCCCACGACAGGAAGTGGCTCAAAACCTAAGGTGAACACACCACATTTTCACACTGAAAATTTACACTTTTTTTGCAAAGAGTCTAGCTGTAGTTTTTGAACCCTAGCCCTGCCGGCACCTAGGGAAACCTAGCAAACCTATACATTTTTGAAAACTAGACACCCAGGGAAATCCAGGATGGGGTGACTTGACTGCCTCCCACCATGGTCTGTTACCCAGAATCCCTTGCAAACGTAAAAAATTGAAAAAAAACCCACATTTTCCCCACATTTCTGTGATGGAAAGTTCTGGAATCTGCGTGGATCCACAAATTTCCACCCACCCCGCGTTCCCCAAAGTCCTACGAGAAAAATGGTACCTCACTTGTGCGGGTCGGCCTAGTGCCCGCGACAGGAAACGGCGCAAAACGCAACGTGGTTTTGGAGTGAAAAATGACCCTTTTTTTGGCAAAGTGACTAGCTGTAGATTTTGTACCCTAGCCCTGCCGGCACCTAGGGAAACCTAGCAAACCTATACATTTCTGAAAACTAGACACCCAGGGGAATCCAGGATGGGGTGACTTGACTGCCTCCCACCATGGTCTGTTACCCAGAATCCCTAGCAAACGTAAAAAATTGACAAAAAAAACACATTTTCCCCACATTTCTGTGATGGAAAGTTCTGGAATCTGCGTGGATCCACAAATTTCCACCCACCCCGCGTTCCCCAAAGTCCTACGAGAAAAATGGTACCTCACTTGTGCTGGTCGGCCTAGTGCCCGCGACAGGAAACGGCGCAAAACGCAACGTGGTTTTGGAGTGAAAAATGACCCTTTTTTTGGCAAAGTGACTAGCTGTAGATTTTGTACCCTAGCCCTGCCGGCACCTAGGGAAACCTAGCAAACCTATACATTTTTGAAAACTAGACACCCAGGGGAATCCAGGATGGGGTGACTTGACTGCCTCCCACCATGGTCTGTTACCCAGAATCCCTTGCAAACGTAAAAAATTGAAAAAAAAACCACATTTTCCCCACATTTCTGTGATGGAAAGTTCTGGAATCTGCGTGGATCCACAAATTTCCACCCACCCCGCGTTCCCCAAAGTCCTACGAGAAAAATGGTACCTCACTTGTGCGGGTCGGCCTAGTGCCCGCGACAGGAAACGGCGCAAAACGCAACGTGGTTTTGGAGTGAAAAATGACCCTTTTTTTGGCAAAGTGACTAGCTGTAGATTTTGTACCCTAGCCCTGCCGGCACCTAGGGAAACCTAGCAAACCTATACATTTCTGAAAACTAGACACCCAGGGGAATCCAGGATGGGGTGACTTGACTGCCTCCCACCATGGTCTGTTACCCAGAATCCCTTGCAAACGTAAAAAATTGAAAAAAAACCCACATTTTCCCCACATTTCTGTGATGGAAAGTTCTGGAATCTGCGTGGATCCACAAATTTCCACCCACCCCGCGTTCCCCAAAGTCATACGAGAAAAATGGTACCTCACTTGTGCGGGTCGGCCTAGTGCCCGCGACAGGAAACGGCGCAAAACGCAACGTGGTTTTGGAGTGAAAAATGACCCTTTTTTTGGCAAAGTGACTAGCTGTAGATTTTGTACCCTAGCCCTGCCGGCACCTAGGGAAACCTAGCAAACCTATACATTTCTGAAAACTAGACACCCAGGGGAATCCAGGATGGGGTGACTTGACTGCCTCCCACCATGGTCTGTTACCCAGAATCCCTTGCAAACGTAAAAAATTGAAAAAAAACCCACATTTTCCCCACATTTCTGTGATGGAAAGTTCTGGAATCTGCGTGGATCCACAAATTTCCACCCACCCCGCGTTCCCCAAAGTCCTACGAGAAAAATGGTACCTCACTTGTGCGGGTCGGCCTAGTGCCCACGACAGGAAACGGCGCAAAACGCAGCGTGGTTTTGGAGTGAAAAATGACCCTTTTTTTGGCAAAGTGACTAGCTGTAGATTTTGTACCCTAGCCCTGCCGGCACCTAGGGAAACCTAGCAAACCTATACATTTTTGAAAACTAGACACCCAGGGGAATCCAGGATGGGGTGACTTGACTGCCTCCCACCATGGTCTGTTACCCAGAATCCCTTGCAAAAGTAAAAAATTGAAAAAAAAACCACATTTTCCCCACATTTCTGTGATGGAAAGTTCTGGAATCTGCGTGGATCCACAAATTTCCACCCACCCCGCGTTCCCCAAAGTCCTACGAGAAAAATGGTACCTCACTTGTGCGGGTCGGCCTAGTGCCCGCAACAGGAAACGGCGCAAAACGCAACGTGGTTTTGGAGTGAAAAATGACCCTTTTTTTGGCAAAGTGACTAGCTGTAGATTTTGTACCCTAGCCCTGCCGGCACCTAGGGAAACCTAGCAAACCTATACATTTCTGAAAACTAGACACCCAGGGGAATCCAGGATGGGGTGACTTGACTGCCTCCCACCATGGTCTGTTACCCAGAATCCCTTGCAAACGTAAAAAATTGACAAAAAAAACACATTTTCCCCACATTTCTGTGATGGAAAGTTCTGGAATCTGCGTGGATCCACAAATTTCCACCCACCCCACGTTCCCCAAAGTCCTACAAGAAAAATGGTACCTCACTTGTGCGGGTCGGCCTAGTGCCCGCGACAGGAAACGGCGCAAAACGCAACGTGGTTTTGGAGTGAAAAATGACCCTTTTTTTGGCAAAGTGACTAGCTGTAGATTTTGTACCCTAGCCCTGCCGGCACCTAGGGAAACCTAGCAAACCTATACATTTCTGAAAACTAGACACCCAGGGGAATCCAGGATGGGGTGACTTGACTGCCTCCCACCATGGTCTGTTACCCAGAATCCCTTGCAAACGTAAAAAATTGACAAAAAAAACACATTTTCCCCACATTTCTGTGATGGAAAGTTCTGGAATCTGCGTGGATCCACAAATTTCCACCCACCCCGCGTTCCCCAAAGTCCTACGAGAAAAATGGTACCTCACTTGTGCGGGTCGGCCTAGTGCCCGCGACAGGAAACGGCGCAAAACGCAACGTGGTTTTGGAGTGAAAAATGACCCTTTTTTTGGCAAAGTGACTAGCTGTAGATTTTGTACCCTAGCCCTGCCGGCACCTAGGGAAACCTAGCAAACCTATACATTTTTGAAAACTAGACACCCAGGGGAATCCAGGATGGGGTGACTTGACTGCCTCCCACCATGGTCTGTTACCCAGAATCCCTAGCAAACGTAAAAAATTGACAAAAAAAACACATTTTCCCCACATTTCTGTGATGGAAAGTTCTGGAATCTGCGTGGATCCACAAATTTCCACCCACCCCGCGTTCCCCAAAGTCCTACGAGAAAAATGGTACCTCACTTGTGCGGGTCGGCCTAGTGCCCGCGACAGGAAACGGCGTAAAACGCAACGTGGTTTTGGAGTGAAAAATGACCCTTTTTTTGGCAAAGTGACTAGCTGTAGATTTTGTACCCTAGCCCTGCCGGCACCTAGGGAAACCTAGCAAACCTATACATTTTTGAAAACTAGACACCCAGGGGAATCCAGGATGGGGTGACTTGACTGCCTCCCACCATGTTCTGTTACCCAGAATCCCTTGCAAACGTAAAAAATTGAAAAAAAAACCACATTTTCCCCACATTTCTGTGATGGAAAGTTCTGGAATCTGCGTGGATCCACAAATTTCCACCCACCCCGCGTTCCCCAAAGTCCTACGAGAAAAATGGTACCTCACTTGTGCGGGTCGGCCTAGTGCCCGCGACAGGAAACGGCGCAAAACGCAACGTGGTTTTGGAGTGAAAAATGACCCTTTTTTTGGCAAAGTGACTAGCTGTAGATTTTGTACCCTAGCCCTGCCGGCACCTAGGGAAACCTAGCAAACCTATACATTTCTGAAAACTAGACACCCAGGGGAATCCAGGATGGGGTGACTTGACTGCCTCCCACCATGGTCTGTTACCCAGAATCCCTTGCAAACGTAAAAAATTGACAAAAAAAACACATTTTCCCCACATTTCTGTGATGGAAAGTTCTGTAATCTGCGTGGATCCACAAATTTCCACCCACCCCGCGTTCCCCAAAGTCCTACGAGAAAAATGGTACCTCACTTGTGCGGGTCGGCCTAGTGCCCGCGACAGGAAACGGCACAAAACGCAACGTCGTTTTGGAGTGAAAAATGACCCTTTTTTTGGCAAAGTGACTAGCTGTAGATTTTGTACCCTAACCCTGCCGGCACCTAGGGAAACCTAGCAAACCTATACATTTCTGAAAACTAGACACCCGGCGGTTTCCAGGGAGGTATGGCTTGCGTGGATCCCCCAACGTTTCCTTACCCAGAATCCCCTGCAAACCTCAATTTTTGCCCAAAAAATCACTTTTTTCACACATTTTGGGGTGGGAAAGTAGTGGCATCACCGGGCTCACACAAATTTACCACCACCCAGCGTTCCCCCAGGTCTCCCGGTAAAAATGGTGCCTCACTTGTGTGGGAGGCCCAAGTACCCGCGGCAGGCAAGGGCCCCAAAGGTAGTGAGGCCACCTCAAGATGGCCTATCGCCAAACCACCTGGTTTTGCAAGGGGGGTCACTTTGGTTTTTGGCCCGGTGCGCGGCGGCCATCTAGGGAAACCTACCAAACCCAGGCATTTTTGAAAACTAGACACCCGGCGGCTTCCAGGGAGGTATGGCTTGCGTGGATCCCCCAACGTTTCCTTACCCAGAATCCCCTGCAAACCTCAATTTTTGCCCAAAAAATCACTTTTTTCACACATTTTGGGGTGGGAAAGTAGTGGCATCACCGGGCTCACACAAATTTACCACCACCCAGCGTTCCCCCAGGTCTCCCGGTAAAAATGGTGCCTCACTTGTGTGGGAGGCCCAAGTACCCGCGGCAGGCAAGGGCCCCAAAGGTAGTGAGGCCACCTCAAGATGGCCTATCGCCAAACCACCTGGTTTTGCAAGGGGGGTCACTTTGGTTTTTGGCCCGGTGCACGGCGGCCATCTAGGGAAACCTACCAAACCCAGGCATTTTTGAAAACTAGACACCCGGCGGCTTCCAGGGAGGTATGGCTTGCGTGGATCCCCCAACGTTTCCTTACCCAGAATCCCCTGCAAACCTCAATTTTTGCTCAAAAAATCACTTTTTTCACACATTTTGGGGTGGGAAAGTAGTGGCATCACCGGGCTCACACAAATTTACCACCACCCAGCGTTCCCCCAGGTCTCCCGGTAAAAATGGTGCCTCACTTGTGTGGGAGGCCCAAGTACCCGCGGCAGGCAAGGGCCCCAAAGGTAGTGAGGCCACCTCAAGATGGCCTATCGCCAAACCACCTGGTTTTGCAAGGGGGGTCACTTTGGTTTTTGGCCCGGTGCGCGGCGGCCATCTAGGGAAACCTACCAAACCCAGGCATTTTTGAAAACTAGACACCCGGCGGCTTCCAGGGAGGTATGGCTTGCGTGGATCCCCCAACGTTTCCTTACCCAGAATCCCCTGCAAACCTCAATTTTTGCCCAAAAAATCACTTTTTTCACACATTTTGGGGTGGGAAAGTAGTGGCATCACCGGGCTCACACAAATTTACCACCACCCAGCGTTCCCCCAGGTCTCCCGGTAAAAATGGTGCCTCACTTGTGTGGGAGGCCCAAGTACCCGCGGCAGGCAAGGGCCCCAAAGGTAGTGAGGCCACCTCAAGATGGCCTATCGCCAAACCACCTGGTTTTGCAAGGGGGGTCACTTTGGTTTTTGGCCCGGTGCGCGGCGGCCATCTAGGGAAACCTACCAAACCCAGGCATTTTTGAAAACTAGACACCCGGCGGCTTCCAGGGAGGTATGGCTTGCGTGGATCCCCCAACGTTTCCTTACCCAGAATCCCCTGCAAACCTCAATTTTTGCTCAAAAAATCACTTTTTTCACACATTTTGGGGTGGGAAAGTAGTGGCATCACCGGGCTCACACAAATTTACCACCACCCAGCGTTCCCCCAGGTCTCCCGGTAAAAATGGTGCCTCACTTGTGTGGGAGGCCCAAGTACCCGCGGCAGGCAAGGGCCCCAAAGGTAGTGAGGCCACCTCAAGATGGCCTATCGCCAAACCACATGGTTTTGCAAGGGGGGTCACTTTGGTTTTTGGCCCGGTGCGCGGCGGCCATCTAGGGAAACCTACCAAACCCAGGCATTTTTGAAAACTAGACACCCGGCGGCTTCCAGGGAGGTATGGCTTGCGTGGATCCCCCAACGTTTCCTTACCCAGAATCCCCTGCAAACCTCAATTTTTGCTCAAAAAATCACTTTTTTCACACATTTTGGGGTGGGAAAGTAGTGGCATCACCGGGCTCACACAAATTTACCACCACCCAGCGTTCCCCCAGGTCTCCCGGTAAAAATGGTGCCTCACTTGTGTGGGAGGCCCAAGTACCCGCGGCAGGCAAGGGCCCCAAAGGTAGTGAGGCCACCTCAAGATGGCCTATCGCCAAACCACCTGGTTTTGCAAGGGGGGTCACTTTGGTTTTTGGCCCGGTGCGCGGCGGCCATCTAGGGAAACCTACCAAACCCAGGCATTTTTGAAAACTAGACACCCGGCGGCTTCCAGGGAGGTATGGCTTGCGTGGATCCCCCAACGTTTCCTTACCCAGAATCCCCTGCAAACCTCAATTTTTGCCCAAAAAATCACTTTTTTCACACATTTTGGGGTGGGAAAGTAGTGGCATCACCGGGCTCACACAAATTTACCACCACCCAGCGTTCCCCCAGGTCTCCCGGTAAAAATGGTGCCTCACTTGTGTGGGAGGCCCAAGTACCCGCGGCAGGCAAGGGCCCCAAAGGTAGTGAGGCCACCTCAAGATGGCCTATCGCCAAACCACCTGGTTTTGCAAGGGGGGTCACTTTGGTTTTTGGCCCGGTGCGCGGCGGCCATCTAGGGAAACCTACCAAACCCAGGCATTTTTGAAAACTAGACACCCGGCGGCTTCCAGGGAGGTATGGCTTGCGTGGATCCCCCAACGTTTCCTTACCCAGAATCCCCTGCAAACCTCAATTTTTGCTCAAAAAATCACTTTTTTCACACATTTTGGGGTGGGAAAGTAGTGGCATCACCGGGCTCACACAAATTTACCACCACCCAGCGTTCCCCCAGGTCTCCCGGTAAAAATGGTGCCTCACTTGTGTGGGAGGCCCAAGTACCCGCGGCAGGCAAGGGCCCCAAAGGTAGTGAGGCCACCTCAAGATGGCCTATCGCCAAACCACCTGGTTTTGCAAGGGGGGTCACTTTGGTTTTTGGCCCGGTGCGCGGCGGCCATCTAGGGAAACCTACCAAACCCAGGCATTTTTGAAAACTAGACACCCGGCGGCTTCCAGGGAGGTATGGTTTGCGTGGATCCCCCAACGTTTCCTTACCCAGAATCCCCTGCAAACCTCAATTTTTGCTCAAAAAATCACTTTTTTCACACATTTTGGGGTGGGAAAGTAGTGGCATCACCGGGCTCACACAAATTTACCACCACCCAGCGTTCCCCCAGGTCTCCCGGTAAAAATGGTGCCTCACTTGTGTGGGAGGCCCAAGTACCCGCGGCAGGCAAGGGCCCCAAAGGTAGTGAGGCCACCTCAAGATGGCCTATCGCCAAACCACCTGGTTTTGCAAGGGGGGTCACTTTGGTTTTTGGCCCGGTGCGCGGCGGCCATCTAGGGAAACCTACCAAACCCAGGCATTTTTGAAAACTAGACACCCGGCGGCTTCCAGGGAGGTATGGCTTGCGTGGATCCCCCAACGTTTCCTTACCCAGAATCCCCTGCAAACCTCAATTTTTGCTCAAAAAATCACTTTTTTCACACATTTTGGGGTGGGAAAGTAGTGGCATCACCGGGCTCACACAAATTTACCACCACCCAGCATTCCCCCAGGTCTCCCGGTAAAAATGGTGCCTCACTTGTGTGGGAGGCCCAAGTACCCGCGGCAGGCAAGGGCCCCAAAGGTAGTGAGGCCACCTCAAGATGGCCTATCGCCAAACCACCTGGTTTTGCAAGGGGGGTCACTTTGGTTTTTGGCCCGGTGCGCGGCGGCCATCTAGGGAAACCTACCAAACCCAGGCATTTTTGAAAACTAGACACCCGGCGGCTTCCAGGGAGGTATGGCTTGCGTGGATCCCCCAACGTTTCCTTACCCAGAATCCCCTGCAAACCTCAATTTTTGCCCAAAAAATCACTTTTTTCACACATTTTGGGGTGGGAAAGTAGTGGCATCACCGGGCTCACACAAATTTACCACCACCCAGCGTTCCCCCAGGTCTCCCGGTAAAAATGGTGCCTCACTTGTGTGGGAGGCCCAAGTACCCGCGGCAGGCAAGGGCCCCAAAGGTAGTGAGGCCACCTCAAGATGGCCTATCGCCAAACCACCTGGTTTTGCAAGGGGGGTCACTTTGGTTTTTGGCCCGGTGCGCGGCGGCCATCTAGGGAAACCTACCAAACCCAGGCATTTTTGAAAACTAGACACCCGGCGGCTTCCAGGGAGGTATGGCTTGCGTGGATCCCCCAACGTTTCCTTACCCAGAATCCCCTGCAAACCTCAATTTTTGCTCAAAAAATCACTTTTTTCACACATTTTGGGGTGGGAAAGTAGTGGCATCACCGGGCTCACACAAATTTACCACCACCCAGCGTTCCCCCAGGTCTCCTGGTAAAAATGGTGCCTCACTTGTGTGGGAGGCCCAAGTACCCGCGGCAGGCAAGGGCCCCAAAGGTAGTGAGGCGACATTTGGGATAGGCAATGTTGATGTTGCCTCACTACGTTTGGGGCCCTTGCCTGCCGCGGGTACTTGGGCCTCCCACACAAGTGAGGCACCATTTTTACCGGGAGACCTGGGGGAACGCTGGGTGGTGGTAAATTTGTGTGAGCCCGGTGATGCCACTACTTTCCCACCCCAAAATGTGTGAAAAAAGTGATTTTTTGAGCAAAAAGTGAGGTTTGCAGGGGATTCTGGGTAAGGAAACGTTGGGGGATCCACGCAAGCCATACCTCCCTGGAAGCCGCCGGGTGTCTAGTTTTCAAAAATGCCTGGGTTTGGTAGGTTTCCCTAGATGGCCGCCGCGCACCGGGCCAAAAACGAAAGTGACCCCCCTTGCAAAACCAGGTGGTTTGGCGATAGGCCATCTTGAGGTGGCCTCACTACCTTTGGGGCCCTTGCCTGCCGCGGGTACTTGGGCCTCCCACACAAGTGAGGCACCATTTTTACCGGGAGACCTGGGGGAACGCTGGGTGGTGGTAAATTTGTGTGAGCCCGGTGATGCCACTACTTTCCCACCCCAAAATGTGTGAAAAAAGTGATTTTTTGGGCAAAAATTGAGGTTTGCAGGGGATTCTGGGTAAGGAAACGTTGGGGGATCCACGCAAGCCATACCTCCCTGGAAGCCGCCGGGTGTCTAGTTTTCAAAAATGCCTGGGTTTGGTAGGTTTCCCTAGATGGCCGCCGCGCACCGGGCCAAAAACCAAAGTGACCCCCCTTGCAAAACCAGGTGGTTTGGCGATAGGCCATCTTGAGGTGGCCTCACTACCTTTGGGGCCCTTGCCTGCCGCGGGTACTTGGGCCTCCCACACAAGTGAGGCACCATTTTTACCGGGAGACCTGGGGGAACGCTGGGTGGTGGTAAATTTGTGTGAGCCCGGTGATGCCACTACTTTCCCACCCCAAAATGTGTGAAAAAAGTGATTTTTTGGGCAAAAATTGAGGTTTGCAGGGGATTCTGGGTAAGGAAACGTTGGGGGATCCACGCAAGCCATACCTCCCTGGAAGCCGCCGGGTGTCTAGTTTTCAAAAATGCCTGGGTTTGGTAGGTTTCCCTAGATGGCCGCCGCGCACCGGGCCAAAAACCAAAGTGACCCCCCTTGCAAAACCAGGTGGTTTGGCGATAGGCCATCTTGAGGTGGCCTCACTACCTTTGGGGCCCTTGCCTGCCGCGGGTACTTGGGCCTCCCACACAAGTGAGGCACCATTTTTACCGGGAGACCTGGGGGAACGCTGGGTGGTGGTAAATTTGTGTGAGCCCGGTGATGCCACTACTTTCCCACCCCAAAATGTGTGAAAAAAGTGATTTTTTGGGCAAAAATTGAGGTTTGCAGGGGATTCTGGGTAAGGAAACGTTGGGGGATCCACGCAAGCCATACCTCCCTGGAAGCCGCCGGGTGTCTAGTTTTTAAAAATGCCTGGGTTTGGTAGGTTTCCCTAGATGGCCGCCGCGCACCGGGCCAAAAACCAAAGTGACCCCCCTTGCAAAACCAGGTGGTTTGGCGATAGGCCATCTTGAGGTGGCCTCACTACCTTTGGGGCCCTTGCCTGCCGCGGGTACTTGGGCCTCCCACACAAGTGAGGCACCATTTTTACCGGGAGACCTGGGGGAACGCTGGGTGGTGGTAAATTTGTGTGAGCCCGGTGATGCCACTACTTTCCCACCCCAAAATGTGTGAAAAAAGTGATTTTTTGGGCAAAAATTGAGGTTTGCAGGGGATTCTGGGTAAGGAAACGTTGGGGGATCCACGCAAGCCATACCTCCCTGGAAGCCGTTGGGTGTCTAGTTTTCAAAAATGCCTGGGTTTGGTAGGTTTCCCTAGATGGCCGCCGCGCACCGGGCCAAAAACCAAAGTGACCCCCCTTGCAAAACCAGGTGGTTTGGCGATAGGCCATCTTGAGGTGGCCTCACTACCTTTGGGGCCCTTGCCTGCCGCGGGTACTTGGGCCTCCCACACAAGTGAGGCACCATTTTTACCGGGAGACCTGGGGGAACGCTGGGTGGTGGTAAATTTGTGTGAGCCCGGTGATGCCACTACTTTCCCACCCCAAAATGTGTGAAAAAAGTGATTTTTTGGGCAAAAATTGAGGTTTGCAGGGGATTCTGGGTAAGGAAACGTTGGGGGATCCACGCAAGCCATACCTCCCTGGAAGCCGCCGGGTGTCTAGTTTTCAAAAATGCCTGGGTTTGGTAGGTTTCCCTAGATGGCCGCCGCGCACCGGGCCAAAAACCAAAGTGACCCCCCTTGCAAAACCAGGTGGTTTGGCGATAGGCCATCTTGAGGTGGCCTCACTACCTTTGGGGCCCTTGCCTGCCGCGGGTACTTGGGCCTCCCACACAAGTGAGGCACCATTTTTACCGGGAGACCTGGGGGAACGCTGGGTGGTGGTAAATTTGTGTGAGCCCGGTGATGCCACTACTTTCCCACCCCAAAATGTGTGAAAAAAGTGATTTTTTGGGCAAAAATTGAGGTTTGCAGGGGATTCTGGGTAAGGAAACGTTGGGGGATCCACGCAAGCCATACCTCCCTGGAAGCCGCCGGGTGTCTAGTTTTCAAAAATGCCTGGGTTTGGTAGGTTTCCCTAGATGGCCGCCGCGCACCGGGCCAAAAACCAAAGTGACCCCCCTTGCAAAACCAGGTGGTTTGGCGATAGGCCATCTTGAGGTGGCCTCACTACCTTTGGGGCCCTTGCCTGCCGCGGGTACTTGGGCCTCCCACACAAGTGAGGCACCATTTTTACCGGGAGACCTGGGGGAACGCTGGGTGGTGGTAAATTTGTGTGAGCCCGGTGATGCCACTACTTTCCCACCCCAAAATGTGTGAAAAAAGTGATTTTTTGGGCAAAAATTGAGGTTTGCAGGGGATTCTGGGTAAGGAAACGTTGGGGGATCCACGCAAGCCATACCTCCCTGGAAGCCGCCGGGTGTCTAGTTTTCAAAAATGCCTGGGTTTGGTAGGTTTCCCTAGATGGCCGCCGCGCACCGGGCCAAAAACCAAAGTGACCCCCCTTGCAAAACCAGGTGGTTTGGCGATAGGCCATCTTGAGGTGGCCTCACTACCTTTGGGGCCCTTGCCTGCCGCGGGTACTTGGGCCTCCCACACAAGTGAGGCACCATTTTTACCGGGAGACCTGGGGGAACGCTGGGTGGTGGTAAATTTGTGTGAGCCCGGTGATGCCACTACTTTCCCACCCCAAAATGTGTGAAAAAAGTGATTTTTTGGGCAAAAATTGAGGTTTGCAGGGGATTCTGGGTAAGGAAACGTTGGGGGATCCACGCAAGCCATACCTCCCTGGAAGCCGCCGGGTGTCTAGTTTTCAAAAATGCCTGGGTTTGGTAGGTTTCCCTAGATGGCCGCCGCGCACCGGGCCAAAAACCAAAGTGACCCCCCTTGCAAAACCAGGTGGTTTGGCGATAGGCCATCTTGAGGTGGCCTCACTACCTTTGGGGCCCTTGCCTGCCGCAGGTACTTGGGCCTCCCACACAAGTGAGGCACCATTTTTACCGGGAGACCTGGGGGAACGCTGGGTGGTGGTAAATTTGTGTGAGCCCGGTGATGCCACTACTTTCCCACCCCAAAATGTGTGAAAAAAGTGATTTTTTGGGCAAAAATTGAGGTTTGCAGGGGATTCTGGGTAAGGAAACGTTGGGGGATCCACGCAAGCCATACCTCCCTGGAAGCCGCCGGGTGTCTACTTTTCAGAAATGCGTGGGTTGGAAAGGTTTCCCTAGATGGCCGCCGAGCCCTGGGCAAAAAACAAAAGTAACCCCCCTTGCATAACCAGATTACCTATTGTTACTACAGCGTGAGAATTTAGGAATAATACTGCAAAGAAAATGTGGCAGACAATTTGAGGTTTACAGGACAATGGGGATAAAAAATATTTTTCAAATCACTAGAGAGACATCACCATGAACTCCCAAAGGTTTTCGACAATATCTACAGTTGGTGGGTTATTCTTACATGGAAAGTGTACCTTGGCAGAGAAACAAAAAACAAAGATTCCTGCACAACCATCTATTCCTCAAACACACACACATACTGGTTGGATTTGGCACGAGGGCAAGTCATGGTTCAGTGTATTAAATTTTATTAACAAGAGATTTCACAAATATGAAATGCACTGTCAATAATTAAATTCACAAAAAACCAAACCAATGACTTGCAGCTCGTGAGCTGTAAAGCCACGTCAAGGCACCAACCGCTTTACAGGCCATTCACACACCTTTCATACGTGATACAAACAAGACCATTCGCACCACCAGGTACAAAAGCAACACAGTACAAAAATCACCAAAAAGGGACAAGGTACACCCTGCTTCAAAAAAACAAATATTACTGCACAGTCATCTAACCCGCAAGCACACGCACATACTGGTTGGATTTGGCACGAGGGTGAGTGATGGTTCAGTAGATAAAATTGTATTACCAAGTGATTTCACAAAAAATGAAATGCACTGGTAATAATTGAAAGGGCAAGAAACTGAACCATTGACTCACAGCTCGTGAGCTGTAAAGCCACGACAAGGCACCAACCTCTTTACAGGCCATTCATACACCTTTCATACGTGTGAGACATACAAAACCATTCACACCGCCAGCCGCGGGCCCATCACATAACAAAACTCACACCGGCACACAGCGCCATTCAAGGGCCCATCACTTTCACACGCCCACAATCCAGACACAGCAACTACACAGGCAGAAGGATTGCGTGGAGTGGCACTCAGCTAGCAGTGTGTGTAGTGACCAGCAGAAAGTCACTACTCACACACAGCCAGCCAAGCACCGGTCGACACACACCGCTAGCCAAACGCCAGTCCACGCACACCGCTAGCCAAGCGCCAGTCCAGGCACACCGCCATCCAATCGCCAGTCCAGGCACACCGGCAGCCAATCGCCAATCCACCTACACCGCCAGCCAAGCTCCAGTCCACGGACACCACCAGACAAGCACCATTCCACGCACACCGCCAGCCAAGCTCCAGTCCACACACACCACCAGACAAGCTCCAGTCCACGGACACCACCAGCCAAGCTCCAGTCCACGGACACCACCAGCCAAACACCAGTCCGCACACACCACCAGTCCACACACACTGCCAGCCAAGTACCAGTCCACGCACAGCGCCAGCCAAGCACCATTCCACGCACACCACCAGCCAAGCACCATTCCACGCACACCGCCAGCCAAGCACCATTCCACGCACACCACCAGCCACGCACACCGCCAGCCAAGCACCATTCCACGCACACCACCAGCCACGCACCAGTCCACGCACACCGCCAGTCCATGCACACCGCCAGTCCACGCACACCGTCAGCCAAGCACCATTCCACGCACACCACCAACCAAGTGCCAGTCCACACACACCAACAGCCAAGCGCAAGCCTACACACACCGCCATCACATTTTGGATTTTTTTAGAAAAAAATAAAAACACAAACAAATTGCAAATAGATACAAATCTTCTAACAGAAAATCAGCAACTAAATACATTGCACTAACACCAACATTGAAACAGAATCAAATTATCCAAAGAATACAGACCAGCCAGTTCACTTTACCACTCAAGAATCCTCCCAAAATTTTTTTCGCGTGTGGTACGCTCTAAAACAAGCAGAGAGACACAGTGCAGGATGAGAGGGACAATCGGGGCAGTACATACGACACTCCTTCCGCAAACCTCTTCGCCAACAGACTCTACATCTCCTACTGGGAAAATCTTTTGCGGGTGTGGGAGGAATGTGATCTGGAAAGTGGCGTTCTTTCAATCTAGCAACATCCTCCACCAGTCCAACTCTAGGAACACTTGCCTGTTCCACTACAACAAGGCTGCCTATTACAGACTCCTGAAACTTAACAAAAGTCATCTTTGACTCAGGGCAAGAATCCTGGAACACAACAAAAGCATTAAACATTGCCAAGTGGAAAAGATGGATAGCCAACTTCTTGTACCAAATGTAAGCCTTACGAAGAGCAGTGTAAGGTTCCAACCTCTGATCTACTCTGTCAACACCACCCATGTACCTATTATAGTCTAAAACACATACAGGTTTGCGCGCTTCAGCGACCTGACCCCAAACAGTCACAGGTGCAGTGCTTTCATCATGGATGGAAGTCAGCATGTAGACATCTCTCCTGTCTGTAAACTTCACAGCAAGAAGCTCCTGGCAACGCAACGCACTGCACTGTCCCCGCACAAGCTTTTGACAAACAAGTTCTTTCGGAAAACCTTTACGGTTACAGCGGACTGTGCCACAAGCAAAAGTGTCAACTTTGGCCAATTCCCTGAACAACCGTACACCAGTGTAGAAGTTATCTACATATAAATGGTGGCCTTTGTTAAAAAATCCTCTTCCAAGTTCCCAAACAATTTTCTCAGTCACTCCAAAAGTGGACGGACAACCAGGGAGGTTAAACCTAGATTCCTTACCGGTGTACACCCTGAAATTAGAGACATATCCAGTCCTACTGTCACACAGCATATACAGCTTTATTCCATAGCGTGCCCTCTTACTAGGAATGTATTGCCTAAAAACCAAGCGGCCCTTGAACAACACCAAAGACTCATCCACTGCAATTTCTCTACCACGGGCATAAATCTCAGAAAATCGATCAACAAAGTGATCAAGGACAGGCCTAATCTTAAAAAGACGGTCACAATCAGGGTGATCTCGTGGCAACGCTAAACCATTATCTACAAAGTGCATCATCCGAAGCAGAAGCAAATACCTGTCACGACTCATGACTGCCGGAAAAATAGACGTTGCCATCAAGGGACTGCTAGACCAATATGAAGCCAATGATGGCTTCCTTAGCAAGCCCATCAAAAAAGTTAAACCCAAGAACTTCTTCATCTCTTCAACATTTGTGGGAGTCCACCGGGTAGCTCTAGAGTGTGGCTTAAGACTGGCACTGTTGTCCCTCAAAAACTGTTCGGCATACAAATTAGTCTGCTCAACAATCTCTGCCAAAAACACATCGTCCATAAACAACTGAAAAAAATTTACAGGCAAAAAGTTCTCGGTATTCACTCTAGACCCTGGAACACCAGTAAACTCAGGAAATTCCGGCTGCACCATGCCAGGGGCAACCCAGAGGTCATCACTTTCAACGGGAAGACTTGCAGCCCCAGCCTGCAGCCCAGATGTCTCTTGCCGCACTACACCAACGGAAAGGCTTGCAGCCCCAGCCTGCAGCCCAGATGCCTCTTGCCGCACTACACCAACGGGAAGCCTTGCAGTCCCAGCCTGCAGCCCAGATGTCTCTTGCCGCACTACACCAACGGGAAGCCTTGCAGCCGCAGGCTGCAGCCCAGATGCCTCTTGCCGCACTATCGGCACATCAGTCTCCTCCTCTAACACAGGCACTTCATCCGCGCTAAGAGTATCTTCATCATCCGATGACCCCATACGGAGAGAAAACTCACTGCCAGAATCGTCCCCTGCCCCCTCTCCCTCAGAAGCAGAGTCAGTCTCTGACCCAATATCAGAGGAAGACTCAAACAGCAAACCAACAACCTGCTGAGCAGTCATCCTGCGGCTAGCCATTATACCTACTAAGATGGAAGACTGCACAAACAAGTCAACAACAACCAACAATGTGCAAACCAAGTAAGTAAAGAAATGTGTACCTTATATCAATAAGATCAATGTACTCAAAAACTATACAATCCAAAATCAAAAGAGACAGCTACACTCACCAGAAACAAACTCTGCAGTGACACAGCAAAGACCAACGATATCAAACTAGAAAGAAGAAAAAAAAAAAAATTACTCACAAGACAACAAAATACACATCATGCACCAATGCAAAAAGTTTTTGAAACTCAAAAACCAAACATACTGCTATTATTACACCATTTGCAAAAAAAAACAGGCAGAGAAATCAAACACATTTGCATTGTACAAAAAAACAGTCTCTTACCAAACTACACAAACAGCAAAACCACCAGAACCAAAATGTCACCGTGAACAGAAGAAAAGCCTTCACCTAGAACAAAACAGTAAACAAAAAAAACATTACAATTGGAAATCACAAAACATATAACAATAAACATTATAACATGCCATGTCACTACCCAAATGGTCAATCGGTTTGTGTGCCAGGTCAGGCAGAAAACAGCAGGAAAAAAAAGGCTATTCAGTCCCGGGGCAGGTGAGCCAAATACATATAACAAATTGCACCCTGGAAGCGAGGGGTCACTTCTATTTCTAATTGAACTAATTCCCTGGTGTCTAGTGGGCTTTTCTGCCTCCAATGGGAGCAGAAACGGCAAAAAAATAAAACCGATCTGCCCACAGAGGGGGCAGAAAATTCTTCAAAACTTTTAGGGGCCCAAGGAAGCGACCCTTGCCCAAGGGGTCGCTTCCTACAATAATATTTATATCCCTGGTGTCTAGTGGGCTTTTCTGCCCCCCCCCAAAGAGCAGAAACGGACAGAAAGACGACCAATCTGCCCCCAGGGGGGGCAGAAAAGTATTCTAAAAAATTAGGCCGCAAAGGAAGCGACCCTTGCCCAAGGGGTCGCTTCCTACATAAAGAAAAAGACATCCCTGGTGTCTAGTGGGCTTTTCTGCCCCCCCTGGGGGCAGAAACGGGCAGAAAGACGACCGATCTGCCCCCAGGGGGGGCAGAAAAGTCTCCTAATCACTTTACCACCCTAGGAAGCGACCCTTGCCCAAGGGGTCGCTTCCTACATAACGAAATAGACATCCCTGGTGTCTAGTGGGCTTTTCTGCCCCCCCTAGGGGGAGAAACGGGCAGAAAGAAGACCGATCTGCCCCCAGGGGGGGCAGAAAAGTCTTCAAATTATTTGGCCCCCCAAGGAAGCGACCCTTGCCTAAGGGGTCGCTTCCTACATAGCATAAACAATATCCCTGGTGTCTAGTGGGCTTTTCTGCCCCCCCCTGGGGGCAGAAACGCGCAGAAAGCGGACCGATCTGCCCCCAGGGGGGGCAGAAAAGACTTCCACAAAATTTGCCCCCAAGGAAGCGACCCTTGCCCAAGGGGTCGCTTCCTACATAGTAAAAACAGCATCCCTGGTGACTAGTGGGCTTTTCTGCCCCCCCTGGGGGCAGAAACGCGCATAAAGCGGGCCGATCTGCCCCCAGGGGGGGCAGAAAAGACTTTGCCAAAGAATCGTGCCCAAGGAAGCGACCCTTGCCTAAGGGGTCGCTTCCCAAACTCCAAATACAAAATCCCTGGTGTCTAGTGGGGCATCCCTACTCCACGATCGCGACGCTGTGCGCGATCGTGGAGCAGGAATGCCCTGTATTGAGAGATCGGGGGAGAGGAAATACTCTTTCCTCTCCCCCGATGCCTCAATACTAGAGATTTCACCGCCGCGGCCCCCACCAGACGCCAAACACCTACCTCTGCTCCCCTCGGACGCGCTGGAAGAAATGGATTCCAGCGCGTCCAACGCTTCCTGATGACGCCGGCGCGCGCTGTGCGCGCTGACGTCATCAGAAAGCGTGGGGGGGCTCGGGGGGGGTCGGGGGTGGCAGCGGAAGCTCTTCCGCTGCCACCCCCGTAAAGGGGGGCAAGATCGAGGCAAAAGGGGGGGAGCGCCAGCGCTTCCCCCGGGGGCTGTCCTCATGACGGAACGGTTCCGTCATGAGCACAGCCCAACCGATGCTCATGACGGAACCGTTCCGTCATGAGCATCGAAGGGGTTAATTGTGTGATCTTAGGCAGATATTTCTTTTTACCTGCTTTTTCTTCACTATTGCATATAAAAGCACCTTCAAAAACGTGAAAACTGTCTTGCCTCTTAGTTCATTAATAGCACTACTGCCAGGGTGGGGGCAGAAATGGGTATAAACTCAAGTTAAAAACTATCACTTTTGATAAGTACGTCTCAGACAGTGTTTCCATGTGATTTATAATGTCACAGCTTCCACTTGTTCAAGAAGTATGATTTACATCGCAAACGTGTTCGCGGCTCAGCTCGTGCACAGGTTCCAAGAACCACCCAGACCCTTGGCTCGGCTCTGTCTTGGCTCGCACTGTTAATATGTTGCATCGCTCACCTCTAAGTCGTGGATTCGTCTACCTACCTTCCATGAGATCATTCATAAGTTATTGTCTGTTTACTCCCTCCAAGTTCCATGTTTAACTTTCCAATGATGTGTCCTGAGGGAATAGTCCCATTGTTTCCCAATCCCCAAGGACTGGGCGCGAGCTCCAGCCTTCCTTGGGTGACTTTAGGCCTGATTGGCGTGAGCAGTGGTTGCCCGTTCGATTTCCTGGCTACATTCTATGACGTTTATCACAACAACATTGTTTCTTTAATTTATGGACCAAATGAAACTTCGAGTAGAAGAAAGGTAACGGATATATTTATATTTAGAATGTGTAGAGCTGTGTCATGGAGAGCTCCCCCTCTCATAGCTGCCAGGGTTTCAGATTGCTATGTGTGACATTTTCATAATTTCAGTGTGATTAGGAGTGACATTTCAATGACCATGAGTGCCACTATCTCGAGAGCAAAATACAGCAATGAATAAGAGGGATATATATAAATATAAGGAATTTACAGCCATATGAACAATGAGAAAAAGATTTTTATAACTACTGCAAAGCATCACTAGAAATTAGAGGGCACTAGTGCCCTTGTAATCTGATCGTACTGTAAAGCTGGGCAGGACGGCCCCCTGCTGGAGAGATCTTGTTTTATTTGGCGCAGGGCGCCACCCATGGTGCAATAATGAGGCAAAATGCGTGCAGCGCTAGTCAATTAGCACGGCACCCCCTCCCGACCGAAGCTGTTACACTACAGTATTGTGCACTAACGCGTCACTGCTGAAGATGAGAGAGGCTGCTTGCTGCACAATAATTCCTAGAGTGAATGAGATCGTAGGCAGCCCAGAATGAATCCAATTTTATTGCAACCAAGAGCAATTACATACCTGGCAGACACGAAACGTGAGAGAGCAGTCCGTGCTGAAATAAATGTAAAGGCGTGCGGCGGTAAAAATCAAGTAACTTTAAGTGTTTGTGCTGCAACTTCTTGCTGCTTGCGGGGGCGCTCAGTGGGGCAGTCTAGCCAAAGATGGGCGATCAACTAAGTGACCCTGAGTGAGAGTAGAACGATCAGACACAGGGCAAAGGTAGTAAAAAGACTGCAGAGGGGGGCACTCACCAAACAAGCTCCTTCTGGCACCCATCTGATACATTTGAAATTCCCGCCTGTCTGGATCTGCAATGGCACTGGCAGCAATAGAGATGCTGATAATAATTAAACTCCGCAAGGATTGTTACGTCGAGGGGATGTGGAGGGTAATTTTTAATGAAGTCTTGCTGGAGTTCACATTGTAAACTTCAAAAAAACCTTTCTTTTCTGTACCACAGCATGGCAGTGTGAACCCCACCCGTCCCCAGAGTGAAAAAGTACTCACATACTGCGGCGCCACCCGGGCAATGATTTTAAGGGTACTCACCAGCAGCACAGTCTGCGAATGGTGTGTGCTCTCTTGCTCTGGGCTACATCGCGGCTGCCACGGTCCCGTGAGTCGAGAAGGGCGTCACTCTTTGCATGGATCATGGGTGCATCAACCCACCATTCTATCTGCTTGGCGTGCATGTGGGGTAGGAGTCCTTGCGACCGAGCGCCAGGGATGTAGTGTGCTTTTCAGAATGCTGTGCTCCCTACTCTGCCCCCCCAAAGATGCGATACCCCACCACCCTCGGAGTACCCCTCGTGAACCAACACTCATTGCTTCATACTTTTTAGTCTGGTGTGGGGCATTGTTCGAAGGTTTCCAAATCGCTCTTTCATCACCATTTTCGGTGGGATGCGCGAATAACTAATGAACACAACTGTCTGCATGTTGATTAATATCTGTACTGACGTCATTACATTTATGCCGATTTATTGGTATGTTGTGCTGTTCTCTTTTAGTCAATGTTAGGGTTTGCGTTAGATGAAAATAACACAGCAATAAAAAGTTAATCATTGTGGGGGTTTCGCCACTCTGTGCAATTGGGATGAGCCTGCAAGAACCAGCGCCTGGATACCCTCACGGCCCCAGTGACAGGCAGCGCTCTACATACAAATACACTTTACATTACATAAAGGTTTGCGGACCAAACTCACCTCGCCTTTGCGCCTCGCAAAATATTTGTTTTGTACAGCATCGAAGCTCTCGTATGCATTCTGCCACATGGCGCTAGAGCAGTGCTCCACCCTTGTGAAAGCCTCTCAGACTCCTCACCCCTCTGTCACACCAGCCTCCGATCAAGAGCCCAATCATCGGGTATCACAACGTAGATTAATTAATAAATTTGACCGCGGAGGTGCGAGCATAACTACCATTTGCCGCACAGAAACTTTGCTGCCTGACCCCTGCCCTCCTGCGCCACAGGCGCCAGCAGGACGTGACGTACCACGACTAGCAAAAGTCGGCTGCTGACACTGCGTGCAAATTATTACATTGTAGCACAATTAGCAACACTATGGCTTCACTTTCCGGGGGCAGGCGCAAATGAAAATGCATTTCAGTTGGAATTGGCTTCCTCGGGAGCTGTGAGGTCAGGGTAAAGTGTTGAGGGGGCCCCCTGGAGCTCGGGGCCCCCCCGCACCGCGGGGGCTGCGGGGGCCTTTGTTACGCCCCTGCCTCAGAGGTGCCCCCTGAAAACCTACCAACCCTGTCGTGGTCTCTGACCGGCTGTAGGCAGCCAGCTACCACCAGATATGTTTCTGGACCCCTGGATAGATAGCTTCTGCTCTCTGGGACCAGAAACAATGCACATCCTGGGCAGAGGGGTCACACTTTCTACTGCAGGATGGGCCAGTGCTCGAAAGGGAAACTTCAAAGGCCTGCCGTCTTTGTAATATAACCCCGAGCCTTTGGTGCTAGCAGCAGATGGCTGCCCCTGGTTTACACCCTCACTTTGGGGAGGAACACTGGCGGGAAACGTAGGAGAATAGGAGGTGTCCCCACCTCTGCCAACTCCACCCCTAAAGTGGGGGAGGCGAGGTGAAGCACATCTTTCAATTCTTGTACACTTTTGGGGATCTCCTGGACTCTGTGCAACTCCATTTACATTGGCCTCTGCGAAAGCAAACTTTATTGCTTACAACCAATCCATTAACATGCAGCCACATTAGTCCTCAGACCTGCCTCCCGCTTCTACCATGCTTTTTCAGGTTTACTGCCTACCGATCACTGCCAGAGTTCAATGTAAGACATTCTGCCTCATACATAAAGCCATTCATTCAAACATTCCTCTCTTCTCATGTATAGAGATACATTCCCAAGAGAACGTTCTGATGTTCCAATTTGCATCTTCCTCTGGTTCCATGGGTCTTCGAAGTTAAGATTGGACCTCACCCTCCAAACTATCCCATCTCTGTCACAGTTATAAAAATTCTACTTTAACAGTATTTTTCCCTGCCTGATACTTTTTTCTACTGCTTTGTCTTTCTTTCCAACACTATGGTATGCCAGCAATAATTTAACAGCTATCCTGTAGGATAGCTTGTGAAATGCCGCCATTACCAGTCTGTTTCCAGAATGCCCTGACATTGACAGTGCAATGGGCAGGCCATTTTTCACAGTTCAGTGTATGTAAATAATCATAGCAAGGCCAGTATTGCTCCAGTGTGTAAAGCTCAACGGGCAAGCGTCCTCGGGCTATGTACTAACATAGAAAAAACCATAGCAGGGCGGTTTCCACACTCCTCAATTTGTAAAGAACCATTGCCAAGCCAATATTTTAACAGAATATAAAGCACAATAGTCAAGCTATATTTAATATAAAGCACCATAGCCAGGTTAGTATTTTATCAGTATGTTAAAAAAAAAAAAATAGCTGCCCATTTTTTTGCCCCTGCATCTAAAACTCCATTTATATGGATAATGTCCCTTTTCTTGCTGATTTTTTCTTTTTTCTTTTTAATCCTGTACTGTGCATGTTGAGTGCCAAAAAGCAATGATTGTTCTGCTACTAAAAAGCCTTTGGCAGTTCTCAGTGTCTTGAAGAATTTCAAGCCTCTCGCTTTTGCCTTTTCTGGCAAAGCTGAAAAAGAAGCTAACGACAACTTATGTCTTACATGAAAGCTAATTTCATCTTGGATTGTAGGCTTCCATTTCACCACCATATGAACACTCCATTATTAGTGGAGGTCAATGATCTACAAAGAACTCTTGACCAGGAAGGGAGAGCCGTGCTGATACTATTTGGACCCAGGAAAATGCTTTTGACCATTTTCCACCCTGACTCCCCTATCTTGTCTAGCCACTGTTCGCATTTTGAACTCTGTTCTGGCTTGGATCTCATCTTTTCTACCTGGCAGATCTCATTATGAATATGTGGCAAAGAAAACAATCCAAATACAATAAAGTCATATGATGTGAGAAGAGGAATACATTTTGTATGAAACAGCACATTTCATAAAAAGGTCAGGCTCTATAATTCAGTTATAACGTAAATCACTATTTATGAAAAGGCATTTATTTTTCTTAAAGGGATATGCAAGAATAAAAGAATAGTGCAGCCTATCATTTGGAGAACGATGTGCATGATAAAGTAGCCGCTTGAAAATCTACTTTTATTAAACGTTCAAAAATGGAAATGCTGAGTGTTTTTTCCTTTGACCCAATGTATTGAATATTTATATTTAGTAACAACAAGAGCACCCAAAGGGGTCAGCTAGGGACCTTGGGAGTTAAGTGATTATAAACAACAGTTGTCCCTAGTCATAGGAGGAATAGGGTTAGTAATAAATAAGGACCCGAATCAGTACTTATCAGAAAAAGACTTATCCAGCCGGACAGAGGTCATGAATTTTACTAATGTACAAAGATAATCAAAATTAAGAAGGTTGATGAAGTGGGACACAAGCCTGCGTCCAGTACACACATTAGGTCATAGAAACAAGGAGGTTCAGGCATGAATACATAGTTTGTTTATAGGAATCATCAATACTTGAGAGAACAAACATTTCAAACAACACCCTTATGTGTCAAAATCATGTTTTTAAACATTTTGGGTATTTATGATTGTCGACGGCGTTTCGATCCTATTAAACAAATGCAAGGATCATCATCAGGACAAAGAACAATAATGCCTGTGCGATAAACCTGAATAACCTTAAGGAAGAAAGGGAGAAGAGAGAGAAGGTATTTAAAATACTTATTAGACATGACTGATTTAAGGACAACAGCAGGACCAAAATTCGCTAAAAGCACCAATTGCTCATAATAATACTAAAGTTGCAGGGCGAAAATTCATTGCTTCAGTAGTAAGGTGAAGCGATAATGAGTGAGATTGGCAATCGAATTGCGGTGAAAATTGGAAGATAATGGAAACCGATATGATAAAGGAATTGAATTAAAGAGAAAGTAAGGAGGAAGGGACATCACGAGGCAAGGTACCGTAAGGTCAAAAAATAGTCAGAAGCCGTACAGTCACGATATAGATGGAATAAACAGACAGGCGTGCAGTCACAATATTGCCACGGTGTGTGCGTTCAGGTGCATGCTATACAGGTACATGCTAACCAAGTTACGATATCAAGTGGCAGTGGATAATTACGATGCTAGTGGTGGCCGGGAAACAGGGTACGTAGTGAAGGGAATTTAAGGGGTAAGCCAGGGTAAAAAAACTCACCGCAGCCGCGGTAGATTCAGAACCGATTGCTGGAAGAGAGGGGAACGGAATTAGTGAGGGGAGTGAGTGTGAGCGGAAATAGGTCACAAGGAGAAATACTTACTAAAATTAAAAGCGGCGAGACGTAGTCGGAGGCTAAGTCATGTAATTGTTTTCTCAACTTGGCTCAGGTGACCAAGGATTCGTGGACCTGGAATGAGGTTCCTATGGAGCGGGAGGAGGGAGGAGGAAGTTAGCGAATGAAGGAGGTGAGGAAGGTGAAAAACTAGTCTGTGCTGTCGGGACACTTACCGATGTGGTAGTAGTCCTCACCTCCTTCATTCGCTAACTTCCTCCTCCCTCCTCCCGCTCCATAGGAACCTCATTCCAGGTCCACGAATCCTTGGTCACCTGAGCCAAGTTGAGAAAACAATTACATGACTTAGCCTCCGACTACGTCTCGCCGCTTTTAATTTTAGTAAGTATTTCTCCTTGTGACCTATTTCCGCTCACACTCACTCCTCTCACTAATTCCGTTCCCCTCTCTTCCAGCAATCGGTTCTGAATCTACCGCGGCTGCGGTGAGTTTTTTTACCCTGGCTTACCCCTTAAATTCCCTTCACTACGTACCCTGTTTCCCGGCCACCACTAGCATCGTAATTATCCACTGCCACTTGATATCGTAACTTGGTTAGCATGTACCTGTATAGCATGCACCTGAACGCACACACCGTGGCAATATTGTGACTGCACGCCTGTCTGTTTATTCCATCTATATCGTGACTGTACGGCTTCTGACTATTTTTTGACCTTACGGTACCTTGCCTCGTGATGTCCCTTCCTCCTTACTTTCTCTTTAATTCAATTCCTTTATCATATCGGTTTCCATTATCTTCCAATTTTCACCGCAATTCGATTGCCAATCTCACTCATTATCGCTTCACCTTACTACTGAAGCAATGAATTTTCGCCCTGCAACTTTAGTATTATTATGAGCAATTGGTGCTTTTAGCGAATTTTGGTCCTGCTGTTGTCCTTAAATCAGTCATGTCTAATAAGTATTTTAAATACCTTCTCTCTCTTCTCCCTTTCTTCCTTAAGGTTATTCAGGTTTATCGCACAGGCATTATTGTTCTTTGTCCTGATGATGATCCTTGCATTTGTTTAATAGGATCGAAACGCCGTCGACAATCATAAATACCCAAAATGTTTAAAAACATGATTTTGACACATAAGGGTGTTGTTTGAAATGTTTGTTCTCTCAAGTATTGATGATTCCTATAAACAAACTATGTATTCATGCCTGAACCTCCTTGTTTCTATGACCTAATGTGTGTACTGGACGCAGGCTTGTGTCCCACTTCATCAACCTTCTTAATTTTGATTATCTTTGTACATTAGTAAAATTCATGACCTCTGTCCGGCTGGATAAGTCTTTTTCTGATAAGTACTGATTCGGGTCCTTATTTATTACTAACCCTATTCCTCCAATGTATTGAATGGCTTCATTTGTGTTTTTTGTAGACCTTCAGTATTGTATTTTGTCTTGTAACTGCACCATTATGTTTATTTGTTTTATTTGTATTTTCAATAAACAGAATTTTTAAAAAAATGGAGATGCTGCTTAAATTTGCAGAAAGGATTAATTACTTTCTATGTTAACGTTTTTAACATATTTCTATATTATTATGTGGTACATTTTTCTTTAAAGAATGTCAGCTTCCTCAGTGTAGAGGAATCCGACCCCATTCCGACCTTTCTAAGCTCATGCTATCTCATTGTATGGGCTGATGTACCACCTCTTTCAACGAATGGACAAAGCTGCTACAAGTATTATAGTAAGGCAGAAAAATTTAAGAGCACCATAATTTCATACAACTCTGCCTGGCAGGCATACTCATGTAACACATCATGGTATGGACGAGTAGGGAAAACAGAAAAGAAGCTCTGACAAAAACAGCACTAAAATACCTGGGAATGCATAAAGATAGAGATTCAGGCTTAAGAATGGCCACCATCAATGACTATCTACACATCACTATGCTGTATATTACACCCAAGAAAAATACACTTTACACCTTGACTTCAGAGACAAAGATCCCGTGTGCACCACATTACTGCTGTACTGAGTCCCTAAAGAGAGTCTGAGGACACACACTAGCATCCTAGATCTATCCATTTGCAGGCCTTCATGGCAAAGCACGGATCCATTCAAAGCTCATGTTGTATTCCTTGCACTCATCAATAAATAGGACAAGCACAGTGGGGACTATAAATTGTTCACACATACAGGAGTCCTCAAATAATCTTCTGCCGCCTCTTTGCCAACTTCCATTACCGTGGCTAACCTATCCTTGACAGTTAGTATGTAATGTGATCCTATTCATCCCTGCTTATTCCAAATGTATCCCAGGTTCAAGACATAACTCAGTCATTCTGGACACCCATTAAGTCTTGGCAAGAATGTGAAGATCAAGATATTGGAAAAGCGTCCTAATAGATGAGTGCCATGTAAAGACAAAACCACACTGTGCTTGCATACAACACTCTGAATACTTATGACCACAACAGGTGACTGTGGATGTCCTCTGACTGATGTTACTCTGCCACAATCCAACAAGCAACAAACATAAAAGGTACTACCGACAACACATCCTGAAATAATGCACTAGTTCGCAGGCAATTGTGTGCTCAAACAGTGATGGGTACCCGTATGACAAAAACAAAAGTGCTGGGCAGAGTTTTTGGATTAATATCTGCTCTGGTAATAATTTCAGCTGCAGTCCAGTCCATCGTTTTTCATCCAATGTGCCACTCAAGTCAAGTCACATAACTTTATTTTGCCAGTCAAAAACTGGCATAAAAAGTATTCTAGACAAATTCATCAATAATTTCCACACAATAACACATACAATCAAGTTTAAAAATATAATTTAACAATCTAGAGATAAAAATAATTACAGAATAGTATTCCTTGATTCGTTAAAATTAGTCCTAGTTTATGTACAAAGACCCCTTTGGTTATACATAAGAGATCACATTTAAGTAGTTAATCTCCTCTTCCTTAAAATACATAAATAAAACGAAGCCTAGCAAAAACATGTAAAAAGATCTGGTAATGTCTTGAGGTAATGGAGGGCTGGGCGATATTGTCTAAAATTCGGGTTACGCATAAGAGGGAGAATATACCTCTTTCTTTCATAAATATAATATTTACAAAAAAATATAAAATGTAGGTCATTCTGCCTAGACAGCATGTCACAGGGACAAAGTGGGAGTGCATCAATCACATATATTTTTGATGGATAACCTAACATAAAAGGGATATAATGTAATCAAAATCTTAGTAAAATATATCTATGTTGTAAATTAGTAACAAATGATAGGTAAGAAAAATTCATATTGTTCATACTAGGTACCATATGATATTGTCTGACAGTACAGAGTTTAAAATTAATATCAAATCTCTTCTCATAAAGACAGAGACAAGTTAATGCAAATCTGCATTAATGCAAAACTGCATTAATCTGCTCTAATTGCAACAGCCGAGTAACTGGGATTAGGGAAGAGTCTCCAAGGATAGGGATTTTTCAGCTCCTATTTTGTCTTCATAGTAAGATAAGGCCTGCAAGAGTCCCAAAGCTGCCTTGACTCGTGAAATTGACATTCTATTTAATAGTTCTCCCCAAATAATGCTATAACATTTTAGTAGTTCTGTGCAAAGTTGAAGCCTGAAATCTCCTAACCTCATGAATTGTTTCAAACCTTGCCAACTTTGCTAAGCACAAAACGGAATATTTTTAAAGACCAGACACACAATTTGGGCCATGCTCAGTATCTAGAACCTTCTCACTGCCTTGCCTAATTGGGAGTGGCATCTGCTTATCTCTTTAAATATGTTGTTATGCTTTTTCACCTTTCCCTCTTGTGAAGTGAGAAAGAAGATGTTACTGTTTTTTTCCATCTTACAAGTGTCAACTGGGTGTCAGTAGGAGGCGAGCCTGCTGAATATGAGGCCTGGCTATGTCAACCTCACCAGCACAGGACAGTACTTTTAGGGCATAGGTTTTTCATGTCAGGAAGCCAAATTTCATGAATGTTCTTGTTACTTAGACACTAAGGCAAGCCGACAATAACAGTTGGAGTTTCAAAGCCTAGGGACTGTGCACTTGGCACACAAGTAAAATCATGTAACATTATGCAAAAGAAATATGTCAAACCCTTGGGGCTGTCTTTTAGCACACGTTTATTATATAAAATAAAAATTTGATTGAAATAGCCACATATAATAATGTATCACACAAAGACTAGAAGGGCAACAATAACTAAACCAACCCCAGATATTTGTAGTTTCAATCTTAGCAGTGCATTGGTGCATGGAGACCCACTCAATGCTCAGTTCAAGGCTTGACCCAGAGGAGCACCAGGGAAGAATAGCTGTATGTTGCCGCACCTTCACCCCAGTCTACATCGAACCTCCGCCAAATGCAGTTCTACAGTCTCATATAGATAAAATGCTGGCAAACTTAGCTGTGAGAAGCTTCTTGCTCAAGAACCTAATAGTCCCTCTCTGTACTTTCACGCTCATCACATTATTATGCAGGTACTTTCGCTCATTGTGCAATGTCTACCTTCTCACTTCTTCTCGAACGTTGGAAGGGCAGGTTTTAGGACTGTCTCTAAAATAGTATGATCAGCATGTGTACATTCATCTTTGCGCTTGGGATCTATGAAACATCCATCTTAGATATGCATGTGAATGCTATTTTTAGGACCTAGGGGGCTTTCCCAGCTCCTACTACTCCTGTAACACATCTATTCTAAGTTGTGAGGTCACTTCACCAAGCAGCTCCATAAGCGTCTAAGTGCTATAATTGCTGCCACAAACACTCTGCAGTCTCCCTGATTTCCCTCTCCAAGTTGTATTGTAACTTATGCATAGTTGGTCACTCCTGCTGCATCCATTCCCATCCCGCCACCTGTTTTCAAATAACTCACTGTGCCAGTTAGTTATATCACTCAGGCCATGTGTGTTGGGACATCATGCTCAAACTCAGCCTGGACATCCTCACTGTTGCCTATTGTAATGTCCTGTTAGTGTCATTCCCACATTAATTTCTTTCTCCCTGTATGTATGCAGGGCTGGCTTTAGGTCAGTGCGACTGGTGCGGCCCCACTGGCCGCTGACCTGGAAGGGAACACAGACCTCAAGTGGTGGAGGGGCACTGTGTTTAGCATAACTTAATATTTTAATGGCATCTGCTTCAGAGTTTCTTGTGCTTCCAGCTTCCAGGCAGCTATAAAAAATGTCAAGATAACTCTTGTGATTAATGTTCCTACTAGAGAGCGGGATCGAAGTTTTGTCTAGTGACAGTTTTGACTCGCTATAAAGCAGTGTAGGGGGTTAATATGTCTGCTACAAAGAACAGATGTGTATTTTATGTGGCTAGCTGAGTGGATTAGTAAAGCCAGCCTTTACCAGCACTTTTAAACAAATTAAATGTACTTGAGAGAGTAGCTATGGAAAGATGAGGGCCACTTTTGCCGGGTGGTAGTGAGGGAATCCGAGGAGGAGGTCATGGGGTGAGAGGGGCAACGAAAAAAGATTGTTGCATCTGTTGCCACAAGCGCTAAAGCTAACCCTGTATATATGTGTGTGCAGTCTGCCTCCCGCAGTAGCGTGGGCGTTATCGGTCTATAAGACATTCACTACCTGGCCCCAAGACTCTGTGCCCATATAAAATTCCATATCTATATTGTCACTGTGGATGCATTTATATTGATTATACGTGTCTCCTTGGATGTCTGATGTGACTATGACTGATATGGCTACATTGATTGTTACCTGAATGAGTTAAAATAGTATCCATATGATTGATTGTAGAGGTGCTCATTTGGACTTAAATCTTAGTTGTGATATCCGTTGAGTCCTGAAAGAGTATGTTAATCGGCTGCTCTGAGTGTGCATGTGTGAACCGTGGTGTGTCCTCTTGGCTGGATCTGAAACACTTAGTCTGCAGTGTCTCTTGATTTTTTCTTTTTTTTCCTTTGAACTTTTCATTCTTTTCTATATGCAACAGTATGTGAGTTTTGCTCAATGAATGTTTTAATCACTTTGAGTTGTGACATGGTAAGCACATAAGTGTGTGGTTAACTGAGTGAAGAAAGTCTTGTTGTTTTGTTTATGCTATGGCATTGGACTTTGACTGTGGATATATTTTATGTGGAACTGGGGTATCATTTACACCATGGAATATATTTTATACTAGGATGTGTGACTACACCTTTTTTTTTATTATTAAAGACAAACATACTTTTGTAGTCAAATATGTATCCATAAATCCTGTTGCAAGATTTTACAGTAACATTTAGAAACAGCTGTGGCTTTTTCTGGATGGATGCAGGTACCATTAATCCCCTCAAAAGAGATGTGAACCACTGCCTCCTCTGTATGATGTTGGATCTCTCTCATGTTGTGGCCACCCCTCTCTCCAGCTGAACCGAGCAGATGCCTCACAGTTCCAACATGGCCGACTGCCTCACGAAGTATGGTTCCACTTAAAAAAACTGACACCTGGCCTGCACCCTAGAGGGAAATCTCTTCAGATGCTCCAGGAATGCTTTGTTGAGCAATAGTCAAAGAAGGAAACCTAATTAATGGTATGACGAGCTGACAACCAGACAACCCGCTGTCACCCCATGTACCGTAGTCTGTCTGTCCTTAAATAGTGATTTATCGAGGCAGCACCTCAGCAGGGATATGCACTTTGTTTTCTGTGTAAGAAGTGTAATTTTTAGAAAATCACATGCCTCAACAATCGACAAGGTTCATACGCTCCATATAAATGCAACGACAAAGAATTTGCAGTACAATGCATTACACCAAATACGTTTCACGGGTATCTCCAGTCATATTTCTCCTTTGGGGTATAGCTAGGACAAAAAAGTAACACATCGTGCTGGCGGACACACTGGTTCAGAGAGAAAATATGTTGTTCAACAAAAAAAAGGATAATTGTTGAGACACTGTTTATTTAGACCAGTGTCATGTGGGCAAAAAATCTCGCAAATTATTGTATTTTGTGAAAAGATTAAAAATGTGTGCCGCCTTTTGCTCTCTCTCTCCCTTTTTTGCCTGCTTTTTCCTTCTTGTGTCTATACTCCCTACACCTTCTTTTCTAACGCTCGGTACAGGACTGTGCCGTTCGCCATCCTTGTTGTGCTTTGTATTTTGCCCATCCTGTTATCTTGCCTGAATAAATATTCCTCTGTCCGGCTGGACATTGGAAGAACCTCCATAGTGCTCATTGTAGTCTATGTTGAAACATTCGTATCATTTCCTCTTATGCCAAGGACCTTTGTTCATGGGAACAGTCCAGCACGAACTGCCAAGCCAGGTCCTCCCTGGACTGGAACCAAGCATCCTAGGACCGGTTTCGGGGTTTCACCCCTCTTCAGCCAGGATAGCTTGATTCCAGTGGCATGGAGAGCACGGGACTCTCGCTTTTCAGTAAGCGGTATGCCGGGAGTGGAAGTCCCAATTCTTCCATTCAGGTATGGCCAAGTCATTACCAATTGTTTTTACTGCTGATTTGCATAATTTCATTTTTCACAGCCCTCCGGTGGGCCTCCGATCACACGTATCCATTTTCCAATCAGATAACCCTTGTGCTGTTGTAGGCTGCAGTTTGGGTAACCGGCCACACAGACAAAGTCCAGTTATAGAAAGCGGTGCATACTTTCACGGCCGGAAGCGCTGTGTGTTTAAATTCCAAAAGAAAGTCCCGAGCCCAGTATGTCCAAGTATGAGCTCTGTTTACTCCAGCTTGCTGCTGCACATGGGGATTGTTCAGGGATTGTTAGAGCACTACAGTGAGTGACATCAGGGTAGTTAGAGCCCTGGAATGGGTAGAGCACATCCCTGAGCCTGGGACGCTAACAGCCCGCCCACCAATGACACTCAGAATGGGATGTAGGAGCCTGTCACTTACCAGAGTGCTGTGACACTGCAGCTTTTGTTAGGTGTTACAAAAGCCATGCCTCGTCTCCTGAGCTGCTTCCCCACCACCTGCAGCAGTGCGCATCCCACTGTCTGAGCTCCGCGGGTAACTCTCCTGCAGCTGGTCCCGCCAGGATGGTCCTCTGCTGAGTGCTGTCCTGGTCAGAATTCTACTCCTCTCTCCAGCTCTCCGGGCCAGCCTTGACCTCCAGTGCATGCATGCCTGATCTACAGGGCACCCACATGGTAAGGGGTACCCAGCCTGAAGCAGACCTCCGCCAGAGGGCACACTAATGCGTCCACAGACTCTAGATCTTCAAAACCCAGGCCCTAGCACTCTCTGGCTTCAGTTCCAGTCCGAGGGCAATCCCGGCTCTTGCGCTCCATCATCATGCGCCCTTGTGCAAATCAAGGTTCTAGCACTCAGCCTATCAGTATACCAAAGGACGAGCACTCTATCCTTGCACATCAGAAAGCTAGCACCCTTTTCACTAATTCACGCCAGGTTCTAACAGCCTGCCCCTTGGTGTGTCCTGGGCTTTTACCCCTATCCTGGGTGCACATCTCTAGAGCATTCCGCCTCAGGCGCACCTTTGGCCCTCGCACTGCTGCTCCTGCGCAAGGGTACACTGTGTCCTAAAACACGTCTCCAAGAGTACCACAGGCTCTCGTACCTTAGCCCTCTCTGTACCCATGGATCTACCACCTGCCCCTTAGTGCACCGGTGCCTATCACTCTGAGCCGCTCTCTGTACACTCGGATCTAGCACCATGTCTCTAGGCGCCCCCAAATCTGTAACACCCATCTTGACCCCAAAAGGTAGCCCATTAGCCTTTAGTGCGCCGCTGTCTTCTTCTCGTACGTCGATGAACCGCAAGGTCTTGAAACCTACTTCTACGCACCCTGCCCCACAGCGCTGAGCCCACAACAGTATGGGGTTATTCTAGCCTGATCTGAGTACACATGTACCCCCCGCCCAGAGCACTGCATGCTGCTGCCCCAGCCCCACAGTGCACAATGAACTCTATGCCCCTGAAATCTAGCCTTTCTGTCCAACTTAGGCTTTGCCCCCCTTCCTTCTTTACCGACCCTGACCCCGACATGGTGACACACGTGTGCATCACCTTCACCTGCCCACACCAGCTCTGTTCTGCCTGTGCACATAAACTTTCCCCAGACTCCGCGCGCCCCCCTGCATGTCTCTATCCCCAAGAGGTGCTCCAATGCAGCCTCACCTACTAAAACTGCCCCAGCCCCACAACGGCTCCGGAGCCAGGGAGAAGCGGAGCATCGCACCAGCGGCTCCATCAGCACAGCCCGCGCGCTGCTCCTTTCTTCACTGCGCTGAGCTCAATCAGTGCCAGCCGAGCCAGGCCTTTTCTCCCAGCCACCAGCCTCCCTCAGCCAATGGCAGCCAGGGCCCAATCCCTCGTTGGAGGACTGCGTGAGGCCGCTGGCGCGAGTGTGGCAACCCCTCTCAGCCAATATAGACACTGCTCCAGCAGCGCCAGTATTGGCTTAGCTGGGATACTCGCCGCCCATTAGAAGACCGAGGGCTGCGGCATTGATCAACACTCGCTCTCCTAATGCGCAGCTGCCAGCCACAGCAAACACTAGTGTGCATGACTGGGCTGGTTGGAAAAATTCTCCGACGGCGGCGGGCACAGCTTGTGGGCTAATGGGCGCACCGCCACTGATTGATATATATATATATATATATATATATATATTACCTACTGGCGGTCGCCAGTAGGTAGTTATAGTTAGGACCACGTTTCCATAGGAAAACCTCAACATTCTATTTTGAATAACTTTGGCGCCGGTCGACGAATCCTCGCGAATTTCTCAAAATAGGTGGGGCGCTACGCTCCGCTCCTACCCTGAAAGTCTCGGGGGGATCCGTCAAGCGGGGGCTGAGATAAAAGGGGGGTCCCAAAACGCGTTTTTCCCATGCATTTTTCCATAGGACCTTTAGAACGAGCTACAGCCCGAACGGCTGAACAGAATTACTCAAAATTTGGCAGAGAGGTAGTCCCTAGGTCAAGGAAGTGCCTTTTGTAGGTTTGGTGTAAATCTGTTCAGTAGATTCTGAGAAAATAGCCTTTAAATCAATATATATATCTGAGCCCGCTTACGGTACGCTTACCGTACGCTTACGGTAAGCGTACGGTGGCGTGCGCGAGCGCGATTCTGATTGGCTCTTAGATCTTAGTAAACATTCGAATCGGCCGAAACCAGGAAGCGGCGGCCGCCATTTTGTGTATTTCACTCTGAAAAAAAAGAGTGAAAACAAGGAAAGGGGGCAATGAGGAGAGTTACAGACCCCCTAACATTTGTAAGGGGGTCAAAGAAGGACAGAAAAGTACAAAAAAAACATTTATTGATTTTAAAAAAAATCACGGGGTACGCGTACGGTAAGCTTACGGTAAGCGTACGGTAGAAAAAAAAAAAAAAAAAAAATGAAAATCAGATTTAAGTGTTTAGATATTAGGGGGCTCTAAAAAGAGCCGTTGTGTTTATGAAATGATTTTTTAGTGGTACCTACAAGTAAGTACCGATGCAGAGTCTAAGGTTCAAGAGGAAGACTGTTCCCTTCATCATTGAAGTGCACACCATCTCCTCTATAAATGTCTTGCATGTCATAACGCAAGTTGTTGTGGTAAATGGCACCCATACCATAGTCACGGAGGAAAGCAGAAACAGATTTGTTGACGTGCTTTCTTGCTTTGTCATCGCACCGCGTGCCCACCGTGCGTGCACGGCACTAACTGCGTAAAGTGGGCGCGCGGTGCGCAAAGCGCACCGCGTGCTCACTGTGCGCGCACGGTGCGCGAAGCGCACCGTGCGCGCACGGAACGAACTGGGTTAAGTGGGCGCGCACGCAACGAAGGGCGTAAAGTAACTTAGCATTTAAAAAACCGTACAAATTCACTGAAAAAACCATAGGTTTCACACACGTTATAGTTAGGAATTAGCATTTAAAAAACCTTGCAAATTCACTGAAAAAACCATAGGTTTCACACATGTTATAGTTAGCGGAAATTTTACTGATAAAAAACCAATGAAATTCCCCCGTTATAGTTAGTGCAGGCAACTATAACTCACGCGACCGCAATCTTCTGCTGATGACATATGTGTCTTTATGAAAAAAAAATATTTGTAATATATGTATAGCTAAAAATGTATGGAAGAAGACATGGGCAAATAAGTGTCTAAATACAGTATTAGCATCAGCAGAGGATTGCGGTCGCGTGAGTTATAGTTGCCTGCACTAACTATAACGGGGGAATTTCATTGGTTTTTTATCAGTAAAATTTCCGCTAACTATAACATGTGTGAAACCTATGGTTTTTTCAGTGAATATATATATATATATATATATATATAATGCTGCAAGTATGGTCCGAGAATAACTTACAGGCATCAATGAATATGATCCATATCCTTATCAAATATGCTGAAAGTGATCGCAATGCATTGTTGACTGAAATAGACAGCATCAATGGTCTATTAGATGCCACAGGTCAAAGAGAGCTGATTACTAAAGAGCGGAGTGACATCGATATCTGCGTTAAGAAGCATGAGGACATTATTAAAGAACGCAAAATGTACAAATTTGCTCGTGATCAGAATGATTACGCTACGGGTAGGATTTTTACGTAAATATGATAACTATAAGAGATGATGTCATGGTCAGTGATGTGGATTCTGATACGGTCTCCCTCACGTCCAACAGTGAATTGGATGAAGGACGGGCTGGTCCCTCTGGTGCCTCTGCAATAGGGCCCGGCAACTATACCCCAGGAGAAGAACTGAATTTTCTCAGCGAGGACCGGAGGTACACCTTGCGCCCCCGCAAACCTCTTCAACAGCAAGGGGAACAGCTGTCAGGAACACTATAGCTTGTCTGCTTAATTGTTCCCCCAAAAAGAAAAAGACTTTCTTTGCTCTTTACCCTCATTGGTATCAGCAACGTTTTCATTCTAAGATGTTTATTTATAAATTGTTGTCAAAACTCGCCAGCATTGGTTTTCCCGGAATTTCAAGATGGCGGCCGCCTTCAAGATCAAGTGTTGCAGTCTAGTCTTTTGCTCTTGCGCTGAAGTGTTCTTCCAGCGCGCGAGCCCTCTAACCGGCGCACTTCAACTGTGGATTCAGAGCTGAGGAGAAGTGTCACACCGATTTCTGTGGAGATTTTCTCTTAGTCGTCGTATTTGAACTCCGCCCACAAATAGCGGTGTGCACACCAAGGACTATTATTCTAAGGAGACTAGTTTCTCTATTCTTCAGTCACGAAGAGCTTCAGTTTAGTTCACAGAGCTCTGGGAGAAGACTTGTTATTCTCTGCGCATATGTAAACGAGTCAGGAGGTTTTTGGAGCATTTTTGAAACCACCTCAGAAGTAAGAACGTTCTAATTTATTACATGATTTCAAAGACTCATTTGTATATATTTTATGGGCGAGTATTCATGGTCCAGACAAATGTATTGAATTCTATTCTAGGTCATTATTTAAGTTTAAAACTGACAAGATGTTCAACTCATCAATCCAGAGACTGACTTAATTTAAATAACCTGCCAAGTACTATTGAGTTTAAAAAACTGACAAGAGGTTGAACTCATCAATTCAGAGAGTGGCTAGCCTTCCATAGTGTCCAGGTTTGTGTACCTATGCATATAGTTGAAAAGTCTTCTACTAGAGATATTTATGAGGTTCTAAAATAAAAATAGCAGTACTAATTTTATAAACATTAATATTGTACAGGTTCTGCTCTCCCCTTTTTCTGATGCGAGCTTTCAAAAGTGTTCAGTGAAAGAAGTAGCAGAGGATACTGAATCAGGAGGCAGTCTCTCTTTGTCTTCCCATTCCCCTTTCCCCCGTGTGAGTGAGTTGCCCAGATTGTTTCCTCAGTCTGGTCATTTACCTGCCCGTGGGAGTTGGGATTTTAGCATCCGCATCAGTGGAAGGAAATTAGTTATTGTTTTGGAGCACTCTGACAGATTGAAGTGCCAAAAGACTTAAATTTCTACTGAGGCGGTATGGCTGAGGGAATTGACTTAAATGCCATAGCGGCCCTTATGGATGGAATGCAAAAACAATTGACTCTAGCCTTCGAAGAGAATAAAAGCCTTAGAGAAGAAATCAAAAGATCACATATTGAGACTCAACAGTTAATGCAAAAAGTAAGTGAATTAACTTCTCAGTCTAGCAGTACTTCAACCAAAACTTCCTCCGTTTCGGCCTCAGAAGTTACTACTCAGGTCATTCATTCCCTTTCTCCAATAATTCCCTTAGCACCTCCTGAACGTTTCAATGGGGATCCACAAAAGGCCCAGATTTTCATTACTCAATGCACATTACACTTCCTGTGTAGAGCAGTCATTTTTGCGGATGATCAATCTAAAACCGCCTTCATATTGTCTTATTTGAGTGGGGACGCAGCTTCTTGGTCCATGCCTTTGGTCTCGCAAGATGATCCTTTGCTCTATGATTTTGTAAGATTTAAGGCAGAATTTCTCCGAATTTTTGATTGCAGAGCAACATCCCAGGCTACCGACAACGAGTTACTTGACCTTAAACAGGGAAATCGGGATTTGGTCGCTTATCTCGCACAATTCAATAAATTGATTGTGGAGACGGAATGGCCAGAAAGCAAGAGGTCAGCTATATTCTATCGTGGGCTGCGCGATGAGTTAAAGGATGCCTTAGCCCAAATTCCTGATCGTCCTACGGAGGTTTCAAAATTGATTGACCTAGTTTTGCAGATTGATCAACGACTATTCGAAAGAAAATCAGAACGCAAAAGAGAATTTCGTCCCCTACCTCCACGATTTGACAGAAGCAGAGCTGAGACCTCAAAAACTACCGATTCCCATCTCTCTGAATAACCAATGCAAATTGGTAGTGTAAGAGGACCTTTAACAAAGGAAGAAAAGGAAAAAAGAAGATCGGGAAATGTATGTATGTATTGTGGCCTTTCCGGGCATTTCGTTAAAGAATGTCCAAAGAAACCTAAAGGAAACAATTCGGTATAAGAGAAGTCCCATCAGTGAAGAGGGTTGCCCTGATGGAAGACCGACCTAAGTCAACCCCTGACCTTCAACAAGTGGCTAACACTTTACAGTCTGCTTCCCCACATCTCACAGTATCATTTGAAATTACTTTTGGAACCAAGAGATTATCTGAAGTCTCAGTCATGATAGACTCTGGGGCTACCGGAAATTTTTGTGATATTCAATATGCCAAAAGAATCGGAATTTCCTTTGTCAGGAAGAAGATTGCTGAACCAGTGAGAGCAGTTGATGGTGCAAATTTGTCTTCCGGTCCTATCACCGACGATACAGAACCAATAGAATTAAAGGATGCTCATGGACATCAAGAGATTATATCATTCAATTTGATCGACGCACCTCAATTCCAGTTGATCCTGGATTTACCTTGGTTGACAGAGCACAAGCCAGAGATAAATTGGGAAAAAAGAACAGTCCAATTAAACTCCAGTTACTGTCTTCATCACTGTTATAAATCTCCAGAAGACAATCACGATTCATCTCCTGCGAAAATTTTGGCCTCTAGATCCAACCAAATCTGTGCTCTTGAGACGAAAATCATACCACCTGAATACAAGGATCAAGCAGCTGCATTTGATAAAGCAGAAGCCGAGAAATTGCCCCCCCCCACAGACCATACAACTGTAAGATTGATTTAGAGCCTGGGGCTAATTTACCATGCAGTAGACTCTACGCCCTTACTGAAAAGGAAAATCCATTCTTAAAGGAATACCTTGAGTAATATTTGGCCAATGGTTTCATCCGTCCCTCCCAATCTCCAGTTTCTTCACCTCTTTTTTTTGTCCCTAGGAAGAATGGAGAATTAAGAACTTGCATAGACTTTTGCGCGATCAATCAAGTAACAGTCAAAAACCGATACCCATTACCCTTGCTTTTGGTTCTGTTGGATCAGATAAAGGAGGCGAGAGTGTTTACCAAACTTGACCTACGTGGAGCCTACCATTTGATCCGGGTAGCTGAGGGCCATGAGTGGAAGACAGCTTTTTGTACCAGTTCCGGATTGTACGAATATCAAGTCATGCCCTACGGGCTGTGTAATGCCCCGGCAGCTTTCCAACACTTCGCTAATGATGTGTTGAGAGAATTTTTAGATCTTACTGCGGTGGTTTACATTGATGACATCTTAATTTTCTCCAAAAATCAACATGATGAGGTGTATATGATTGGCAAGTGGATGATGTCATCAGTGATGTCATTTGAGATGTCATCAGCGATGTCACTGACCATGTCATGAATGATGTAATATGTGACATCATCAGCAGTGGATTGCGGGTGCGCGAGATGTAGTTAGTACAACTAACTATATCGGAGGAATTTCAATGGTTTTGTTCGAGTGAAATGTCCAGCTAGCTATAACACCCCTAAAACCTATTGTTTTTTCAGTGAATTTCTAATGTTTTTTAATTGCTAATTCCTAACTATATCAGGGCTGAAACCTATGTCTTTTTCAGTGAATATATATATATATATATATATATATACATATATATTTAAATGCAATAAAAGGAGGCATAAGTGTCTGCTGGCCACTGCAGGCCACCACCCCTGTGACTAATGAGACTGAGTCGCATTTTGCGACTTATCACATGAATATTAATTAGGTAGGTCAGCGTGTGACTCACTCTGATCTGGTCGCCAAAAGGCTGGTCGCAAATTATGACCTCTTTTTGCAACCAGTATTTTCGGGCATCTAGCCCAATCAGCTATCATTCCTTTTGGTAATGTGAAAACCATGCCATTCTGCCAACCCCCTTCCGAATCGCACAGGAGTCTGTTGAGAGGGTACAGGTGTGAAAGGAGGCAGCCATGTAAAACCACTTGGAGACAGAGTGCATAATGCCACTTCTGCGGCCAATGACATCTTATAAATCCAGTTCAGTTTCACAAATTTGAGGTGATTTTACCAAATGCATGTCTCTCTGCGCCCAAGATATGCACTGCATACCTCTTTTTAGACTGTAAGATGGTCCCTCCAGACTTTGCTGTTTGAGTGGATCCTCCTGCTGAATATATTTTACTGGGACACTCTTTCAAATGTTAGTTATCTGTCAGTGTAGTCACATTTTCACAAGTTATTTGCAGGAAAGAGAATGTCCAGTTGGCGCCACGTCTTATTTTGATGACCAAAACAATTTTTCAAAAAGCTTCTCTCTTTAAAAACAAGACAGTCATAGAGTGGGATTCATTATGATGTTACTGAAAATGCACATATTTCTACCAGGCTCTTGGCGAATTGTTGGTATTTTTATTGCATGGTGTGACATCTCTGTGAAGGATGCTTTGTATCTCTTTCAGTGAGTCATAAAACTTTTAGCATTTCACGAAAAGGCGTTCAGTACTCCTTCAAAGTGCAGCTATAATGCGTCATAGCAGGGGATTCATTATGGCCTGCTGTCTTTTTTTCCAAATAGGGTGTATTGTATTTAAATGAATCTTTCCTCCTAATATAAAAGGAAAACCAACAGAAGAAGATTTGAAATTCTTGCATACAAGGTGTACCAGTTAGGAGCAATAAAGTTGTCTGACTGACTGACAGTTAGGAGCAATAATTGACAGAATTACACGCACAGCTGAGAGCAGCAATAATGAAAAAATGCAATTTATATATTTTGAGTATGGTTACTTATTAACTAGAATTTCACTGCTTTGTTAAATCAACGTTGCTTTTTTTCTTTCATTAATGCAATCATCATATAAGACAAAGTTAAACTATAGGGAATGTTTTGTTAAGTGTTGCAGTTCAGGTCTCAGGGACCGTCTAGAGAGGTTTTGAAAATGAAAGGCAGGGACTTCAGCGTTGAGGAACACTTTTTGTAAGACAGGGAGAATTTATGGTAAGGCTGTGCATATTTTTTTGTTGTTTCGCAGCTCTTATTTCACGTAGAACTCCTTGCAAGGTTTACCTGCGGTATATATAATTATTCTATTAACTGCACTTAAGCGGTCACACCATGGATTATGTACTGCTGATTAATGTCTAAACTATTCTTGCGAATAGATTTGTCACAGAGTATATATACTTGGGCTGCACTTGCACCATTTTTTCACCAGGTTTTGAATTTCGATGGTCAATCACAAACTTTTTTATTCAAACAGACAGTCGCAAACCAAAGTTTGCGACCAAAAAACGTTACAATTTACAGACTAATGCACAAGAGCAATTTTCAGCAAAAATGCACATAATACAGGTAGTTTTGTGTGATATACGAGTACTAAGCATAAATAAGATTAAACACCTTCCCACAGCACTAATTAGATAAACTCTTATTTAAGACCATCGCAGTGAGACAAATATTAACCAAGGACACTAAAACGGTGCCCCTACCAAGTAGCAAACCCTAAAATGAAACATACCACTTTGAGTGGGGGAAAGTTTCTCCCTGGTTCCATGTACTGACTTGTACATCTTACAATATGGTCCTTATTGTTAGATGGCTTTTTGTACAAATATTGTGTGGTATCTATTGAACAGGGAACCCTATTTGTAATTCTGAGAACTGGGGTTTCTAGAAGGCACATGGGTGATCGGTTAGGAGGTGAGGAATCAGGAGTTGGTGAGAACTGAGGTGTTTGAGAATAAACCGACTTCCTTGAATCCTGCTTGCATGCCATTCATTTGGAGTGGAGACTACATGGATTTCACACTGGCAACAAGTCTGGGATGCTGGTTTGAGTTTAAGACACCTCAACACACAAGATGTGACTTGAAATTGTGTCACAAGAAATATTACCGTAAAGATCTCTGACAGCATTTCAGTTGGAAGAAGTCAATACCTATTAAATCTATGATTTATGGTTGCCCCTACCTCTGCTTGAGTATCAGTGGAGCTGCTGGATAGCGGCGGACTCGGGAGGCTGGTGGAGGGAGCTCCTGAGCCCGTTTTTCGGCTCGCAGATCGGCGGGCGGTGCTTGCTTGCTGGTGTGCTTCGGTGGGGAGCCCGTGGTGAAGCCCTCTGAGTGTTGAGGCCCTCCACTACACCAGCTGGGGTGCCACGCACTGCCCTGCGGTGGAGGGGTTGCGGCTGTTTGGGTGAAGGAGGCACTCGGACCGTACATCGGCATTCGGCGAGGGGACTGGACACCTACCACGTTCTAGGGCGGGCCACGGTAGTGTTGGTGCGCCGCCCTGTTGCTGCGCTCCCGTGGGCCCTGCTGTAGTGCCTGTTGGGTGGAGGGCCTGTTTTGCGACCATGTCCTCCTCCAAAGCAGGGATAAGACAAGGCGGGATGTCCTGCCGAAGCCCGCGGGACAGTCCACGTCGCAGTTGGTTCCCCCTTCGCAGCCGCCGGAGGATAGCGACCAGCTGGCCACTAAGGCGTTTATGCTCGACTTATTCTCCGCCATCAAAGAGGACATTCTGGAGCTCTGCTCCCAGCTCTCTTCGGATCTCCGTGAAGTGCGGCGCGACGTGGACGCCCTTGGGGACCGCATCGCCACTGTAGAAGAGCATGATTTGGGGCGTGAAGATGATATGCATCAGCTCCAGCAGGATGTCCTCCGTCTCAGGGAGCAGAATCTTGCTCTACAAGCCCACGTCGAGGACCTGTGAAACCGGTCCCGACGGAATAACATTAGAATTCGCGCGGTGCCATGGAAAGGGGAGGGGGACGATCTTCGGGACTACGTTCTTCAGCTTTTCCGGCAGATTCTTGGGGAGGGAGAGGAGCGGGACATCCTGATGGATCGTGTGCACCGTGTCGGCTTGCCGAGGGGTCCGAAGGCTCCGCCACCGAACATATTGGTCTGCGTGCACAATTTCCAGCTCAAGGAACAAATTTTGCGTAGAGCCCGTGATCTTAGCCCGGTGCAGTTTCGGGGCCACCAGCCCGCCCTCTTTCAAGAATTAGCTGCTTCTACCCTGGTGTAGCGCAGGGAGTTTAAGCCCATTACTGCTCACCTTCGGGAGAAGGGCATCCCATATTCGTGGGGTCACCCCTTCCATCTTATCTTTAAACATCAGGGTAGGCTCCTTCAGCTCCGCTCGGTGGCCGCAGCTTATGAGGCTTTGGATTTGGAGCGGCCCCCCTCCCCGGCTGGGATGGCTGAGGCTCCCTCGAGACGACCTTGACGCTCGGATGGCTGGCAGCGGATGGGGCATTCGCACCGACCCTCGGAACCTGATGTCTCCACTTGCCTTTTGGAGCAAGAGGCAGCGGTTACTTCAGTGGCGCAGGTGACGGACAGCAACGGCACTCCCTGAATCTTCTACAGTGGGCAACGGGGGACTTCTTATTGCGGCGCCGGAGAGGGGAGATCTCTGGCCAGGGGTTATTGTCATCAACTGCCCTTTGGGGGTTGGATGGATGGTGCCCTTGGTGCAGAAGTATCATTTCTTCCAGTGCCACGTTCCCCCTATTGTTTGTTCCGTGTGACAGACTGTTGTCTTCTCTCCAAGCCTTGGGGTGGAGTGCTTTCTATGTTCTGGGTGTTCTTTGCTGGGTTAGGGGGTGTGGGGTGGGGGGAAAGGGTTGTTTTTGGGAATGTGTTGGGGCTCCGCATCAGTCCTCTCTGGGGTTGGGGAATGTTGGTCGCGGAGTTACGGCCTGTAGGCTTGCCTCTTTGCGTTGGGGTCTTGTGCTCGAAACCTGGCTGTTCCCCTCTTGACCCCATGGGTAGGAGTCTCAAAGTGGTGAGTTTGAATGTTAGGGGCTTAAATAACCCGGTTAAGCGCTCTGCTATCCTGTCCCTTCTGGAGGGAGCGGGGGGAGACGTGTGTTTGTTGCAAGAGACTCATCTTCTCTCTAAAGACACCGAGCGGATGAGGGATCGGCGCTTCCCCTTGCAGGTGTGGTCTTCTGGGGCGGCCAAAAAACATGGGGTAGCCGTTCTTTTCAGTGCACGTGCTCATTGTAAGATTCTTTCCCAGGTTGCTGAGATTAAGGGGCGACTCCTGGCACTACGCGTGCAATGGGGAGACATGTGTTTCACTGTAGGCTCGCTGTATGCCCCGAATGAGCATCAGGAACCCTTTATAAAGATGGCCTTCTCCGAGATCTTGGCTTCACCGGATACCATGATTTTAGTGGGAGGGGACCTAAATGTGGTGATGGATGCGGGCTTGGATAGGTCGGAGCAGCGGTCACATCAGACGGGTGCTCTCTCGCAGGGGGGGAGACAATGGTTGAGTGATGGCGGGCTGCATGATGTTTGGCGCATACAGCATCTTACTGAGCGTGATTATACTTTCTATTCGGCAGCGCATAAAACCTATGCCCGCCTTGACCATTTCTTCGCTTCCACCTCCCTTTTGCCCTACCTGGCTGACGCGGGTATCACTCCCCGTTCCCTGTCCGATCATGCTCTCATCTCAGTGCAGCTCAGCTCTCCAGCGGCGCGCCCCCTTCTTCTGGTTGGCACCTTCGCGATTCTCTGCTTAGCTCGGAATCCGTGGTTACTCGCATTCGGGATGCGATTGTTGCTTACCTGGCTGTTAATGACCAAGGGACTACGCCGTTCGCGGCGGTTTGGGAGGACCTCAAGCTGGTGGTCCGGGGGGAGTTCATAGCGCTGGCGGCCATGTAGGGATTGTAGGGATAAGAGGGTGGAGTTGGAGCGGGAGGTGGGAGAGCTGGAGGCTATTCATAAGCGCACCTGTGCGCCTAGGGTGTGGAGAGAGCTTGAAACGAAACGGCGCATGCTGAAACATCTGGATCTTGACAGGGCCAAGTATGCGCTTTTGCGGCTGCGACATAAGTTTTACCTTAGCGGGGATAAGGGGGGGCGCTTACTGGCCCATAGGCTCCGGGCGTCCACGCAGAAAACTGCGATTCACTCCATTTGGGATTCTTAGGCGGTGGAGCAGACCACAGATGCCCTGATTGTCGACTCCTTTCGTAATTTTTATCAGCGCTTGTATACTAGGGAGGAGACTGGGTCGGTGGACCGAGAGGCTTATCTTGCCTCCTGCCGTATTGAGCCGCTGTTTGCCTTCTCGGCGGGCTCGTTGGAGTCTGACATCCGGATTGAGGAAGTTATATAAGCGATAGCCCGTCTTAAGGTTGCTAAATCACCCGGCCCAGATGGATTCACCACTTTGTTCTTTAAGACCTTCTGCAGTGAGCTAGCTCCGCTTTTAACACGTCTTTTTAACTCTTTTCTGGAGAAGGGGGAGGTGACCCCCCACTATTTCGGAAGCCGCGATTGCGGTCATTCTTAAATGTGGAAAGGACCCGCGGGATTGTGGCTCCTATAGGCCAATCTCCCTCCTAAATATTGACGCTAAATTGTTCGCGAGTATCTTGGCAGCGCGTCTCAGCCCGCTGATGGATGGCTTTATAGATCCGGATCAATCCGGTTTCATCCCCACGTGGCAGGGCGGTGATAACACCAAGCGTATCCTTCATCTTATTGATATGGTTCACCGATCTCGGACCCAAGCTTGTCTCCTTTCCATAGACGCCGAGAAGGCCTTTGATCGTGTAGACTGGGACTGCATGTTTGCTGTTCTGCGCTCTTTTGGTTGTAGAGAGCACTTTCTTCGCTGGGTGCATTGTCTCTATGTCGCTCCTAGGGCGTCGGTGAGGGTGAAAGGGTGCCGGTCTTCCCTCTTCCCCATCTCTAGAGGGACACGGCAGGGATGCCCCCTGTCGCCGCTCATATTTGCGCTCTATATGGAGCCCTTTGCTCAGCGCGTACGCTCCAATCCGGATATTGAGGGTATTAATTTCGGTGCCGACGTTCATAAAATTAGTCTTTACGCGGACGACGTTATCCTCTCTCTCACTCAGCCGCGTACCACCTTGCGGTATCTGACGCGAGAGCTTCATGCTTTTGGCTTGGTGGCAGGATTCAAAGTCAACTTTTCCAAATCGCTGGTGCTCAATCTTTCTATCCCTGAAGATGAGATTGGTGATTTACAGCGTTATTTTGCCTTCCAGTGGGTGCACTCTGACATTCCCTACCTGGGTATCCGCTTGAACCCTTCTGTTGCCCAGACGGCCCACCTCAACTACAAGCTGTTGGTAGAACACACCGCTAAGTCGCTTTCTGATTGGTCCCGTCTTGGCATGACCTGGTATGGGCGGCTGGCGGCGGTAAAGATGACTGTGCTGCCGATGGTCCTTTATTTGATCCAGATGCTCCCGGCGCAGCCACCGCCAGGCACCCTCCGCAAGTTACAAGACCTGCTTAATAAGTTTTTGTGGCAGAATAGGAGGCCGAGACTCGCCTTGCCGATTGTTACCTCGCCGAAAGCCGCCGGGGGGCTGGGTTTTCCGCTCCTACGGGCGCATTATCAGGCCTCTTGTCTCCGATTTATTACGGAGTGGAACCGACCTGCGTCCAGCAAGCATTGGCTTTTCATGGATCAGACAGTCGCTGATTGTAATATTTGGCAGGAGCTCTGGCTTCCGCGGAAGCATAGGGCATGGGGTCTTTACTCATCCCCGGTGACCTCCCCGACTCTTAAAGTGTAGGATCAGTTAGCGCACTCTAAGGGGTGGACCACGTTCCCCTCCCCTATGACCCCTATCGTGGACAACCCTGATTTTCCACCGGGATGTGCGTCCCCTGTTTTCCAGCACTGGCGAGAGGAGGGGTGTAAGAGGGTGGGCTCCCTTTTGGAACCGGATGGAGTGATCCCATTCGCCCAGCTGCGCAAAGATTATTTTGAGTTGCCGAGCACCGACGTTTACCACTACACGCAGTTGGCACATTGGGTGACCCTCCCCTCCAACTTCGCTCTGATGTCCCAGCCCCTGACCGCTTTTGAGCGCTGGTTGGTCTATAAGAAAGACGATCGGAAGCTCATTTCAGAACTATATGCACTGATAATGATGCGGCCTAGGCAGCGGCGGTCCAGGGCGCAGGTGCGTTGAGAGACTGAGTTGGGGCATCCGTTAACGAACAAGGAATGGGGGCAGGTTTTCTACCGCGCTCACCACACGGTGGCTGACACGGCGGGGGCAGAATCAGCTTATAAGGTGGCGGCCTACTGGTATTATACCCCAGCGCGCATTCAGTCGTGGGACCCTACTAAATCTGGTCTCTGCTGGCGGGGGTGTGGACACTCTGGCACTCTCATACACCTGTTGTGGCGATGTCCAAAGCTGGTGCGGTATTGGGCGGCGGTCTTGGACGATCTTGATGAGGCGTTTCAGATCCGCCTGCCGCGGGAACCTGTGCACACACTGTTGGGCCTCCCTCATTCCAAGTCCTTTCCCCTGCGCACATTGAGGGATCGGCAGCTCGCGTTGGCGTTGCTCGCGGCATGGCAAGTTCTGTTGGCGCAGTGGGGCTCTCCGGCTGTGCCAGACCCGCGAGACTGGCTTCGAAAACTTTGGAATCTGCTTGCGATGGAACGTCTATCGCTTCGGTTGGATGGGAAGGGCACAGACTATGTGAAGCTCTGGGGTCCTTTCTTGCGGCTTCTGTCAAAGGAGTTGCGTGCATTTACGTGCCCCAAATATTTGCAGATTCTTCAGCTTAGCCCTTTGGAACAGGCGGGGGCCGCTGGGGAGGCTTGACTCCTTTTTGATTCAGACTGTTGACTTGTGGGTCCCCGGGGTTGTGACTGATGCGGAGTATGGGGGCTCTTTGTTTTTTGTAGATAAATGTGATACATGAGCTATTGCCTGAAGGGCCTGGCCCATGCTTCATCAGATTCTTGCGGGGTCGTCCTCCGGGCTGTAGACCCATGCGCTGTGTATGGTCTACCTTGCTTTGCTCTGCCGGCTGCAGGATGTAGGCAGTTGAGCTGTGTATTTTGCAGATGCATCACTTAATAAAAATTATTGATTCTAAAAAGCTAGTTTTGGGGGATCTGTGTAGTAAAAGAGGTGTCAGGTGATGCTAGGAGGGGTAGAGTAGGAGAAAGTCTAGCAAGGGTTATTTTGGAGTTCATAGAAGTGGTATGGGGTTTGGGATGAATGAGAGAGTGAATGTAGAGGATGTATTGATAGAAGTATAGGGTGAGAAATAGGGTAGTGCATTGGAAAGAGTAGAAAAAATAGGTTTTAGATGAGTCAGAGTTGAGGTAGAAGATATATTGAGAGAGGCATAGGGTGAGAAATAGGGTAGTGCATTGGATATGCTGAATTAGAAAAAAGTAATAAATATATAGATCCATATGTTCATGGATAGTATATAGATGCATAAAGGAAGGAAGTATATGTAAATTAAATATATTGATAGGGGTATAGGGTGAGAAATAGGGTAGTGCATTGAATATCCTTTTTTAGGAGAAAAGTAATAAATATATAGATCCAAGTACATGGAAGGTATATAGATGCATAAAGGAAGTAAGTATATTTAGATTAAAGATGCATTAGATGAACTCTGGTTTTCAAGTGTTTTACTTAAAAAAACAATTTTTCCACATGTTTATTACAAAGCAATACACATATATAGGTACATATCTATAGTATAAATAAATGCTTATATACAGAGGGATATGCTGTATATTTCTGTTTGCGTATGGTGCTTATGTGGGGAAGGGATAATTCTTGAGTAGTTTTCTGAAGATAAGGTGGCTGTCCATGGATCTTATTTTGGGGGAAAGAGTTCCATAGTTTGGCTGCTTGAACAGAGAAGGATGTGCCACCCAGGTTTTTTTTCCCTTGTATTTTGTGATTTTGAGGCGAGGTGGCACTCTAGAGCGGACGTTTCTTTGTTTAATGTGTTTGGTGATTTTATTCCTGATGAAGAGTGGTCCCATTCCATGTATCGCTTTGTGGGTGATGCCAATCAGCTTGAACGTGGATCTTCTGGCAACCGGTAACCAATGCAGGGCTTTCAAGGCATGGGAGATGTGGTCTCGAGGTTTGATATGCAAGAATAGTCTGGCAGCCGGGTTCTGAATCTGTTGTAGTCTTTTCATGGTCGTTAAAGCTGATCCGTGGTAAAGGCTATTGGCGTAATCGAGTTTGGACAGAACAAGGGAGATGGTAGGTTAAACCTTGTATGGAAATCCCAAATGGGGGAAGATTCGTCACAGAGTTTTTATAATAACAAAGCTTGATCTTGCTAGTTTGTCCACTTTGGCATTCATCAATAGATTGGAGGCCATGGTCATTCTAAGGTTTCTCACTTCTTTCTATACATTAGGCAGTGATCACAGTTCATCAGCCCAGGCAGCGAGCGGGTCATAATGTTTCCAATCGCCACACGTGAGTATTTCTGTTTTGGAAGCATACAATTTGAGATGGCTCCAAGTCATCCATTGATCCACAGCTCCGAGACAACTGAAAATTGGCGAGTTTCCAATAAATCCTCACCAATGCCAATGGTGAACTTATTAATAAATTCACACATGAGTCCCTTTTAGAGGGTCTCCTGACACCTAACGAAACACTAGTAGGGGATCTGTCCGGTTTTCACAAGCCTGCCACCACCAGACATGTTTTTGACCTCATGGAGTGAAAGCACGCACTCTCAGGGGACAGAAACAATACCTGCTCTGGGTGGGGGTGTTTCACATCTTCTCCAGGGCAGGATGGCTTTTCTGGGGGGAATCTTCAAAGGCAATGCCACCTTTGAAATCCAACCCAGGAACCTTTGGATAGTGGGGGAGGCCAAGCTCCCTTTTCTGCTCCACTTTTGAGAGGAGGAAAGGTGGGAAGATTAGTTCAATGAGGAGGAGGGTCCTCCCTCATCCTGCATTCACCTCCAGTCTAGAGATCTGGGTTTAATGCATCATTCTTTTGCTTACTATGCCACCCCAGTTTGGATCCAGCCATATGCAAATCAGTCGTGACCTTACTCCCAGCCCGAACTGCCAAGCAAGATACTCACTGGGCCAGAAACAAGCATCCTGGGACCTGTATCAGGGTATCGCCCCTCATCAGCCAAGCTAGCTTGAATCCAGTGGCACAGCGAGCAAGGGGCCCACATCTGGGCATGCTCTTGGCCACTGAGGGCTAACATTATAAACACAACAAGATGATGGACAGAACCCTGAAACTTTTCAACCACTCACCCCCAGTCCTCTAAGGCGACGCAGTCGAGGTGAACCCCTCCCCTATAATTCCACCATCTTGAGATGAAGAGAAACTCTCCAATCAGGGCTCGGGTAGTGCCTCTTCCCACAGGAAGTGGCCACCAGCGGATGTAGACACCCTAAAAGGTAAATGGCCCTTTTGCTACTACCTGTCTACCCTTGTAACACCCCTATATTCAGTTTTTAGGTGGCTTCCCAAGAGCTGAACCTCAGATTCATCAGACCAAAGAAGACCAGGACAAAAGAAGACCTACTGCAGAAAGAAAATGCGCCAAGCCCTGCCAGCTGCAATAAGAACTCGACAATTACTGCTGCTGTGTCGTCCTGAAACCTGAAAGAACTCCAAGAACCTTGGAGCACTTCCAGCATTCGAGAAATCGCAGAGAAACGTTCTTGGAGACAAAGTATCACTCCCCTGCACACTGCAGGCACCGGTTCCGTGAAGCCCGATTTGTCATTGTGCTGCTCCCTGATGGCCTTGATGCAGCACCAAAGCAAGAAGATGTACAAAAGCTCCGGAGGGTCAGATCTGCATCTCCACAAAGTTTGGAGGCACTAGGACCTACTGGAGCCGTGGCATACCAATGCCAGGAGTACCGGACCCCCTACAGTAAAAAACACGAAGAAGAGTCCACATCGGACTCCCAAAGCACCAGAAGCAAACACCCATTGAGGGACATTAAGATACCAGTGACCCACTTACTGAGTAGTCCCGCTGTCAAGAGATCACCTCTCCAAGTGGCCTGCTCCTGACCGCGAGATCCCTAAAGACGCAGCGGCTGACCCGTTTGCTGTGCACCTGACCCCACCGGCCCCAGCATAGACTAACCAGCTCTGCTCCCATGGTCCCCAGGCCCTTACAACCTCATCCATCCAAGGAGACCCACCAGATTTACCTGTAAGTCCACCTTTACAGTTCCTTTTTAAGTTGCCCCTTTGTTTTGGTGCACCAGTTTCCAAGACCATCAGCACTCTGCTCCCGCCCAGTCAGGGAAGCTCTCAAACTTCTCCTGCTGGAACTTTGACCTGGTCCCAACATAAACCCAAAACGAGAAGGAGAACTTTGTGAAAGCATTGCCTGATTTTATATGCATTTTTCCTCATTGATTTCTATGGTGTGTAATTGCGCATAAAAGTGATATATTTTGCAAACATGCAAAAACTCTGAAAGTACTTACCTTAGAACTGTGTTCTTGGTCTTAAAAAATACATAAAAATTTACTTTATTATTACAAATTGGGTTTGGATTTATTCTCGAGTGTGTTTCCCTTATTTGTTGCCACTGTGAGCACAACAAATGCCTAGCACTACCCTCTGATAAGCGTAACTGCTCGCCCACACTACCACAAAAAGAGCATTAGAATGATTTGCTTTTACCTCTGTGTGCCATTTGAGCATTCTCTGGACTCTCTGCACAGTGTACTTCTTTTTGATACACAATATAGAGAGCCAGCTTCCTATTGTGAATGTGTTAAATTGAAGCATAAATAGATACGATTAGTGCTGTGACATCAAAGGCGAGGGTGCCCATGGACAACATGGTGGCCGCTGCAGAAACGCACTAGAGAGACCGCAACAGCTACGAAGCAACCAGCTGGCTTCTAACGGCCGCTCCTAGAGACCCACGCGCTCGTACCCTCGTGCACAGGAAGTGGAACAGGCAGGGCTGGGATGCTTATGTAGTGGCCATCTTGTAATGTCGCACGTTTCAGACGACACTTGTCTAAATAAATAGATAATCAGATTATCAAATCGGATTATAAAATGCTGTATTTTAGTACGTTAAAACATAAAATCAGATTGGCACGTGCTCGAGCGGAAGAATAATCAACGCTTGAATTTTAAGGCATTTAACTTACTGTGCGCTGCAAAGTTAAGGGGCGGTCGTTGGGTTTGTCGACCTACGCAGCTTTGCATAACATAACAGGTACCAGTGACTAAAGGTTCGACTTCAGTCATCGATACATAGACAATTGTATGCAACAAGCATTCTTTTTGGGTCGCGCCTAGGTCACATTAAACCCCTCAGAACATTTAACATCACGTTTCACGATAATTCCGATATGAGCCAGAGCTGCTCTGACATGGCCGTCAACAGTCTAGGCTTTGTGGTACTTAAATGAGCATGCGCTTGATAATGCAGATGCGCCCTTCTGCTATTTAACAAACGCATTCGCCTTTAAGATAAAATAAAACTTCTTAAGCGTTCTCTGGGAAACCAGCAACACACAAATACGAAACCGCGGAACGTATTCTTTACTTAAAAGAATTCAGCAGTGGTGATGTCGCATAATTACAACAGCTTTTACGTAGGCAAAAGACAGAGGGAAGGGCCTGCTCGGGGAGACAGAGGGAAGGGGAAACAAATAGTGCTTCCCCATTAATTAAAGGCCATAGTCTAAGCCGCGGGTAAAAGAGCCAATCCCGGTGGGCGTGGCTAAAAGGAGACAGGGTGGTAACAAGGAGGGATTGACATGCCTTTGGTGCAATCATTGTACTTCCTTTGGCATCATTTGTGACGCCAAACAACGCGCACAAATGAAAACTGAAGGCGGAGCTGGGACATTGTTTCGGAATCCGTATTGATTCCAAGAAGCCCTCTGCATGGCAAGAGCAGTGCATGCGCTGCTTTCGCCGGGCTAAGACCTAAAAATTTGGGGGCACAGGATGATATTGCAACAAGGCCTCTTTCTGCACCTCTGTTGGTTCTTTCTGCATATTTCTTGCTTCTTTCTCCACCCTTCTTAGTCTTTCTGGATTTCTGTTGCCTCTTTCTGCATTTCTCTTGCTTATTTCTGCGCCTTTCTTCCTCTTTCTGCACATGTCCTACCTCTGTAGGTGTAGTTAGAAATTAGCATTTAAAAAACCTTCAAAATTTACTGAAAAAGCCATAGGTTTCAGGGACGTTATAGTTAGAAATGAGCATTTAAAAAACCTTTGAAATTCACTGAAAAAAACACTGGTTTCAGGGACGTTGTAGTTAGTTGGACATTTCACTCGTACAAAAAACAGAGAAATTCGGCCGTTATAGTTAGTTCAGCTAACTATAACTCGCGCCCCCGCAATGCACTGCTGATGACATCACATATTACATCATTCATGACATGGTCAGTGACATGAGCTTCGTGTACTCAGAATTTAGTTTCTTCCCTGCACCCATTGTTTAATCAAGCACCTCTGTGCTCTCCGTTAATTTGATTATGAACCCATTTTCTAATCAGGCCACAATCTGTTTGAAGGCAGGGTGTGTGTGGGACTTGTGTGGCGATGTCGTAAATGCTTTCAAGTATGTTAGACGTGAATTGGCCTTTAACTGAAAACCCTTTTGTTTCCTATTCCGCTGTATTCATGTGTGAATTTTTGACCTTGCTCGTGTCAGTGTGGGAGTTGGGCCTAAACTGGTTTTAACCAGGGACCGCTTTGTGGTTTCTGCTTGAACTAGTTGTTGCACGATATTTTCATTTTTCTTACTTTCTACAGCACATTTCTTACAATATTCTTCTAAATAGAGCAAGTAGCACATTTCACAACCAATTTAAGGAAATACAGTGTTTACACTCCTCAGCAAATGATACTGTTCTATGTTCTTAAATAATATAGTAAAACACATCTGCCCTTTGTGGAACTGTAACATCTCATGAACGTAATGTGTATGATTATGAAATGTAAAATAACCAGAATTTACATAGTCTGACATTATTTGTTCTATGAGACTTTTAAAAAAACCTTTAAAGGATGTTACCCGCAGTGTGTTATTCCATGGTCAAAGGAATAAACACTCTCACATGGACAACTTATTTTATGCAAATTTTGCTCTGCCCGAGGTTTATCTGTATGAATGGCTAGACCACTGATAAAGGAAGCAATTCATTTACAATTATGCAAAAGCTAGTTCTTTATTACAGGTACCGACTCTGAGTATTAACTTTTTAATCAATTCTACTTGTATTGTAGTAGCTCTAAACATTGTCCTTCTGGGTTATTTAAAGCTCTGGTTGTGTACAATGTACTTAAGTACACACTTGTGAAGTTATTAGGTAAGTAACTACATTTTATTAAGCTTGATTAATTAAAACCATTGCCTACATTAATACATTTAAAATAAAATATCTAGCTCTTATACAATAAAAGGCACTATTAAAAGACCCAACATTTTTTCCGACAATAAATAAATAGGAAAAAAAGTCATGAAAGGGTAGACTCAAGTTGTTAAAACCTTCTGCTCCATGCTCTTATAAGTCTGTAAAGGTTGTTCCAGACAGTGTCTATTCTGATGAAAATTTATTCTTAGCCAGAATGGACGGGTTTTTCAATCTTTTTGCGGTTATATCAAAAAATGTTGTTACCCGGCAGTTTAGCTGTACTATCTATTGATTAAAGCACAGCATTACCGCCTGTCTGCAGGTCCTAACTCCTTGCTATCTGAACATTGGTATTCACAAGGTTATCCTCATATCTCTTAGGTTGTTGCAGATGCATATAACGTGGATAACGTCCTCGACACCACGGCCACATAAACGGCAGAGCTGGTTGCCACCAATTCTCTCCCAAGGAGGTAGTAACTGATTGAAAGGCCTGACCCCCATGCGGAGTTTTAGGAATTTTTCCTGGTGGTGATTTTTATTCCAGTTTTCAAGTAAGATTGGGGTTTAAGTACGTTGTATGTGTATAGTACCACCCAGCCGTGAATTTGTTTGGCTAATGCTTCTATGACAATTATTAGACTAGTTACCTTTGTTACAGCTTGTTTAAAAGCGGAAAGATTCATTGAAATATTCCAAAGGTCTGTCAGACCTAAAAGTTTGATGGATTCCTTCAGATACTCTCTGGCTGGTGATTTTTCGGGGCGAGACAGTTCCGTCCAGAGTTAGTTGTCCAGGGATCCTTCCTCATCTCCTTTAATTTTATGCCAGCATTTCATATATGCTCCCCTTCTTTCCATTGTCTGTTTTTGGAGCCCAAACTCCAACCGTATTTGGGCTGGGGAAGCATATCAGGGGAGTTGGAAGATCGTTTGATATGAATTAGTTATTATGTTTTCAAGAATTGTGGCATCTTTTCCTTTCATCGATTCGCTTCCATATGTTATTGTGGGCTTTAGTTTAGCTCTCGGGACCCTTAGCAGAGGGTCGAGTGTCAGGTCCGGCAGCAACTTCTTCAATGGTTTTATAGCTAGGTAAGTCATTACCCCCTTTCTCCGTAGATATTCCATCCGTGGTTTAAACGAGTTGTTTTGGTCTAGTATTAACCCCAGGTATTTGTAGCTTGCTGCTTGGTCTAAACGATGACCGTCCAGGAACCAATTAGGGTGTTTCTTCTTATGCTAGTTTACTGCCATAATTTTTGTTTTATGGAAATTCATGTTTAATGCATTCTGTTGTGAAAAACTGTGAGTCGCATTTAGGAAATGCTGGAGTCCGATAGGTGTCCGTCTTTTCAAAACTAGATCATCAGCGTATAACAAGATTGACAATGTCATATTTCCTAGTTTTGGTGTATCGGCTGTACATCTATCAAGTTCCCCTGGGAGATCCACTAAGAAAAGGTTGAAAAGCAATGGGGCTAGGACGCACCCTTGTTTCAGCCCTTTTGAGGTGGTTTTTTTTTAAATATATGTGTACCAGCACCTAGCTTTATCCTGACCCATGTATTAGTATGCAGATTCCTGAGTTGGTCTAAGAGAGGGGGAGGTATCCCACAGCCGTCCAGTTTTTGCCAGAGTTTTATTCGGTCGACGTGACCCAACGCAGCTGTAAAGTCTATGAAGCAGAGAAACAGTGGGCATTTTCCCTGTTTCACTGCGTCCATGAGCAAGGTCAATGCCATAATGTTTGTTATTGTACCATGTCCTTGCCGCAACCCTGTTGGCGTTGCCGGTATTATGTGATTCTCAGAAGCCCAAGTGGCTAGGTCGTTTAAGATGAACCCCGCGTAATATTTAGCCTCGATGTCTATGAGGGCTATCAGGCGGTAGTTTCTCGGCGCGGACCTCTCGCCTTGTTTGTAGATTGGGCTTATGATTGAGCCTCTCCATGACTCAGGAATTGTGGACGTTCTGGATGCGTGTTTAAAAACTGGTGCTAATGCGTTGCTCCAAAATTCCGGGTCATATTTGAACAGTATTGGCGGAATGCCTTTGGTGCCAGGAGCTCCTGCCTGTCTACCCCTTGCTATTTGTTTCTTTATTTGTGGTACTACAGGGCTGTTATGCTCCTCCCTTGTTCAGAGTGAACGGTTTTGTGCTGATGTTGGTTCCGTCTCCCGTTGCTGTTGGATTGGCAGTACGCTGTCCCTTTCCTCTGAGAGAGCTGGGCTATGGTATGTTACTTCCTTTGCAGGCCTGCTGGTGCTTTCGATTCCCAAGTGAGCTGGGGGGGCTGCTTTTTGCTCTGCTTCATTAAAATGGTTAAAAAGAAAATCTACCCAGGCTGCTTCAGTAATGTGGGAATTTATGCCGAGATGGTTTGGCCGCTGTAGTCTGTTAACAGATTGCCAAAACTTGGCCCTATTTTTCTGTTTTTCATCATAAAGAAGTTTAGCCCAAAGTTCATTGTTCTTCGTTCTTTTGCTCCCTCATCTTCTTCGCTTAATAAGAGCCTTCGATTTGCGAAGGGAGTGCGGAAAACTCTGGTTTACCGGCGATTTGCGGAGTTGCCTTAGGATATGATTTATAGTTTGTTTCCGTTTTTTTTAGACTGGGCTCCTTTCCTTTGTCATTGACAGAACTGTTCTGTTCCTCTGTTTCGGACCGGTTTTGGTTGTAATTTTATCACCTAGAGACATGGCAAACTTTTCCCAACTTTCCAGCGGCTGAATTATATTGTCCTGTGCTTGATTGAGTAGTTCTTTGGCAGTAGTTGATACTGCTTCTATATTTGTTGAATTACACCTTAATCGTTTGAGGTTTGTTGTTTCTGCAGAGACAATGGTTTTGTCGGCCTCCAATAATAAAGTTAAGTTTGCTTTAAGTTTCAGTTCTTGTGGAATATGATCACTAAATTCATTATTGCCTATTTGGAAAAAGGCTATTTTGTTGAACAGAGTTAAAGTCGCAAATGTAAAATCTAAATGAGAGGATATTTTGTCTGAGTGGTATGTGGGTGCCTGAGGATTGTCCCCCTTAAGACAACCATTTACTGCTCTCAAGTTTAGATGCTCTAGTTCCGGAAGAACATGATTCGAACATCTCGCTGGTTCGACTTTTTTTGAGGGACCCAAGATGTTGTGCAGAGTCTTCGTCCTGGTCACGCCCTAGGAGGTGCATTTTAAAATCTCCAGCCAAGATGATGTTATCTGTGTCCTCTTCTTCCATTACTCTTTTTACTTCCTTGATCAGCTCCTTGGCTGCCTTTAATTTGTGTTTGGGTGTACATAGATATTTATTATTATTACCTTCTGAACGGTCTGGTTAAGGATTAGCTTAACTATTGAGGCCTGGATGCAACTTGGAGGAGCAATGTAAATCTTTAGAGGAAAAATTTCGCAAATTTGTGTTATTGAGGATAAGAACAGTAGGCCTCAAGAATGGCGACCGAAGTCAGATCCCTTGGTAGCCAGGATAAAACTAGAGATGTAGCCTTGTAGCTCAAAGGGTTTGTCCTCCCAGGTCTCCTGAAGCAGGATCATGTCAAATTATTTTAAGTAGTTTAAGACCTCGTTATCGCTTGATTTGAAGGCTAAGCCGTTGATATTCCAAATACATATATTGATTTCGTTGTGATCCGGTCGGGAATTCGATGAACTGGACATCCCATGTCAATTTGTTTGCGCTGAGATTATTGTGCGTTGTATGCTCTTCCAGTTACTCGTTAGTGTTGATTGAGTCAAGAGGGATTGGCCTTCCGATTGAGAACAGCCCCTTGCTCCCCTTAGCACTGAGGTGGGGTTCTGGATATAGTGGTTTTTGCACTGGTTTCAATATGATCCCACAGCTTTGGAATCTATTTCTTTCTTGTATGATTCTGATTGCTATCTCTGACGTTTTCCATCTGGTTTTTGACGCTTCAGAGCTTGGCAGACTGTTGTTTGGCATGAACTCTATAGAGAGTAGGTCAGAGGTGTTGATGTTGGCTAGGTTTGGGATGGATTGCAGAAGCCGTAGCACGTTCCCTCTGTTTAGGATATCTGCTCGACCTTGCGACTTGTAATAAGGGGAAAAAATGATGGTATCTATCTCCTCTTCCTTGAAGGGTTCCTGGGTCGAAGGCTGAAAACCATCACTGTTAATGGCTCTTTGTGAGTGTCCTGCGGACCGCTGCCCGGCATGTATTTTGCAGATTGGTCATCTTACGTGGGTGCAGTACAGACTTGAGGTGACATGGCTGGCGCATGTGTCAGATGTACGTACTCCTGGGTATTGTTCTGAGATTTTTAGCTTATTGTTAGTTCGCTAACAGGTGGTCTCTTTATTTTTTCGTGTGACCAAGCCTCGTTTTTTTTGGTTTTTAATGCGGGGTGAGGATTCCCTAGCAGTGTTTGTGGCGTTTTTATTTTTATTAATGTGTCCTTTGTACCTTCTGCCAATGATGGAGCTAGGTAACATAAGGTATTTTTAATGCTGGTGTTCATAGCTGGCAATCGTGGCTGTAGCTGGTTGGCCGGATGTTGGACCTGAAAGGTATTTTCCTCTTCCTCCCCTTCCTTTTTTGCTTGCGACAGGTGTTCACTGGTGTGTTTTTATCAGATAATTCAGGTAATTTCACTTTATCAGGAGATGCCACTTTGGAGTTTTGCAGGGACCCTCTCCCTCCTGGGAGGTGAATCCGGTTTGTTGATGTTGTCTCCGTGAATTGGGGTTCTGATTTTATTTCCCCCTCTGTGGATGGATCCCTACTTGCTGCATTCTGGGTTTCAGTTATTGGTTTCATGACGGATAATAAGTCACCCAGTAGTGATGGTAACATAAATAATTTGTCCACTGTTGGAGCACAAGCACATTCTTGTTGTGATAACTTATCATTAAGGGCCACTTCTTGCCCTCTCTTTATTAGTCCGTTCAGGTCAGCTAGCTTCCCGTCCAACCCAGGCCTGTCCATGGCTCGGTAGTTTTTTAGGCGGCGGCAGCAACAGGGCTTTCTTCTCGGCGATGGCGGCGGCGTTCGCAGCCTGCTCTTCACCTCGCACACAAGCTCGGCAGGACGGAAAACGTGAACTGGCCGGAAAACTTGAACTTAGTTATTAGGTATGACTTCAGCAGTTCTATAAGCTTTACAATAATTTCCATCCTCGCTGAATTCTGGAATGGTTCAAGATCAACAACACTGATAACATTCAATAATATGGTTTAGGGTAAAATGTGTTTTTTACAGTACCAAAAAGGAAAACAACGTTTCTGCCAATTCTCATGCAAGGCAGTTGTATTGCTAAATTCAGCAAGTATAGTGAAAGGCTGTTGAAACTTTTGAAGGACTTTTCAAGCGATTTCCCTCCATTATCTCCAGTGGCTTCTAGCTTTCTTGTTTGACCTAATACAATATTAACCTTCTAACACTGAGAAACATGCTCAGATTTTGTCATAGATCCAGCTCAAACTTTTCATATCTATTTTTAATTCATATTGCGCAGCATTAGTCCCATACCTGCCTGGCACAATGCGACGCAGTACCTCATGAACCATGAACAAGTTATTTTCAAGGAAAATATAAATTCTTCATACTCGGTGCCCAGAAGCCAGTTGCAATCCCTTATGAAAGCTCACGGTGGCCGCCGGTACAGACGAAGTGCTTTTGATTAAAATTAAACTGTTTACTGAAGTTGCCCTTTTGACAGGCCTGCTCTTTGTTAAATGATTGGGTGGCATCACTTATTTAGCACCACAGAAAGCTGTTACTTGCAATGGGACCTCAGCTGACCTCTTCGAAGCATATAAAATGTGACTTAAGCATTGAAATTGCCTCTGGGCTCCCCGCTTTGTGCTCAGTGAAGCTTCACGAAAAGTTGAGAACTAAGAGCACGGCCTTCTCTGAAAATACAAGGTGTTAACGACACACTAAACAGAATCCAGGCTCGGCGAGAGACCGTGAACTTCCTCATAAAAGTGCACAGTGTTGCCTTTATTACCACAGAATCTGTGTATTTTCAGGTTTTGCACCAGCTATAATATACCGTCCATTTACAGCATGTAGGGCTTAGCTTACCATTCAGTGAGCTATAATATACCGTCCATTTACAGCATGTAGGGCTTAGCTTACCATTCAGTGAAAAAACAGATATCACCCATGATGGAAAATATAGCTGATCAACTGTACCTTATTTCTGAAAGTTCCTGTTGTTGGTTCACAAGCTTTAAGAAATATATGGAATTGCTAAGACAAAATAAATTCAGTTGCATCTGTGAGCTTCTGGTGCCCAATAGCATACATTCATTTCAGCCCATGTTTTTTAACCAGCATTACACATGTGCCGCATTATGGGGAATGCGCTGCCCCCAGGGCAGCTGCCAACTTGTGCTTCCCTTGGGTCAGCTCATTCACGTGAAATACTGGGATTCTGCTTTACAACCGCTCCATGTTTCACTGTGCAGGCGGCAACCCGCCTGCACTTTGATAAAGGGGAATAGAGATCCCCTTGCAGGTGGGTGTAGTCAGTGGATGCACCCACCTGCAAGGGGATGTCTGGGGGGTCCATGGGACCCCCTTTACCCCTTGCATAGAGGGCTGCTCTCAGGAGGCGCACGGTCAGTGTGCCTCCTGAGGACTTCTTTGCCTCTGCGCCTACGTCAGTAATACGGCGGGGGCACAGAAGCATTGGGATATCCTCATTTGCATGGGGCATGCCCCCATGCAAATGAGGGAATTCCCCCTTGAAGATGCGCTGGTGTTTTATATGTGGCAGTGCTATTGGTATTACAGAAGGGGCTGCACAAGCACCTGCAGCCCCTTCTGTAATACCAAAGTGCCCTGGGGGTGCGCAAAGTGGGTGCAAATGCCCATTGCGCCCCTCGGGCACTTTACCTAATTCATCCTCAGTAGCTCATTCCTTGTTTTTAAATTGAATACATTTTGTTGAACCTCCAATAATCCACGTGCTGCAACTGGGTGGAATAACAACCAATACAACCAGGACCGGACTGTCCTTCATCGGGCATTTGTCCAGGAAGCTAGAAGCGTGGGGACCGGTTGTGGAGCGGTGAGGGACGGTTTTGAAGCAGAGGGAGCTGGTTTACTTACTGGGCGCCGGTTTTGCAGCAATACTGCAATATCAGCCCTCAGTAACAAAAGCAGCAGTGCGGAGGGCCTGTTTTGTTAAGCAGCAGTGCTTCATGCTTGCCCCCCCCCCCCTCCCATCCGGGAGGGAGGGGGCATCTCCGACAAGATTGCCAGGGCTGCTGTGGGTTCCCAGTCCGACCTTAAGTGCAACTGGAATATACACCATCGAGTGCTGGTATGTACAGTGAGAACATTCACACATATTAAAAAAAATATGTATTTGTGGTTTAAGTCCACTGATTAGGCATGTGGATCGTATTGTGTGACAAAAGTCCATCTCCCCTTAGTTTTGCTTCTGTCTTTTTTGTTGTGTAGGTCACTTATACAGACAGCTTTAACTGTCTCTTGTCAAATGGTCTATTGTATACAATACCTACCCTTACAGTGGGCTTGGGGTCAGCCCACTGCTTATAGTTGTTAAATTACTTGTCAATATGATTTGCTTGCTTCTTTTTCAAAGGCACTCCTTCTGCTTATTGTGTTTGCTCATACCCCAGAGCATAGCTTCTTTACCATGCTTTTGATTTGATTACTTTAATCCTTCCACTGCTTACATTCAGGGAATGCTTTTTTCTTTTGCTTTCAGCTGGCAGAGCATGTGTTTTTCTTGCTCATTCACAATCTTCAATGTGTGCTGTTTCCCCTTCACGTCCCCTCCTCACACTAACTGTGCAATGCTCCCACCCCCAACTTGTGAGTTACTTCTTTTTTCCTTTTTTCCCCAGCTTAGCCCTACTCACTGTGCGCATCAATGGCATTTGAATATTTTCCTACACCACCTGCTTCTCTATTGCTCCCTATTCCCCCGTGACCCATTATTTATTTATTTCAATATTTGGGAGGACTATCCAACAGCAAGTTGCTTTGGGGCCAATCCATTTCCTAAATGCGTACCTTATTTTAAATCTCTGCTAGATGGGCTGATAAATTGGAAAAAAGGCAAAATGTCCACCATGTCATGAAATATGTGGGGCAACAGATGTTCATGCATACATTTGGGCTGGTGTTTGGGGAAAAATGTTTTCTATTCAGGATCAGCAACAGGTGTTTGCCTTTCACATTTTATGGCCTACTGGCATAGCCAATGCTTGTTTTACTTCTGCTATTGGATTAGCTTCTGTTCCAAGAAGCCCTAGCTGCAGTGGGACTAAAGTGACCTTGTGTCAAATCATCAATCCAAAATTGGGAAGAAACAACTATTATTAGCTAACAAAGTACCCAGTAGCTCAGTAAGTACAGTTTCATCCATATCTATTGACCACTGTCTTTAGGGGTTGGATTGCAGTATGTGATAATATGATCTACAGTTATCTTTGTGTGCATCGCTGAGCTGACAGGCCAAGACATCCTATATATTGTTTATAATTTGTCCTCAAACAAATATCAGAGCTCTGCTGACAGCAGGTTTAATCAATGTAGATCAAAACATTTGAATCTGAAATAAGAATTGAATCATCTACAGTCATTGGGGCTGGACATAGATAAGAATATATACTTACCTTTGCCAAGTCAAAAATTTACTAATGATGAACTTTCAGCAAATAACCTATAAGCATGCACACCTTCAGAAACTCTCTGGATAAAAGCAGGTGATTATGCAGAGGAGACTTGCTTGACTGTCCTGCCCTTGAAGGAGTATGGGAGTACCTCCTAGCACAAAATATCACAAAAATGAGAGACTAGGGAAAGAGCCTTCTCTGACTCCCCTATAATGAATGAAAACTCACTAAACAGAGAAGTGCTAAAATCAAACAGACCACTAATTCTAAAGTTAGAGATATAAAAGTGTAGGGCTATGTACTGCCCTCAACACTACAAAGAAGTTAGAAGAGGATGATCCACAACAAGAAAGACAACAATTGTCTTAATACTGTCCTCCCACACTTTGCAGTGTCATGCTTCATCATAGGGCCGCATCTGACGTCCAGGTGCAGACCAACACACTGGACGGAGCGCAGTTTTTTTGTATATATGAAGATTAGTGGTGAGGGTATAGAAAATGTGAAGGAACAAACAGAAATTCACAAAACATACAAAGAAAATATATCTGTAAAGGGAGAAAAGTATCCCTCTCAGACGGGACCAAAAAAGTGCAGACATATACAATTAAAACTACCTAAGAGGAAACCATTGTTCTCCTTTATTCTTGAGACCCCATGGTAGGATTAAAACTCAAAGTTTGGGATATTCAGGGGAGGTAAAGACCCCTCTATCCCTCCTGCGGATACCAACATGTTTCTACCAATTTTTCACGCCCAGATAGGTCGTTGTGGCTTTTGTCAGGGTGTTGGTCCCTCGTTGTCTGGTCTTAACCCCTATTTGGAGTTTATTACCTTATTTCATCAGGCCGAACAGTGCCTTGATATCGTCTACTCTGGATTAATTTCCGAGAGGGAACAATTTTCTGTAAAATAGAAGTAGAACATATAATTATTGTTCCACACACTCGTTCCCAATGCCTCTTCATAGTATCTTGTTCTTACATCCTCTAATTCACCGCACCAATAAACATAGCATTTCTTCAAAGTAAAAATGACCAGAAACAAAGTTTATCATGGTGTAATCCACACCACGTGTACACACAATACACGCACCACATCTCAGTGAGATAAAAGGTAGGCCTCTCTTGGACTACCTGTCCGTCAAAAAAGTGCCACAAATATAGTGCCCTGCCAGTGCTCCCGTGACTCAAATCCAATTATTAATAGAGCCACTCGCCTGAAAAAATAATCACAAACTTACAAGGGTTTACTAGTAATTCTCTAAACCCGGGACCTTTGTGGGACCGTGGTCTTGTAGTCACACTCTGAAATTGACAAATAGAGATTAAAAACACCTTCAATGTGTGTTGGATTCGGTTCTGTATGTCAGACCTGTGATTGTTTTGTCTCACAAAACCCAAGCATTATCTCATCTGTCAGTCTTTCCCTCTACAATATCCCAATGTCAGCTAGTGAAAAGCAAGAGAAGCGAGAGTGGAAAAAATTGCATCGAAAATTATTCTGCCTAAATAGTATGTAATTATCAGGTAAAGACGTTTAAGCATCCTGAGAGATCCCAACACCATATAGCAGCCCATTTGTAGTACACTTACTACTCCAAAGAACCACCAAGTCACTAGTTCCTCACGCCGGTCCACCGTCGTTAGAGTCAAGACGGTTTTGCTCTGTTTATAAGGGAAACCGGATGTCATTTGGCGGTCCAACCTGCGCACTGCCCCTCCTTTCCGAGCATCTACGTCATCGCGTAGCGGCAAAGTCCGCCAACAACATCAAGGAAAGACATTATTTCTGCCTTTGTTTGGAGGCGGCAGCCATCTTACAGGTGTATGTCTCAGTAAGGTAATTCCACCCTAAAGTAATACAAGTGAAAATCTACAGTAATAAAACATCATTCAAGTCATACTGTGTCTCGGTATTAACTTTGTCCTTGTACATTTTTATCTTTTTTGTCAACCTGGTCAAAAACAATCGCGTTGGCAATTGCGTTAACAACCGCGATCTCATCATCGCTACTAGATTGCATAACGTTCAAGTGCAAAGTATCTCTTTTGTATAATCCTGCTGGAGGTGTAGCAGACTATCTATTCAGGTCTTCTCTCCTCCCAGCCTTTCCACAGAAAATGTAGGGTACTCCTGCCTAAAGTGTTGTTGGAATGTGGTGTCATGCTTTTGGTTTATGATTGACTGATTCAGTAACTCGAACGGGGTTGGGGGGGCTGTTCCTAATGTTCCTCATATTTTTCTATTACTGGGAGCTTTCTTTCGTATTGATTTTTCCCTGATGTGCCTAGACGCAAGATTCACATTTCTTATGCATCTTCGCACTGAGTAAATTGCTATTGGACAATTAAGGCATAATTGGTGTTTTTTCATTAAAATATTTACAACTGAAAAACTAGCCTTGTGCATTAAGAACCTAGGCAGAGACTGAAGTTTTTTAGAGCTAGAGAGGAGACGGATTGGAAAATTCCTTTCTTGTTGGAAAGAACAATAATTTCTCTTTCTTCCTCTAAAGATGTAATACAACCAAACAAGATTCTCTAGGATTACTGAGGTCTTCTGCTGTGGACAATTTCTAACAGTGTGATGACCCTATGTCCAGATGCCAGGGTTGTTTTTTGGGAGGTATATGGTCTTCATTATTTGTGATGGACCACTATAACTTTGTGGAATCTGGGCCACATTTATTAGATTCCTAGCCATTCGATCACTTCATCGATTCTGGGCATAGGGTAGGAATCGAAGTTGGTGATTCCATTTACTTGACGGAAGTCCATACAGAAGCGCAGACTACCATCTGGTTTGGGCACGATTACAATCGGAGAGCACCAATTGCTTTGGGAGGGTTCTATAATGTGGGCCTGTAACAAGGCAGTGACCTTTTTTCTACTGCCTCTCTTCTCGCCGCTGGAATGTGGTACGGTTTTTGTTTTATGATGGTCTGATCTAGGGATATGATATCATGTTGTACCATGGTGGTCAACCAGGGACTGGAAGACAAAAGACCAGGAAAACTGTCCAGCAGAGCAAACAAACGAGCTTTTTGTGCTGGTTATAGGATGTCCCCGGTCAGAACCGTTTCGATCTGGGTTTCCTGAGTGTTTGTAGTGGAAATGTCAAGGGGTTTTTCGGTACTCACAAGAAGTACTGGTGTTCCTGTCCCAGTAAGAACTGCGGATTCTTCCCATTTCTTCAGGAGATTCACATGGTAGATTTGTTTTCCCCCAGCCCACAGTGGTAGCAGAATGCTATAAGTGACTGGGGTTACTTTCTTGTCGATAACGTAGGGGCCCTGCCATTGCGTCAATAGCTTGTTCTCCGTGGCTGGGAGTAGGAGAAGCACTTTCTCCCCAGGTTTGAATTCTCTCAGCTGGCTGTTTCGAGCAAGGTAAGTTTTGTGTGTGCTTTGTGCTTTTTCCATGTTGTCATGCACTAGACCCCATATCCTGGTCACTGCTGATTTCAGATCAGCTGCATATCGCGCCAAAGGTTGTCCCTCCTCATCCTCTCCCTCCCATTGTTCTGCCGTCATATCTAGTCGTGTCCTGGGCTTCCTTCCAAACAGAAGTTCGAACGGGGAGTAGTCTGTGGACCTCTGCTTGTGGGTTCTTATAGCAAAGAGGACCAGGGGTAACTTTTGGTCCCAGTTCCTTCCTGTCTCTGAGATGACCTTTCGTAGCATAAGTTTAATGGTCTTATTATAACGTTCCACAAGGCCGTCTGTTTGGAGGAGGTAGACCGAGGTACGGATTTGCTTAATGCCCAGGATCTCACAGACCTGTGCCATTAGACGGGACATGAAGGGGATCCCTTGATCAGTGAGTATCTCGGATAGGAACCCTACTATGGAGAACAAGGATATCATGGCTTGGGCTACAGTAGGAGTGGTCATGCTAGATAAAGGGAAAGCTTCCGGGTACCTACTCGCAGAATCAATGATAACTAGGATGTACTGATGTCCCCAGGCTGAGGGAGGCAGGGGACCAACCTGATCCATACCGACCCGCTTACACGGGACGTCGATGATGGGCAAGGGGGCTTTCTTTATTCCCTCTGGGTTTGTATATTGGCATCGTACACAGGCTGCACAATGTTTTGCCACGTCCCTGTATACCCCCGGCCAGTAAGACCTACCCAACAGGTATTGAGGGTGTGTTCCTTGCCATAGTGCCATCCCCCCGTTTTGTTGTGGGCCAGGTACAGGACGTGCTCCAGAAAGAGAAAGGGAACGACCAACTGGGTAGTGGAGTGCCCCCCCCCCCTTTCACAGCCCTGTACAATTAGCCCCTTTTTAATAAAAAATAGGGTCCTACCTGGTCTGGCTCTTGTTTCTGGACCTGTTCCCAAGCATGGATAAGGGTGTTGTCTCCCCGCTGGGGTGTACGGAAGCTAACCGTGGTCATCTCACCCAGGTCTGCAAGGGAGAGAGGAAAAACATGGTGTGATGTATGTGACTGTCTATAGTCCTTCTTTTCCCTCCATCTTTCTTTCCTGCTCTTCTTTTCTTTTCCCGTTGTGCTTTATAAGTCACTGTCACTGAAAGGAGCCTCACGTAACCAGGCCGTGGTATTCCCTTTGGTCTCATCTAGATATTGTTCAAACTTGGGTGGTTGGTGCCAATGATGACAGCCTCAGGCAGAGGGAATGACCCTTACCTTCTGTAGGTGTGGGTCATTGGCTACGTCCAATAGGACCTCTGCTACCGGGTACAATTTGGTATCCCCGTGGATGCATGTAACATGTACGTGCTCAGTCTCCCTTATTTGTGGTCGGAGTACTAGGGCCCAGTCTATCACAGTCACATGACACCCAGTGTCTAACAGAGCCTGTTGCTTCTTCCTGTTTACTGGAACGCTCTTCCTGTACTGGTGGGGGCCTTTCCCAGTTACAAATATTTGCCCCCTGGAATACCCCACCTCCATGGGTTCGGCGGGTGGGGCCCAATGGGAACACAGTCTCGCTATGTGTCCCCACTCTGCGCAGTGGTAACATTGTGGCCCTTGCCCGCTTGGTCCAGGAGGGGGATAAACGGGTTTAGGTATTCGCTGGCAAGGCTTCTAGGAATTGTTCCATATACACCCTTTCTGTAACTTCTTTCATACTGGAAGTGTGGGGTGTCAGCCAACGCTTTCCCAGATCCTTGATTCTATAGTAAAGAGCGCGTGGGTTGTCTCCGGTTGTCCACTTCCACTTCTGGAATTTGGTTCTGTAAAACTCCTGGTCGCAACCCAAACGCTCAAGTATTGCTTTCTTGACCTCCTCATAGGCAGTGGTACCGTCAGGATTGGCGGCCTGGTAGGCTGCTTGGAGCTCTCCTGACAGGAGAGGGGCGATATATTGAAGTCACCTTTCCTGGGGCCAGCCAGCGGTGGTCTCTAGTCTTTCAAAGTTTATGAAGAAGTAGTCGGGATCCTCTCCCTCTTGGAACTTTGGCAAAACGGACCCCCGGAAGTTTGGGCGCACTCTGGTGCTCACTATGGCATCTGTGAGCCTTAGGATTGCTGTGTCCTGTACCTGTTGGTTCATTGTAAGCAGGGTGGCTTGTTTCCTCAATGCATCCTGCAGGGTTTCTCTATCATTTTTGGCGGTTTGGACCTGTTGCTCAAACACCAGTTGCAGGTGCCTTTGTCCTTCCGCAAGCTGATTGATTATACTCTCAATGGGCATGGGCTGTGTAATCGTTCTATACTTCGGGATGAAATCCCGCATCTGACTCCACTTTATAGGGATGAGGGTTGCTTGGAAGGCGTAAGGGACCACGGGACGCCATAATGCGAGACACATGCTTTTTTTGCGTGCTTCTTTATGGACAGTAAATGGGTAAATGTTCAGTGTTCTACATGTGATAATGAAAGAAAATACAACAAAAACGGCGTAGGGGAGAAATCCTCTCCCTGATTTCTGCTCTGGGTCATCAGGGTTGGGTTGGGGCCGGGTCTTTCAGGTTTTTCTCTCTCTCTGCCTCTCTCTCTCGATGGGCAGAAAGGAAAAGAAAACAGACCGGGTCAATACTGTGCTTGTGGGTTTTACCCTGGTGGTGCTACCGTCACCAATGCTACTGTAGTGGGAATAGGGACATGAGGGATATGTTGGTTGGCTTCCACCCTAGTGTTCTACCTTCCCGTGCTTCCCCACCACCCCCACCAAAACGATCCCCTGAGTGGTACTTGCCTTAAGCCACGGTCCGTCTCCGGGACCGTGGCGTAGGTACCCGGGGCGTCTTCTCCTTCCTGCAACCCACCGGGTTTGATTGGCGTGTACAACACACTCCTCTGGATCCATCTCTTCCTCTCCTCTAAGTCTTCGTCTTCTTCCTTCTTGCTGTTCTCCGCTTTCTCTGTCCGCCTCCTTCCGTCGTCGCGCGCACTCATGTCTGCCTCTTCGCCTTTTTGGTCCTCGCCTTTCGTTGACGTCAGAGGCCCCTCCGGCTCGCTCTGGCAGACACTAGACCACTACTCATTTCCGGTTGTGCAGGAGGTCCCGTCTCGTTCCCCGACCCCTTCCGGTCTACCTCGATGCCGTCCTCCTTACAGGGAGTATGAATGATTTGACAACACTAAAGAAATTTGATGGCATAGGGTCTTTAAAGTGGCTAGATGGGCTCAATTTTGTAAGAGTTTTGAGAATAGTGTTTTCATGCAAGGTTCTGAATAAGCTCCAAGAGGTATTGTTCTTTGGGGTGTGAACTGGAGTGAACAGGGGCACCACAGACTGAAGAGGGTGGACCCTGATAGGCGGCTAAATTCTTGCAGTTTAGCCGAGGGCAGGATCCCACTGGGGAGAGGTTAAGTTGGCTTATTGATTGATGCTTGACAAGTTCAAACAATATCCTTGGTTGATTTTTACCTTGCTCAAGTTGGTTTCTTAAGTAACTAGTGAGGAAATTCGATTTTCGATCTTGATCGTATTGAGCCGCCATTTTGTGTTCCGCCGCCATTTTGTGTTGCCCTCACTCAGGCAGCACGGCGAACGAAGTCTTTTCTGCTTTTCCTGTAGTATCGTGTCAAAATAGCCTTCTGCCTCTTTTACGAAACTCATGTCAGGGACTGGCTGAGTCCACTAATCCCCGTCCGTCTGGTTTGACTAATCCCTGTCTCAACTATCTGTTGGTTGACACTATTCTCTTCTGACTTTATCTTATCTTCTGGCCTTCGCTGTTCTCTGCTCGTATTCTCTCATTTCACAACTGTCCTCCAAAACACACAAATGTGTCCTGCCACCTGCAAGTCAGCTGTTAGCAATAAATGATTAAACCTGTGGGGAGGGGTGACAAACACAGTTGGAGGAGAGGCTTATTTGGGTTACTCGATATCTTGTTTTTAAACTCTTTCTAGTGGCTATGTCTTGTTTTCGAACTTTTCTTATTGGCTCTTCATGTATGTATTGGGAGTGTTCTTTGTTAATCTGTATGCCATCTATGTACTATAAAAGATTGTGCGCCAGGGAGTAAAGTGGCCGTCTCCTGAGAACATACCGTGTGTACTTCTGGGACAACTGTACTAGCTACAGCTAATAAATCTGATCTTATACGTCTAACAGAGTGTCCCGTGTCTCTGTTAGATAAAGCAGGTGAACCCAGGAGATTAAGGCGTACTCTGCGCCGCCAGGCCCATAAGGTTCTGGTTCTTCAACTGGCGCCCAACGTGGGGCGGCTTCAGAGGTAGCGGTTCTGCCTGAAGGTCGTGAGGAACCCCGCAAGAAAATTCTGGAGGAATCGCGAACCACGTCAAGCGACCCCTGTATGTCGAAGTAGTCCGAAGGTCTTTTGCAGCGTGGTTACTCCTTCCTGACGGCTACTGACGACTGCTGCCCTGACTGCCACCCTGCCTTGGCCCTCTTTTGGTGATGTATGGTAAGGCGAGACGATAGACGGGCCTCTGTTGGCGTAAGAAGACATCTTAGTTAAGTATTGGTGGGTAGCTCCCACAATTTTGTTTGGTCTTTGGTTCTTCGGGTCTTTGATTCGGCTATTGCAAAAGCCGAAGCCGAGGGGTGAGTACATTTGTGCTGTGTTAATTGATTTAACCCCCTTGATGTTTGTAAACAGTCCAGTGAAATAACGATGCCTGGTCTGAGTAAGTTTAGGAAACTTTGTTATTTTGGTTGTGATAGGGATTCCCGGCTGGAGGACTCTTGTCCGATTCCTTCGGTTGGAACTCCCACTTATGAGCTCTATTCTAAACATGGTGTTGGCCCCATTGCCTTTAACGAGGCATGGATCCGATACACGAAGAATGATGGTGTTTTAAAGTGGCCAGAAAATGGTAGTTTTGAGCCTGACGTACTAGATAATTTGGAAGCAATTTTATTTAAAAGAAAAGCCCGGCCGGCAATGTTTGACTCTTTCCGCCTCTGGCGTAAGGAAGCCAAACAGAGAGAAATTAAGCAAGCAAAACGAGATAGGAAAGCACAGGGTATGACGATTATACAGGCTGCTCAGCAGTTTAAAGATGATGAAGTTGATAATGCGATGGAAATTTTAGAGAGACAGCATCGTATGGCGATAGATAAATGCTATCCGGTGTTGCCTGCTTCCCCTCCTGATAAAAGAAAGGACTTAGAGGAAGATCCCTTGATGTCTCACTTATTGAGATTGCCTCCGCCCTATGTACAAGGTGCTAATACACCCCCGTTGTTACAGCCTGTTCAGCCGCCAGTTGTACCTCCGCCTGCTCCGGCTCTTCCACATTTGCCCCTTCCAGTATTGCCCCTACCAGCTTTGCCTTCGACTCCTTTGCCCTCATCTCCTGAACTTCGATCTCCTTTGCCTTCTGCTCCTCCTGTAATTACTGGTTCCCCTTCTGTTAGTTTGCCTATTACCTTGTCCCCTATCCTTATGTCCAGTTCTCCGTCTGTGCGTAAGTGACTCACAGATACTGTCTCAGTTCTTTTATCTCCTTTCTTTGAGGCTTTAAATGTGTCTCCGGCTTTTTCTCGAAGACAGTCTCGTAGTCAGTTCCCAGCTTCCGAAGAACGAGAAAGGTTCCAACTCGCAAATGGATCGAGAGCGGTCCCCAATATAGTGTGCCCGATATTATGTCCACCTTTTCACAATGGAATGCGCCCACTCAGAGATATGTTTTCAATGTTATGTGTGACACTCTCGTTAAAGAATGAGAAGACATGGATTTGGGTTTGGTTCCTCAGGGTCTGTTAGATGTTCAGGCTGACTTCGATAAAGGACTCATTGTGGGTTCTAAGGTTGAGGACGCTGTAAGGACACTTGTTACCTTTAGATCCTTATTTTCCTCGCAGACTTTTCTTGATTCTGATCCTTCGGTTAGGCTGACACTGAAAAATTATCCAATGAGAGAGGTTCCTCCAGTGTGGAAAGAAGCGGTTGCAGCCCAGGGTGCTAATCCAGCTGTTCCTGCTCACTTCCAGCGTATATGGGTAAATGTCCCCTGGAAGAGATCTGAAGTTTTGGCTCTTAAACAGTCTCTACCGGATCCTCATAAGAACCCTGCGGGTTATTATAAAGAATTGTCACAGACTGTTGATGCCTGTATTATGAATCTAGCCGATATTGATATGTTGATGGGAAATGTAGTCCCACAAGCGTTATGGGCTAGGATTCCTAGAGAGGATCACGCTCAAGAATTGGGTGGTACTTGGGCCGCTATAATTGCCGCTGATACAGCTCAAGTGGGTGGTGCTAAGCCTGTTGCTTTGATTTCAGAACTCCTGGTAGAATTATTACATTAATGAAAACGATGATGCCTGCCTTGAGAGTCAATTGGGATAAACTAGCTGCGTGTAAACAGAAGAAAGATGAGTGTCTCCGATTTCTTCACTCGTTTCGAGGAGACATTTATCGATCACAGTGGTCAAGATATGACTACAGAGGGTGGACAGCGATTATTTGTAGATAAATTCGTATTTAATTTGCTTCCTGAGCTGTCACACAAGTTGAAAGACTCCGAGAGTTCATAGGCTGTTTCTTCCTCTGCCCAGATATTGGCTACTGCTCAATATTACGAGAATAGGGACAAAGAAGAGAAAGAAAAGCAAGAGAAAAAGACTAAAGAATTGAAAACTAAGGTTCTTTTGCAACAAGCCTATCCTCCTCGTTATGCTCAGCCCCAGTTTCAACAGCCTTCGCAGTTTCAGAGGGTGTATCAAAAGCCTGAGCCGTTTATTCCGCGACCTTTGTTAGGTCCTAATCAATGTGCCTATTGTAGGGAGGAAGGTCATTTTAAGAATAGTTGTCCGGTTTTATTGCAGCGCAATTGAGCACTATCTGCTCCACGAGGTCGTGGTGGCCTCCAGTCAGCAAACAGAGGTAGAGGTCGAGGTGTGTTGACCCAAGAACAGCATTCCCTTCCTCCTCTAAATTCTGTGAACTACTTCGATCAGCAAAATGCTCGATCTACACAGTATTACAATGATGATCATTATGTTGAAATCGAGAATGAAAGTCTTCATGCTAACTAGGACAGCCATGGACAAAGTAAGGGAGTTGTGTCGATTCCAGTAGATCAGAATGAACCTTATGTTAATGTCACTACAATGGGTGTTTCAGAGCCATTTCTTTTAGATACTGGTGCGATGAGAAGTTCTATCATTCATTCTAAACTCCCTGGAACACCTTTGTCTGGCTTAACAAATGTATCTGTAGGATTCTCTGGCGCGCCAGTTCGTAATCCGGTCTCTTGCCCTTTGCCAATTTCAATTGGCCCTTATGATTTGGAAGCTCCGCTTCTCTTGACGAATGGCTGCGGCGAGAATCTGTTGGGCTTGGATTTATTGAAAGGAATGCATACAACGATATATTGTTCTCCTTCTGGTGTACATCTTACTTTAGGACAGAAATTGACTTCTCCAATGTATTTGTCTAAAGATCAATTTCCACCTGAATTGCTCTCTCTTCCTGCAACACTTTGGGCTACGGGTCCAAATGATGTTGGTTGTCTTGAGATCCCACCTTATGTTGTTACTCTCAAGCTCAATGCTGAATTGCCACACATTCCTCAATACAGAATTTCCATTGAAGGTGAAAAAGCGCTTTTGGAAATCATTTATGATTTGATACAGAAGGGTGTGGTTGAGGAAACGAGAGGAAACATATGTAATAGTCCTATTCTTCCTGTTCTTAAACGCACTGATCCTTCTCAGCCTCCTGTTTATCGCTTAATTGATCTTCGGTAGGTAAACAAAATTGTTGTACCGCAGTTTCCTGTTGTCCCAGATATCACTGCCCTGTTGACAATGATACCTTCCACAGCGGCTTGGCTTTCTGTTATTGATTTGAAAAATGCTTTCTTCAGTATTCCCATTGCCGAAGAGAGTAGGGATATTTTTGGCTTCTCTCTTGGAGGCCGAAGCTTCCGGTTCAAGCGCGCACCCCAAGGCTATTGTGAGAGCCCCTCTATTTACAGTCAAGCTCTGAAATGTCAGCTTGATGCTTTTCCTTTGCCGTCTGGTGCTACTCTTATTCAGTACATGGACGACTTGTTAATCGCTGCTGATTCAGAGGATATCTGCAAGAATGTGACTGTTGCATTGTTGCGTCACTTGTCTGATCTCAATCATAAGGTTTCACCTTCTAAGCTACAATATGTTTGCCGAGAGGTTACCTACTTGGGTCATCTCTTATCAAAGGAGGGAAGGCGATTAACCCCAGAACGTATCCAAGCGATTGCAGGAATGTCTGTGCCATCCACACAAAGAGAGGTGCGTGCCTTTCTTGGCATTACTTCTTATTGTAGACAGTGGATTCCGAACTTTTCTTTGTTGGCCAAACCTCTGTTGGCACTCACTTTGAAAGATACACCTCAGCCCCTTCCGTGGACTGACGAATGTCAGAGGAGTTTTACTGACTTACGTGCTGCTCTGTGCTCTGCTCCTGTATTGGGTACTCCGGATTACAGTAAGCCTTTCACGCTGTATGTCCATGAGAGAGAAGGTTGTGCGTTGTCGTTTTTAACGCAACGATTTGGAGACAATCAACGACCATGTGCCTATTTTTCGGCTACGTTAGATCCAGTAGCTAAGGCGTTGCCTAGTTGTCTTAAAGCGACAGCAGCAGCTGCAATTTCTATTCGTCAGTCGGCTGGAGTGGTGCTAGATAATACTCTCATTGTTATGGTACCACATGCAGTAGATACCTTGCTAAATAGGACGAAAACGCAGCATCTTACAAGTGCTCGTTTGTCTGGATATGAGCTGACGCTCTTGGCTAGTCACGTGCACATCAAACGATGTAACACTTTAAATCCAGCTACTCTGTTGCCTCTTCCGGAAGAGAAAGGTGTTCAAGAACAACATGATTGCTTCCTCCGTACTGAGGAAGAGACAAAAGGTAGAATTGACTTGACAGATACGCCACTAGTAGATCCGGATGGGATCCTATGGGTGGATGGTTCTTGTTTTAAGCTTCCTAGTGGAGAGACAACTTCAGCCTATGCTGTTACTACCTTGCATACGATTGTGGAGACAGCACGCATCAGACATAATTCAGCTCAAGCAACAGAAGTGATAGCTTTGACCAGAGCGTGTGTGTTATCTAAAGGAAAAAGAGTGAATGTATATAGCGACAGCCAGTACGCGTTAGGTGTGGCGTTTAATTTTGGGCGTCTGTGGAAAGAAAGGGGATTTCTTACCTCCCACGGCACTAAGATACAGCATGGTCAGTTGGTGACTGACCTTCTTGAGTCACTTGCTTTGCCTACCCATATAGCAATTGTGAAGTGTAGTGCGCATAAGAAGATTACGGATGATGTTGGTCGCGGGAATGCATTTGCGGATGAGGTAGCGAAAAGGACAGCCAGAGATGCTACAAGTCGCATGTATGTTGCGGGCCCTGCGAATTGGGTCAGAGAAAGAGGAATGTATGAGGACACAGTAGAAAGTGTAAAATCGATTCAAGAAGAGGCTACAGAGAAAGAGTTGAGTAAGTGGAAAGAAAGTACAGGAATGTTAGATGAGATGGTATGTTGGGTAGAATTGTCAGAGCACCAACGTTGGTTATTCACAAACATTGTTTCAAGACCAGACTGTACCTGATAAAGTCCGTTATATTCTCAGACCAAGACTAATTAAGAAAATTTGAGAATCTCTCTTCCATGTAGTTTCTATCCCGGTTGCAGGGTCACAGTAGGAGTCTTGGTTGTGACCTGAGTAGTGGCAATAGGCCTGCAGGACGTGCAGTGTCATAGGATGGCAGATAATCATAACCAAGTGATTGAGGAAGATTGCCGTGAGCATCCACTTAGAAGATGGAGACTACATTAGGAGAAAGAGAGAAAAAGGACAAGATGAAAGAAAAGTATTGTAAACTAGTGTACAGTCGTTGTGGTGTAACGTTATGTGTTTTTATATTATTGTGTATTTTATTGGCGTGTATAGGTTGGATTGTTCATGCTATGCAGCAAAAAGTTGTCCCTACTTCTATCTCTTTGCCTTCTTATTCTACTATCTCTCCACATCTATTTCATACACTTCCTCAACATGAACTCATCAGAAGAACCGAATACTACAATAATTCATTTGTTCAGTTATTGCACCAGCACCAATTAGTAATCAATACAACCGACTGTTGGGTGTGTGGACTTATGCCTCATACCACAGATAAAGGGATGCCATATTTAGTCCTTCCGTTCTCTTATGAAGGTTCCGCTTGGGCTTATTTTGTGATATTCTCTAACGCATATCAGAGGCGATTTAAACGACCTGTCAGTTCATATATTGGTGGACCAGATTTTACTCATAGTTCGTTGATAAAGGGAATGGTAGCTATGGCTAAAATCATGGAGAATAGTAAAATTTCTGTTGATGAGAGAAAAGCATATACTGATTGGAACGTCACTCATTACATCACTAGCCTTAGTGATAAAGTTAAACAGGGAAAATCTCCACCAATATGGACTGTTCCTAATCAAGGCAATTTCTGTTTGCAAATAAATGGCCAGACTACTGACACCGAACAGAGAGAAAGCTTTTGTTCCCATACATACATCCACTCATCTCCGCCGCTAGTACCATCTCAGGGCACGTATTTTATCTGCCACGATAGAGCCTATATGTGGTTGCCGACTGGTTTTTCTGGAACATGCTATATAGCTTTCCTTCTTCCCCCTACATACACTGCTTCTTCAAATCATCACAGAAACAGATATGGCAGAGGAATTATTGATTCCAAAGACACAGCAGGACAAGAGGGAGGAGATTTTCTCAAAGGATTTCTTCCTTTTTGGGGTCCTATGGCCAATAGCAGAAACATGAGACAACTGGTTTGTGTTGTAGAGACTAATATAGACATTACTGTAGGAGTTTTGAGTAATATCACAGCAGAACTACAGGCGGATCGTCTTATGACATTACAGAACCGAGTTGCCCTAGATGTTGTTCTTGCGGACCGTGGTGGAGTTTGTAAATTGATCGGATCTAGTTGTTGTATTTATATACCTGATGATGCTCCGACGGTATACCAAGCCATCTCTAAATTACATGTAATCTCCGAGTCGATTCATCAGGACGAAGGAGATTGGTCGTTACTGGGATGGTTTTGGGGACTACTGTCTAAATGGGGATGGAAGGTATTAACATTCCTTGGAATGGTTTTGGCCATCATTTTCTCCTGTTGTCTCTGTATGCACTGTGGCCCCGCCATCTGCGGCCTTTGTGCTACTGTGTGCATCCCAAGACCTAAGTCACAGAGAACAGAGAACATTAAAATGATGTTGCAGCAACAGCTTGATGACCTCATGGCCATTGACTCAGATTAACGTGAGTCTGTGTATTTTGCCTGAGTTCTCGCAAAAGGAGGGTCTGAGGAAATTCGATTTTCGATCTCGATCGTATTGAGCCTCCATTTTGTATTCCGCTGCCATTTTGTGTTGCCCTCACTCAGGCAGCACGGCGAACGAAGCCTTTTCTGCTTTTCCTGCAGTATCGTGTCAAAATAGCCTTCTGCCTCTATTTACGAAACTCATGTCAGGGACTGGCTGAGTCCACTAATCCCCGTCTGGTTTGACTAATCCCTGTCTCAACTATCTGTTGGTTCACACTATTCTCTTCTGACTTTATCTTATCTTCTGGCCTTCGCTGTTCTCTGCTCGTATTCTCTCATTTCACAACTGTCCTCCAAAACACACAAATGTGTCCTGCCACCTGCAAGTCAGCTGCTAGCAATAATTGATTAAACCTGTGGGGGGGGGGGTGACAAACACAGTTGGAGGAGAGGCTTATTTGGGTTACTCGATATCTTGTTGTAAAACTCTTTCTATTGGCTATGTCTTGTTTTCAAACTTTTCTTATTGGCTCTTCATGTATGTATTGGGAGTGTTCTTTGTTAATCTGTATGCCATCTATGTACTATAAAAGATTGTGCGCCACGGAGTAAAGTGGCAGTCTCCTGAGAACATACCGTGTGTACTTCTGGGACAACTGTACTAGCTGCAGCTAATAAATCTGATCATATACGTCTAACAGAGTGTCCCGTGTCTCTGTTAGATAAAGCAGGTGAAGCCAGGAGATTAAGGCGTACCCTGCGCCGCCAGGCCCATCAGGTTCTGGTTCTTCACTAGCTTTAGAAATTCTAATGCGTTTGTTATAGATGTTCCTTAATGATCTCAGGTGTTTGAGATGTTCGAGGGACAGTGAGGATCTCCACAATCTTTTCGCTGGTCTCAGATTTACTCTTTCAGCATTCAGGCTACCATTGTACCAGGGTTTGGAGACTTTGGAACACATTCATTTTAGCTGTAAAGGGGCAATCGAGTCTAAAATGTTCATCATGGATCGGTTGTAGTGGTCTGTAAGGTCATGGGCATTGGACATATCCACAGGAGAGGGCAAAATGTCATTACCGAGGGATGTCAGATCATTCAGGTTAATGTTTCGGAGGCTTCTTTGCCAGTGTTTATTTTTTTTAGCAGCACTTTATTAGTTCTCACAGATTCAGTGATGAGGAAGGTGATGAAGTGGTGGTCTGTCCAGTCGCAAGGGACAATAGATTGAAGTTGAACGGAGTTGGTCTTACCAATGATTAGATCTAAGTTTGCTTCCTTAATGTGAGTAGGGCTGTCACATATTTGTCTTCGATTTTGGTCCATTAGGAAGGTTTTAAGGCTTTGACTGAAGGGTCATTCATGTTATTCCAGTGGAGGTTAAAATCTCAGAGAAAATCTGTGTGCTGTGAAGATCTGCATTACTTGAGATGATTTCCATAATTTGTAGAATGAAAGAAACATTGTCTAATGGAGAATGGTAAAACACATGGAATTTGCATACTTGCCTGTTGTTATATGCAACCTCAATGCATATGTATTCGCATGATGAAAGAGCAGCGGATTGTGGTTGTTTGACTGATAGATTGTTATGGTATATACAGGCGATACCTCCACCTTGTCCACTAGATCTGTCTATTCTAATAATGTCATAGCTAATGGGGACTAAGAAGTCAAGGATAGGTGCAGATGAGTCATTTAGCCAGGTTTCAATCAGCATTAAGAGATCCAGATCATGTGCGAGGATGAGGGCAGTGATATCTGCTGCATGTCTTACTGCAGATCTGCAGTTAAGAAGCATGCATTTAAGCTTAGGATTGGTATCAGCTAGAGGCGTTTTTGTGGTGGTGACTCGTGTGAGGTTGTTCTTGGTTATGGATATGGAATTGACCCTAGGTTCTCTGTGCGGGTCAGCATGGGTTGTCTTGATTTGACACTTATTGTTTGTGTTGATGGCGTACGTTGGGTCATATGAGCGTAGGAGGGAGCGAATATCCTTGTCAGATAGTAGATCACTTAGTCTAATGGGTCGCGAGGGGAAAAGAGGAAGGGGTGAAGTTTTCCATCTAGAGTGAGGCAAGGGCAAGAGTGGTGAGAACACTGAATGAGTGGCGTGCTGGAAGCCTGGTGCAGTAGTTAGTGGGATGGGTGTGATTATGACTGTTTTCAGAGCAAACACAATAAGATGATGGACGTAGCACTGACAGTTTTCAGACACCCACCCCCAGCCACTATTAGATCTGGGCGGAATCCATTATCTTTCTTTAGCTCCCTCCGCTACCCCAGTTCAGACCCAGCCATACGCAAATCAGCCTTGACCCTGTTCCTCATGGGAACAGTCCAGCCCAAACTGCCATGCCATGTCTTCCCTGGACCAGAAACAAGCATCTTGGGACCTGTTTCGGGGTAACACCCCTCATCAGCCAGGCTAGCTTGAATGCAGTGAGCAAGAGACCCATGTTTGGGCATACCCTGCCAACTTAGGGCAAACAAAGCAAACACAATAAATGGGTCTGAACTGGGGTGGCAAAGTGAACTAAAGAACGATGATGGATTCAGTGTCAGAAGTCTGTAGAATGAGGGAGTCGCACCAAGGGAGGTCAGGCGGGTCAGCGGATCAGAAGCTGGAGAGCGGAAGTGACACTTAACAACATCAGTAGTGTCCACAGATTCTCTGATGCTAACCGCCTACATCCATCTACGCCCGGCGCTCAGCAAGAGGAAGCGGCAATTATTGGCATCCACAGTGCCCTTCATTTTACTGATGCAGGCTGCCTGCATCTATCGGTGTATGGCAGGTTGGCTGCCAGTGAGCTAGGCAGTGGGGCACAAATAGCTGTTGTGTTTTGGGTGACTTTAACTCATCAGGCGTCTGCGTCAGATGATCAAGCTCTTGCAAACCTTCGAGGAGGGTGGGAAGAGCGCAACTGGCAGGAGACAATGCAAATCTGGTCAGATCAAGTATTGACATATGGAGGGGAGAACATGAGTAGCTCCAGTTTCTGTTAAGGTTAAATGTGTTCCTGAGTGTTCGTCGGTGCAAAGGTTAGTCGTAGAGGGGCGGATGTCGGAGTATAGACTGGGATATTCAGTAATTGTTGATCCCATACCTGGGAGCTTTCACTTGAAGCTCCATCCCGGCGGCCTGCGCTCGCTCAGAATGGTGCGTCGGCTCCGCTAGGGGCACTGTACGCAGTACATGGTCTCTCTTCCCCTTCCATCTTGTTATTCTCTTTTTCTGGAGTGCAAGAAGGATGAGAAGCACTCCCGGCCCCCATACCGTTGAGTCTCCAGGATAGTTAGACTTGCCAAATACGGTCACTGTACCAAATTGTATTTGAACCAAGAGGGTGAAAATAGCAGCCATCACTGAGTGAGTCCCAGAGTGATACTGTAAGATCGCGGGACTTGAGAATAGTCCATCTGGGCCCATTTAGACTGGTTACTCTTTTACTCCATGAGAAGCAAACATGCTGAAATTCAAATGGTTTAGTAGTGACCTCTGTATTGATGGATGATTTTACATGATGTTTTACCTCAGGTTTGTTGTACATAACTAGTAAGAGTAATGTAAGTTCAGCCTAATATAACGGTATAAAATATAATTGCACCTGAACAACATGGCAGGTGCCCGGAGAGGGGATTTCAGGGAGGAAGCATGTGAAGAACAGATCTTGCTCCCTATTAATGAGAAGTTTGTGGATACCATCACACATCCTGCAAAAGGCCATCTGGTCAGCCTTGGAGCCCCTGAAGAGACTAATCTTGCTTCTAATGGCTAGTAGCTTCACAAACCCCTCTGTGGAAAATGACATTGGGCCCCTGACCCAGGAAATCACAACTGTTACCTTTCAGGCTGCTCTTCAATGAGCAGTATGTCTGAGTTATGTCCGAGTTATGTCTATTCCAAAATCTTTGTACCATAGCTTGTTTGACCTTGTGGCCAACTCATTCACATTCCAGGATAAAGAGGACCAGTCAAGGGATCAAGTCTCACCCACTGACCTCTCTGGCCTACCTGTCATTTCTGTCATCCCACTTGAGCCAATCTGCCTGCGCCCATCCCAGCCTTTGATCGTCCTCTAAATGGCATTATGAACTCCTTACCCCACCCAAATCCCTACTGCCTCATGTAGTGGTTTCCAAACTACTCACCCCCATTGCTTGAAGTGTCTGTCTTCCTATTACACAAAGAACAATAATAAAGTGCACAAACTCCAACCCTTGTGGATGTTAGTATAATGAGTCTGTGTGTCATCCACAGAGAGTCCTCCACCTCCGGTCAACACCCCCCCTGCCTGTCTCCCAGCTGGGGAGGAGTCTTACGTGCCTGCCTCCAGGCCTTGGTCTGCGTCTCTGCATCCTTCAACTGCTTCTGCCAGTCCTCACTGTCCATGGCTGGGGACTGGATGCGGCTGATCAGGTCTCACCTGGGTGTCTCCGTTCCTCTCCATCCCTAACAACTATCTCCAGCCCTCCAGCCAATCCCACACTTTGCTTGGAGTATGAAAAAACAGTATTTCCCTTCCGCCAGGACTTTCAGCTTTGCAGAGAAGAGCATCATGTATTTTAGACTCCATCTCTGCAGCTACCCTTAGCCTTGCTAAATGTTCTGCGCTGCGCCTGTACCTCTTGTGTAGAATCTGGAAAGACCATGACTATGTTGCTCTCAACCCTGAGGGGTCCATGCAGTCTGGAAGCATGCAGTACTGCCTCCTGAACACTACAGTTCAAAAGTCTTGCAATGATCAGTTGGGCCACGCCCATGGCGAGGTGGCACCCCTGCAATCGATGGGCCCTCTCTACAGCAAGTTGGGCCGAGAGTTGTTGGGGGAAGAGAAAGGACCAAAGCAAGTTTTCAACCAATTCTTCCAGGGTCCTGCCCTCCCCTCAGTTACACCCACCAGATTCGCATTATTCCTCCTCGATTTCCCCTCTGCATCTTCTGTCTGCATAGGCAGGCGACTAGTGGTCTCTGAGGTGCCCTTCCTCCTCCTGCAGCTGCTGAATGGCCCCACCGTGATCCTCCACTGCAGCCTCCACTGTCCCCACCTGTGTCGACATCACCTGCAGGTCTGCCTGCAGGAGAGGGAGGTCTACTACTACTGTGTCTATCTTCTGCTCCAGGGTTGCTTTGGTGTCCTGCAAGGCCAACAAGAAGTCTCTCAGAAAGGAACTCTCTGCCACGATCCTCGGGGGGGGTGGGGTGTCTCCATGTGCTTGTTCATCCCCCAGAGCCAGGGTGCGGAACACATATTTCTTGACTTTGAGCAAAGCTTCCGCTTTCTGGCCTTTATCACATACCATTGTGTCCTACAACGCCTCCGTGGTGGAACCCCATCACAGGCAGCAAGACCCCCAGTTTACTCCGGTGTACTGTAGAGCTGGGTCATTCCTTCCCTCTCCGGTACCTCCTCCTGGTGAAAAACTCGGTCCTAATCCAATCAACGCCAGTCATCACCCCCTTGAGTTTCACGCCCCCAGTACAGTTCTCTGAGGAACAGTATTAAATCAATGCTAGAGCACGCCAGTCCGCTCCACTCCCTGTTTGCTCCCTGCACTCCGTTGTTTGGTGTACTACCTTCAGACCGGCCCCACTTAGGAGTGGGGGGGAATTAAAGGACTCAAGCCGGAGCCTTGTGGTGCTGATCGCCCCCAGTCAAACTAGGCTCTCGCTCCAAGGGCTCATGTGTCTGTGCCACCTTAATAGGCTGCTCTGTCTCCCTTCAGTGCCGCCCCAGGAGACACACCCTCCGTTGGTACATGGATCTGTGTCACCTGGGATCCACGCCAATGCCTCCTCAATCTCCTGACACAGAGGCCGCCGCCCTGCATCTCCAGCCGCAGCAGGTGAGCTCTTGATCAACTGCACCGACGGGCGCTCAACTCTTAAGGATGGGGTCTACTTGCCCGCTCGCTTGCCACCCTGTTGCTCATAGCCTCGGGCAGTCTGCTGGGCCCCAACCAAACCCTGCTGCTCTCATCTGGTGTGCTGGATCACCGGGCTCCCAGGGAAGGCCCAGTCTCAGCAGCCGACGTGACACATACAGCTGCTCCACTGTACAACGCCCAACACTGGCACGGACAACTTCCACAGCCCGACCATCTGCACCTCCAGGGGTCCACCGGCATTGTAATCGACTTTGTTAACAGCCAGGAGTTTTGATTGGAGCCTTGACATCCTCTCCCATGCAGGATCAGTCAGGATTAGCGTGTATTCACCGTTCTCAGTGGGACCTCCTTTTTACTGCGCTATGTTACTTTGGGGCTTGGCCACGCCCCCCTCAAGAAAAAGGTTATTTAATATCATCACATACTCCGAATACCAGATGTCCCAATGGGTTATATGTTTCCATGGAGACACGAACTGTACCCAGTCCATGGAGAGGAGTCATTAACTCCTGGTAAAGATTTATCCCAAGTTGGATGAACTGGCCATTACAGAAGCAGGACCGGTGGTGGTAGGAGGTCTCTTCGGTGACCCCTTCATTACACAACTTGGCAAGTTTTTCACCACCTTTAGAGAGATACATATGTTTAATTCACTTAATTAAAATAATAACTTTATATAGCACAATACAATAAATTAAAAACATTCATAAAAATAAAAATTATGTACTTCATCATCCAGGGGATCATGAACGGAAACTTTAACATAAAAATCAGGGTGAGCTTAAGCCAAGGGTCGTATACTAGTTTTCTGAATTTAATTGTTCTGTTGAACTATTCACACCAGAGCTCCTGGTTTCCCCTGAAGCCGTACAGAAAATTGTTGCTAACCTTCCCATACATACTGGCACATGCATCAACAAAGACTTTTGCGATTCCTTAATTGCTATTTTTAAGGAATCGCAATTAAGGAATTGCAAAAGCCTATGCATGTAGGAATCGCTATAAAAATAGCGATTCCTTAAAATTCCTTAATTGCTACTTGCAAATTGCAAGTAGCAATTAAGGAATGCCGTCCCATTCATTCCTATGGGCCTCCAGGCCCATAGGAATGAATTGGAGATTGCATGAGCAAATTGCGAGTACCAGTAGGTACTCGCAAATTGCTCATGCAATTTCAAAGGTGCAAGGGTGTCAAAATGACACCCTATTGCACCCCTGAAATTGATCTGTGCACTTATGTTTCACACATACATGCTCTAAGGGCATGTGTGTGCGCAACATGAAACTTTGAAAAATGCACAAAAGTGCATTTTGCAAAGTTTTTGCAAATTACCATGAAGTTCAACTTCATGGTAATTTGCTCCCCCTATTAGCCAAATCGCTAATTTTTTAACTTTCATGCATTGCATTTAAGGAATCTCAATTTGGGATTCCTTAACTGCAATCGCAATTTAAGGAATCGCTATTTAAAGATTCCTTAAATTGCGATTTTTGCATTTGGGATGATGCATCCCAAATGCAAAAATACAGGGAGCAAAGGGGCAGATTCTGAGAATCTGCCCGTTTGCGACCGGGTTTTGCTTTGATGCATATGGGCCAAAGTTCTCATACCGAGTAAACAATCGTCAGGGACTGGCGCTGTCAACCATAAGACTGCGTGATATTCATGTCACCCAGTCCAGAGAAAAGATCAAAGAACATGCTCTGCTGTAGATGGAGTTCCTACACGCTTTTCCTTAGGTGGGTAGCAGTATCTCTTTGAATTCCCTTTATCCTAACATGGGTAGTTATTTCTAGGCATGCCTTATATTTCCTCTTCCATGATACTAGATGTAAAGTGCAGATGTAACAGTGGAAAAGTTGTTATAAATGAAAAAGATGAAATTGAACAGCATCAGGATGGACCACTTGCTTGTTGTTCCTTTATAAACAGCAGTGTTACTTCATATTCTCTTGTTTTTCCTTATTATTCATCAGGTCTCATATTGCCTCTTCCATGATACCAAGTATAAAGTGCAGATGTAACAGTACAAAGTTTGCTATAATGTACAAGGATGGCATTAGACTAATACATGTACTAGTACCTCCTTCATATTGCTACGGCTGTTATTTGACCTTTGTCTGATAGTAACCTGTCTGCTTTTGTAACAAATGTTATGAAAGCTGCAATCACTTGGGGGCATCCAGCCTTTAAACAAAAAGGTAGCTCATGGCGACATGTTCTGATGCCGTTGTAGTTAAATTATTTTTGCAGCAAAGTCTTAAATTTACTAAGAAGCTTAGGGCAAATTGATACAATGTAAGTAAAACTTTCCTTATGTTGATGACACAGTCGGCACTTGGAGGAAAGATGTTTCGATGACTATTTTGGCAGGCAATCTGCAGTTTGACACAGGACAAAGCGTAGTTGTAGCAACTTGATTGTATACATTTTTTTCAGTAAAACTGTTAAGTGCGGCTGTAGACAGGGTTGTTTCTAAGGGCCAATGACCATTGATGCATTACTTCTTTTGCTGAATTCTTTCTTTTCTCTATTCCATGAGATCCTCTTTATTTGTTTGTTTAGAGATGTTTTGAAGAGTTCATGCGGTAGTGTCAATTCCCATAATTAATTTGCCTTTAAATTATTCAAGGACAACTCAAAAGCCTGCGTCCAGCTATTTATTTATTTCGGAATAGCAATTTGAATTTCATTTCTTTCTACATACGGGAATGCAATGTCGCCTGGTCGGACACTCTTAATAGTGACATATACTTAAGCAAGGGGCTGTGTTGAACTAGTCCTTAACTAAGCACTCCAAGTTACAGCCCCATCTGGGCCAGAGATGTATATTCCAGGAGTTGAAAGTAAAGGCGAAATGCTTCACCTTGTGCAGAATTGAGAAAGGGCCCAAACTTCCCTGGAAAAGCCTCTGTGCCAAAACTGATTGTTGAAATAAACTTCCCTTTATCACTGTAATAAGAAGCATCAGAGTTGGGCTTTGCAGTTTGCAGTGTAAGGATTGAAGGGCTGCCATTAAGGAGGTGGTTTTTTACTTTAATGAGTTAAGATGTAAGTGATAAGACAGGCAATCCTGCAGCCAGACACCAAGATATTCATAGCAAGAGCTTCTTGAAACTGGCAGGCCACCCAGAAACCAGTTACCTTTCTTTTCAATCTTCCTTCTGAGCACCCATTGAGGACCTGATATCCAGCCCAATGTCGTCACCTTTTTTTCATTATATAAAGCGCAACAGTTATGTGACAATTTCTGTCAAGTGTTTCTGAGAGGCAGAGAATGGTCCACCAGCTGCTTGGTTACTTTGGCTTCGCAGAGATTGAAGAATAGAAAACCATTTTAATGGAGGTACCAAAAGAGGTTTGAAAAATGTATTCCAACCGTAGATCTTGGAAGAGGTTGAGGAATGAGAGGAACTTTCAGTGGGAGCCCTAATACATCTGCAGAATCAACAGGTTGGGACTATGCCTTTTTTCCAACCTATAGTAAGGGGGAATGTTGCACCTATTCGTAAATAAATGGAACTTAATTATGTGGGTTGCATGGGTTCTTCAGATTAAAAGGCATCATAATGGAGTTCTACGGAATTCCAATGCAGAGATGTAAGCTGGTTCTCCTTACCTTTTCAAAGGCAGAGATGTTCCTCATAGACAATAAAGTGTTGTTCTAGTTAAACAAGAATGCAATAGAACCAACGTATTTACACCAAAGGGGTTTCCTCAGCAACATATTTTTGGTTGCAAAGAAAGATCAAGGACCACAAGTAGGTTCTACAATTCTTGTGAAAGAAACAGGTGTACAGGTTCCTGGCCTTACCATTTGGTTCCTCATCTGCACTGTGGTACTTAACAAAAGTTCTGCAACTGGTCCTAGAACTGTTAAGAGCCATAGGTGTCATATTTATCGTTTATCTGGACGGTATTCTATTTATGAATCAGAAACAAATACATCTGTGTAGCGAGCAAAGCGTGGTGGTGATAGAGACTAACCATGAAGAAGATGGTACTCATCAGAAGGGAGCTTAGGAGAGCGCTGGAAATAGGACAAGTCTCCTTGAGACAGTTGTCTAGGCTGCTAGGATTATTAGCATTCTCAATACAGGCGATCTTTCTAGCCCCTCTTCATTACCGGACACTACACAGATTGTAGGCTTCACATCTGAGAAAAGGGTTCACATGTGTGTCGAGGTAACCTTGACGGGGAAGCCAAGAGAGTGTTCCAGTGGTAGTTGAACCATATGGAAAACAAGAATGGGAAAGCCATCTTTGGCTCAGTGCTGGATATGGTTAAGAGTCTGATGAAAGTTGCTCAGGTTAGTGAGCTCAATATAGGGACCTCTCCATGGGAGGATTATGGCCAGAACAAAAAAGGCATTTCAACTCCTGCCCCATCCTACTGAAGATGGACATTTTGTCAGCAGTGTGATACATAAGCATATTAGGGGGAATAACATTGAAACATCTGGTGCATATAGCCAGGGATTTCTGGCATTTGTGCCTAGTCAAGAAGATATCCATAATGCTCAACACCTTCTGGGGAGAGACAACACTATTGCGGATTGGACCTACAGGCATCTGAAGGATTGTAGCACTTGAAAACCGGAGACACAAGTGTGTCAGAATAATGAAGTGGGGTCAATGCCAGATATATCTATTTGTGTCCCAACTGGATCATTAACTTTCAAGATTCTACAGTTGAAGTCCGGATACCCTAGCAGAAGCTATGGATGATTTCCTTCCGTATTGGAGCCCGTGTCTAGATTATGCGTTTCCACCATTTACAATAATCAACAAACTTGCAGCACAAGTCAGAAGATCCAAAGAGAAGTTGGTGCTGGTGACTCCACTATGGAGATCACAAATGTGGTTTCTAGTTCTTCTGTAATGTTCTTTGGATTCCCTAAACCTTCCTACCAAACTTACAAATATGCCAAAGGATGTTTAGGGCAAGTCACATAAATTGGTAGTAGAAGCGACCCCCAAGCTGATGACCTGGAGGATTACCGGGGACTCTTTAATATCCCAAGGCTTTTGGAACAGGTTACTAATTTTATCAAAAAAGCATGGTCTGAGATTACTGTTAAGTGATCTAGCTCTGCGTGGCAGAGATGGTCATGCTGGTGTGTAGGGCAGGGTCTAGATCTCATGCAGCAGATGTAGCACACATCCTGATTTTGTCAGATTTTATAGGTTTGGGATTGGCTTATTGTATACTTAACACATGTAGGTCAGCGGTTACAGCAGGACACAAACCTCTTCGATATACACCTGTGTGAGAATACCCAGTGGTTTGTAGACTTCTTAGGGTGTGTGACTGTCTGTCCCAGCGAAGCCTTGCTACAACAGAATCTGGGATGTGAACTTTGTTTGAGGTTCCTAGAGGCTTGGTAGGATAATGAATTTGAGCGGGAAATTCTAAGTAAGTTGGAAATATTACTATATGTCATCTCATGCAAGAGAGTGCCTGATGTTAAGGCATCAGATATAGCTTCTAGGATCTTTACTTCAAAGGGGTTACATTTACGGTAGTTAGAAGAACAGAATGTAACACTAAGAGTTCAGTACAGAGCGATACCAGGTAGTCTAAAATTGTGTGTGGTGAGATGTATTACGGCCTATGAAAACATCAATGAAGAGGTGAGGCCGGTGGGTCCAAACCAACTGCTAATTTCCATTAAGAAATCTTATAAACCGATTTCGCCTCCTTCACTTACAAGATGGGTCCATTGGATCATAAGCGAAGCAAGACCTCCTGAATTGAGCAGATTGGTCCTCCGATTCTACAATCATAATGTTTGTTTTATGCCAGTGATGGGAATGGCAATCACCAGAGAGCTTTAAACTTGCATAATCTGAGCCTTCGGTCCTGTCACAATTTAAAAAATGTCCTTCCTACTATGAAGGAAAGTTTCAATTGTAGGATACAGAGGCAAGAAAATCCCAACCAGCACCTCATGTCGACAGATCCTACCAGCATGTTCAAGAACCAGACTATGTATGGTATAAGTATGTGCAATTTTGTTGATTTGAAGTATCTACAGATATTTGTCTCTTTCACAAATGTAAATGTTTGTACTTTTTGAGGGTACAGTTTCTTAAATCTAATTCTTTGCTCTAGAAAGGGTACAGAACCAGGACTATTGATGAGACTCATGGAGGAGTGTGAGATGGATGACGAAGCATGGTATCTAGGAAATTTAACATTCTGTTGTTTGGTAAGTTGTAAATGGGAATTACCCTATAATGTCTTTGCCCACATAGTTTTGCAGTGCTGTCGAGAAAGAGTTGACTTGACACAATCGCTCTATTTGGTCATTGATTCGAATGGAATTATGTTGTGCCCTATTTTGCTAAATTTCAGTCATATTAATAGCTCTGCTGGATATCTGGATATAGAAAGAAAAGTATATGCCAATACTCTACTAACAGAATTAACCAGCTGGATCGAGGTAAAAGAGATACTATCCTTCTACCAAACTGAATTCCGAAAAGGTGGCTCAAAAATTAAAAATATATTTGCGCCAGCCTTTATAGCACAGCAAGGAAACACAAAAAACATAATGATGCTGGTGTTTGCATGCTTTGTGGATTACCTGTCTGAGTTTGATGATGTCTCCTGCAATACGTTATGGAAAAAGATGAAAAATTGAAAGATCCCTGACAGTCTTTTGAATACTTTCATCTCACTATATAGCAGAACCTGGGTACGAATAAAATTGGCTTGGGACATGATGTCCCAAAAACTCTACACAGAATGGGGTTAAAAACAGGACTGCATTTTAGCCCCAACAGCCAACCTGGGCAAGGCACTCCAGAGAGAAAATTTAGCCACCCCAATAAGTGCTCTTACTGCAGTACGCGGACGACTTGGTAATATTTGACCATACCAAAACAGGTCTACAAAGGGGGTTGGACGCCCTAAACGTCTAAAATGAAAGCAATGACCAGGTGGCCAATCAAAATAAGACTAAAGTGGTTGTTTTTGGTCACTATGCAAAGAAGTCCTTCCTCGGGTGGAGGATGGGTGACCAGGTCATCAGGGCCTTTTTTTTGTTTTACAAAAACAAGAGCAACCCATATGTCCCTGTGAGCTGGGTATAGCTGATCATTCAACATACAATTGTTCACAAGGAACTAATTTAATCAAAACAAAAGTGAAAATTACGCAAGGAGTGTTAGTTCCTTGCATCCAAATTAGAGTTGTAGTTATAGCGGCAAATTATAGCCTTCTAATATTGTTATTTCATTGGTTAAGATAACGAATCAATCAAAGTTTGAAAATGAAGCCCACATACAACAGAATTTCTGTTGTGCCCACTTCAGCCGAACATTGGCGTAATTTTTATTTTGCAAAAGATAATCATAAGTCACTTGAGTCACTTTTTTATCTTGTATATAGTGTGAATACAGAGTAATTGTTCCATTCCTTTTTCTCATGATTATCTTTTGGAAAATAAAAGTTACGCCCATGTTCGGCTGAAGTGGGCACAACAGAAATTCTGTTGAATGTGGACTTCAGTTTCAAACTTTGATTGATTCATTATCTTAACCAATACTAGCATTAAGTTACTTGGCTGACAGAATGATTTCATTGATTCAAAATCTTGAGAAATTCTCATGATGCAAAATAGATAACTTTCGCAAATTGTGGCAGGTGGTAAAAGTTAAAAAAAATAAAAAATAACCCTGACCTTGTACAAAAAAGTTTTTGGGAACCAGAGAGTGGATATCACCTCGGAAAATTGGTTATTGATATTAAAAATATAATATTATTTGCCGTGCACATAGTCACAAATGAATGTTTTTGACCTTCCTCAGGCGCAATTTGGTCAGAAAGCAAAATAAAATTCTCTAGAAGTCCATTCAAATTTAACAAACAGTGGCTATCTGAAAATTGAAATGACACTTTCTATTCTACTCTGGCTAACAAACCCAAATCACGAATTGATGAGTATATTCTACTGTCCTCAGAACATCAAAGACTGGAAAATACACTAGAGTTAATAATAACACTCAAACTGAAAACCCCATCTTGGTGATTCATGGCCTCAGTTTTCCAACAGTATTGCTGGCTGTCTGTCCACAACTGTCTTTTTCCCTATGAACCCTTCATATCCATCTATAATACTGTCTCTCCTGAGTCCTGTTCACTGTTGTTCTAATATTTATGTTCTTATCAAACTGTAATCCAAATTTATTTTTACTGTCTCCCTTGTTATGGGTGCAGTGTGCCTACACAATCTGCTTCGGTTGTGCTTAATAAAATTGGTAATACAAATAAAGAAAAATAGAGAAGATTCTAGTGGCGTAGAGACGTGGATAACACCATTCTTCAGATATTTATCCAACTATGGCTTTGAGTGTTAATTTCTCCATTCTACTAATCAAAGACCCTGCTGTATGGTACTTGAGCACCAACTTCTAACTCAATGGGGTAATCATATTTGTGATACAAAGGATGTGAGTTTCCTAGTAGTAGGGCATTTCTAGATTTTCAGAAGAAATCCGGTTGGGACATATAAAGGATATTTCTCTCTAAAGTATGCCTGATAGCACCTTATGAAGAAGTAAAGACTAATTGAAAAGGGTATTGGAGGGCTATTGGAGACTCTAGTACTGGATCCTTGTGAGGGAAGAAAGATCTAACTGAAAACAAGACTATTGCAAGGCTTTAGATCCTGTAAACTTGCTGTAGTTGCTACTTGAATAAATAATCTTACTCGTAATAGGACCTTGCTGGTTCCAGCTCACTATTTCAAAAGAATATCATTGAAAACATTGGAAATATGTCAATACATATATCTCTTGATAAAACCGAATTCTATGGTACTAGGTTTCAGAGTATATGGATAAGGTACACGTCATTTCTTAACTATATGCAGGAACTGTCAACATTTCAATATGGCTGCCTTTGTTTTTCCTTACTTGATTGTGCCAAGTTACAGTGTTTTTCCACAGTGTGATTATGGTTGCAAAATTGATTGTAATAGGTTCGGTAAAAGTAAGAACAACACCGGTTGGCTTTAGCAGTCAATGGTCCAGCATCTGGCTTGCTGATAAACTGCATGGATTGAGAGAGACCTGTGGGGTTTAGAGCAAGTGCAGTGTACCTGTGGCCTTTCATTCATTGCTTTGGGTCAGATTGCAGTTTACCCGCTTCAGCGTGGAGGTTAGTCCTGTCAGAGTGTGGAGACACCGACCTGGAGCATCAATCACCCCTAGGTGGTGAGATGTTTCCTTGCTTGGTACTGTTACCACCCACACTAAGCCGCGTGTTAGTTCTACCTTCCTGGTCGCAGTAGTTCACTTTTGTGAACTCTATGAATCTGCGTCTTTGCTTTGAAGGTTACTGATAAACTGTGTTGTTAATTTCTTGTTTTCCTGCTTTTGTGATCTGTAGGATGGCGAATAATAAAGGTCTGTAAATCTGAGCACATCTTAGTTTTTGCAGCGGGGCTGCAATCCGGGATTGTTACTATTCAGGTAATAATGACTATGGACCTCGCCTACATCTCTGTTGTTGGTCCGTTGTTCCGCCAGGGTGATGGAATAAATACCTTGGTTCCCCTGGTGGAAGTCCTGACTGCCAAATTTATATAAATGATCGGCAGGAACCACCATCACAGAATGAGGCAAACTTGCACCAAACGGTATTCTTTGTTTTTTCATAAGATTTTTGCTTTCTGAAAATATAAAAAGTAATGCTCCAATTACCGGAAGTCATCTCCGATGGTGGGGGGAGCATTATTTGTTTTTTTATGTCCCTCAGAGCCAGGGTTTGCATGTTGGTGACGGACAATAAAAAAAATGGCTACATGTGCGCCGATACCGACGGGGCGAGCAGGCGTACAGCCATTTCTACGACATCCCTTACTCAGTCAAGCCGAGGTAGGGATTTGGCTTTGGCTGTAAAGGAGTAATCAAGCTTCAGGTTTGCAGTATATATACGTAGTTGCTATTGCAACGGAGCATACACACCACCAACATATAAATGAGGCACTATATATTTAAAAACATTTAGTTTAATCATTTTCTTATTTTAGTAACTGCATTGCCATTGTGGTGGGTTTTTGTTTTCAGGATTATTCTGGTGTTCACGATCCTTTGATTGCAAAGAATATTTACCAGTTATACCTGCTTTATCATGTTACATTTGGTTCCTGTTTTGCTGCACATATATTTATATTCTGATATAATATTAAAGAACATTGCTTCGTATAAAAACTCACAAACCTGACCTGCCATTGAAATCTTTAATGCAAGTGTGATGTTACAAGTCTAGTTGTGAGATATTGGCAGTGTGCGTGGAACCTGTATGAATAATAAAGCGAGCTGGAATAAGTGCTAATGAGTGTTCCTGCAGTGTCAGTTTACACCAGGCTCTCTTATAAGAAAATTAGTAGAAGGACTGACTTGACATTAATATCTGAGATCCTAGCTGGTTTGTATATATGCAACTTACTAAAGCATAAGCATGAAGAGTTAGTTAACATATTAAATAGAACCTTCCTTCGAGTGGACAGAGAATACTGCAATTTGCTTATGACTTACCTGTGCTTCTCAACAGTGTTACAAGTTCACTGTCCTGGATTTCAAATAAATATGGCCATAGCGTATTGTGTTTTTTGATGTGCCAGCCATCAGATGGCACGCGCTATGTGTCTAAATGGCTCTTGATGTGTCAGTGAACATGGGAACTCATATTTTGGCTGTGCAGGCACTGTAGACTCACATCTAGGTAGGCGGTAGGCTTGCATGCTGCGCTTATAGTGCTTCCCACAGTGCTCCTTTTCAAGAAAAAACTTCAAGCCAGCCAAATAGCACTAGCCAGAACAAGCAAAATAAAGAAAGTCCCTTCAAAAGATTGAACATAACCTGGAGAAGTAAAAGCATCCTCACCAGGATCCCCCAGTCAACTGGTGTTTGGAAGTACAGTTTGTGCACATTTGTGTAGTTTGTGAGTACAGTTGAGAGGGGTTTGTTTGTGGGTAAGGAGCCACTGCAATGTGTTAGTTTTTATCTTGGGCATGGAGTCTCCTGCCAGATTGAGAGTATTAGCCTTGAGAACTCTGTTAGACTGCAGGTGTGCCAGCCAGCAGTTGTGTAGATGTATTTGCATTATTTGGAGTCAGGCTGTGGTATAGAACCCCTGGTGTTGTCTGTATTCAAGGTGTTTGAGCCTTGGCTATGCCAGTAATATGTCTTCATATTGCTGTGTAAAGTTGTTTTATGGTATTGTAGTGTGTGACATAGTCAGTTGTGTAGTATTTTCTCTTTGGCTGCCTAGTACTTGTTTGTGGTGCAAAGGTAGGAGTGGAATTTCAAGGTTTGAGGTGCGTCCTTTGTGAGCGGAGCCTGAATGGGTAGTCTGACAGGGAGAAGCACTGTATGCTGATGAGCATTCTGAAAGTATAAATACTCAGCCAATAATCCCTTAGGGCATTTACTAGGACTATGTTGACATCAATGATTAAGGCCATGATTTATATCAGGGCAGACAGCCTGCTATAAATTGCTCAGTCCCCATGACGGAGGGGCCGCCCGCCTAATTTATAAATGACCGCCAAGCTGCTTGTCAAAGTGGTTCCAGTCACTGCATTTTAATCTGATCTATGGGGCCGGGTCAGCAGGATGCAGACCTGTAGCACAGAGTATTCTCATTTTTCTTTGCAGAAAGAAAATTCTCAAAATGGGATTTTCTTTTTGTAAAGTAAAAAAGTAATGCTTCCCTCACCATGGGAGTCTTCTCTCATGGCTGGAGGAGCATCATTACTATTTTAGTGCCCCTCACTGTAAGGATTTGCCTGGTGGTCAAAGACAGTTAGAAAATTGCTGCATATCTACCCATTTAAATTGGGCGAGTGGCCATTTGCCCATTTCTGTGATTGCCCTTACTCTACAGGGCCACCAGAAAAGTTTGGCCATGGCAGAGACAGAGAAGTCTCCACCATGGCCAAACTGAAGTCACGCCCACATATAGATTAGGCCGACGGACTATTATGTTGAGGGTAGGGAACTCTGTTGCCACTGCAACTGAGTTCCCTTCCTGCCCAAATATAAATCAGACCCTAAGTATCTATTCTGTTTCAATATATGGAAATTAATTAAACACATAACTGAACTTTGATATCAAGGAAATTCAAATTCTTATTTCAAGATTTGGGTTTTGGCCTCAATTTGTGAAGGGCTTAATGTCCCTTTAAAGGACTGCCTTTTATTTTCCTAATAGAGGTGAGTTGGAATGCCAAAGCTCTATTATATTAATAGGGAGTGTCACTAGTTGCCTACAACAATGTATTATAGGTGGCTAGTGATATCACGACTCCCACTGACCAACTTCGCCTTTAATGTATCTTCGAAATTCAAAATGAGATACCATGCCGACAAAGATGACCATCTGTTTTTCTTTATTTATTTTTTCTGGAGACTCTCAGCTATAATTACGTTTCCAAAGAAAACGAATACTGGCAACCTAATCCATTTGATTATGGAAGAGAATCTCTACTGTTAAAATGCAGAGCAGCATGAGCCAACCCGCCTACATTGCTCATTATTTATTTCCATATGTCACATCTGTTTCTAAGCTGGGCCCACTTGAAAACATTCTTTTTATGCCTTAAGTGTAAACATAGAAAAATTAATGGGTAAAGTTTATCAGTAACAAAAACATTGTACTTGTTAATGTGAAAAACAGCTCTGCAAAACTTATTTCGTATAACTTTGAGTGAGAGCAATTGTACTGGGTCATTTTGTTGGAAAATTGTATTTTTCATTTATGTTAAACTCCGTGTTGATACTAATTTTCTACTCATATCTACAGCCTGTTTGAGTGATCATGTATTATAAGGAATACAATATTTTATAATGTTCATAATAAGGATATTGCTGATTACCACAGAGTCCTGGGACCTTGAAAAGCCCTTGGCGGAAAGCAACTCGCCGGCCCCTTGTCCTGGAATTCCCTGGTGACTTAAAATGTACAGAATACATACATTTGGGGTTGATTTATCTGTAAATCAGGAACATGAAAAGGTGTGCTTCGAACGACCTCTGCCTGTAACAATTTTATTAAGAACAAAAAGAGTGGATAGACTATTGTAGCATTTAAAAAGAGTTTACATTTATCATATTAGCTAGACAGGCAAGCGTGGTTTGTATGGCATGAGGCCGGAGCATACCTCATCTTAATTGAACCCTCCAAGAAGAGGGATCTAAGAAATCATTTTGGAGTCTATATACTATTCGCAGATCAGTGGGATTCCTTAGATTCGTCCCATAAAGCCAGGATCATTTCAAGAGCAGAAACACTTTGAACATACATTTATTTTGAGTCTTGAATCTTCCTATAATAGGGTGGTTTTACTGGCCTAAGTAACTCAACAATTAAAATTATACTAGGGCTATAAAGCTAATCCGTAAATCATGTAGTGGAATTAGAGGTATTATTTGGATTGTCCAGCAGTTCCTCCCAGTTCAAAATTGATCAACAATAAGGTATTCTGTTCTGCAGGTCCTACTTATCCACACTCTAGTAAGTGGACTAGTTCAGGTCACAGGAATCATGAGCCTCCAACCACCGAGGTGGCATGCTTTATCACTGGGCTCTGCTTCTCGTTGGGTGGCAGCTACAATACCCAACGGGCCCTGCGAATGAGCTCTTTGCCAGAGATCTTTTTTGTCTTAATATTTGATATTGGTCAAAAAGAAAGATCTTAGCCCTTCTGTAAACCAGAGGACCTGGAGTAGATTGGGATTAAGATATATTATATTCTGGGTAGGTGTCTAATCAAAGGTTAAAAACAAAAGAATTGGAACCCATGGGGTGATAATGATCCCTGGAATCTATCGTATGGTCGACATGTTTCTCATGTCAGTGGCCCTCAACAGTTGGTATTGATTCTTCACGACCAATTGTAAGACCCTAATCTACTTAATTAGGTTCTAGGTGCATTAAATATTAATCAAATGTACCCGGGTTCACATATGCCAACACTGCAAAGGAGTATTTCTTGCTTCATGGGAAAAATCCTACACTTGAGAGTCACTGATTTCTGTGATTGTGACCTGAAACAGGAAATAGACAGTAGATACAACACATAAAAAGCTTGTGTTATTATAGGTGTCTGGGCTGTTACAAAGACACAAGATAACCAGTGGCGGCTGGTAAGGTATGGGGGTGATGGGGAAGTTTTGAATAAACAAACAAAAAAATCACTACCCTGATCTCGCCGCTGTCTCTCCATCGCCTTGTCTCTCCCACGTCGAGCGAGTCTCTTCCGGGGACCGGGAAGCACCCAGGCTCCCCACAGCCAGTTACAACACTGCAATACAGCATTGTGATTGGTAAGCACCCAGGCTCCCCTGAGCAAATGACAATGCTGCAATGCAGCATTATAATTGGTATGCGCGCCATGGTTCGGCGCTCAGAGGGCCTGGGCATGTTCTTGGAGAACATGCAAGGTGCACATACATTTTTGGCTGGCCCGAGAGGGCTGGTCAAACATTCCTACCCACATTAGAGTGCACAACCACTCCTCCTCCCCAAGTCAGGGGAGCCAAGCCCCACCCCAGCCTGACCATACGAAAAATAAAATGATAACAACTTCAGTTATTATTATTTTATTTTTTCGTTTGCACTGCTCCATGACAGTAGGGTGACACTCATTTGCCTTAGCGGAGGAGCCGCCCCTGAAGATAACCATTGTCTTCCACCCCACACATCATGGGAAGAAGTGATCATAAGACCAATGCAGTGAACAAGATATGTCACATATTAGATAATTTGGGTCAAATAAGTCTTACCAATGCAGTAGTTGTTTTGGCCCCTGTCGGGATAGCATGGATGTAAAACGTTCAATGTGGTTAACTCGAAACAAAATGAATGTTAGGAGGTAGGAGACTGAAAAGGCAGCGTAACAATGAGTTTCAGCCTAGTAGGTTAAAGACATATTTAGCCTCTTATTTGCTATCAGGGAAATACTCCACGTATAGTCTACCTGCATTCATGGTTCCGAATGAGGATCAGATGCTGGCGCTTATTCTCCTATTGTGGTCAGATTTTTGGCACTACGTGGCTTTGCTATGTTAGTTGATGATACATCACCACGCGCCATGTCAGAGAATGCCATGTAAGTGCTGCGTCATGATTAGTGCTGACATGGTGAGGTTGTTTGCATTTAGCTTCATATTGGAATGGACAAATGTATGTTTTCTTAGTGGTAGTTACTCTAGCCAAAGTGTATTATTTTGGTTTTTTTCAACACCAATTTGAGATAGACTGATTGTGTCTTTTAACAATAAATTACTCTGAACCAAATGTAGGATTTTAGTTCTCATGCTGTACAGGGTTAAAACTTGACTGCTGTATGAGGGCCTACAGTTCTAGGAAGAAGGAATCTAATTTGTAATGTCCTTTAGTTTTATTGATGGGATGGAGCTAGTATTTTAGTTTACTGATGGCACACATGGATGAAATTGTATTTAGGTTAACTGATGGTACAGAATGGCTGTGTCATTCACAATAGCCCGGTTTCATCTCTGGTCACCCCAAAGGAGGAGAAATCTTAGGAAACCTTTAATCTATGAATCTGATTTTACATAGGATTATTGTAAAGGCTGTGTGGTCTGACGACGGTTCAAGGTCTATAAATGTAAGGGAACAGAAATGAGTTATCCAAAACGATGGCAAATGTATTTTGAAATAATACAATTATACTTGGGTAAAAACAAATCTATATTTAACTTATAAAAGAGGCTGCTCTGTGCACGAAATACTCTACTCTACGTTTTAGATAATGTTATCCTGGAAATCCCACCATTCATGCAAAGTTAATCAGATTTATATTTGTATACCCAATGTGGTTCCTTGATGAACAGCCGTTCTTGCATGTGAGGACCATTAGATAGTTTCTCCAGGATAATCCATCACAAGTCATTGGGTGTTTTATTATTTCCTATGATGTGGTTGGTTAATTCTGTTATGGCATGATTCTGGTTTTGATTGGTTTTGTTGTTTGTGAAGCAGTTTGTATGATTCAGAAGAAGCCTTTTTTGATGTTGATCTAGCTCAGTCTCCTTTGCTTGGATAGTTAGGAGATAGACGTTGCAGTTGCCACAAGCATGAAGACAATCCACTTACTAGAGTGTGGATAAGTAGGTGCTGGAGAACAGCATATTTAATGTTGATAAAACTATTCACAGTTACCAACCTTGGTATGTTTGCTTTTTATTTTTGTTTATATGTACTTTTGGGTTCAGATAGTGTGAAAACAAGAACTGTCTTGTTTTTAAAACAACTAGCAAAGGTGAAGGACTGGGCTATTCTAAGGCCCAGCGGTGCCAGGGGACAACACCTGAAACCTTCGTGGGTTACCTGTTCCGGCGTACAAAACACAGAGACACGGGACACTTCCTGCGGCGTCAAAGATCAGAGTTTATTTACTGCAGGGATACAGAAATCGCAAGAAGTACACAACGTGTAGGTTCTGAGAGACTGCTTCAAATTGCAAACGTGGATCGCTCCTTTTATACACATTTTCGTCATAGAACAACATGGCGAACAAAAGGTTACGACTCAGTTCCCACAGTAAACTTCAAAAGGGTCGCACTCATGTTTTCAGAAGCCCGGAACATAATTACAGTAGCATTGCCGATTCCCAACTGTGAAAACACATTATTCCCACATTAAGCACATTCCATTCTGACTGTAAACAAATCGGGGAAAGGGACAGAAACAGGTGCAAAGGAAAAACAAGGACGAACAACAGATTGGAAAAGAGTATAGGGGGCAATATCGGAAACATGATTGCAGGATCAAAGGATTCGTGCCTTATGCATGCACGGCTGAAACAATAGACTAGCACGGCAAGATGAGCCTCGAGCGGAGCCATCTGCCCTTGCAGTGCCATCCCCCTCGTCATAAAGACACCCTCAAAGGAACACGTGTCTTCCGCAAAAGCTTGGGAATCCCAGGGTCACGAAGCGGACAGTGTCCGTTCGCTGGCTACTTGAGGGCAAGAGACAAAATGGATGCCGTATCTAAAATGGAACCCGAGGGTTCAGATGGACATACTCACGAATGAGACGAACCATACATAGTAGCGTAGCGAAAACGCGTACGTCCACTAAACTCGTCATTTGCGGTTCGTAGATACCAAACTCGTCCATATTCGAACACACCCAAAATGTCATTACGATTCTCACGGAACCTCAGACGCTCCTTTTGCCCTCATGTAGGCAAGCACTAGTCGAGATCAGAATCGATTTCGATATTCATCAAATCGTTCAGTTGTTGCCGAAACATCATTCTATCCATCAATGTCTCTTTGGCAACAGATGGCCGTCTTATACACGTTGTAGCACAGAGGCCACATAAGGCAGGACCACACTGCACACAAAGACAACACGTGAACAGAAACGTTACAACAACCCCTATGATCATCAGAATCTTCCAACCCCAAGTTGATATCAGGCCCCAAAACCATCCTAGAAGCATCCAATTACCTTCGTCCACGTGTATGGACTCGGAAATCTTATGCAACTTCGAGATGGCTTGATAAACAGTTGGAGCGTTGTCAGGGATGAAAATGCAACAGCTCGAGTGGATCACCTTGCACACACCACCTCTATCTGCAAGAACAACGTCTAGAACCATACGGTTCTGCAACGTCATGAGTCTATCCGCCTGAAGCTCTGCTGTCAAATTACCAAGAGCACTTGCAGTTATGTTAGCAGTCAATTCTACCACACGAGTCAACTGTCTCAAGTTCCTACTATTAACCATAGGTCCCCAAAACGGCAGGAAACCCTTAAAGAAATCTCCTGTTTCTTGACCGGCAGTGTCTTCTTCGCTAATAACGCCTCTCACAACTCTAGTCTTGTGATAGTCTGAGGCAACCGTAAAAGTTGGTGGCAAAAGATTTGCAATATAACAGGTACCCGAGAAATCACGGGGCAACCATGTATATGCACAGTCATAACATACAAAATAGGTACCCTTGGCAGTTAAGAGAACAGGGGAAGAGAGCATCGGTAGAACATACGTATCAGTACAAGCACTCTTCCCAAGCTGAGCTCTCGGATTTCGACCAAGACCTTCCAAGCAGAAATTACCGAGGTGGGGTACGATCCATATTGGAGACGAGCTCTTTAGCTGTCTATCACCCACTGACGTACTATACTCAGTCTCACTCAGATCCTTATATGCTCGCACCTCTTCGTCTGGAATAAGCGATGCGTCAAAAATATCTCTATCTAAATCAGCAATCGCTATCGCCAAAGGCTTGTGGTACGGACCAGGACCAAAGTTTGCAGAACGCGGCTCTCGACTGGGGTAGGAATCTAGTGCACTACGGAACATAGTTTGGAATGCTCGAGCTGACCCCTGGGAGCTGTAAGGAAGAACCAAATACGGAATACCCCTATCCATGGTATGTGGCATTAACCCACACACCCAACAGTTGGTAGTATTCATCACCAACTGATGCTGATGTAGGAGTTGAACGAAGGAGTTGTTCATGAATTCCGCTCGTCTAACCTGCTCATGTTGGGGCAAAGGATGAAAGGAATGTGGAGAAACAGTGGTAATAGAACTTAGTTTAGGAGAAAAGGTAGGTGAAATGGAAGGCAATAACGACTGTATTCCAAAATACACTTCACCCACCAATAACATAGAAACAGTCAGGAACAGCAAGAATACCTGAAACAGAAAACACTTTGTTCGTACAATCTTATGCAATTTTGATCTTTGCGCCGACATCCTTTCTACTTCCAACAGCTTAGAGAATGCCATCCTCTAAAAACCGTCCGTAACGTCCTTGACGCACTTCGTTCTGAATAGCGATTATCAATTCCCAGGAGTTCCCAGGAATCGACAAAAGTAACCGACCTAGTGTCAGGAACCTGCTAAATAGAAAGAAGTACCCGTACGGCCCTACGGTCAACCCGGATGATAGGTTTTCTTAAACAAACATCCAATTTAATAAAAAGGTCTTGTAAAAAGTACACATGAAAAAGGAACTCGAAAATCAGTAAAGGATGTAATTATTCATAATGTTCGTGGCAACAGTAAAGGACAATATGAGTTCAAAAAAGAAAAACAAAAAAAGATTTTATTAGTCCTTGTCATGTGAACGAAGAAAATATCGACTTCTTCCAGGTCGAGTCTGCTCTTCAAATAATTGTTCAACTTGTGAGACAGTGTTCAATCGATCAGATGACAGTTCAGACCTGGAGTTCTCCAAAACTGACGACTCAACAGTTGTGTCTGGCTGCGATGAATTGTTTCCTACAGGTTGAGCATCACTAAACGGCACGAAGCATAGAGGGGTCTCGGTTTCCGTTGCCACAATACCAGTTCTCACCCAATTATCTGCTGGTAAAGGGATCGGGACCTTTTTGGTATGGGTGGCATGCACCCAGTTCTTTCTGCCTTCCAACCGAACTGCAGTCCTTGTAGCCAGCAATACTTGGAAGGGACCCACAAATCTCGGCTCCAGATTGCGTTTTCTGCCAAAATTGCGGGTGACAACCCAGTCACCCGGTTGGAGCCGGTGTCCAGGACCCTCTGTCTGTGCCGGTAGAGCTTCAAAGACCTGTTGATGAATTAACCTCAGTTTAGCAGTCAGATCATAAAGATAATCAATTAACATGGGATACTCAAGACTATCAAAGGCCTTAGGCCTCGGGACTCCCCAAATGTTCGCAGGGCGGCCGAACACAATCTCATATGGGCTAAGCCCTACTCGAGAGTGCACAGTCGCCCTGGTCGATAAGAGAGCCAAAGGCAAGGCATCAGGCCATGACAGACCAGTCGTAGCTTGAATCTTCGCAAGTTTCAGTTTCAGAGTACCATTGTACCCTTCAACCAAACCCGCTGACTGGGGATGATTGGCGCTATGGAATTTTTGTCGAATTCCAAGGCCCTTACACACACTCTGCATCACGCTTCCCACAAACTCACTTCCGTTATCTGACCACACAACCCGTGGCATTCCATACCGAGGAAAGTATTCCTTCAGTAGGACTTTTGCAGTGGACAGGGCAGTATTATCCTTAAGAGGATAGGCCTCAATCCATCTGGAGAACGCACAAACCACAACTAAAACGTACTTCAGGTTATTGCATCTCTCCATATGGATGAAGTCCAGTTGGATAACCTCAAAGGGACATGTAGGAGGAGCAAAATGGCCGGGTGGAGTGGGGGTGCCCTTGCCAGGATTATACATCAAACACACCATACAATTCTTAACCACTCTCTCAGCACATTTAGCAATACCATCATTCTTCCATACAGGGGACAACAATTTACATATACCTTTTGCGCTAATATGTGACAAGCCGTGAGCCATAGTCACAACAGCTAGCACATACGCATCCGGTAACATCCACCTCTGACATTCCGACAAATCAACCCAACATCCATGCGTGTCTAACTTTCCCGTGCTTTCTTTCCACTTAGTCTTTTCAGTTTCAGTGGCCTCATTCTGAATTGCTTTCACGCTCTCAACAGTGTCTTCACACATACCAGTCTCCATCGGCCACCTCACTGAACTCATAACATACATTCGGGTTGCAAGATTCTTAGCCGTTTCCTTAGCAATCTCATCCGCAAATGCATTACCACGACCAACATCATCCGTAACCTTTCGATGCGCACTACATTTAATGATTGCCACCTGTTTAGGCAATGTAAGTGCGTCCAAAAGATCGTTCACAAGCTGTCCGTGTTGGATCTTCGTACCATGCGATGTCATGAATCCTCTTTCTCTCCACAATCGACCAAAGCTATGTGCAACGCCAAACGCATATTGACTATCAGTAAACACATTCACTCGCTTTCCCCTAGACAAAACACACGCTCTCGTCAACGCAATCAACTCTGCCGCTTGCGCTGAATTCTGACTCAATCGCGCAGTTTCCACAACAGTACTCAACGTCACTACAGCATACGCAGTCGTCACATCACCATTCGGCAACTTGAAACACGAACCATCCACATACAAGGTGCCATCGGGGTCTATCAATGGAGTGTTTTTCAGGTCAACACGACCCTTCGTTTCTTCCTCAGTTCGTAAATAGCAATCATGTGGTGGTACATCATCTGATTCCATATTAATCGGCAACAATGTCGCCGGATTCAGCACATTACAACGCTTGATCTGTACGTGACTTGCCAAAAGTGTCAACTCATAAACGGACAACCTTGCACTCGTCAGATGTTGAGTTTTTGTACGATTCAGGAGAGTGTCAACTGCATGCGGAACCATCACTGTGAGCATATTATCCATGACCAGGCCTGCAGATTGTCGAATAGACACCGCAGCTGCCGCTGTCGCTCTCAAGCAACTCGGCAACGTTCTAGCTACTGGGTCTAAGGTCGAGGAAAAATATGCACATGGACGCTGCTTACCACCAAATTGTTGCGTCAAAACACTCAACGCACAACCTTCTCTCTCGTGAACGTATAGTGTAAACGGTTTACTGTAATCAGGAGTACCTAACACAGGAGCCGAACACAACGCATCACGCAGTTCAGAAAAACTTTTCTGACATTCTTCCGTCCATGGCAAAGGAGTCGAAACATCCTTGCACGTGAGAGCTATCAATGGCTTCGCTAATAGTGAAAAATTTGGAATCCACTGTCTGCAGTATGACGTGATACCTAGAAAGGCACGCACATCCCTCTGAGTTGTTGGCACAGTCATTCGAGCGATCGCTGCAATTCTTTCTGGGGTCAACCTTCTTCCCTCCTTTGACAATAAGTGACCTAGATAGGTTACTTCTTGACAACAATATTGTAGTTTAGAAGGTGACACCTTGTGATGTAAGTTACAAAGGTGCTGTAAAAGTGATACTGTAGCGGTTTTGCAAATCTGTTCAGTGTCCGCAGCTACCAACAGATCATCAACGTACTGAATCAAGGCCGCACCAGCCGGTAACACAAACGCATCAAGTTGACTCTTAAGGGCTTGGCTGTAGATCGATGGACTCTCACAGTAGCCCTGAGGTGCGCGTTTAAACCGGAAGCTGCGACCACCTAATGAGAAACCAAATAGATCTCTGCTTTCCTCAGCAATCGGAATGCTAAAGAAAGCATTCTTCAGATCGATTACCGAGAACCATGATGCAGAAGCTGGAATCAGAGTCAGCAAAGCCGTAATGTCAGGCACCACGGGAAACTGTGGAATTACAATTTTATTCACCTCTCGTAAATCAATAACAAAACGATACACAGGAGGCTTGGATGGATCAGTTCGCTTTAAAATAGGTAACACAGGACTATTACACACGTTACCCCGAGTTTCTTCGATGACATCCTTATCGATCAAATTGTAAATGATCGCTAATAGTGCTCGTTCTCCATCAAGAGAGATATGATTCTGGGGAATGCGTGGTAATTGCACGTTTGATTTCAATTGAACAACATAAGGTGGTATCTCCAGCAGGCCCACGTCATTGGGACCTGTTGCCCACAAAGACTCAGGAAGAGAACGCAATTCCGGTGGGAGCTTATCAGTTGACAAATACATAGGAGAGATCACTCTCTGACCCAACGTAAGCTCCACTCCCGCAGGAGAACAGTACAAAGTCGCATACAACCGTTTCAACAAATCCAGGCCCAAAAGATTCTCACCACAACCGGTAGTCAAAATCAAAGGAGCTTCTAACTCACGAGGCCCAATTGTAAGGGGCAAAGGGCTAGAAACTGGATTGCTAACAGGGGCGCCAGAGAATCCAACGGAAACATTCGTTAAGCCAGACAAAGGTGCGCCAGGGAGTTTCGACTGCATGATGGAACTTTTCGCTGCACCAGTGTCCAACAGAAAAGGCTCAACTACGCCCAATGTGGCAACTGCGACGTAAGGCCCTCTCTGATCGACCGGAACTGATACCACTCCCTCTCTTTGCCTATGGCTGTCCTAGTAATTACCATCAACATCATGCTCGACATAATAGTCGTCCACCCGATACTGTGCAGATCTACCAGACGATGAATCACGCCGATCAAAGCAATTTTGCGAGTCTGATGAAGTGGCAGAACGCTCATTCTGATTCTGAGTAACACCGCGACCTCTACCACGCGATGCTTGTTGAGGACCACTACGACCTCCTCGAGCCGAAACACCATTGTTTCGGTCACGCAAAACTGGACAATTAAACTTCAGATGGCCCTCACCCCTACAATATGCGCATTGATTATACCCCAACATAGATCGTGGTGTAGAGGAGTCGGTACGCGACTGCAACCTAGAAAACTGTGATTGTGATCGATTTTGCTGTTGCGAGTCATTTGGATTCGAGCGCGGAGGATACGCTTGCTGCAATAAGACCTTATTTTTAAGATCCTTCGTTTTCTTATCTGCACGTTCGCTTTCTTCCTTCTCTCTATTTTCATAATATTGAGCCGTGGCTAATATTTGAGCAGTGGTAGAAACAGCCCACGAACTTTCAGAATTTTTCAATTTGTTGCTTAGTTCAGGCAACAAATTTGATACAAATTTATCAACAAACAATCGCTGTCCTCCCTCAGTGCTCACATCCTGACCACTATGATCGATGAATGCCTCCTCAAATCTCGTATAGTAATCGGAGACACTCTCGTCCTTCTTTTGTTTACACGAGGACAGTTTATCCCAATTAACTCTCATTGCCGGCATAAGCGTCTTCATAAGTGTAATTATCCTCTGGGGCAGATTCTCAATGATCTGTTCAAGTTTAGCCCCACCAACTTGTCGTCCGTCGGCCGCCACAAGAGCAGCCCAATCACCGCCTAACTCAGCTGCGTGATTCTCTTGACGGATTTTCGCCCAAATCGGTTGAGGTACTACGTTACCGAACAACATATCGATATCGGCAAGGTTCATAACAGTAGCATCCACTAATTGGGATAACTCCTTATAGTAACCTGTCGGATTTTTGCGGGGGTCAGGCAAAGTTTGCTTCACCTGCAAAACTTCCGATCGCTTCCATGGGAGGTGTATCCAAACTCTCTGAAAGTGTGGTGGAATAGCAGGATTAGCAGCAGCATCACCTGGCATCCACACCGGGGGAACTTCTCGCATAGGATACTGACCAGGTTGTGCCATCCACTCCTCAGTTTTCTCCTTAAACAATGCTCGAGGTTGTACTGTAGATCAAAAAGATACCAGACGCTCTAAAGCACGTCGAACATTACCACCCACAATCATACCATTCAAAAACTGATTCTGAAGTTCAGTCATCTCGGGCGGTACATTGTCTACCTCATCATTGTCCCACTCTTCTCTCAAGAATTTACACATTTCCTCGAACACCAATCTTTGTGTAGGCTCATTAAACTGAGAAAACGTATCAAACTATACGCGAAGGGTACTTAGCAGGATGCCTAATCCATTTACGCGCCATTTTCACTAACGTCTCACACTCTCTACCATCAGGAATTTGACTGCGCCGCTGAGAGACATCAGAAAGATCGGACCCAAGTATAGGTCCAAAGAGTGGAGAATAGAGATTAGCAACAGCATTAGGTATACGACTACGAACAGAAGGGGAAGAAGAAAGAAGTACAGGAGCGACAACATTAGGAGTAAACGCAGAGACAGTAGCAGTAGTTGGGATAGCAGGAGTAATAGTAACAATAGGCTGATGAGGTACAGGCAAAGGAGCAGTAGGAATAAGAGCGGGTAAAGGAGCAGGGACAATTTGGGGTACAAGAGGATTCGAAAGAACAGGAGGAACGACAGGCTGACCAGCAGCCGCCAGAACAACAGGTTGAGGAACAGGAGGAATCACAGTATCCTGCGCATAGGGAGGTGGTGATTTCAGTAGATAGGACAATAATGGATCCTCTGCCGCTTCTTCTCCCTTGCTATCAGAACTAGACGGTAGAACCGGATAACATTTATCCACCGCCATATGATGCAGTCTAGCAAAAACTTCCTTTTCCTTCTCGTCTTTGTCTCTCTGATACTGTTCTGCATTTTGCATTACCGTAATAACACCTTCTCTCTTATTTTTATTAATCTGTTTGATTTCTTTCTGCTTGGCCTCTTTACGCCATAACCGAAAGGAATCAAACATGGCCGGCCTAGCCTTCTTTTTAAACAATTTAGCTTCAAGATTATCTAATATTGCAATTTCGAAACTACCATGTGGTGGCCAACTAAGAACACCATCATTTTTAGTATAACAAATCCAATATTCATTATATACGATAGGACCTACTCCGTGGCGACTATAGAGCTCATAAATTGGAGTTCCAACTGGAGGTATCGGACATGAATCCTCCAACCGGGAATCCGTGCTACAACATTTAAAGAAACCAAACAAAGTACTACGGCCAGGCATCGTGCACACTAACCGAGTTTACAAACCTAAAGGGCTATCGAACTATGATGTCCTCGCAAAAAAATGCAAGACCCTCGGTTTTTGGCGATTGCAATCGTCAAATAAAACCCAACAACTAAGAACCAACAACTAAGAACCACAAATGCAATGGAACCATGCAAACAACCAAGTTTAACCAAGTTACAAAATACAAAGCAACCGTCCCAAAAAGGAACTACAAAACCAAGGACTCTGGGAGCGACCCACAAATACTTAACTGAAAGAACAATGGCATCACCAGGAAGGCCCGTCGATCGTCTCGCCGTACAAAGGACTACGCCAGGCGCCAAAACAGGTCGACAGTCAGGGCATCAGTCCGTCGCAGCCGTCAGGAGGCGGGAATCTTCGCGGGAAAAGTCTTCGGGCCACTTATTTCGACAACTGGATCGATGAAGCGGGGTGCACCTTCCCTCGGAGATTTCACACGAAGTTCCTCACGATCGTCGGGCTTTGGACCGGTACCGCTGATGTCGCCCCACATTGGGCGCCAACTGAAGGACGGGGCTATTCTAAGGCCCAGCGGTGCCAGGGGACAACACCTGAAACCTTTGTGGGTTACCTGTTCCGGCGTACAAAACACAGAGACACGGGACACTTCCTGCGGCGTCAAAGATCAGAGTTTATTTACTGCAGGGATACAGAAATTGCAAGAAGTACACAACGTGTAGGTTCTGAGAGACTGCTTCAAATTCCAAAAGTGGATCGCTCCTTTTATACACATTTTCGTCAAAGAACAACATGGCGAACAAAAGGTTACAACTCAGTTCCCACAGTAAACTTCAAAAGGGTCGCACTCATGTTTTCAGAAGCCCGGAACATAATTACAGTAGCATTGCCGATTCCCAACTGTGAAAACACATTATTCCCACATTAAGCACATTCCATTCTGACTGTAAACAAATCGGGGAAAGGGACAGAAACAGGTGCAAAGGAAAAACAAGGACGAACAACAGATTGGAAAAGAGTATAGGGGGCAATATCGGAAACATGATTGCAGGATCAAAGGATTCGTGCCTAATGCATGCACGGCTGAAACAATAGACTAGCACGGCAAGATGAGCCTCGAGCGGAGCCATCTGCCCTTGCAGTGCCATCCCCCTCGTCATAAAGACACCCTCAAAGGAACACGTGTCTTCCGCAAAAGCTTGGGAATCCCAGGGTCACGAAGCGGACAGTGTCCGTTCGCTGGCTACTTGAGGGCAAGAGACAAAATGGATGCCGTATCTAAAATGGAACCCGAGGGTTCAGATGGACATACCCACGAATGAGACGAACCATACATAGTAGCGTAGCGAAAACGCGTACGTCCACTAAACTCGTCATTTGCGGTTCGTAGATACCAAACTCGTCCATATTCGAACACACCCAAAATGTCATTACGATTCTCACGGAACCTCAAAGGGAACTAGGTTTGTATTTCTTTTTAGTACAAACAAATTGTATTTGTATAAATTGGTGGCTGAATGTTCTGTTTAAAATGTCCTAATGATTCCATCACTGTGGTGCAACTTCATGCAAAAAGCTAGTTGAATGGGAATGTTCCTTTTGGAAAAACATAGTAGGAACAGCAATGTGGTTGTCACTTGCTCATAAAGTCAAATAGGAAATAATGGTGTCTATAGAGTTGAGACACAGGTGTTCAGAGGAAGCTGATGGTATAGGAACTTGTTGTTACTACTAAGCATGGGATATACATGTTCAGTAATATTCGCAGATTGTGCAATTTAAATAATGTCCGTTCTATATTCTTTCTTGGTTAAAAAATCAAGTTTTATGTTGATGTTTTTTGAACGGTAATTAAATGTAAATGGGCATTATATTGACTTCTGTATCTTCAGTGTAATGTAGTTTTTTCATTGGTTAAGAATAGAAAATTGTCATTGTTCGGTATTTCATGCAGCATGGGATCTCCTTCAAGGAATCTCTGGTTTCTAATGATGGTTGGAGGTGTTCTCATGAATATTTTATGAAGGGTCATAATGAGGAAACATGAATTTTTATGGTCAATTGTGTCCCCTATCTAGACCCCAACGGCTCCATGTACATGCTACAAGTACATGTATGTTCCCTCCACTTCAAACTATGAAGACGCAAATACAATTGTGTCCAACGTTAATATGTACTCTTTCATATCTGCCATGAATGGGCCAGATATTCCGTTCCTAAGTATGCCTTGCCACCGTCTTTATATGACTTATTTTCACGTTTTCCAGCTCTGGCAAGGTAGGCCCTGAATTCTGCCATCGAGCTTTTTTCTGCTTCTGCCTCTGAATGCTCCAGCCTGGACCTGCATCTGTATCCATGAACTTTGTCTTACTTCCTGCGCGGCTAACGGTGCCTAGCCCGGCCTGTTGCCTGCCAAAACTGTATTCAGCCTTCAAGTTATCTGCTCCGCTCCTCAAGAAATGCATTCTTGTCTAGTAGCTTAGGTAAACATCCCTCCAGCTGCAGAGCAAAGGGCCTGGCCTTACTGTCTCCGTGCAAGTAATTCATGACTCTCGTTACCATGGTAGGTCCATGCCCCCTCGCATCTCATGTAGACACTTAGACGCTTGTACACGCACTAGCAGTCAGTATAGAATAGGATCTGTCCGAGAAGACCTTTCCTTTCAGATAATATAGTTCCTTAAACACAAGATATTAGATATGACTTAGGACTAGGTTGTCCTGACACCCCAGACTTCTGTCTCCTCATATAGGGCTAAATGTCAAGTTCCCTTCACCCTCTAGTTACACGTCAATCACACGTCATGCGGCTGCGCGCGCATCTCTGCCATGTATTTTTTGCTGACTTTGCAGGATTCTCTTATGGATCCACCCACTTGTGTCATCATCATAATGACGTTTTTAGTATACGCCTCTATGCACGCCTACTGTAACGCCTTTTCTATTACGTATGTGTATTCTTATCAGCTGTTACGCCTCCTGCATCTGTCTTTACTGTAATGCATTACTATATATGCTATAACCTGTCAATAATGTATTGCTGATCCCTTCCTGAACCTTCTTGGTGACGGAACTCGATTGCCTGGTTCGAACCATCAGTCCTTTGTAAGGAATAAATTCCCTTTATACCCTCGAATACCACGGATTCTGCCTCTTATTTTTACTGAGTTATTCGTATTGTATTTTACCGCATAAATTAAGTCTAGGTAATTTAAATTTACCACATAATTGGCGCCCGAACAGGGACACCTCTCACACCCCACGCGCCGGAGGTGCGTTGCAGACCCGGTCTCCTACCACAGCCGGACGGACAATTACGCGTACCCGCAGGATTTCCTGTATCTCCCTCAGGCCAACGGGGGCGACTGAGGCTGCGATCAACACCCAGACGAGGCGGTGAGGAGTGCGGAGAATCCCGACCAGAGCCTAGCTGAGAGAGCAAGATCCGAGGTATACAGAGGCCCACCAGATTCCGAAGTTCCGAAGTATCTAAGTCACGAGTCGAGTCCAGTCCAGTTTGGTCTAGTCCAGTCCAGACTTCCGAGGCCTTCCGTTCCGTGCTTCCCGGTGAGTACCGTTGCTGGGGACGCATCTAGACGTACAAATTGGTTTGTGCCGGTCAAGACGGGTCTGGGTACACAGACCTGGTCTGCACTGTGTTAGCAGTGTATCTGTGCTGTTTAGCAGTACATACAGTATATTTAGCATTATGCAGTTAACTAGTTTTATTCTAATTATTATTGTTCGTTCTAAAATGTTTTGATAGGTTTTAAATGTCGTGGTATGAGTGATTGTTCGATCTTCATTATTGTGTTTATTGTAATTATTGTGTTCAAAAACCAAGTAAGAATTAAGTAGCAAGGTTCAAGATGCCGTTATTTTCAAAATTAAGACAGATAAAAACTAGAAAAGGGATACTCGAGGAAGCTGTTCCCATCCCACCTAGGGACACTCCAGGGTACTTTATGTACCATAAACATGGCCTAGATGCCGTATTATATCTTGATCTATGGGTGGACTACACCAAGGATTTAGCAGAGAGTCAGAGATGGCCCGCTGCCGGAACATGGGATGCAGATTGCATCATGAGAATAGAAGAAGCGTTATGGAAAAAGAAAGCCAGACAGTCACAGAAGGATGCCATTGAACTATGGCGTAAAGAATCGCATAGACGCACAGAGAAAGCGCTCAGAAAAGAAGAGAAAAGTAGGGAAGATTCCGAAAAAACCCGAGAAAACATTTTAATTGACGAAGGTACCCGAGTAAAATCAGAACAAGTAGACAGACAACGAAACACTCTTATGAATGGTATGTATCCTCTTCTGGCCGAGGGTTTGCCTAAGGCCACCTTGGAGGCACCAAAAGATCTGCCACCTCCGTTACTCCCGATTAAAGTACATCCCAAAACCGCAAAAGACATTTTCCTTTCTTCCTATTTAGACGATGCAGCCCCTGAATATGCTAATGGTGTGCAGCCACGCACACCACCCGTTAACGACGCTCAACCCCAAAATCAGCTGCACCCACCTCCGCAGCAACAAACTCCTACTCAAGTTCTAACCATTCCATCTGTTTCTACAGTCCTTCCTGCACCCACACTCTCTACCCTACATCCAACAAATCCTTTTGGACTTGGCACCTCAGGAGGTGCGACAGGAGGTTTTTCCACGCCACCGCCAACAACTAGATTGACTTATAGGGATTTAGCATACCAACGTACACCCCAAAGAATATCAGACAATATATTAAATGAGCCTCTTTCCGATTGTAGATATGATCCAGTGCCAGGAAAAGACGACAGAATGTTGCTGTCTTCAGTACGTTTGCGACGAGCTGCAAAATATTTAATGACGTTACCAGGAATGGTTGAACATCTAGACAAAATATATCGCTTTATCCAAACAGGGCAAGGTCCTGAAAGTATTGCCGAAGCCATGGAATACCAGAAAGTAGACATACAAAAATTATTGTTACGCTTTTTTATAAACTGCTTGATCAGAAACAGAGATAGGCCTGAGGTAGATTCGGAGGAAATGCAAGCACTTACCAAATGGGGTCAGAATATAACAGACGGGAGACATGATAAACAGAAGTGTATAGAAGCCATGTGCCGAAGGATCAGAAAAGAAGTAGAACGAATACATGAAAGCAGAGTAGATGCAGATAAAACTGAATCAGAGGAAGAGGAGGAGGAACAGTCAGAAACGAACACACGACATTATGAATTACCAGCTAAACAAATGATAGCTTATGTAGGAAAAGGAAGATCTTTTAATAAAACAATACGTCCGATACGTCCAGAATGTAACAGAATTTTTCAAACAGTTATCTCAAATCCAAGGACCCCTGAACACTTATTCCAGGCTACTGATAAATTACGTCGAGAACGAAGGGGGTACCATATGCTCGATTCTATGGATGAACAAGAATTAGCTAGGTCAGCAATACAATGGGCTGATGGCCCTGAAAAATACAGTGATGATGCGCTAGCACACACGTTTCTGAATCTCGCCCCAGACGAACAGCGTTTAGCTAGTATATACATGATACAACATCTCCTTATATTATATAAAGGCCAACACTCCGATCCTGGTCCCCTACCTGATATATTGATAGAACTGCTCATGAATAAATGGAGAGGTTTAGGTACCGATCTAATTAAAGTAATTCTAGAATACAGACATAGATATAGTGCCTTTTTGTGTCCAGAACATGATCCAGCTCCTTCCATGGAGAGAAAAACGTATTACATAGACAGACAGAATCCCTTACGCGAAGTACACCCAGTCAGGAATGTTGACAATACGTTTAGACGCGTGTTTGTGTACACGCCCATAACCAAAATAGAACTATTGGAAATGAAAAAATGAGTGCCCAGCCATGACAAAGATCCAGCAGGTTTTCACCGTGAAGAAAAGGCCATGTTAGACAGTATTCAACACATTTGGTTCAACAAACACTTACGAGCTGCAGCTAAACAGAAAGTCCGAACTTGTATGATTTGTTGTCAGTTCAATCCAGGTAAAGGCGTACCTGTAGAGCAGGGTGGATTTCAACCTCCCGATCACCCTTTTGAAGTCCTCCAGATGGATTATATCCAGATGGAACGATGTCGAGGATTCAAATATGTCCTCGTAGTTGTATGCGCTCTTTCCCGTTGGACAGAGGCGTATCCCGTCTCAGATTACACTGCCCCGACTACTGCCAAACAATTAGTTCGTGAATTCTTCCCACGGTATGGTTTGCCCCGTATCGTGTACTCAGATAATGGCCAGCCGTTCTCATCCGAGCTAATGAAACACATTTCACTCCTGTTAGGCTATCAATGGAAATTCCATTGTGTCCGACATCCCGAGGCAGCAGGTCTCGTGGAACGTCATAATCAGACCCTGAAAATACGACTTTCTAAAATCTGTAGAGAGAAAGGTGTCGACTGGATAGTAGCCTTACCGGTTGCTCTATTTTACATGAGAATGGTAGCACATTCTCGCACAGGGCTATCCCCGTACGAGGTGGTCTTCGGTAGGCCACCAAATATGTGGGGGACGCCCATACCTCGTAAAATAACTGATGTTGATTGTAATATGCTGACAGATTACCTTGCTTCCTTGATGTCTGCACTACAATCTTGCCGTTCACAGGTAGCTGCAGCCTTTCCCGACAACACCGAGGTAAAGCCCCATGAAGTGGTTCCTGGAGATCTCGTTTTCGTCAGAAACTTCGACAGGAGGAGCCCGTTGGAGCCTCGCTGGCTACAACCAAAGCTGGTTCTTCTAACGACGAGGACAGCAGTGAAGGTCGAAGGTCGCAAGGGTTGGTTACACTCGAATCATATCAAGAAATTTCATGGACTACCATCCGATCTGAACTCTCAGCCCTGCCCCCTTCCAGAGACTGATTCAAAACTCCCCCTGGTTGAAAAGACCGAATCTCAAAACTATAAACTGAAACTAAGGTCTAGCAAGTCAGACAATTCGATTGTTTAAGTCCTCTCCAAGGTGAATCGGTTGAATTAAGTCTTTGACATGTATCCTCTAGACCGAATAAGAGAGAGAAATAGACAGAAACAGCTCAAGAAACATGCATATTGTAAATCACTTCATAGTCACTGTATAGTGACATTGTTGATTATGTTTTTTCTAAGTCTTTTTATTATTGCTGCGAGTATACTGTTACACATGTACTATCCTATCTTCAAGCGTGCTTACAATGTTACAGCCGAACATTCTTTTAGTGAACTACCTCCACATGAGTTGTCCTATAGATTTGCGCTGCGCAACAACACATTCATTAGTATGTTACATCATTCCCATCAGACCAGCAATGCTACAAATTGTTGGATATGTGGCCGACTCCCTCCCTATCAGAAGTACAAAGGAGTTCTGCCTCTCTTTCCGTACCCATTTACACACAATGGTTCCTGTGGAGCATGGTTTAGTTTGATTAACTCTTTAGATTCAAACACTGTAGTTTACCAGAGCAACTGGGTATGGGGAAACCTGAACTTAGTTTTGCTTAAAGCCTGTTATCCTAACAAGGAGGGACTTCCCAAAAGAACAGGAACTGACCTAGAAAATGAAGTATATGGATTAGGTAATTTTACACTTAACCTCATGATTCTGAATGTTGAATCTGAAGCTACACTAGTCTTGCCTGCTATGTCAGTATTACCAGTTAAAGGTGAATTCTGTGTAAGAAAGAATGGTTCAGTACACCTGGGTCATAGTAAATGTACTACTGTGATCGAATTCAGTGATAAAGGCAAGTCTACATTTAGAGCTTCCCGTCACTCCAACTTCATCTGTGGCCACACCGCATATATACGCCTACCCCTAGACTGGGATGGTACCTGTTACATTGCATTTCTTCTGCCACCTGTTTTCCTAGCCCCTCCTGATTATCATAGAAATACCAATCTAATACACCATAGACCCCAGAGAGATATCCCGATTGTTGACTACACCGAAACAGCATGGGAACAATATACAGACTTCAATAAAGGTCTCTTTCCTTACATAGGTGTTGTCTCAAACAGTAAACTAATACGTAGATTAACCAGAACCCTTGAAGCAGTAGTGAATGAAACTCCCTCTGCCCTAGGCAACTTAACAGAGGAGCAGTCTGCGATGCGGATTGTTGTTCTTCAAAATCGTCTTGTTCTTGACGTCATCCTAGCAGATAGGGGCGGAGCTTGTAGGGTCATCGGATCAAGTTGCTGTGTTTTCATCCCAGAAAACGCGCCATCTGTATACAAAGCCATAACTCGTCTTCACAAGATTGCAAACCAGATACATCAGAATACAGGCACCTGGACATGGTCCGGTTGGTTCTGGAGCGTGTTGTCAGCCTGGGGATGGAAAGTCCTATCCTTCCTAGGTATTGGCCTTCTCATAGTATTCAGTTGCTGCTTATGTCTACAATGTGGACCAGCGATTTGCGGCCTGTGTGCCACATCGTGTATTCCACGTTCAAGTTTTCATTCAAGATCCCGGAAGAAGAAAGAAGAGCAAATGATGTTACATGAACAGATTGATGGATTCCTGAAGATCGATATTTCATGAGGGTCCGTAGGGGACAAGGAGGGAATGAGGAAATATGAATTTTTATGGTCAATTGTGTCCCCTATCTAGACCCCAACGGCTCCATGTACATGCTACAAGTACATGTATGTTCCCTCCACTTCAAGCTATGAAGACGCAAATACAATTGTGTCCAACGTTAATATGTACTCTTTCATATCTGCCATGAATGGGCCAGATATTCCGTTCCTAAGTATGCCTTGCCACCGTCTTTATATGCCTTATTTTCACGTTTTCCAGCTCTGGCAAGGTAGGCCCTGAATTCTGCCATCGAGCTTTTTTCTGCTTCTGCCTCTGAATGCTCCAGCCTGGACCTGCATCTGTATCCATGAACTTTGTCTTACTTCCTGCGCGGCTAACGGTGCCTAGCCCGGCCTGTTGCCTGCCAAAACTGTATTCAGCCTTCAAGTTATCTGCTCCGCTCCTCAAGAAATGCATTCTTGTCTAGTAGCTTAGGTAAACATCCCTCCAGCTGCAGAGCAAAGGGCCTGGCCTTACTGTCTCCGTGCAAGTAATTCATGACTCTCGTTACCATGGTAGGTCCATGCCCCCTCGCATCTCATGTAGACACTTAGACGCTTGTACACGCACTAGCAGTCAGTATAGAATAGGATCTGTCCGAGAAGACCTTTCCTTTCAGATAATATAGTTCCTTAAACACAAGATATTAGATATGACTTAGGACTAGGTTGTCCTGACACCCCAGACTTCTGTCTCCTCATATAGGGCTAAATGTCAAGTTCCCTTCACCCTCTAGTTACACGTCAATCACACGTCATGCGGCTGCGCGCGCATCTCTGCCATGTATTTTTTGCTGACTTTGCAGGATTCTCTTATGGATCCACCCACTTGTGTCATCATCATAATGACGTTTTTAGTATACGCCTCTATGCACGCCTACTGTAACGCCTTTTCTATTACGTATGTGTATTCTTATCAGCTGTTACGCCTCCTGCATCTGTCTTTACTGTAATGCATTACTATATATGCTATAACCTGTCAATAATGTATTGCTGATCCCTTCCTGAACCTTCTTGGTGACGGAACTCGATTGCCTGGTTCGAACCATCAGTCCTTTGTAAGGAATAAATTCCCTATTATACCCTCGAATACCACGGATTCTGCCTCTTATTTTTACTGAGTTATTCGTATTGTATTTTACCGCATAAATTAAGTCTAGGTAATTTAAATTTACCACAATAAAGAGAAATATTGCAGGTGCTGCTTCTCTTTCACATGGTGTCCTTGGTGATGGAGAACTAGCATTATCCTTTTCTTTCTGCACTTTCCACTCATGTGTATCTCCTGGCATTCAATCTGTTTATCGTTTCATAAAGATTCATAGAAATTGGGAAATTTAGAAGGACTTTAAAAAGTAATAAGGATTGATGTCTCCCATCATGAAACTAGTTATTGCAGGCCATCAATTTATTTTCTTTGTTAAGCCTTATAGAATCTAGGAATTTGTAACAATCAGAATATTGACGGTATTAATGTTTGATAGAACTGGATTCCTTGGTGTGGTTCTCCCCTAACTTTTTGCTTTCAACTCTCCTGTGTGACTGACTTCCTTTTTGATGGCTTTAGGACTCTGATCGGCCAGCCAGCGCTAATTTGCTTGCTCTTTAATACATGGTGACATTGGCTTGTGCCCAATTGGCCTATATACTTTATTTGCAAGTCCCTAGTAAAGTGGCACTACATGTGCCCAGGGCCTGGGAATTAATGTCTCAGGCCTGCCATTGCAGCTTATGTGTAGTTTTAAATTGTCATTTCAACCTGTTACAAAAAACTAATGCCTGCCCCAAACCTTTTTAATACATATGGCACCCCTAGAGCATGCCCTAAACAGCCCAGAAAACAGAATCCAGTGTATAAAAATAGGACAGGTAATTTTAGGTTTTATTTGTCCTGGTAGTGAAAAACTCCCAAATTCGTTTTATACTTCTGCAAGGCCTACCTCTCTCTTAGGATAATATTGGAGTTCGCTTATCACATTTAATAAGCTGTTACTTCCAGTTGTGAGCAGGTAGACAAGTTGAGTTTGGTGTCTAAAGCATTGTACTTAAATGTCCTTATAAATGGTAACGTCAAATTTGTAACCACAATTCTGAAATACCACTTTTAAAAAGTACGAAGTTGGCAGTTTCTTATCCTAACCATTGGGTGACTGCAGCGTGGTACTGGGTCACATGTGTAGCGGACAGTTGGTCTTTGTATATTGTTCCCAGACTGTGAGGCAAAGGGCAAACAGGTGTGGGAAGGATGGGCCACATGACGTTAATGAGTGGGAGGAGCGGTTACCTACTACACTTGACATCACAAAGGCTCTGACTTAGCTCTCTCGCAAACTAGTTTGTTACTAGTCTTTTGTGACCCCATACAAGTTGGGGCCAGGAAAGGGAGGAGGCCGATGTCTGGTACTTCAGGGGGATGGGAACCTCTAGAAGCCTCCTCCACTTTGATGCAGCGGAAGACTGGGAAACATTTCTTATCACACTACTAATTTACAATCTGATCATTTCTTTCGCTGGACCCATAATATAGCCTACTCTGCCATTGGTCCTCCAATGGATCTTTTATGTGACCAGCAGGGACTTGGATGTTTAGAGACGGTGAGGTAATTCCTTATGAGGACCTGGAATAAGAAATGCCAAACACATGCTAAGGACCATTATCCAATTCACAAATGACTCCAAAATGTGTAACTCTTAGGACAAGAAAGTTCACTCCAAAAATGACTCAAATACGATAAAGATTGCTCACGTAAGTCATTTATCTAAAGCCTCAATTTGAATGGTCAGGAAACATGAAATTACAAAACATAATCCGATTTAATAACAGTTAATGAGTACAATTAGCCACACAGTGTCAATCAGATTCAAATAAAGAAAGCATTTGCTGGTAGCCTAAGGAAGGAATGAGAGTGAAACATGGAAAAAATTGAGATTCAGTGTTTAGATCATAGAAACCAAGTATGCAGAAAATGAAGCACAGCATGCTTCATAAAGGAGTCAAGCAACCCTTTTAGCGAAAGGTTATTCCTTGCACACTTTACCAGCCGGCAAAGTGCAGGTTTGAGTCTGATCAAGAAAGTTCAGTTCAATGGTTTGGCATTAAAGGGAAATCAAAGTTCAGTCCGAAAGCATGGCAGGCAGGAAAATAGAAAATGACAGCTAGCCCCAACTCCTCCTCCAAGGGGCAAATATACTTCCAAAAGTTTTAGTTTCTGCCATAAAGTGTCCTTTTTGTCATCCCATTTGATTTCCATTGGTCATACACAGTGAGCTGTTCATTGTGTTCTCAATACCTCACTTAGAAATCCGGAAGAATTAAGTATTCCTTTTGCAAAGTCATCAAATCCAATTATTTTATATTTCCATCCTTTCCTCAGAAGTAAGAACATTCATTATATCACTGTCTGCCTGTTCCCAGACGCTCTCTCTGGGTTTGCAATTTTTTCGATACATTTCTGTCAAACGTGTGAATCAAAAGAGAGTCCTTTGTCTCAGTGCACAGAAAAGAAACTTATAGAAAAGTTCTCACAGCATTTTGAGTGAATACTTCAGCTGGACTCGGCCTTTCGAGCAAGGAAAGAAAAGCATCTGAGGCCTATATGAAAATTAGCTAAATCATTTCCACGTTATGATTAAAATAAAAGACACATTAATATAAGTATTTCAATTTTCTTAATTAGTTTATTATTATTCTTTTAAAGATTACATGTCAATATTAACCTCTACTTCGAAAATCTTTTACAAGTTTTTCATTTTCAAAACAATTTTTTTTAACGTTTTCATTCTAAAGTACACATTTTTCATCACACAATACTAGAATAAACTGGGGGTTTCATACATACTATCTGTCATTGCTAAATTAAGCATTTTAACATTTCAGGTGCTTTAATATGTAGACATTTTCCATTTTGACACATTGAAAAAGTCATTGGCAACACTTTTTCTATGTTAACTAAGTTTAGTTTCTTAAACCATGAAATTACATGCATAGGTAAATAATATCTATTTCTCTCTTTGTATACGTGTTAACAGTGCCATGTTTTAAACACTACTGCATGCTTTTACGATGCAGTATGAAATCACACATTTTTCGTCTCAGCCATTTTACATGTCTTCATCAAGAATTAATTATGTGTAAATCTCTTCTAATGCTGAGAATTGATAGAGGCAACCGTTATTTAACTTTTACGCACCATCAATTTCAAAGTGAGCACCAGGAATAATGGTTGAACCTCAAACTCCAACTCTTCAGTGCACTTCTGGATCCATGGACTCTGCCAGGAAGATCATCTGCTGTGCTGCTGAAAGAACTGACAAGCTGCTGGACTGCTGTTCTGAAGGATTGCTGCCCTGCTGTGCTGACTAGATGCTCTGAATTGCTGTTCTGCTGCCTGTGTGATAACAATCGGACCTGCATCTCTAAACCCAATACCCCAAAGTGACTCCAAGGGCTGGTTGGCTGGCCTAATGATCAGAAGTCCTAGGGACATAACAGGCTTCCGACAACCTTGAACCTAGCACCTGGATTCTACCATCTGTTAGTCCTGCCTTCCCAAGTGGACCACCCCAGTCCTGGACCCTTGGAAGTGGTCCTGAAGGTGCTCTTCCAGCCAAACTGTGGTTCCAGCAGAACTAAAGCATCTCCTCCGTGGCACTGCTCCTGCAGAACCAGCGCATCACATTTGCTGCTCCACGCATCGGTCTCAGAACAGATGCATCGCCTCTGCTGCGTGAACTTCCCCGAAGCAAGGCCTTCACATCACAGATCGCAGTCCATTGGAGCGAACACATCTCCACGGAAGTACATCGCCTCACTTAACGAAGCTCATTGAAACTGAAGCTGCACAACACATCTTCGCCACTGGACCTCACATCGCTTATGCTGTGAGACACATCCTCGATACCGGCCTCAGCATCTCATTTCAACTGGGATTTATGGTACTCTTGTTCAGCAAGCATGACTGGGTCCCTGTAGCCAGCTGGTGCTCTATTGCAGTCAGCCTGAACTTATGACTTTGTACCAGTCTGTCCAGATAACCACAGTTAAAGCTTTGTGCTTTTTGGCTCTAGTTTCAGTTAATTCTTCAAAACTGCATATCTCCAGTTCTACTTATTGGATTTTTGTAGTTTTTTCTTGATTTATTTATTATAATGTACCTTATTATTTTAAATTGGTATGGAATTTTACTTGTGCTGTATTTTCACTTTATTACTGTTGGAAATGTTACACAAATACTTTACACATTGCCTCTAAGTTGAGCCTGTCTGCTTTGTGCCAAAGTGCTAAAGAATTGAGTCCACGTAAATATGGGGTTTGCTTGTGACACCCACCTCAAACAGTAAATCAATTTCTTACAACGTTATTTTTCGAGGTGAGTTTAGTGACTGATTCAGTCTGGTTACAGCAGTTTCAACTATCTTAAGGATGAAAAAGCATAAAAGGAAAATCTGTAGCTATGTGTAAAACAGCGATGTGACTCACTGAAAGACTTGAAGCCAGAGAGGAATGAAAAGGGCAAAAGTAAATGAAACGTGGCAATAACAGGAGGAAGTATTAAGTGATTTTTGAATTCTTATTCTGCACTTTTAATTTCAATATTCATGTTATGGGATATTATTTGCTTAAACAAAGCAATAGTATTCATCATTATAATTTACCAATTTGTCTTAGTTTTTTAGCCTACATGCAGTAGATCTGAAATATGAATAACCAGTGTTGGTGGTTTCAGGTGCAATGTTGCTGGGTTGAGTTTGGAGTTCCAAATTTGAAAGGCTCAGCTGTGTTTCTTTATGGTCAGCAATGGTTGCTCCTGGATGCTGTTGAGTAGTTTTTTACTTAAAGTTCTCTTCACTTGCCTGGCATAACAACCTGTGGCAGTATTATACAAGGTAACCCGGGGGCGCAACAGGCGTTTGTGATGCCCCTTCTGTAATACAGATAGCGCTGGCAAACATGTAGCACCAGCACTATCATCAGAGGATGTTCCCTCATTTGCATGGGAGTGTGGCCCCACGCAAATGAGAGAATCTCTGCGTTGTATTACAGATGTGGGCGCAGAGGCAAAAAAGCTGTCAGGAGGTGCACTAACAGTGCCCCCTGATGGCAGCCCTTGAAGGGGTCCTATTGACTTCGTTGACTACCTCATGCACGCGGGTGCAGTCACTCACTTCAGCCGCCTGCATGAGGATCTCTAACCCTTCTTAAAAGTGCGGGTGGGTTGCGGCCTGCACAGTGAAACCTGGAGCAGCTTCTTCAAAGCCGCTCAGCATTTCACTTGAATGCGCTGCCCCCAGGCCAGCACAACTTCGCGGCTGTCCTGGGGGCAGCACATTCTATATATTACGATGCACTTTCTTTGTTTGCTTAGGGTGCACCTTTTGAAAGGTGCACCCAGCTTAAACAAGAAAAAGTGCGCCCCAATGTGTAATACGGCCCCAGGTATTTTCAGCTGGCAATAAACATCTTGCAGAGATCAATTTTGTTCAGAGTGCTCTTCTACTACTACTTTCATAAAGTAGTAGAGACTGCTAATGAAAAGCATGGGTTTTCTCACCTTCACAATGCATTATTAATATATTTCATTAACTGCAACTACCACTAATAACTGCATTTATGTAGCACCTTATACCCAGAGGGATCTACCGAAACAGCTCTTTGTGGGATTACTCAAGATATGCATTTACCACTCTGGCCATAGATTTTTATCAGACGTTCAGGAGACTGAGCACCGTGGCTAAGAGTTGTAGTTTTAAAAACTTTGTGGAAATATGGATTTTTATGGTCGGTTATGTCCCCTATCTTGGACCCCAACGGTTTCATGTATAAGTCACAAGTACATGTATGTTCCCTTTAGTTCCAGTTATGAAGACGCAAATACATGTGCGTCCACCGTCAACATGTCCTCTTTCAGATCCGCCATGAATGGGCCGGATATTCTATTCCTAGGTATGAAAGGCCACCGGCTTTATATGGTTCACTTCCCACATTTCTACAGATTCAGGCGAGTAGGCCCGAATTCTGCCACCAAGCCTTTTTTTGCCTTCTGCCTCTGAAAGCTCCAGTCTGAGCCTGCATCTGTGACCATGAACTTTGTCTTACTCCCTGCGCGGCTAACGGTGCCTGATCCAGCCCGTCGCCTGCCAAAAACTGTATTTCACCTTCGAGATTATCTCCTTCGCTCCTCATCCGATGCATTCCTGTCTAGTAGTTTAGGTAAACATTCCTCCAGCCACCGTGCAAAGGGCCAGGCTTCGCTGCCCTCATGCAAGTAATTCATAGCCCTGTTACCATGGAATATTCCTACCCCCTCGCATCTAGTGTAGACACTTAGACGCTTGTACACGCACTAACAGTCAGTATAGTCAGTATAGAATAAGATTCTATCCTAAGAGACCTCTCTTTTTGGATGACACAGTTCTTTAAACATAGGATATTAGATATGATTTGGGATTAGGTTGACATAACCCCAGACTTTTGTCTCCACATGTAGAGCTAAATGTCAAGTCCCATCCTTCACCCTCTAGTTGCACGTCAATCACACGTCATGCGGCTGCGCGCGCATCTCTGCCAACTATTTCTGCTGACATTGCGAAATTCTTTCATGGAACCACCCATTTGTGACATCATACCTAATGACGTTCTTTAGTTACGCCTAGTTACACCCATTTTAGTTACGCATGTATGCCTTTATCTCTGTTATCAACTGTTACGCCTCCTGCATTTGCTTTACTGTAATGTATTTTCTATAAAACTGCCTATCTGTCAATAATATATGTTCCTTCCTTCCTGAACTTTCGTGGTGATGGAATAGAAGGCCCATAATTCGAATTATGTTCCTTTGTATAGGAATAAAGCCCGTTCCGAACCTCTAATACCACGGATTCTGCCTCTTATATTATTGAGCTATTCTTATTAATGTTCCGCATCAAATTAAGTTCCGGTAATTAAATTATTTACCACATATATGGCGCCCGAATAGGGACACTTTCTCATTTCACGCGCCGGAGGTGCGTTGCAGGCCCGGTCTCCTGCCACAGCGGGACGGACAACAACGCGTACCCACAGGATTTCCTGTATCTCCCTCCTGCCGAGCGGGGGTAACTGAGGCTGCGATCAACACCCAGACGAGGCGGTGAGAAGTGCGAAGTATCCCGACCAGAGCCTAGCTGAGAGAGCAAGATCCGAGGTATACAGAGGCCCACCAGGTTCCGAAGTTCCGAAGTTTCGAGTCGAGTCCAGTCCGGTCCAAGTCCAGTTCAAGTTCAGTTCCGAGGCCTTCCATTCCGAGCTACCCGGTGAGTACCATTGTCGGGGAGGCGTTCTGACGTGCACATAGGTTGTGCCGGTCAAGACGGGTTTGGGTACACAAATCCGGTCTGCACTGTTTCAGCAGTGTATCTGTACTGTTTAGCAGTATATCTAGTATGTCTAGTATATAATTCAGAATTACCTAGTTAGTGCCGAGTATTATGCTTAGTGACTAGATCCCTAAATGGCCATCATTGTTGTTCATTAAATGTTAAATGTTAAATGTTTTAAATACGTTCTGCATATTGTGGTGTGAATGACTGTTCATTATTGTGTTTTGTTGTATTAAACGTGTTCAAAATTAGGTATCAGATCAGTTCTCAATATGCCGCTCTTTTCGAAATTAAGACAGATCAAAACTAGAAAAGGGGTACTCGAAGAAGCTGTTCCCATTCCTCCTAGGGACACTCCAGGGTACTTCATGTATCATAAACATGGCCTAGACGCCATATTATTTCTTGATTTATGGGTAGACTACACCAAGGAATTACCAGAAAGTCAGAGGTGGCCCGCAGCTGGGACCTGGGATGCAGATTGCATCATGAAAGTAGAGGAAGAATTATGGAAAAAGAAAGCTAGACAATCACAGAAAGATGCCATTGAATTATGGCGTAAAGAATCGTATAGACGTACAGAAAAAGCACGCAGACAGGAAGAGAAGAGTAAGGAGAATTCAAATAAAGTCCGAGAAAATCTATTAATTGAAGAAGGTACCCGAGCAAAAGCAGAACAAGTAGACAGACAAAGAAATGCCCTTATGAATGGTATGTATCCTCTTTTGGCCGAAGGGTTACCTAAGGCTACTCTGGAGATACCCAAAGACTTGCCACCTCCATTGTTTCCGATAAAAGCACATCCCAAAGGGCATCCCAGAACCGCAGAAGATGTTTTCCTTTCCTCTTATTTAGACGACGCAGCTCCCGAGTATGCTAATACTGCACCACATAGACCGCCTGCTGAGGGGGTTCAACGCCAAGACCCTCCGTCTGTACCTCCGCAACAACAAACTCCGACACAAGTTCCGGCAAGCACATCTGTTTCTACAGCTGTACCCACACCTATGGTTGCTATATCACGTTCAACGAATCCTTTCACATCCAGCACCCCAGGCGGTGCTACAGGAGGTACAACAAACATTTTTTCCACGCCACCCAGAGTAAATAAACTTTCCTTTCAAGAATTAGCCCACCAACGTACGCCCAAACTAGTAACTCCCGACATGCTTAAGGAACTTCTAGTAGATTGTAGATATGACCCTGTGCCCGGCAAAAAGGATGAAATGCTGCTGGCCTCATTACGTATCCGACGAGCTGCAATATATTTAGGGAGGCTACCAGGAATGACTACACATTTAGAAAATATATATCATTTTGTCCAGTCAGGGCGAGATTCAGAAAGTATTAATAGAGCCATGGAGTACCAGAAAGTGGAGATACAGGGGGAACTGTTACGTTTCCTCATAAATTGTGTGGTCAGAAATCAAGACCGACCAGGGGTAAATCCGGAAGAAATGCGAATTCTTACCACATGGAGTCGGAATATATCAGAGGGGAGACATGATAAACTACTAAGTATAGTAGCTATGTGCCGAAAGATCCGCAAAGAAGTAGAACGAATACACGAAGAAAGATTGGCGGTAGACCAGCCTGAACAAAACGAGGAGGAGGAAGAATTAGAACTGCCCACAGGACAGTTAGAAACTATGGCCTATGTAGGTAAAGGAAGACCCCATAATAATACCAGAGGCTTTACTGATCCGATACGTCCGATACGTCCAGAAAATAACAGAAATTTCCAAACCCCTATAATAAATATAAGGTCCCCCGAACATTCGTTCCAAGCCGCTGACAAATTACTTCGAGAACGAAGGGGTTATCATATACTAGATTCTATGGACGAACAAGAATTAGCCAGGTCAGCCGTTCACTGGGTTGACAGTCCCGGAAAATATAGTGATGATACACTAGCACACACGTTTTTGAACCTCACCCCAGATGAACAGCGTTTAGCTGGTATCTACATGATTCAACAACTCCTTATATTATATGAAAGCCAACACTCCGATCCTGGTCCCTTACCTGATATGTTAACCGAATTACTCACGAATAAATGGAGAGGTTCAGGTACTGAGTTAATTAGAGAAATACTAGAATACAGAAAGCAGTACATTCTTTTTGTATGCCCCGAACATGTCTCACTGCCCATCAAGGAAAGAACGACGTATTATATGGATAGACAGAATCCCTTACGCGAAGTACACCCGATAAAAGGCGATGACAATCAGTTTAAACGTGTGTTTGTATACACACCCATATCTAAAATGGAACTATTAGAAATGAAGAAAGTGGTACCCAGTCATGACAAAGACCCAGCGGGTTTCCACCGTGAAATTAAAGACATGTTGCTCATGGGAGAGTATACCTATCCCGACATTATGAAAATATTAAAGGTATTAATGCCTGCGGGCATTTATGAAAAACTCAAAGAAAAGGATTGGGAGGTGGGAGACCAAAAGATAGATTGGACAGCATTAGAAAACGAAGAAACAGCTCGAGGTCCAGGTTTAGGGCTTGGGGAAAAGACCAAAATACTACCAGGTTTACTAGTACAGGTACTGCCACGTTTATTAACTACGAAAAAGGAAGACTGGGGTGCAATCTCAGCCTGTAAACAAAAGCAAGATGAAGACACTAGTGATTTTTATGCCCGATTCGAAAAATGTTTTGGTATAAATAGTGGAATAAAAGCAAGTAGCGAATCGTATCCACATCTGTTTGTGACAAAATTAGTTGAAAATGCTCTGCCCCAAGTTAAGAATAGAGTATTGAAATTCGAGAGTACCTGGCAAGGTAACACTCCGTCACAAATGTTACAAATGCTACAGTACCATCACAATAGAATTAGAGAGGAACAAGAACATGAACAAAGACGCATGAAAGACACGAAAATGAAAATGCTAGTTTCCCAGACAGTTCCAGCTGACGGTCATAAAAAGGGTATGACACAGTCCAGTGTTTCAGCAGGTTCTGTAAAAGGGACATGCAACTATTGTAAACAGCCAGGTCATTATGTACACGATTGTCCAGTTTTAAAACATAATATCGCCATAGGTAATACAAAAGAAAGACCACGGCCATTTAGACAGGATCAGAACCAACAAGGAGCCCCGCAGCATGCACAGGCCATGCCAGCTCCGCAACAGTCTATGCCAGCTCCACCACCGCAGCCTATTGCTGCCACACCAACAACGACACGACAGATGTATCAGACCGCACAGTATGACTACCCCGATTATCAACGATACTCATGAAACAGCCTAGAGAGGGAAGTTGGCTTACCCCTTATCGAGGTCCCTGTAGATCAAGAAGGACCTAATGTACACAGTGAACTATTAGGCCAGGACAGAAAATTTTTACTTGATACAGGGGCAAGCCGAACAACCATAAAACGTAGTGAAGTTCCAGGGGCACCCCTCTCAGGCTCACAGAATATTTCCCTTGGTTTTTCAGGAAAACCTATCATTAACGAGGTATCACAGCCTCTTCCACTCACGATTGGTCCCTTGACACGAACTACAGATTTATTACTTACTAAATCATGTCCAGAAAACTTGTTAGGTATAAAAACATTGAAAGCTCTAGGAGCTATAATATGTTGTTCTCCGGAAGGAGTAAGATTGTTTTTACGTGATTTCAAAGGGCACTACGTGTCCCGAGACATGGATCACCGACTGCAGACTTTACCCACACATTTATGGGCGCAAGGCCCTACAGATGTTGGTTGCATGAACATTACACCATATCGAGTCACACTAAAGACAGGAGTGGTACTACCACGAATGCGACAATACAAGTTACCCCCAGATGCTGTAGTGGCTTTACTGCAAATCGTTGACGAGCTTATTACCCAAGGAGTGGTTGTGGAAACCGACTCCAATGTATGTAATTCCCCGATAATCCCGATTCTTAAACGAACTGATCCAAAAGCCCCGCCAGTATATCGATTGGTTATTGATCTGCGCGAATTAAATAAATGTATTGTACCACAATACCCCGTAGTTCCAGACATTTCTTCATTACTGACAGCCATTGATTCCGAAGCAACATTCTTTACTGTAATTGATCTCAAGAATGCCTTTTTCAGCGTCCCAATAGATCCGGAAAGCCAATACTTGTTCGGATTTAGTTTAAATGGACGAAGCTTTAAATTCACACGCGCACCTCAAGGATTCACAGAAAGCCCCAGCATCTATAGCCAAGCACTGAAACGAGAACTTGACAGTATCCACATGCCAGTCAACACTGCCCTGCTTCAATATGTCGATGATCTGCTGATCACCGCTAGAAGCGAACCTGAATGTGAAAAAGCTTCGCTGACGGTTTTACAATTTTTGGCCGAAAAGGGGCACAAGGTGTCCCCTTCTAAGCTGCAATTCTGTGTCCAGCGAGTTGTTTACCTTGGGCACTCGCTGTCCAAGGAGGGAAGGCAGCTTACATCCGACCGCATCCAGTTAATTGCTAACATGCCAATACCCAAGACACAAAAGGAGGTACGGGCTTTTATAGGCCTCACTTCATATTGTAGGCAGTGGATCCCTCAGTATGCATTTCTAGCAAAACCACTCATTCAGTTGACAACACAGGAGGCGGCCACATCGACTGTCCTCCCTTGGACTCAGGAACATACACAAGCTTTTGAAAGCCTAAAGAAAGCTTTATGTCAAGCACCTGTTTTAGCAACACCATGTTACAATAAACATTTCACGCTCTTTGTTACAGAACGCGAAGGTACTGCTTTGTCAGTACTCACACAGGAACAAGCAGGATCACACAAACCATGTGCTTATTTTTCTAGTACATTAGATCCCGTAGCTCAGGCTCTGCCTGCGTGCCTGAAATCAGTGGCAGCAACAGCTTTAGCAATCAGACAAAGCGATGCCATAGTGTTAGGACATCCATTGACAGTACAAGTACCACACGCAGTAGAGGTTCTTGTGAACAGAACGCAAACACAACACTTGACTATAGCAAGACTCACCGGTTACGAATTAACATTGTTTCAGCCACACATAGAAATCAGACGTTGTAGTACATTGAATCCTGCCACACTTTTGCCAGTAAACGGAACAGACCCACTAGCACATGATTGTATTGAAGTTATTACTATCACGACGAAACCCAGACAAGACTTGACAGACGTCCCATTGTCAGATCCAGACCTGACGTTGTATGTAGATGGGTCATGTATGAGAACAAGTACAGGAGAGCTAGTGGCCGCGTATGCAGTCACAACAGACACTGAAGTCATTGAAACAAATTGCATAAATACCTTGTCAGCTCAAGCAGCAGAGCTCATCGCTCTGACACAAGCCTGTATTCAAGCCACAAATAAGAAAGTCAACATATACACTGATTCACGTTATGCATTCGGAGTTGTACATGACTTCGGCGTGCTGTGGCGAGAGAGAGGTTATTTAACTTCTCACGGTGCCCACATTCAGCACGGACCCCTCATTCATGCCTTATTAGATGCAATACATCTACCCACTGCAATATCAATTATGAAATGTAAAGCTCATACGAAAGTTACTGATATCATTTCCCAAGGCAATGATCTAGCTGACAGAACAGCTAAACAGACTGCTCAAACTCACATGTCTGACATGACAAAGACAATAGTTCTGACACCAACACATTGCATGACGGTTAAGGATCCCGCTCTTGACGTAATTGACATACAGACACACGCTACACCTGATGAAATAAAGAAATGGACTGAATTAGGAGGGATCCAAACGAATCAAGGATGGATGACGAAGGAAAAATCTATATGGTTTCTTCCCGACTCAATGGTCCAAGTTATCATTCATACAATACATAGTCCAGCGCACCTAGGAGAAAAAGCTATGCTAGACAGCATTCAACACATTTGGTTCAACAAACATTTACGAGCAGCAGCTAAACAAAAAGTTCGTACCTGTATGATCTGTTGTCAGTTTAACCCAGGTAAAAGCATTCCCGTAGAACAGGGTGGATTTCAGCCTCCTGATCACCCTTTTGAAGTCCTCCAGATGGATTATATCCAGATGGAACGATGTCGAGGATTCAAATATGTTCTTGTAGTTGTTTGTGCTCTTTCCCGTTGGACAGAAGCATACCCGGTCTCAGATTACACTGCCCCGACTACTGCCAAACAGTTAGTTCGAGAATTCTTCCCACGGTACGGTTTACCACGTGTTGTCTACTCAGATAACGGCCAGCCGTTCTCATCCGAACTAATGAAACACGTTTCACTTTTGTTAGGCTATCAATGGAGATTTCACTGTGTCCGACACCCCGAGGCAGCAGGTCTCGTGGAACGACATAATCAAACTCTGAAAATTAGATTGTCCAAAATATGTAGACAGAAAGGTGTCGATTGGGTAGTAGCCTTACCAGTTGCACTCTTTTACATGAGAATGGTAGCGCACTCTCGAACAGGGCTATCCCCGTATGAGGTGATCTTCGGTAGACCACCAAATATGTGGGGGACGCCTATACCTCGTAAAATAACTGACGTTGACTGTAATATGCTGACAGATTACCTGGCTTCCTTGATGTCTGCACTACAATCTTGTCGTTCACAGGGGTAGCTGCAGCCTTTCCCGACAACACCGAGGTGAAACCCCATGACGTAGTTCCCGGGGACCTGGTGTTAGTGCGTAATTTTGACCGGAAGACTCAGCTGGATCCTAGGTGGAAATCGCCTCAACTTGTACTGCTCACCACGAGGACAGCCGTGAAGATCGAAGGTCGCAAAGGTTGGATACACTCGAGTCATATCAAGAAATTTTATGGACTACCATCCGATATAGAGACTAAACCCTGTATTTCCTCAAAGACAGACTCAAAGCTCCCTTTGGTTGAGCAATCGAACTCAGAACTATATAGACTAAAATTGAGGTCCAGTCAGTCAGACAATTTGATTGTTTAAGTCCTCCCCAAGGTGAATCGGTTGAATTTGTCTCTGACATGTATCCTCTGGACCGGAATAGAGAAAGAAATAATCAAATGCTGCTCAAAAGACATGCGTACTGTAAATCACTGCGTAGTCATTGCACAGTGACGTTATTAATTTTGTTTTTCTTAAGTCTTTTAATAATCACTGCAAGTATATTGTTGCACATATATTATCCTATTTCTAAACATGTTTACAATGTTACTGCTGAACATTCTTTTAGTGAATTACCCCCGCATGAGTTGTCATATAGATTTGCGCTGCGCAACAACACTTTTATTAGTATGTTACATCATTCCCATCAAACTAGCAATGCTACAAATTGTTGGATATGTGGCCGACTCCCTCCCTATCAGAACTATAAGGGAGTTTTGCCCCTCTTTCCCTATCCGTTCACACACAATGGCTCCTGTGGAGCATGGTTTAGTTTGATCAATTCCCTAGACTCGAATTCCGCAGTTTATCAAGACAACTGGGTATGGGGAAACCTGAACTTAGTTTTGCTTAAGGTCTGCTACCCTAACAAGGAGGGACTTCCCAAAAGAACAGGAACTGATCTAGAAAATGAAGTATATGGATTAGGTAATTTTACACTTAACCTCATGATCCTGAACGTTGAATCTGAAGCTACACCCATATTGCCCGCCATGTCGGTATTCCCAGTAAAAGGGGAACTATGTATAAGAAAGAATGGCTCCATACACATGGGCCATAGTAAATGCACCACTGTGATAAAATTCAGTGATCAAGGCAAGTCTACATTTAGAGCTTCTCGTCATTCCTACTTTATATGTGGCCAGACCGCATATATACGCCTACCTCTAGATTGGGATGGTACCTGTTATATAGCATTCCTCCTACCACCTGTTTTCCTAGCTCCTCCTGATTATCATAGAAATACTCATTTAGTACACAATAGACAGCAGAGAGATCTCCCAATCGTCGATTACACTGAAACAGCATGGGAAAAATACACAGATTTCAATAAAGGTTTCTTTCCTTATATAGGTACAGTCACTAATAGTAAGTTGATACGTAGATTAACCAGAACCCTCGAAGCAGTAGTGAACGAAACTATTTCCGCCTTAGGCAATTTAACAGAAGAACAGTCTGCTATGCGGATTGTTGTGCTTCAGAATCGTCTTGTCCTTGACGTCATCCTGGCCGATAGGGGCGGAGCTTGTAGGGTCATCGGATCAAGTTGTTGCATTTTCATACCAGAAAATTCGCCGTCAGTATATAAAGCCATAACCCGCCTTCATAAGATTGTAAGCCAGATACACCAGAGTCCAGGCACCTGGACTTGGTCCGGTTGGTTCTGGGGCGTGTTGTCAGCCTGGGGATGGAGAATGCTCTCCTTCCTAGGTATTGGCTTTCTCATACTATTCAGTTGCTGCTTATGTCTACAATGTGGGCCAGCGATTTGTGGTCTGTGTGCCACCTCGTGTATCCCACATCCAAGTTTTCGTTCAAGATCCCGGAAGAAGAAAGAAGAGCAAATGATGTTATATGAACAGATCGATGGATTGATGAAGATTGATATCTCCTAAGGGCAAGTAGGGGACAAGGAGGGAATGTGGAAATATGGATTTTTATGGTCGGTTATGTCCCCTATCTTGGACCCCAACGGTTTCATGTATAAGTCACAAGTACATGTATGTTCCCTTTAGTTCCAGTTATAAAGACGCAAATACATGTGCGTCCACCGTCAACATGTCCTCTTTCAGATCCGCCATGAATGGGCCGGATATTCTATTCCTAGGTATGAAAGGCCACCGGCTTTATATGGTTCACTTCCCACATTTCTACAGATTCAGGCGAGTAGGCCCGAATTCTGCCACCAAGCCTTTTTTTGCCTTCTGCCTCTGAAAGCTCCAGTCTGAGCCTGCATCTGTGACCATGAACTTTGTCTTACTCCCTGCGCGGCTAACGGTGCCTGATCCAGCCCGTCGCCTGCCAAAAACTGTATTTCACCTTCGAGATTATCTCCTTCGCTCCTCATCCGATGCATTCCTGTCTAGTAGTTTAGGTAAACATTCCTCCAGCTACCGTGCAAAGGGCCAGGCTTCGCTGCCCTCATGCAAGTAATTCATAGCCCTGTTACCATGGAATATTCCTACCCCCTCGCATCTAGTGTAGACACTTAGACGCTTGTACACGCACTAACAGTCAGTATAGTCAGTATAGAATAAGATTCTATCCTAAGAGACCTCTCTTTTTGGATAACACAGTTCTTTAAACATAGGATATTAGATATGATTTGGGATTAGGTTGACATAACCCCAGACTTTTGTCTCCACATGTAGAGCTAAATGTCAAGTCCCATCCTTCACCCTCTCGTTGCACGTCAATCACACGTCATGCGGCTGCGCGCGCATCTCTGCCAACTATTTCTGCTGACATTGCGAAATTCTTTCATGGAACCACCCATTTGTGACATCATACCTAATGACGTTCTTTAGTTACGCCTAGTTACACCCATTTTAGTTACGCATGTATGCCTTTATCTCTGTTATCAACTGTTACGCCTCCTGCATTTGCTTTACTGTAATGTATTTTCTATAAAACTGCCTATCTGTCAATAATATATGTTCCTTCCTTCCTGAACTTTCGTGGTGATGGAATAGAAGGCCCATAATTCGAATTATGTTCCTTTGTATATGAATAAAGCCCGTTCCGAACCTCTAATACCACGGATTCTGCCTCTTATATTATTGAGCTATTCTTATTAATGTTCCGCATCAAATTAAGTTCCGGTAATTAAATTATTTACCACAACTTCATACATTCGATGGGAAGGAACGGAAATGCATGTATGGGTTATACTTCATTGCTACTCATGGTGCAGTTGCTGGCCCTAGAAACATTGTGACTTGCTGTGATGGCATGAGGTAACCAACTTCTTTGGTGCACTTGTGCAAGTACCATCTATATGTATGCCACTTACAAGTCTTGAGCAAAGAAAGGACTCATGAGAGGTGTGTTTTTGGGTTCCTCGTAGCCAAAATATGCAGCATTGAGGTGCAATCTATTAAGACATGCGCCATCAATCTGCATAATGAAGGCAATTAGTGGCCTCATAGTAATGCTTATTAGTTGCTGTGCTGCACTATGATCAGGCGGAACCAAGTCCATGTCGCACTGGAACTAGACAGTAGCCCTGGGGAAAAAACACTGACACCACACATCACTCTCCGTTTGGAACTAAGCCTTGAGTTAGTAGTCCCCATTTATTATATCACCTTGGTCGCATTTTGCATGCCTGCATCACTGCTCTTGCGGTGAGCCCGGGTGACTCAATACATTCTATCCCACATTAGACATCTGGGGCTACCCCTACCTTGGCACACACAAATTCACAAAGTCTCTGGCTAAGTGCTGGTTTGGGCCTCATGTCATACCGGTGGATCCTCCTGCTCTTTAGAGTCATGGACTCCTCCACTCCCCCAGTACTGACCGGACCTCGCTGATGAGAAGTGATGGCTCTCCTCGATTCTGCGTTATCAGGGCCTCCGGTTCACCAGTTGTTGCTACTCCATTTTCGCAGTTGGGTATCATTACATCCTGGGTTTCCAACTCATCATCATTCTCCTCCACCCTTCTGTCTGGTGCCATGATGGGCCTGACACATGAAATGTTTCTCGTTGTTAATTCCTGCCCTCCATGAGCGGTGATCAATGATCCTGTTCACCATGCTCACTGTCCAAGTGACCCTCTTGAAAAGGGTGCGGAACTGTCCCCCACCACCAGGTGTCTTTTGACTACCCGCTGGGCTTGACTGGCTCTCTCGTTTGTCTTCTGCCTTCTCAGATGGTTTCCCTCCTTGCAGAGGGGTTCTGGCGGGCAACCTGGCCCAGTTGGGATACTATCTGTGACTGGCCTTCGGCCCATGAGGTGCATTGGTGTTCCCTGTGTCGTGCAGTGAGGGGTGTTGTGGTAGACTCTTAGGAATCTGTGCAGTTCCCTTTCACTGTCATTGTTCTGGTCGACTGCCACACGTAGTGCTTTATTTAGGGTCCACATGACTCGTTCTACAGTACCATTCACCTGGAGTCAATGTGGTGTTATGTTCTGGTGTCGGATCTCCAGTGTTGTTTGGTATTCTCTTAATTCCACCCCTTGAAAAGGAGGGCCATTGTCAGATCTGTTTACCCCTGGTATGCCATCTGCTGCAAATGTTTTTTCCAGAAGATGTTTAACTTGAGAAAACGATGTAGTTGCTACCAGCTCTTCTACTGGATATTTGTACTGGTCATCTACCCTGACAGTGGTCAGTCTCCCATCCTGGAAAATTCCAATGTCTAGACTTACTTTCTCCCACATGGAGGTGTAGCCATCTACCGTTACCACTGGGGCAGGCGCAGCAGGGCTCCCCATGATCTGGCATGTCTGGAAGAGTCGCACAGTTTCCATCCATGCCTGAAAACTACACTTTGCCTCACACCCTTGCTTTGGTCTTCTCTGTGCTGTGGTGACATTCATGTGCCAAGTTGATAAACCTTCTCTCCAGGGATTCGGAAACTATGATGTGGTGACCTCTCGTTATTATTCCTTCCACCATTGAGCTTAAGTCATCTCTTACTCTCCACACATGTAAGAGGCTCGTCCTTTCCTCAGGGAGCCACTGGTTCGCATCTTGAAGAAATAGCCACCTCGCATTTCCGCTCATGGCCTCTTCCACTTGTCTGAGACAGTCGTCCTCTGATGTTGTCTGCCTGATGTCGTTGAGTGTCATCGCTCTGGGGCATGCAATCATGGTCACCATGCCTACAATCTCTTCCGCCCCCTCGCAGTTTCCACTCGATTCCTCAGTCCATTCAGGAGGGTGCCTAGAGAGGAAGTCATCCGGGTTTCAAGCTCGTGGTCGGTAGTTCACCCTGAACCGGTACGGTAGAAGCTGCACTGTCCAGCGCTCGATCCTGTTGGGTGGATGTGGTGCTGTCTCAACACAGACTTAGTAAAGGCTTGTTGTCAGTTATCACTTTGAACTCTTGCCAGTATATGGAGAGTGAAAATTGTGACACACCCATTTGATGGCAAGAACCTCTCGTTCAATTTATGTGTGGTGCACTAAGGTGGCTGTCAGCGTGCGACTCACAAATGCTAGTGGAGCTTATACTCATGGCTCCTGTTCTCTTGTTGAGCGTCATTTCCATTTTGTCTGCCCTGGTGCTAGACAGATCATTAGTGTGAGCCAGAATGAGAATGTCCTTTAGCTTTATCCTGGGTTGTCTGAATATCAGCCTCCTAAAGTTTGCCGAGGTGCATCCTTGTATCAATAATGCCCATGAATTCTTTTGCTGATCATCATCTGTGCAGGTGCTAGCTAGGGCCCTAAATCATGCGAAGAAGTTGCCCATCAATTCCCCTTCTCTCTGCCATGCCTTGCCCAGCTTGAAGTGCTCAAAATCGGGGTTATGTTGTTGGTCAAGGTGTGCATTCAGGGCTGTTATGGTGGTGTCAGTCGTCCCCTCCCCCCAGCAGTGTACAAAGGTGATGGAACAGCTTGTAGATCTCATCTTCCCCAAAATGCAATAGTAACGATCTTTTGACTTCATTGTCCTTCTCCATTGTGGCCCTGAAGCAGTTCTCCAGTCTCCCCATCAAGGGCTGGGGGTGACCGGGTCCACAAGTTCACTGAAAGTTGCAATGGCACAGATGGACAAATAACTGGTGAGGCCACAGTGATGGGACCTGTGCATTGACCACCATTCTCTGTTGGGCCACATCGCCGAATACTTGTCTCCATCCCAGCCCCAATCAACAGTTGGTTGATCCTGGCTCACTGTGACACCACCAGTGCCAGAATCATGTTTTGGGGCTCCCTTAGTTGCACAGACAATTGCCCTTGTTATGCCTCAGTCACTTGCCTCTGTTGTACAAGGGTTAAAATAGGAGCTCCTTTTTTTTGTCCTTGTGTGTGCCCACCTGAGACATTCAGGGGCTGGATTGCTGAGGTCTGTGTGTGAGGATGGGGCATGGTAACCACCGACCTTCACTAGGTGTTGCTGTGTCACTACAGTCAGCTCACCTCCTCTGAGAGCACGCATGCATCAGGATTTTCTACTACTTCCTTAGCCTCTTCGCTGCGGTGCAAATTCCGCCGCAGCGTGCTGAACATTCCAATCGCGGGCGTGGTCATGATGGCTCCCGGCCGTCGTCCGCACACGCCCACCGTGACTCATGACGGCCGGGAGCCGTCATGAGCATGGAAGAGGCTAGTGCACTGCCTCCTTATAAGGTGTCAGCGCAAGTGCGGCCGGCCACATGTTAGGGCCACACCGCTACTCACCATCGAGGTCGGGTCATGCATAATGGTGCTGAGGCGAATAGGGAAGGGGATGTAATGCCCACACTGGTGCTAATGGCATGGGGTTCGGCACTCTCCCACGGCCACGCTGTCTCATGGTCCTCACAACCAGTTTCTGTGCGATGATCAGGCAGGACTACTCCCATGATGTGCTGGACATAGACAGTAGTCCTGGAGGAAAACACTGTCCCCGCGCATCACGTTCCATTCAGGACTGAGAATTGAGCAACTAATGCCCATTTATTATATCACCTTGACCACGCCCTGCTGAGGTGTTACTTGTCTGCATCACTGGTCTTGCATGGAGCCTGGGAGGCTCACTACAGTTATCACAAAGACTTTGGGCCTCATTAACAAGGCCATTGCGCTGCCAGTGCAACACTTTTTGTGACGCACTGGTGGCGCACTGTGCCTGCCCGTAAATCCAAGGGCACGCAAAGTCAAGTTTTCAAAAAAAGGCGGGGTGCGCGCACGGTGCGCGCACGGTGAAAAACCCTAAAAAAAAAATTACTTTAAAACTGTTTATAATTTTATAGAAGATATTAACTATGCTGTTCAACTTTATCCAAATTCAAATAAAAAAAGCTGTGCCATTCCAAATTACAGGATACAGACAATCTATAACTATATACATAGGTAGTTTATTGTAAAATAAATATATATAAAAAAAAAAACATACATAAATTAGCATTTAAAAAACCTTACAAATTCACTAAAAAAAACATAGGTTACACATACGTTATAGTTAGGAATTAGCATTTAAAAAACCTTGCAAATTCACTGAAAAAACCATAGGTTTCACACACGTTATAGTTAGGAATTAGCATTTAAAAAACCTTGCAAATTCACTTAAAAAACCATAGGTTTCACACATGTTATAGTTAGCTGGACATTTCACTCGTAAAAAACCAATGAAATTCCCCCGTTATAGTTAGTTCAGGTAACTATAACTCACGCAACCGCAATCCACTGCTGATGACGTCACATATTACATCACTGATGAAATCATCCAGTGAATATGTGTCTCTCTGAAAATTAAATGTTTTATATATGTATATCTAAAGGTTAATGGAAGAATAAACCAGTATATGTGTCTAAATGGATGTTTTTATTTGTAAAATTAATTGTATAACTGACTTATTAACAGTATCTTAGTGAATACAGTGATGTAATATGTGACGTCATCAGCAGTGGATTGCGGTCGCGTGAGTTATAGTTACCTGAACTAACTATAACGGGGGAATTTCATTGGTTTTTTTACGAGTGAAATGTCCAGCTAACTATAACATGTGTGAAACCTATGGTTTTTTAAGTGAATATATATATATATATGTATATACACACACACACAAAATATATGTATTTATTTCAAAAACACACCCTACTAGTCTCTTTATGAGGCTAGAGGTCCAAACACATAAGTTACACTTCAAATAGTACAGTAAAATAGCACAAATACACGTCAGGCCCTAGGGGCGAGCCAAACCATATACTAAAATAGTGGTATAAGAACCACGACTTAACTAGACACAAGGCCTAGAGCCTGTAGAATCGCTGGGAACCCAAGGAACCTCCCAAGGTAGTGACACAGGGGATCCACGGGGGCACATGTGCAGTGTGAGAACACAACCGCGAGCTCCCGTTAGCTTCTATGGGGAAAGTCGTGGTTAGATTTGTAAAGATTAGGGACACTTAGAGACGAACTAGGGCCAAACCCTTTTGGACTTAGGAAGTTCTAGGGTCAACACCCACGGGAGCACCGGAGTACTTGAGTTACCTCATCCAGGGAAGCCCGGTGCATAGGTGTCAAATAGTGTTGGATCGCGTCGTCATTTTCAGTGGGAGCTGGCGAAGAAGTGCTGCTGCCGGGAAGATGCGAAGTGTCCGAAGAGATCCAAGCCTGGATCAAAGTCGAGAAGAACCTGAAAGTAGAGGGGACAGAGTCTGGGTCACTAGCCAGTGACCAGGGGCACGATAGGCGAATGCCCACCGAAGTCGGGTAATTTCAGGTGAAGGAGGTGAAGCTTGACTCTTCAGCCACGAGGACCAGTAAGCGTCGAGGACAACCAGGAGCTGGATTCGAGCTGTCCCATGAAGGATGTCGAGTGCTGCAGCGTCGGTGCCCGGATTGGACACAACAAGCCTTGGCAACAGCAACCCACGCAGAAAGGAGAAAGATGCTTCGGTGCAGACCAGCAAGGTCTGAGAGACTCACCACTTGGTAGGGAGTCAGGGCACGTCTGGAGCAACCAGGGAAGCCCAAGGAAAATCAAAGTTACCTTCACAGGGACCCACCAGGTGACAGGCCAGGGATCGCGAAGGGACCTCGAGAGGAAACAAGGGTACTCGGGGTACCTAGGCCGACAATCTTCGGTGGATTCTCTACTCGAGGTGGGGGATACAAGTGACCCCTAGCATGACTTCAAGAGACGTCGACAAGTCAATGCACTTGCAAAAGTGTACGGTGACCAGGAGTTCTGGTTCCGCGTTACGAGGGCTGCGGGTCTCAGCTTTGCTGGGGGCTCGGGTCGGCCTCTGAAAAGTCTGGAAATTCTGTGTTGCAAAGTCTTTGGCTTCCGGCGGGAGCTTTGGAGATGCAGACTGGCAATTGCTTTGTTGGTGCCTGCCAAGCAGGGGAGTCACTCCTTGACCCCAAGGGAGATTTCTTCAGTCCTCTAGTCTTGAGTAGAGAGTCGAAGTTCCAGGATCCAGCTTCAGAATTTTGTCCAGGGATTTCTAAAGTCCTGTTGCCAGGGATTCCTTACTTATACCTAAGGAAGGGGTTGGACTAGCTCTGGGGACCCACCTATGGGAGGGTTTGGTAAGAGGTTGGCTACACCCATTGCTTTTGTCCAGTTTCGTGGCAGAGCAGGGGCTGGTAGCCCCTGAACCGGTTTGAGCTGGACTATGCACAGGGACCCCAAATGTGCCCCCAGTGCAGGACTTCAAAGCACTCTGAGAGTGCTCCCACCCAGCCCCAATACACATCAGCCTGTCTGGGAGGTGGTTAAACCTCCCTGTGACAGGAAACCTATTGCCCAGGCCTCTCCTGCCAGAGTTTCGGTCAGCAGCAGGAGGCCAGACCCGTGTCTGTGGCTGCAGCATCCATTTTGTGATGCCAGGGCTCTGTTAAGTTTCTTCCGGGTATACCAGTGCTGCCATGTCTCTCTCTCTAGAAGGGTGGGATCATACTCCCACACCAGTTACTGGTGTGGGGGTATGATTCCAAGGTGTTTGACACCAAACACAACATGTTTCCGTGCAGCCAGTCCAAAGTTAGCATTTACCATTGGGTTATAATGCACTTAAGAGTATATGGTCAGACTTCACCACTGACAACCCAGGAAAAGAGATTCTGAAGGCTGCAGAGGGGCTCAGCTCATGCCTGGCCACCCTCTCACATATAACCAAGCACCCTGCCTTCAGGATTGATAAGGCCTGCCATAGGGGTGACTGATAGGTTTCTATGTGCAGTGATGGGTGAGGTATAGTGAACCTATACCTTAGTAAGGGGTGCATGCACCACCTTACCCAGACTGCAGTAGCAGACCTGTGGTGTCATTTTGGAGGGCTTTCCAGGGGTGGCACAATATATGCTTCAGCCCCTGGTAGGCCTCTGGGGTACCTATGCCCTGGGTACATACTATACCATATACTAGGGACTCACAAGGGTACCTCAGGATCCAATCTGGAGTGTACCTAAAGTAGATGGAATCAATTTAGAGAGGAAGAGGCTAGGCTGGGGCCCTGATTAGCAGGGTCCCAGCCAGACTAAAGTCGAAAAACAGTGAAACACCAGCAAAAAGTGGGGGTAACCAGGTGAAGCAGATCCCTTTCTCCTACAAATGTGCACACTTTTTAATGGACCCTCAAGATGCCTGGACCTTCGTATAACACTACAATATATGAGAAAGGCCAACCTTCAAGCAATCATCTCAACAATTCTCTTGCTCCGATTTCTGAAATCGTTGATCTAAACAGCAGTTAAGCACTTCCTCAAGCACAATGCCTTCACACGATCAGGAGGAGAGGCGAGCTGTCAATGTATTAGCTGCAACAATTAAGGACATTAGCATAGGAAGATCACTAAATGAAGCACCAAACTCTACATCTGATGCAGAATTCAGAGAGTCATTGGTTTCCAGCAATCTAGGTCTATGTGTGTTGTTAGTCTGGCAAGGCTCAGATATTTCTTTTCAGTAATATTTCCCTTGATCATCACTTGTACACAAGAATATCTAGACACTCCTTGCTAAAGCTGCTTCCTGAACAGCCTTTGGTTATTTGTAGGTTTATCATTATGTCTGTTCTATGCAATGAGGTTTTTAGGATCTTCTTAGTGGCTAAGCTTATCTTGTTGGCGTGGGTTGTTTTCAGTTCCTTAGGTTGTCATTTTGAAATTAACATACTTTGCATGGTTTTTTCTTTACAGAGCAGATTTCACGTAACTAAGGTGTGATACATGCAATTATTCAGCTTCAAAACGAGGTATAAAGAAAGAGAATGATTGTATGCACTGTGCTCGAAACAACAGTACAGATATAAAAAAATAGAGAGTGAGCGAGACAAACAGCAATACAGTAATCAAGCATGTGTAAGTCCAGAGTGAGTGGCAAAACCTGTAGGAATACGATTGGTGTGCTTTAGTAGTGAAGTGGAGGCAGAATGTGAGCATACCTGCTCTGGAACCTTCCAGTTTCTAAGTATCAGTCTGGAACTGAGGGAGCAGCTCTTTAGTCCTCCCACCTCATTAGGAGGTTAGGAGAATTAAGAGGTGCCTTTGGGACAACCTTTTCAGTAGTGGGGCTTCTCCTGGAGGGTGGCCCTGGAGTCTCCAGTGCCCAAGGACTGGATAGTCGGTAACTAGGCCAGGTTCACACTATATGCAGGCAGCTTCCTGTTAGCACATGGGCCCCACTGCACCCCAGTGCACTGTCCAGGTATAGGCTTGCTGCTGATATTTGACCTGTATTCATGTCAGAAAGCAGCATGTTTTTAAGATGGCAAATTTTCCAGTGAGCGTTTAGGAAGGATGAAACTCACATCACTCACAAGATTCTGTGCCACCTCTCTGCTGTCTCCTGCACCAAAGTAGGTGATGAACACTATGGGTTGTTTCTGCCATGGAGGGATAAGTCATCTCTGCACTTTGTACTTCAGTGATAGAACTGTAACAATACTTTGTGTAAGTGGAAGCCACGAGGGCCTGTATGAATGAAAGAAAATGTTTGTGTTTCCTTGGAGGAGTAATGGACTTGCATATATTTTGATGTGCGTGAATTAATTAATGGGAAACTAAAACTGAGAAACCACATTGGACGAAACCAAATCATGGATAAACATTTTTAAGGAAAGACAATTTTAACGAAACACAAAAATATCTAAAATGAATGGAAACATTTTAAAAGAAAGATAATTTTGAGAAAAAATTCAAAATTACATTAAACTTGTGTGGAGTTTAGGGCTACTGTGGGGTTTTTGGGTTTGGGGATGTTAATGCCATTTATAACATGCTCAAATTATGGGTAATGTTTAGGGTAAGGATGGGTTTTTAGGGGTTAAGAATAATTGGAGTTCAGGCTTAGAAAGGGAGTTTTAGGGTTCAGAGATGGGTGGAATGTAGGGGTGGTGAGGGGTATTTAGGGTTCAAGGATAAGTGGTGTTTAGGTGTGTGAGGTGTTTTTAGCATTCAGGCATGGGTGGAGTGTAAGGGTTTCAGGGTTCATGGACGGGCGGAGTTTATGGCTGGTGAGGGATTTTAAGGTTCAATTATGGGTTGTGGCTGGGGTGGGGAAGAGTTTTTAGGGTTCAGGATGAGGTGAAGTTTAGGGTGGTTGGGGGTTTTTAGGATTCAGAGATGGGTGGAGTTTAGATGTAGAAAGAGGTTTTTAGGGTTGAGGGATGAGTCGTTTAGGGTGATGAGGGGTTCTTATTGGTCATGGTTGACTGGTGTCTGAGGGCAGGGAGGGTTCTATAGGGTTGAGGGATGGGTAGAGTTTTGCTGTGCTGATATGTTTTAAGGGGTATGGGATGGGTGTTGTTTAGGCATAGAAAGGGGTTTTAGGTTTGCACTGGGGTAATGATTGATTATATAGTTCATGGATGGTATATCTTTGACTTAGAAAGAGCTTTTAGGCTTCAGGGTTGAGTTGTAGTGAGGGTTTTTAGGGTGCATGGATTGATGGTGTTTACTGGATTGATGGTGTTTACTGGTGGTGATGGGTGAGCGAATTAAAAGCATCCAAAATAATTTTTGACAATGTAAAATATATAAACATGAAATAATGTTCCCCGAAGTAAAGCGCTGAAATAAATATCTCCTTCAAATCTATTTCTGAAAGTAAGACCTGCAACAATTGCATTTCCACTTAAAAAAATAAGCATTCAAAAGCTAATTTCAACCAAAAAGCCATTCTATGAATTCGTTTCTATGAAAAGGTAAATGCTATTTATTCTGAAAATGTACATTAAACAGTTTAGATGAAATGGTTTCTCAGTAATGGTGTTCCATGAAATTGTTTTTCTATCGAATCACAAACAACCCATATATTTAGCTGGATTCTGGACAGCTGTAGTAGAACATGTATCTAATTTTATTATTCTTTGCTGCTTTAGATTGATGTGATTTAAATAAACTTCAGAGTATGCGACCAGGATTAAAAACAATAATAAGCCTCCTAGTCGGATTCTTTTGACGTTAGGAATTTTATGTCAAACCCATTCTTTTCAGCAAATACTGTGTGCGATCCATTGATTCCTTTTATCGAAAGGAAGGTATTATTTAATGTAGGATGTATTGGTTGATCCAGACAACCTTAAAGGAGACTCTCCTAGTTACCGGAATCCAATGCACAGCATGTGGAGTCTATGTAATTATTTTCTAATGTACAGAGATTGAGATAAATGGCATATCTGAGACATGATAGCTTCAGTACAATGGTGGCTTGTACACAGTGAGGCAAGTAGGGGAAAGGGAAGATTGTCTTCAGTAGTCTCAGATCATGGAAGGACATCCTGATGGCTAAGGTTATTCAGGATTTTAGGGAAGAACCTGCATCTAAGATTAGGCCTAAGCAGTTTGCCCTAGATGTTAGAAAAGGTGGGCTACCCAGTCAAGTAGGGCCCCCTAGAAAAGGGTACCACTCATATCAGGGAATTATTTAAGTATTTATTTAAAGGTTTTATAAAGCATGAACAAGACCTGGGGGAGTATCAGAGCACTGTTTAGTTCTAATTGGGTAAAAGCAGACGTTCAACAAGATGATGAACACAAAGATGAAAGACAAGCCTGGTAATCACCCATGAGATTACAGAACACACAAGGACACACAGGTCATTATAATGAGTTTTCCACTGCATATCCAACAAGGACAAGCTGGTAATCACAAATGAGTTTACAAAGGACATTTTACTTATTACAGGAGAGGGGAATTCCAAGTCATATTCAGTACATAGGAGTAGAGCAGAGAAGAGGGGCAAGTGATTATCTGGTCAGGAATTTCTGAGTGAGAAGGGATTGAACTTTCCTCCTGAAGGCACCTGGAGAAAGGATTATGCACATCTTTGGCGATAGTGAGTTCTACATTTGGGAGCAGGAGTAGGTTTTTGGTTTCGTCATTCTTCGAGGTTCCAGGAGTAAGGAATCAGCACAGTGCAGGATGTAGTTGCCTTCAGATAGAGTGAGTTTTTGTGCCAGGTATCTTGGGGTGCTGAAGTGCAGAACTTTATGAGTAATGCAGGCTACCTTGTGAAAACACCTAGCCACTTGAGATTGAGGGGAACGGGGTGATGTTCAAGCTTCAGCTTCTGCAACACCACTGCAGACTTCATTGTGTCCCTAGCTTTAAACTCCAAGAACTACATCATCCTCTGTGACCTATATTTCCACATTGACGACCCCTATGACAAAAGCACTGCACACTACCTCCACAGTATGAGCATCTTCGGAGTGTCCCAGATTATCCATGGTCCTACACACACTGCAGGACACATGCTTGACCCAGTTTTCACCACATCAAATACAACCATGTCACAGAACTCACATGGGCCAATCACTCCATCTCCACTCAGCATCTCCAGCTCCCTCTCTGCCATCCCCAAGATGACCAACGCCCCCCACCAGAGGTAGAACAAAATCTCAGAGACCAGCTGGTCGAACTCCCTCAACACTTCAAACCCTGCTACTGCCACCAGCCTCGAACCGGGAGTGAAAAAATGTAACACCTGGATCACCAATTGCACAGACAGCATTGTCCCCAGCAAGAGCAACATCCAGGTAAAATCCTCCAAAGAGGCCAGCTGGTATACCAAGAACTCATAACAGCAAAACAAGAAAACAAACAGTTAGAGAAGAGATGGCGCACCAGCAAGGACCCCTCTGACAGGGCAGCCTTCAAGACCTGCCTCAACATCTACCACAGCCTGCTGAAGACAACAAAGAAGACAGCAGCCTTTGTTGCGCACATCAAAACCAGCACCAACAACACCAAGGAACTTTTCAACATTGTTAAGGAACTCTCCAACCTGGCTGCCAGCAAAAACATCATCACAGCTATGCGACAAACTCGCTCATTTCTTTCACTACAAGATTGAAACCATATACAGAATGTATGAACCCTAACTGGCACCTACGGACTTCCTCAACAGATATGCCACCAACATAACCAACACTGGCCACCTGGAACATCCTCTCTACCCAGGACACCACCTTCACCATGAAATCCATACACTCGAGAGCACCCACAGACCCATGACCGCACCACATCCTCAACCTCTGACACCAAAGGATCGGCCAGGAACTCACCACCCTACTCAATACCTCTATCACCACTGCAACATTTCCTGATGCCTGGAAACACACCAAAGTCAGACCACTGCTCAAAAAATCATCCAACATCCCCAGCAAACTCAGAAACTACCAGCCAATCTTCCTGCTCACATTACCAATGAAGGAACTGAAAAAGATCATAAACAATCAATGACATCCGAACCCACCTCGACCGAGGAGAAACAGCAGCTTTGATCCTCCTCGACCTCTATGAAGCCTTCTATACCAAATCCTACCACCCCCTTATCAAAGACTCCACCCTATCGGCATCCAAGGGGACGCACTCAGATGGATCACCTCCTTCCTCCCTGGAAGAACCAATAGCATCCCCCTCCCACCTTTCTCCTTTGAACTCAAGGAGATCACCTGCGGTGTCCCCAAGGGCTCATCCCTAACTCCAAGCTCTTCAGCGCATATATGACCCCGCTGGCCAACATTGTCAGATGCTACAGTGTCAGCATAATTTCCTATGCAAACGACGCCCAACCCATCCTCTCACTCACCGACGACGCACCACCTCCAGAACCAACTTCCACAGATGCATGACAAACATCTCCGACTGGATGAAGAACAACTACCTGCAGCTGAACACAGACAAGATGGACGTACTGTTCTTTGATAACAGTAGCAACACATGGAATGACTCCTGGTGACCATCAGACCTAGGACTTGCACCCACTCCCTCCAACCATGCCAGAAACTTCGGAATCATCATAGAAAACAAGCTCACCAAGAAATCACAGATCCAAGCCCTCTCCTCCACCTCCTTCCTCACTCTGCACATGCTACATAAGATCTTCAAGTGGTTACCCATACACATGAGACACATCATGACACCAGCCAACTAGACTACGGCCCCACCCTCTAAGTAGGAATCACTACACACCTCCTACAAAGACTTTGGACCATACAGAACGCCACAACCAGACTCATCCTTGGCCTTCCCTGAGGAACCCACCCACCTCAGGCACCTCGACTGGCTCCCTGTACCGAAGAGATGCCAATTCAAGCTGCTGACCCACACAAGGCTCTACACAACCAAGGACTCGCCTACATTAACCACCCCAAAACTTACACCAACCGTCGAAGACTACGCTCCGTCTCCTTTTCACTTGCTGATGCTCCCTGCATCTACCAAAGTAGACGTGGCTACCCATGCACATGAGACACACTGTGATACCAGCCCTCATCACCAGCTGACTAGACTACGGCAACGCCCCCTAATAAGGAATCACTGCGCACCTCCTACTGAGACTTCAGACCATACAGAACGCCACAGCCAGACTCATCCTCGGCCTCCCCTGATGAATCCACATCACACCCACCTCAGGCAACCCCAGTGGGTCCCCGTACAGAAGAGATGCCAATTCAAGCTGCTGACGAACCCACACAAGGCTCTGTACAACCAAGGACTCTCAACATTAACCACCCCCTGAACTTTCACCAACCGCTGAAGACTACGCTCCACCTCACTTTCACTTGCTGATACTCCCCACATCTACCAAAGCAGAAGTGGACGATACTCCTTGTCCCATATCACAGCAAAGACCTGGAACACCCTTTCCACACACCTAAGTACTGTCACCTGGATATCCTATCGGGTGATTAGCCACGCTTTATAAATCTGATTGATTAGTTTGATGTGGATGAATTGGCTTGCTGTGGATAGTAGCCTAGCTGCCTCATTCAGGGCAACCTTCATTGATGTTAGATGTGATTTCAACACAAACTGTTTGGTAAACTGTTTGAGTTGCTTCAGGACCAGTTTTACTAGCACTTCCACCAAGAAAGGGAGATTGGTTACTGGATGGTAGCTGTGCAGGTTAGCTGGGTCAGCTCAAGTGTTCAGCAGAGGGGTGACCTAACCAATCTTCAGGCTGTCCAGGACTATCCCTTGGGAAATTGTTGTGTCCAGAGTTTAGCAATGATGTGGCTGAACTCCATGATTAGTGTGGAAGGAATTGTGTCTATGATGTGCATGGCAGAATTCAGTTTAACTGTAGTCTTGATGATTTTGACTTAATTCACTAGCTGGAATTCGTCCCAGGAGGCATTTTTCTTGGGGGACTCCAGTGGGGGATCTATGTCTGCTGATTCACTCATATGAAAGCATTCTATCTTCCACACTTTGTCACATCTGTCTTGTGATTCACACGTCATGAAGTTTGCTGAAATCTAGAATGGTTTCAGGTCATTCACTCATCAATGACAGCAACACTAAATCCAAGTGCTGTGCAATCAGTCTGATCCTGATTAGAGTTTGGGCAGAATCTTTGCCTCGTCTGCAGAGTTGTAGCAGGTTAGTTGAAGGATTTGATTAGATAAAATGGACGCCTGATATAGATGTTGGACAGAATCTGTGAAATTACAGAGTCCTGCTGTATGCTAAAATAGTGAGGGCAAATAATCTAAGGAAGGTTCTAGATGGGATGATATGGTTAAGATTGCAAAGTAGAGAACTCTTCCATCCAAATTACTGTCTTCAACTCCAGTATTATGAAGGCACAGGGATGGCATGTTGTGAAGAACTGCATCAAAGGCAGTAGAGAGATCAAGTAGTATGATGGCAGCAGACCCATTTACATACACTTTCAACGTAAGGCCATTCCAGGTACCTATAATAGAATAATGTGTCCAATGGTCATGGTAGAAACTGACCTGGATGTCAGCGAGCTGGTTACAAGCAATGATGTATTCATTGTGTTTCTTGAATGCTCTCCTTACAGTGAGCTCACCCAGAAATGGTCTAATGGTAGTTTGTGGTTGCCTGGATTACTGCATTTTACTACATTACATTGTTATGAGGTTTATGATTGTCTTGGTAAATTCCTTCTTTAAAGGAAGAGTTGAATAAAGTTTGTGCACGTGTGAGATTAAAATAACATCAAGAGCTCTTTGAAGCCTCCTGGTATCAAGTGCTAGCAGCGGATCAGATTTAGCAGATTGATACAACATGCTTGATGTGATTAACTTCTCACAAATGGGACAAGTGTGAAATACCATCGAGAGATTAGGAAGAGGTGGTGCCTATGAGCCAGCATTCATCCATTTGGCAAGGTGAGACTTGAGGTCCTAGACTTTCGTCAGCCTAATTTGGTTGTGCTTGTTTTTTAGGAAATTGAAGAATTCTGAAGGATTCTTTTGATGACCAAACGGAATCATTAAGAATGGGAGAACTCTGCTAAGAAAAGGCCAGAGCCAAGCCGGCAAAGTTTCACCTGTACCAACCATCGGTCATCTCAGGTACAGCTTAGACATTTTTATGCTGCTTCCAATACACTTTGCTAATTGACCCCACAATACCACTCTGATGCCATGGAGCCATTTCTACCTTCGTCTGTGACAATCTCCTGTGGAAGAGCTTTGAAGTCTATGAACTCCACAAGTTAAGAACTAACTCAGGGAATCAGCACAAAGTATTTGACAAGCATAAATCCTGTGTTGGCTGCAACAGGTGTCTTTCCATTGCTTTTAGTTTTTCCTGTGTGCCAGTATTTTACACTACAACTTCTAATTGTTCCATTTGAATGCACTGGGACCTTCAGTGGATTGAGCCTCACTGTCCCTGGAAAGAATTGAGAGTAAATAAAACCTGTTCATTTATTTACAAATGTGTTTGTTTTTTCTACCTGTCCTTATCATAGGAGGCAGGCAGGTCTAATACACTCATCGCAGTGCCTTTCCTATATTCCAGCCCAGATAAAAGGATTCCTAGTAAAACTTGGAGAATTTTCTGACCGCTTCCTATTTTCCTTAAACTTGTTTTGGGCCCTGTTCTTTCATTATAATAGTTGACCATGCTGATGTTAAAGATAAAAGATTTGACCTAATTTTAGTAAGTTTACCGCTTTTCCATCTTTTCAGTGGCAATAAGTTAATGCATTTAGTATAATAAAACTAATTAAGTCCCTTGTTCTCTTTATTAGTTTTTATTTTTATATAATTTCCCACATCTCTAACACATCACCCTAGGCACGTCTTAAGCTTGCCATTCACTGCTAAAAAGTGAAATCATTTTAGATGGCTTTTTGTACCATTTTGATGATTCCATGATACAAGTACCCTGCCAAGGAGTTCTTTTTACAAATTTGACGAATGCAATTTTATTCCAACGAAAGTGTTAAAACTATTTTGGAGACATCTAGACAGTCATTTTGAGACATAACGCTTTGGAAATAGGTGAAGATCAAGCTTGTAATATGCTTGACTGCTGAGAGAAATGGTGTAGACAGAAAGGAATAGGACAGCAGAGGCAAAATGAGCCATTGATCAATGGAAGTTCATGGGGGCAATGAATGGATAGTACTGTTCTGTATATGTATTTCTAGCAACGAACTTATCCAGTACATCATTGTATTGTCCAGACCATTCTTAGCCAAGAACTACTTGTAATTAAGGAGAACATTTCAGGTGTGGCTTTTCAGTCTCAGGTTACTTTATAGCAAGTGCTGGCCAGTGCTGCCGACTTTGGAGCTGTGGAACTAGGTTCAAATCTCGACATCTGCTCAACATCCTGTGATTCTGGGCAAAGCACTTGATCTCCCCGTGCCTACCCAAAATGAATGTGTCCCTGTGTAATGAAACTGGTGCTTGTGTAAAGCGCTCCAAGACCTTTGGGTCGAGTTAGACTATAAAAAAACTGCACACAAAAAATGTGTTCAATTAACAAATTCCATAAACAATGAGAATCCAAGATTTTGAGTATTATTCTTACTTCCGATGTTATAACTTCAATAACCCCGCTCTCTTCCTCAAGAGTGCTTTCCTTGCTTTAATCTTTATGGCCGAGAGTTCCCCACCCTCTTTAATATTTTTTGGTGTTATCCTATTGTCACTGTGCTGCCTACTTGTAGATTGTGCTGCTCCCTGATTTCTCCCAAAAGTCCAAACGGGCTCCTGTTTTCTGATCCAGGTCCTTTGTGCTTGCCCGTTCCTTGCCTGGTTCAGCTACGCCAACATGATTTAGAATCTATTTGTTCCACGGGCAACCTCATTCTTCAAACAAAAAACTAAGATAATTTTTGTTCCCAGCTCATCCTCCTCATCAAACAATTCAAAAAGGGTTAACACAACTTCACAATAATAAAGACATATTTGAATTAAGAGAGGACAACAGCATGTTCATATCACAGAGTCAACAAATAGTCAATTTTATGGGGATGGAAAAAGTATCAAGTTTAAAGGAGGCAGAGGAGCGAGTTCTGGAGAACACACGGAAGTTGAAATGGAACCACCTTTAACCTTTCATTTTAAGAAAAAAGTACTGCTTCTTTTTGAGGCATCAGGCTAACTATGTTGATTTTTTTTTTTAACTCACTCTCTCGAGTCACTCCCCAGAGCTCTCCACCATGGACTCCTTTCCCACCCACACCCCGCTGCTTCATTGTGAAGTGCAAATGGTTTGCTTCTTCAGAAGTGAAACTGAAATGCGAACAACTTAAGCGGACCGTCTCGTGTGAGTTCTAGAGAGGTCCCTGGGGTCCAAGTTTCAGTAATATTTCAAATAAGTTCTCAAGATTCCTTTTAGTCTTTGCAGTTTCTTGGCTGATACTAGGCCCTGCAAAGAAAGTCGAGCCTTCATATGCAAATGTTTTTCTAGATTTAGATGCAGCAGCTGTTGCTCATGAAGTAAGGAATTGAGGGTATAGGCGATCGGAGAGCTGCTACTTTGTTGTTAAAGTGAAGAGTAACCAATGGAATCAGTACCTTCACACTCAAAGAATAGGCTTCCAATTCTGTGAAAACATCGTCCACAAGAATTTTACAAACTCCTCATGGAATATACCCCTTCTAAACTTTCTGGAATTCAAAAAGACTCAAGGTGGAAGTGATATATCTGGTTGTCTAACTCTTGCATGTTCATTTTCAAGAAGGAGAATGATTCCCCTCACTTTTGAAAAGTCTTACATCTGTTTATCACGGGTCCTCTAAAAAGGGAATGTTGTTCTTTAAATTCTGTCTTTAAGTTAAGAATTACAGACATCCGTTGTGAGTGGTGTCAGACCATATCCAGGATAAGCAGGGACTACTGAGCCTCTGCCGTGGGGACTAGCTTTGTCTATCTTTGATATTCTAGGGTCTGCCTTACTGTGGCTTTCAAACGAGGCATAGCACAACCTCTTCAGCACTTATCTCTGTGGTAGTGATGATGAAACATTCACAGGCTTTTCAAGGAGATACAATGGGGTGCTTCAAACTCAGTAATAAACGATCACCCAGCAGGTCAATGACAGATCGTCCAATCCAGTGCTGTTTTTATTAAAAGAAAATACTTTAATAATGATGATGATAACAGATTTATAAAGCGCACAGATGCTCCTAGGAGTGTCCCGGCTCTAATCCAGCAGCATGCCAAGTTACAAAGTGAATAGCCAAGTTTTTAACCCCTTCCTGAAGGCATGTTCCGAAGTTTTCTGCCTCAGATACACCAGAATAAAATTCCATGCAGACGACCCTAAAAAGGAAAAAGAGCATCTACCAATCCTCGACAATCTCACACTCTGCACAGAATTGTTGAAAAGAACACAAGAAGCGAGATAGCATGGACCAATGTTATTGAGAGCACAATGAAGCACCAAGGCATTGAACAAGATTCTCTTCCTTACTGGGATCCAGTGCAAGGAGGAGAGATGACTCGAGAGCCTCACTCTCTTCGGTAGATTCAGCAAGAGTCACGCTGCAGTGTTTTGCACCACTTTAAGTCTATTGATGGCATAGTCTGCAAGGCCAAGATACAAGTCATTAGCATAATCCAGGTGAGATGTTATCAGAGCCCGGATAACTTTTTCTGGCCAAGAAGGACAGATAAAACAGAAACTTTTTCAGTGCACTTAAGATACCAAAGCGCATACCAGTCACTGCACTAATCTGGGGTAGGAAAGACAGGCACTTGTCAAACTTAACTCCCAGGTTCCTGGCTGTGTCTGTACAAGACACATGCGGAACAGAACGGTCTGGCCAGCAAGCAGACCAGCCAGAGGGTGCCGTAGTGCCAAAAAAGAGTATTCGGTTTTATTTGTATTGCACCTCAACTGTTTCTGATGTAACCAGGCAAAAACTGCTGTGAGGCAGGATTTAATTGATTCAAAAGCCAGATCTTCCCCCTCATTAAAGGAGAAGAGAATCTGCGTGTCGTCTGCATATGACACAATCTTAGCACCAAATGTCTCAACAATTGGAGTGGGTGGGGTAACGTAGACATTAAACAATGTATGGCTAAGGGCCGAGCCCTGCAGGACCCCGACTTAGATTGCCGTGTTGCAAACAGAGGCAGCCAGACCTCCAGTTCTGTATTGTCTAAGAAGGCCAACCCGCTAAGGGAATGACTTTTCATTCCGATCCTCGAGAAACAGTCTGGCAGGAAGGAATGGGGACCGTATCAAAGGTGGCTGACAGATCTAACCAGATCAACACCACCCTGCCCATGACTTCCAATGTGACTTTGATTTCCTCAGCCACTTCTAGTATGGTGGTCTCCATGTTATGGTACTTTATGGTAAAAATAATTTGTTAAGCGCACGTACACCGAGCGGTTTCTTGCCGCTAAGCAGAGGCAGTTACATACACAAGACAGTGGGCTCAATTATATGCCTGGGAGAATAGCCTAGTTTTGAGTAGTTTCCTGAACTGGGTGTAAGAGGTGGCCAGACGCAGTTCAAGAGGAAGAAGGTTCCAAAATAGAGGCACCAGGATCGAGAATCTCAGGCCCCCATGATTCTTACGTTTAAAGAAGTTGGAGGTCAACAGGTTTTTGTTAGAAGAACGTAAGTAGTGGGACGGAGTATACCGCTGTATCTTTGAAGCGATAAAAGCCAGGCCGCGTCCTGAGAGTGCTTTATAGATGGTACAGCCTAACTTGAAGAGGCAGCGTTGGGTCACAGGGAGCCAATGGAGGCTCTTCAACCGTGTTCTCACGTGATGGTGCTTAGGCTGACCATGGATTAGCCTGGCCGCTTGGTTCTGCACAATTGTAACCAATTTAATTGGTATGCTGGAATGCCAGCATACAGGGAATTTGCGTAATCAATAAGCGAAATTACCAGGGCGAGGACGACTTGGGTCAGGGCCTCGGTGGTCAAGAATCTGCTGCTCTTCCGGATTCTAAGCAGATGGAAAAAACAAGCGGAGACCACTGAGCTGATCTGGGCCTTCACGGTTAGATCATTACTGATCACGATTCCCAGGCTTTTGACAGAGCTGGCTAAAAGTGGAGGGCTCCCCAGTAGTGGAGGCCAGAAATTAGAGTTCCAAGGATTGGCTGGCCCACCAGTGAGAATCAGCTCGGTTTTGTCGGGGTTTACTTTGAGCTGGTTGACGTTCATCCTGTTGCTAATAAAATTCATTGTAGATTGAAAGCTCGCAACTGATGATGGAGATGAGTTGATATTGAACACTAGCTGAAGGTCATTGGCATAGTTAAAAGTTACGACCTCTCTCTTTCAAAGGGCCAGAATCAAGGGTAGAATATACAGGTTAAAAAGAAGGGGTGAAAGGGAAGAGCCCTGCGGAACCCCGCAGGTCAGTTTTCTTTTCTCTGCGGAGAAATTGGCAAGGCGAACTGCTTGGAAGCTGTTGCTGAGGAAAGAGGTGATCCACTTCAAGGACAGACTCTGGATCTTGGCGCAGCCAACTCGATCGATCAGGCGATGGTGGTCGACCATGTCAAAGGCGGCTGACAAATCCAAGAGCACCAGGGCTTGAGTGGTGCCCTGGTCGGCCCCCCTTCTTAATTCATCCAGGGCTGCCAAGATGACGGACTCAGTGGACTGTGCAGGTCTAAAACCTGCTTGATGGGAATCCAGGTAGTGAGATTGCTCTACAAAGGCGCTGAGACAGTTAGCAACATGGGCTTCTAAATTTTTGCCCAGGAAAGGCAGCAGAGAGATGGGACGATAGTTGCAAGGGATCAGAGTTAGGTTTCTTCAGGATAGGGACAACTTCCGCGTTTTTGGATAGATTAGGAACAATACCTTGGGCAAGGGAGTTGTTTAGAAGCAATAGGGGGATCTGGACAGTGAAGAAAAACTTCCCGAAGGATGTGGGGAGGACAAATGTCCATAGGGGAACCGGAACAGACCTTTTTAAGTAGGGCAAAGAAAGCATCCCTGGTGATAAAAGGAATTCGATCAAGGTGAGAGGAGTTTGTGTGTGGGCACAGAGGGACCAAGGGTAAGGTAGACTTGGGGATACTAGCCTTAATGATGGCAATTTTCTCGATGTGATGGAGTAGGTTTTGCAGAATAAGTATGCAAAGAGATTCCCAGGCATGTCACTATAAGCGCTGCTCTGACTTAACCACATATAGATAGAAGCCCATATGTTAGAACATGTACATCTTAAATTTGGACAGACAAATTGATAAAATCATTAAAACAAGTTCTTTTATTTTTGTATTAAAAAACACTGTAAAAATACTTTCCTAAAAAAGTATACAATAGCTAATCAAGGAAATCAATTACACCCCACACCGTGCAATCCTATACATGAGACACATTCGCATATCAAATCTAACAAGAAATCTTGTTACTATTGCGATCAAATATGCTTAACACAGAGAGACCAAGACAGACAGTCAATTTTTGTCATTGTTTTGACACATCCGTATAAAAATAACAGAATGCTGCTCTTTGGAACAATTAAATTCTACTGTATCTCAAAGACGAAGCCGTTGGTACGAATTGTGTCCAGTACTAGCGTCGACGCGTTTCGATGGTTGTTATTATTAGTCCATCTTTATCAAGACAATCATATTATCTCTCTTTGTATGGGCACTGGTTGGTTGCCGTAGTTATTCAATCCTTATATCATCACGTTCTGGTTCCACATATGACAGAGAAGCGATATATTCGATGACACGATCTGGTTTAACAAGTTCATCCACTATGGAGAAAATGTCCTTGGCTTTCTTGGTTGATTTTAATATTTTTGAGGAAAAGTATTCTGGTTTGGTCTGGAGGATACCACTTTTGTAGTTTTTAAGTAAGGACACGAAAACAGCCTTTTTATCAGTGAAGTAATCGCGTCTCCACCTGCGTTCAGCTTGTCTCATAGCCAGTTTCTTCCTCTTTAGGTCATCAGAGAACCAGCGTTGAGCGTCGTGGGGCCTCTTGTTTTTAATTTTCCTCAAGGGGGCTATGCTATCTCTGGCATATTCTAGCCAGGTGTTGATGTTTTCCGCCTGGGAATGGGGGGCCCCCTCCTGGGCAGTAGGGGCTGAAGCAGTTAGCGAGGAGCAGAATTCTTCGATGTCCACCCAACTCCAGTTTATGGCCATGAAATTACCTGAGAAATTGGCTTTAGTAGGGGAATACTGGGGATGGTGATAAAATGATGGTCCTACCATGTACAAGGGGAAATCTGTAGATGGTAAATTTCCAGGTTGGATGTCCAGACCTGGTATAAGATGTGCCCCTTGATATGTGTGGCTACCTTTACATGCTGGGTACTGTTCATTCCCGCTAGGAGATCGGTGAGTTCAACAGAACAGGGGCTTTCCCGTACATCGTTAGGCCAGAAGTTAAAATCGCCAATTATCAAAATTCTAGATTGATTGACAACCAGTTCGGCAATCACATCGCCCAACAGCTGAGGAAATGTAGGCATGTGGAGTGGGGAGCTATAGAATAGAGCACATATAAACAAAGAGTGGTGGGATTCAAATTTTAGTAAAAGGCTATCGACTGAGGGGATACCTAAGGTTACTAAAGAGGTAAATTGGTGTTTCTGTAGTATTATAGCTGCGACCCCTCCTCCGACTTTGCCAGCGAGGCTGTTAGCCTGGAGGATATAATAATTGTCTGGGATTGCTGCAAGAATGTCAGGGCTAGATTCTGCCATCAGCCATGTTTCGGAGAGGAGAAGCATATCCGGTTTATCAACGTCTAAGAGATAAAAGATCTCAAGCTGGTGTTTTACCATTGAGCGGGTATTTAGGTAGCAGATTGAGAGTCCCTCCTGCGCCTGATGTGCCGGAGTAGTGAGAACTTGTCGATGCTCACCTTTATTAGGGGGCTCCTGACCGTGTGGTTTGTAAACGGTTTCACAATGGGGGTCCCTATGAGTCAGGATCCCAAGCTTGTCTAGTTTGCACTAAGTATGGGGGTCAATGGCCCAATTCCCCTGTAGCGATTTTAATTTGGATGCCGAGTAGCATAAAAAATGGGCATAGTGTGTGGCCCCTGGCCCCGGCCGGCCACGGACGGGCGCAGACGGGCTTGCCTTAGGCATGCTTAAGTTCTTCCTAAAGCCTGACTGACTCAAATGAAGGAGATTATTCATCACCAGATAACAAGAGAGCTATTAACTGATTTCTCCAAGGTCATGGAGACAACAGGCAGCAAGGAGATAGGCCTATAGTTGCTGGGCAAATTAGGGTCAACCGAGGGCTTCTTCAGCAACGGGAGAATTTTAGCCTGTTTTCAGTCTCTGGTAACTTTTGCGGTGGTCAGTGACTCGTTAAATAGCTTATTCACCCATAGATTAATTACCTCTGCAACCATAACTACTGCATAAGTGGGGCAGAGATTAGCGGGTGAACCAGACATAAGGTGTAAAAGGGCTGCTAGTGATTCCTCACAAGAGATGGGTTCAACGGATGAGAGGAATGACCCTGTCTCTACAATTGCATCCTCGTGAGGGGGAAAGCTGCTAGGCTCCGGGGGGCGCTAGAGGGCGCACAGCGGAATGGCTGACTGTTAAGGCAGCTCCGCCGGCCAGGACCACATCGCGGCATAAACAAACATGAAGCAGATAACCTACCATCGCTAAAGATCATATGTGTGCGTCGGAAGTGCTGGTGCAGAACATGCTGTCGTTGTGAGTCTGGGAGACCGCTGTAACGATCGCTTTTTAACGACGATCTGATCTCCATGCGGGCGTACGGACCGGTGAGTCAAGATGGCGGCGCCCGGCAATACGGATGTCCCATAACTGGCGTCTCTCCAGGAGGCCTAGCTACCAGTCGCGTCATCAGGACTCGGCCCCTGGGTGTTCGGGACAGTGTGGGTCTGCCGCTGTCGCCTGCCTCACTAATATCGACAGCGGCTTGATGCGGTATCAGCGAGAGGTGCATGGGCGGAGCGGGTTAAGATGGCGGCCCCGTGCTGCCGTTGAGAAGCGCTCGGGATCTCTGGATCATACGGTGATCCTGTGTGCCGGCATGAGGGGGCAGCAATAACTGACCTGGAAGCAGATACTGTGCGGGGGTGGTACCCAGCGATCTATGGTGCAATCGGTACTGGCATTTTGGCTGCTGTGGTCCGTGGCAAGTGCCTGTGAACTGTCATCTGCGATCGCAGGACCAACATTCCAGGAGCAGGTGTGTGCACTGCCATTCCCTACCCAGGCGGAAGTCGGGTGTTGACCGAGACGTGAGGTGGCTGTTGATTGTGGGGCAGGACTGCGGGCAGGGTGAAGGGCGCAAGCTGGGAAAGTGCAGATCGGCGACAGTGCGGTAGCCCTCCGGACCAGGGGAATGCCCTCCTCAATATATATCAGCCGCACATAGTCTTCCGTGATTGCGAGCGGCGACGGCTTCTACGCGCTGGTAGTCACCGTGGGGCAGCCTTCGCAGATGACACAGAGGCCTCGAGAGCGTCAGTCAGCGGCCAATAATGGAGCGGGGTGAAGGCTGGGGCCATACTGTCTGCCAAAGAAGCATGTCGCCTTCTGGTCTACTGTTAGTCGTGAGGGCATCGAAGTTGCGGCAGCACACGCGTGGGAGATATCGGCGTGTAGACGGCTCCAGCTCGACTGCTTGCACCATGGGAAAATCGGACAAACAGCAGTCCAAGCTTGTCTTTGACGCGAAACGACCTATGAAGAGCACGCCGGGGCCACCAGATGCTGCCATGGACGGGGGAGCTGAGGCAGACCATTCTATGGAGCAGGTGCTAAAAGCCATACAACAAAGCCTGCAAGATATCAATAGTAAGCTGAACTCTTTAACAAATCGGGTGGATAACATATCATCGAAGCTGGAAAGACAAGGCGAACGTCTAGATGAGGCTGAGAAACGCATCTCCTCTGTGGAAGATGATTCACAAACCACAGCGCGCAAATGTGCGGTCATGGAGAAGGTGGTGGATACCCTCAAAGCAAAGGTGGAGGATTTAGAAGCGTGGTCGCGCCGCAACAACATCTGCATAGCGTGAATACCAGAATCCACCAACACGGGACGTATGGAGACATATGTAGAGGAGATGTTGCGAGCGGTGTTTGATGCTGCACAGCTTTCATCGGTTCTAATAGTGGAACGGGCTCATAGGTCGCTGGCTCCGAGGCCCCCGCCTGGCGCTGCGCGGCGACCTATAGTGGCCAGGATCCTGAATTACAGAGACCGCGACGCCATATTGCGTATGGCGCGGGAGAAGCGATGTGTAACGTATCAAGGCAATGAGTTGGAGTTCTATCCAGACTTCACCATGATGGTACAACTGGCGCGTAAAGAATTCAACCCTGCAAAAAAACGACTGAGGGAACTGGGGGTGGAGTATGCAATGCTCTACCCGGCTCGGTTCAAGGTAACACTGGATGGCAAGTCAACAATTCTCCACTTACCTAAGGCCGCACACGACTTCATTAAACAGCTATCTAATCAACGCAAGGACCGTAGACAAGCTGCACAGATCCGTGACTCAGAGTGAAACTTGACTTGTTGCTCTAATGGTGTGGTGCAGGCGGCTCTACAGAGCAGGATGGCCGATGCTGTTTGGTAAGGTGACTGTAGTTACCGGATGTTTGTTGCGTTCTGCTGATACCCTTTGGGGAACTGGTCCGCTTTTAGATGATTTGTTGGGAGTACTGCCGGAGATAGCAGATGGTGGAAAACTTGGGTGACGATATCTGGTATTTGGCATGGCTTGCCCGCCGGGTGCAATATGGTCCTGCACACGGTATATGGTAGCACGCACCGCAGACATTCTAAGTGATGTCGGCAGGGGTTCCTGGGCTAAGTTGGGCTGCGGCGGCACCTGGTCGTAACTACCTGGACATCGCTGTGATGCCTACAGCACCCGACATAAACTATCACAGACTGTGCCATGCATCTTGTTTCCTGTACACTTCAGGCTGGTCTGATATGTGATGCGTGATACTATGGTAATATTGTAATAATTGCCCGCTTATGGGCACTGCTGGATCTGAAAATGTAATGTGCACCTGACCACATCCACGTTCTTGGATGGTGTTGTGTGCCCTCAGTGGTACCCTCAAGCGGGTGCTCCCCACAAAATGTTACTATGGTGTTGTTGTTTTTGTTAGGGATTTGGCTTTGGCAAAGTTGGGGTGCTGAAGTGGGTGGGGGGAGGAAGGGATGGGAGATTGTTTTCCAGACTGTCAAGCGTGAGGTAAAATGTGGCTTATCAGCAGAGAATCTAGACCGGCATTGTGTAAAGTTGCAGATGATATGCCTGCGGATAGCGGGTGGTCATCCTTGGATGATATGTTTGCTATGTGATTATGTCCACAGGTAGGACACGCCTCACCCAACTCAATCTAATGACGTGGAATGTTAGGGGGCTCAACAACCCCAAAAAAATACGTCAGGTCTTTGCATATTTAGACAGGTTGCACATTGACGTAGCTTTCCTTCAGGAAACCCACATTGCCCCCGACGCGCATAGCACCATTGGACGAAAATGGGCGGAAGCAATATACTAGTCATCCTACTCCTCATTCACCAGGGGGGTAATGATATTGGTGAAAAACGGTACGCAATTCCAAGTAGAGAGCACGGTGCGGGATGACCTGGGGCGTTATATCATTGTATCGGGAAAACTCCGTGGCCAGCGCATAGCCCTTGTTAACACATATGGCCCAAATATAGATGACCCCGATTTTTATAGGGAAGTATGGCGAAAACGACATGAGTTGTAAGGCAGGGCTGTGTTCTGGGGCGGGGACCTTAACGCAGCGCTATGCGACTCCTTGGATAGGTCTGGTGACTCTAGAGAACCACACCAGAGAACGGTGGCAGTATTGCACGACATTATGGAAGAAGAGGGGCTACATGACATCTGGCACACTCGTTACTCAGATAGCAGAGAATCCACACACGTTTCTGTAACTCACAATAGTTGGTCCCGTATAGATTACTGGTTGGGGACCAGTGATGTGCTGCTATGGACTCAGAGTGTGAGGCATATCCCTAGAACATTATCGGACCATAGTCCTGTGTTGTTGTCCGTAGACATACCACATTACATGCCGCCACCATTTGCATGGCGATTTAACTTTAAGGCACTACTAGACACCACGTTCACCGATACACTGAATAAGGCCATAACTGAATATTTTGATTTAAATAAGCTTAGTACTGACGACCCGGGCCTACTATGGGAGGCTTTTAAAGTGACGATCCGGGGGGTGTGCATCAGCACCGGTGCTGGCATCATAAAGGATATACGTGAGCAGTTAAGTAAAAGGGAAAAAACTCTGCAAGCACTGGAGCGTGAATATGACAACACACGGGATCCAAAGCTACTGGGGGAGATTAGGACAATACTCACTGAATACCAGACATATGCTGAGGATGAACTGAAATACCTCACAAAGCGGCAGGTAGCACGGTCGTATGGAGAGGGAGGCAGGCCGGGCAGAGTACTAGCTGACAAAATACTCACATATAGACCGCGACAGACCATATTAGCGCTCAAAAATCTGCAAGGGGAATTGCTGCAAGAAGCACAGGGAATCCTAGGGGAATTTGAGAACATACGGTGAGCTATATGCAGCGCGTAGTTCTGCTGGGGCAGCGGAGGTTCAAGAATACCTAGAGGACATTGCAATTGCATGGCTATCTGACACACACAGGGAGTATTTGTCCTTACCTGTCACGGTGGAGGAAGTTACAGCGGTTATAAACTCTCTGCCCAACGGTAAAGCCCCATGGCCTGATGGGTTCACGTGCAAATTTTACAAGGCTTTTGCGGTGCAGCTGGCGCCCCACCTAGTCGAGATGTATGGGGATTCGCATGATAAACAATTACTCCCACCAACTTTGAGAGAGGCGGTGCTCATTGCACTCTTAAAACCTAACAAAGATCCAGAGAGTAGTGACTCATATAGAGCACTGTCTCTGATCAATGTGGACACTAAAATATTGGCCAAATTGCTTGCCACTAGGCTGCAACCTCTGATGACAAGACTGGTATTGCCAGATCAGTCCGGTTTTATCCCTACGAGATCGACTACACACAATACCCGGACACTATTTGCGCTGTCGCATTATTTAAAGCCTACCACCAAGGCTGTTGCGGTTCTTCTGGACGCAGCAAAAGTGTTCGATTCCATTGAATGGCCATATTTGCACACCGTGTTATGTCGTATGGGATTTCCGCCAATCTTCTTGCGATGGGTACAGACATTATATGCGTATCCCACGGCACGGATCAGAGTGAATGGGTACGTTTCTGATGTCTTTCCAATAGCTAGGGGGACGAGGCAGGGTTGCCCGTTATCCCCATTGAGATTTGCGCTGGCTTTGGAGCCCCTTGCCTGTAAGATCCGGCAGGGTCATCACTATTCGGCGCTCCAATTCCCGCAGAGGCTGCTGCATATCTCTCTCTACGCAGATGACATGATGTTATACGTGAGGGACCCAGAGACGAATTTGGCCCCATTACTGCGGGAGTACATTCGGTTTGGTCTACACTCAGGTTTGCAAATTAATTGGCCCAAATCTTTAATAATACCGCTGACGGATTCTACCACTCAACATTCAACTGAATTCCCACTGGATTGGCAATTAGAGCCGGTTAAATACTTGGGAGTATGGTATCATCGTGACCCAGAGATGGTGCTCCGTTATAACTATGGCCGGGCGATTAATACCCTAGAAGACAAAGTCGCGCGATGGATTCAATTGCCTCTGACATTAGCGGATCGCTTAGCTATTGTCAAAATGGTTATATTACCGAAATTATTGTATTTGTTCAATAATATTCCGATTACACCTCCAGCACAGGTGTTCAAACGTATTACCACCATGGTGACGAGGCTGATTTGGGCTGGTAAACAAGCCCGTATTAACTTACACACTCTAACCCTACCCTATGTGCGTGGTGGATTCACAGTTCCGGACTTCCTGTTGTATTTCTTATGTGCGCAAGCGCAATTTGCACACTACTGGTACCATAGTGTCCCATTTCTCCCTCATGTGGCAATAGAGGAGGGGGACGCGCTTCCAATACCATTGAAAGCTATTATTACACATCATAGGCCTCCACTTCACAGCCGAGACATCAACACTATAGACACAACAGCTGCTGCATGGCATAGAATGGGGAAATTAGCAGGCAAATACCCGCTATATGCACAGGCTTTGCCACTGGTGTGGCATCCCGCACTATCTGTCACGCAAGAACGTGTGGGTCAGAAACAGCTGAGCAAGCCGGCATAGACACGATGGGGGACCTCTATTGCAACGGTTCTTTTAGAAAGTTAACTGAGCTAACATATGTTAGTAATCAAACGACTTTATTCCTGTTCACATATTATAGACTTCAGAATTGGATAAAGGCCCTGTACCCCTCCTACCCGGAGGAACCATTGCAGCTGACAACCTTGCAGTGGGTACTCACTACACCCAGTAATAAACACATGGTATCCCAGCTGTACACTAAATTACAGAAGGACATAGACAGCAAGACGCCCATGCGATGAGGAGGTGGAGTGCGGTTCTGGATGTACCTCTCACAGAGGAGGAGTGGTCCACTGCGTGCGCGCTAACTAGTCTGCTTACACCCAACGGCAATTTGAAAATGATACATTATAAATATCTCCACCAAACATGTTACACACCAGCTAGGCTGTATGCTTGTGGCCTACACCCAGAGGCGACTTGTAAACGATGTGGAGTTGACGGGGCAGATTTTATGCACTTGGCATGGTGCTGCGCCAGAGTGCATGAGTACTGGTTTCAGGTTGTTGCCGCTTTGGAGAAAATGGTGGGAGGGGACATTAATTGTACTGCTCGCACATGTTTGCTGGGCCTTGTCCAAAACATGCAGGCTCGTAGACATAAGTTCTGTGCGGTTGCCTTACTTGTGGCTAAGCGGAGAGTATCTTTGTGTTGGGATAGTAAGGTTGCTCCAACGCTCCACCAGTGGCTTCACGACCTCACATATTGTAAAGACACGCTCCATACCTATATGGAGGAGCTACCTACTGGTGCCAAACAGAAGGATTATTGGACATATTTAACTGATTATTTGAAGGCTACTACCTTGGATTGATCGGCACTAATCTCATGCCGGGAGTATATGTAACTTGCTGATTGAATGCTGGATCTGCTGTCCTTATAAGATTCTTGTTGCTATGCTACAGTCTGGGACGGTTATTCTCTTTGGTTTTGTATATTGTATGATGTTTTTGAAATGCCAATAAAAAAAAATAAAAAATTTAAAAAAAAGCTGCTAGGCTCCTGCAAGGAGCCAGCAAGGCTTAATTCGAGATTCATATTTTTCTCCTGAAAAAGGTAGCTAACTTGTTACACCATTCAAGAGACCGAGGGACTTCTCTTGAGCAGGCCGCTCGGGGCACAAAACTGTTCATGATCTTAAATACTTTGTGTGACTTATTGCCGGCCCTTTCAATCATGCCCTCAAAAAATACCTTTTTATCAATCTTGAGCAGGCCATGATATTTACTCAGTGCTAACCAGTATGCCTCCTTCTCTCTCAAGGTATAATCCTTGCGCCACTCTCTTTCAGCCTTTTGACAATGTTTCTTTTGTTCTAACAGAGCTTCAAAAAACCAAGGGGATAAAGGTCTACTTCTCAGATGTTTTTTGATCTTGGTAGGAGCCACTGAATTACTGACTCCCGAAACCAGCAGTCCAGCCTACCAGGGTCTACCTCAATGTTACCAGTAAACTTGGACGTAGTCATACAAAGAGAGGTCAAGAGCACAGCTTTTTGAGTTTTATTGTAAAGCCTAAAAGGCAAGGGTGCCCTGGTTGAAGATATAAAAGAATTATTGATTATAGAAGCAGATCAACTAAATTTAATCAGATAATAGTCAGTCCAAGGCAATGGAAGAGGGTCCTATGTGGTCAGCTTTTGGCTAAAAAGCACTAAATTAATTACGTGACCCCGCTGTATGCGTGAGTCGGGTAATCAATTAGGTCAAATTAAGGGAGAAAAACATCTCCCGTACTCCTATTGAGTCCTTATTAGTCATAAAATCCATATGAATGTTGAAATCACGTAGTACTAGGATATTTGAGTACTTTATTGCCCAGAGAGAGAGGGCATGAACCAAAGAGTTGAGGAATGCTCCAGCCGGGCCGGGGGAGAGGGGGTGTCTATAAATGAGAACACCACTCACAGACTGCTGAGGTGTTAAAGTAAAGGCAGAAGTCTAAAGCTTCCACATCATTCTGTTCATTGAGCTAAAAAATTGTGCAGGTATATCTCTGTTTGAACTCAATAGCAATACCTCCGCCCCTCCCACAAGGGGGGTTTAGACATTGAATTTTATAAACTGGGGTAGTGGCCATGGCCAGAGCAGGGGAGGAGGCGCTAGAAAGCCAAGTCTCCGTCATAAATAAAACATCAGGAGAGTTATCATGCAATTTGTCAAATATGTCAGTAGCATGTTTCTGCAGTGAGCGTATGTTAGGAAGATAGGCCAAGAAAGCCCTATCTAAATTAGAGTAACAGTGGGGGTTGTATGCCACCAGAACTAATGTTTATAGCCCAGCCACAAGTGGAACAGGTAAAAGAGAACAGTTTAGTATTCACATCAAGACACGATAAGCAAGCTGGCCTGGAGCATAAACTCGTCAGTGCTTCTGGAGTATAACACACACGGTCGCCCAAAGCTGATATAATTTGGCCATAGTGGCTGATGCTGGCCAATGATGGCACACTAACAGATGCAGATTGGCTTAGCCTTGGTGCCCCTTTGGCCCACTGCCGGCGCATCCGCACCACGGCCCCGGCTTTTTAGTGCCGGTGCTCCACCCCCTTGAAAGCTGGAGTGCGCAGTAAACCAACATGGTACCTCCAACAGTGCTGGGGCAAAAATGGAAAATATCAGCCCCCAGTGTGCGTCCGAAGCATCAAACAGTCACACCCTCCCTCCTCAAAGCAAGGTAAACACAATTTTCCAAATCAACAGTTTTAAAAATCAGGAGAAATTCAGACTAAAAAGCACTAAATCCACTATGTGAGAGCCAGGGCCGGACTGGCCGTAGCGGGCACCGGGCAATCCCCCTGTGCGCCGCACGGGTGGGGGCCGGTTTTCTTTTACAGGGCCGACTTGCTGCAAAATCGACCCTGTAACAAAATCGGCCAAAAACCGGCCCTGGCAAAGAGCTCAGCGGCACGGAGGGGGGGGGGGGGGTCGGCCGAGCGTTGCCAGGGCCGGTTGTGGTTCCCAGTCCGGCCCTGGTGAGAGCTTGCCTAAGATGGTGCGTCGGTGCCATGGTCCCGGGTTTAAAGTGCCGGTGCTCCATCCCCTTGAAAGCTGAAGTGTGCACTAAACCAAAATGGCACCTCCAAATGTGCGGGGGTAAAAAGGGAAAAATGTCAGCCCACAGCATACCGCCGAAGCATCGAAAAGTCACTCTCCCTCCACAAAGAAAGGTAAACACAATTTCCCAAATCAGCAGTTTAAAAATCAGCAGTAATAGTTCTAAAAATTAAGATTTAAAATCGCTGAGTCTACTATGAGAGAGCTTTCCTAAAGCCACCATAGAAACATAGAAAACTCAATAATACATTCTACACGTCATAGATATGTATGCGTGACTGGCAGAGGGTAACAGTACTTAGAGCTGGTAATCCCCGCCTTCTTTCTCCCCTCACTCTCTCCCCTTCTCTCTGATTTAAGTTATGTCTTGCAAGACATCAAGTACAGGTGCAGTGTTAACCCTGTATTAGGTGTGTGTGTTTATTTACTCTTATTAGTCACAATAGTTTTTATCTCACCTCTGTAGAATTTTGGCAGCAGGGACCTACAGCATGTGTCTGTCTCTCCCTCCATCTTTGGGGAGGAGATGCGTTGGCAGGTCCAGGCTATAAACCCAAAGCAGCCCTGGCAAAGTTTGTCAAACCAGCCCCATTACAGTGTGCAGCAAGCGAGCCTGACCACTGTAAGAGGGATTTGGGGGAACATTGGAAAAATGATGCATTCTACAATACATTTTTCATTATATATTCAGTTGTAATAGCTTATACAGCATATTAAATGATAACCTTACAGTGCACAAGGATAAGACTATCTTTGTGGGGGACTTCATTTATTCCCTCACACTCCCTCTTCAACAGGGCCCCTCATCTCTCCATAGCCCCTCTTTCACATATATCTCATTTGTTTTATGGCACTTCTTATACCAGTGTTGGGTGTCAGAGCACTTTACATCATACACATACAGAGATAATTAATCATCCATGTGTAAATCAGTGTATAGAAAATGTTACATAGACAAAAGGGATTGCAAGGTATAGGATTCACTTGTCTTTCATACTGGCAAGCATTATTAAGAGTACTTGGTATGGAGAAGCACAAACTCAGAAATCAAAACGCAACACAGCGGTTGGGGTTGGATTTACTAATAAGAATGTTTTTCTACCCAATCAAAACACATTTTGCAATGATAGGATAATGAAAAATTGGGGCAGAACACAACTTTTGAACCTGTACCATGCAATTCACATGCAGCTCCTTTTCACTTCTTAGCTCACTGTGCCTGATTACGATTCTAAGTTACGAATTGCAAGTAACAAAAGAATCTGTGTGACAAAAGCAGTAATCCACTTAGCTGTGATCATAAGATAAAGTTCTGTGATCTGCATGGTACACGTTCTTTGAAGCAGGCATATTAAACCTCTGTGCAACTTTAGATGAGTCAAAACTGCCAATAGACAAAACTCCAATCTCTGCTGCAGCGGGAAGATTGATCACAAGAGATATCAATCCTAACACTTTCATTGTTCCCTATTAACTGCTAGATATACAAGGAACTCTGCCGCAAGAGTAATAAGTGTATGATTATGCTGGCCAAGTCTGCTTATTTTGTTACTGGGGGCCAACATTGCAGCACTGCTGCAATACCAGCCCCCTGTAACAAACTGCCTCCCACCCCCGCAGTCTCCCGGTAAAATGCCCGATGCCTGGTACGGCCAGTCTGCCCTTGTGCGTTGGCTGCAAGTGCTCTGGCACTCGGGTCAAGCCCACGGAAGACAGCAGCAGCAGATATCACCACCTAGTGTCTCTAGAGGCACATGCATTTTTGCAGGTCTATGGCTGGTCTGAAGTCTGCTTCTGGGTGAGTTGGGGTGGTGGGCCTCAAGGTCACAGGGCCACCTGAAGACAGTCCTCTTCCTGCAGCAGGACTCTGCCATGGCTCATGTTACTTGGTAGATTATGTTACATTAGGTTGCAGAGACTTACTATAGCGAACGTACACCATTGGTTTCTTGGTCCTGCTCAACCCACTCATGACATTTTAACACAAACAATTTGCCTGAATCACCAGATTTTTAAAAAATGTCTTAAAGGCAGGAAGTTTAGATTCCAATCAGAGCAAAAATGGAAGACAGTTCTAAAATGTAGGAGTGCAAAATTAATAAAAAATACACGTTTTAAACAATGTGGAAGAATAAATCGTTCTGGAAGATCTTGTAATCTGACGAGCTGCTGTGTTTTGATTGATTTGCATCTGATTTAACTCTTTGTCTGGCAGACTTGACTGTCTCCATATGGCATAGTCCAGCCTTAACCAAGCCACTGTCACATCTACAGATTTAAGGCAGTCCACGAGTAGACATGGTGCTAATTTCCTAATCTGTTCTAGTACGAAAATGCATTTTGAGACTACTGAGGACATTTGTGGCCACTTAGAAAGTTTTCCATAAATAATCACTCCGCGACTTTTAATAGTAGCTTTAGAGATAGGCAATCCTCCCATCTCTGTTGGCTAATACGTGTTTGTTCAGAAGTCTATGCTATTCAAAACCAGCCCCTGAGTTTTGTCTGCATTAAGTTTTAAAAAGCTCAGATCTATTCATTTCCTCATATATTGCATTATACTTCACAATTTATGAAGAAGAGTGATTATTGACTCTTACCCAGATCTGCGAGTCATCTACATACATGTACAGTTTACATCCTTTTGTAGCAAGTTCTTTAGCCATCGATTAGACATATATATTAAAGAGATGTGAAGACAAGGATCTCTCCTGTGGGACTCCACAGGATGCAGGTCGCCAGTTGACCACAAAAGAAGAGAGCTGTACTCCCTGTGAATGATTTCTCCAAAAATATTGCATTCAAAACAGCGCTCGCCCTTTAAGTCCAGCTGCCTGGGCACGGTCTAACAGAATCTTATGATTGACCGTGACAAAAGCGGCTGACAGACAAAGCAGGATCATGGGCAGTTACCTATCCAAATCTTACAGTGTTTTGGTGACAAGGACTTGTATAATTTTTGCGCATACTATGAAATGTTTCTCAGTCACCTTGAGATTCATCAAATAGGATATCCTCATTGATCTTGTCTTGCATGTGGATTGGTTATAAAACCCCTTGAACTATCTCCTTTCTGATAGCATTGTGCATTTCAAAGTCACAGCAGCCCGGTACGCTTGGACACAGCTTGTCATAGCAGCACACATCACTTGGGTTCAGATTCAGAATGTCACATTGGCACAGTCTGCTTCTGGCACGTCATGATGTTGCAACGGCACTGCCTGCTTGAACACAACTTCAGGAGGTTGATGTGGTGACGGACATTCGTTGCATTGGAAGAGATGCCCTCCTGTTCCTGAAGCTTGGAAATTGCTTTCCTTCGTCTTCCTGGGTTGTCAGGCCCTCAAGCTCTGGGTCAGCTGCTTCTGGGTCACCCTAGACAATCTAACTTCCTGTAGGCTTGACACATTGCTTCCTTTCTTTTTTTTGGGGGGGGGGGAGTTTTATATAGCGCGAACTAGATCTGAAGGTATCAGAGCGCTTTACATGAGCACCAGTTGCGTTACAGATGGATACATTCATTTTTTTTAGGCACGGGGATTAAGTGATTTGCCCAGAATCACAGAATGTTGAGCGTCCCTTCCGAGACTTGAACCCGGTTCCCCAGCTTCGAGGTCGACCGCCCTGGCCATTAGGCCAAATCCTCTCCCTAGAGATCAGTGTGAAAGTTGGCCTCCAAGTGCTTCAGGACAGGGGTACAGATTCTTCCTTCCAGGAAAGACTCCAGGTAACATACCCTCACCTCTGGGGAGCTGGCTGTCGGTGAGACACTAGCTTTGGTTATACTGCAGTCTTCTGAGTACTCTCAGGAGTACTTCCTTTCTTGGGCAAAGAGAAATTAGACCTGAAACAACAAGTGGGTCAATGGCTCCCACTTTTATACATTCATAGCAGACAAAGGATGTGGATTCTTTGTCCGTACTTTTAGAACCCGTTGGGGTTTGTTCTTTTTTCATCTAACATCTTCAAGCTTTTCTCCAGAAAAAACCTTTGTACAGACTGACACTCCTCACAAAAGAGTAGTCTCCAGCCTGGAGAACCTGCAACAGTGGCACAAAGAGGTGTGAGCTTTCTGCACCTGGCTACCAACAGCCACACTGAACGGCAATGAGGAATGCTGGCTTAACCTAATGGCTCCTTCACACTCTGTAAAACAGAGAGAGCACGCCCACCCTTCATCCCAGTTTTTACAAAATGGCAGTGTTCGAGAAGGCTAATCAGCAACCTCTTTCAGTAAAAAGGCCTGATGACATTTCTAAAGGGAGCCCTGTCTCTTTTCCCACTTCGTTGTCTATGTCTCGGATATCTCAGTTGTACACTTCTATTGTCTGAGAAAACAATCTCACCCCATGCTGCTACCACCACTCTACATGCTAAACCCATGTAAGGGACGGCAATCCACTGTGAAGAACCAGGCTGTAATAGGCCCGGCGGCGCAGGGTTTGCCTGAAATCTTCTGAGTTCGCCTTCCAAAATACAGAGACACGGAACACTCTGTTGGCATAGGCACTTCAATTTATTTAGCTGCAGCTAGGTACAGTTGTCCTAGAAGTACATCAGTGGTAGGTTCTGAGGAGACTGCCACTTCAATCCGTGGCTCACAGTCTTTTATGGCGCTTGAATCCCCTAAAGCAACAACCCCCTCCATGTGCAATAAAAACAAACAAATCATTCGCTAGCAAACATTCCGTGTATAAGATACATGATAGTAGGTAATAGAAATTCCTTCCCCAGGGTCGTGTTCTCCACCTGACCCTATAGGTCAAATGGCATGGGCATTCTTAAGTCAAATTAATTTACAACAGGACGTGTTTGTGTGTTGCAGGAGGTGATTTGTAAAACAATTGTAGAGGCTGAGAAAGATCGCTGAGGGTCAACAGATGGTTATCACGGGGATTAGTTGCTTCGAGCCGGGTCTCAGAGTGTACTTGCTCAGAGAGACAGAAAAAGGTCGTTTAACATGTTACAGTACAGGGTATGGGAGAAACGCTATGGAGTTCGTTGGTGCCTGAGTGAGGGCAACATTACAATGGAGGCGATACGCAATATGGGGCCGTAATTAAATTTCCTCAGACCCTCCTTTTGCCATTACTCAGGCAAAATCACAGAGGCAGTTGTTAATCAGAATCCACTTCAATAGCCATGACATCTACAAGCTGTTGTTGTAGCATTATTTTCGTGTTCTCTGCTTTCTGGGATACAGGACTTGGAAGACACAGGGTGGCGCAGAGCCCACATATAGCGGGGCCACATTGTAGGCAAAGGCAACATGAGAAGAGAATAGCCAAAGTCGCTCCGACAAAGGTAAGAATCTTCCATCCTCATATAGACAGTATTTCCCCAAACCATCCCATCAGAGACCAATTCCCTTCATCCTGGTGAACGGACTCAGCGATCTTATGTAGTTTAGAGATGGCTTGGTATACTGTAGGGGCGTTGTCTGGAATATAAATGCAACAGCTAGATCCGATCAATTTGCATACGCCCCCACGGTCAGCAAGAATAATACCTAATACCATTCTGTTCTGAAGCGTGACAAGGCAGTCAGCAACGAGTTCTGCAGTGAGATTACTCAAAGCTCCAGCTGTTTCATTGACAGTGGCTTCTACAACTCGAATTAGTTGTCTTATGTCTCTACTGTTGGCTATTGGGCCCCAGAATGGAAGAAGTCCTTTCAAGACATCCCCGGCTTCTTGTCCTGACGTATCCTGGTCGGACGCCACCCTTCTTTTCTGTAAATGATGCTTGGCATCCGCTATGTATGTAGGGGGCAACAACCAAGCGATATAACAAGTGCCTCTCCAGTTACCAGGTAGAGAAGTGTAAGCCTTATTTCCACACACAAAGTATGTATTATGTGAGGGAACCATGCAAGGCCAGTCTGTCCCATTCAAGGTCACAATATGTTGGCATTTGCTTGTACCCTTATATTCTGACCCCCCTTTCCTAATACAGAATGGTGCTTGTCCAGGTACCACTAGAAAAGTTTGTCCTTTTCGAGAGGTTTTATTGGAGGGCAGAAAATACAAGTCTGTAGATCTGGTTTGGCGATCAGCATATTCTGACTTCTCACTATTCGTCCCATATATCCTTTTTCTGTCCCGCCAACATAAATGATACAGATGTACTCCCAAGCTCCTTACGTCTTGGGTATCACCATCTCCAGAAAATACCCAACTGGCACTCAGTTCCCACCATGCACTACAAGAACCATTAAATGAAAAAGGAAGGGTAATATATGGTATTCCAGTGTTCACTGAACTTGGCAGAAGACCACAAACCCAACAGTTCATTGCATTAGTAGCCAATTGATGTTGGTGTAGCATAGAAACAAATGTGTTGTTACGGAATTCACTCCTTCTTGGCTCAACATGAGGTGGTAGAGTGACGTGTATGCATTTCAATGGTAACTTTTGGAATAGGCTGCGTAAAAATTACATGTAGTCCCCATCCTATGCAAGACAATATAATACACATTACAATCAATATTATTAAGGCCACTACAAAACGATTATGCAATAATTTACAATGCTTCGTGTTCATTGTTTGTATTTTGTCCATTCCCTTTTGAACAGTCATTTCCATCTCTAAAGGTTGCCCGTGACGGGAGGTTGCTTCACTCAGCTGTGATTGTCTGTAGTTTTCTTTACTTTCCTACAAGTCCCACAGGCCTAGAGCCACACCTTGCGTCACAATTCTGAGACTACGATCACGGCCCTGCAACATGTGGAAATCGGGATAAAGACATAGTCAATGAGGCACTATTGAGGTATTTTTGTTCAGTCTGGGCCTCAAGTCGTACCTCTGGGAACCAGGTACAGTTTGTTCTTGAAAAAAGGAGATGTGGTTCAGCATTGTCCAATTTCAATGCCGGTGGTACAGTTGCTTGGAGGACCTCGTCGTCATCTTTCTCTGATCTGGCAGAGTCTAGGTGTGCATCGCTAAACAGTTCAAATCTTGGTATTCTTTCGCTTTCAGAATCGCCAATTGGGTTAAGAACCCACTGATCATAAGATAAAGGTAGGGGCACTTTCTTGCAATGTACCCCATGTACCCAGTTCTTTTTGCCGACGACCTTCACTGCAGTACGCGTCGTTAGAAGTACTTGACGAGGTTCTCTCCAGCGAGGTTCCAAGTTCTTCGGCCTCTGGAAGTTTTTAATGCAGACCCAGTCACCAGGCCGTATGGTATGACCAGGATCCGTTGAAGCCTGAGGCAAAGTATCTTGTACCTGTTGGTGAAGGACACGTAGCTTAGTGGTGAGGTCACGCAAATAATCAATTAACAATGGATGCTCTATCTCGGAGTATTTCTTGGGCCTTGGGACTCCCCAAACATTTGCCGGGCATCCAAACACAACCTCATAGGGACTAAGCCCCATACGGGAATGGGTGGTTGTTCTGGTTTATAAGAGAGCCAAGGGCAAGGCATCAGGCCAGGCCAGACCCGTGCTGGCTTGTATTTTCGCATGTTTAAGCTTGAGAGTGCCATTATAGCATTCCACCAAACCTGCTGACTGAGGATGGTTTGCTGCGTGGAACTTTTGTTTAATGCCAAGGCCTGCACATACTTTCTGCATGATCTAACCCACAAATTCACTCCCGTTGTCACTCCAAATAATTCTGGGAAACCCAAATCTCGGCAGAAACTCCTTCAAAAGGACTTTTGCCGTGGATAGAGCAGTATTATCTTTTAGGGAAGAGACCTCTATCCATCGGGAGAAGGCACATACCACAACAAGAACATACTTTAGATTGTTACATCGTTCCATGTGAATGTAATCTATTTGCAACACCTCAAAAGGGTACGTTGGGGGAGCAAAGTGGCCTGCCGGTGTTGGTGTTCCCTTCCCCGGATTATGCATCAAACATACAATACAATGCCTAACCAGATTGTCTGCGCATTTAGGGATCCCCACATTCTGCCATACCGGGGCCAGAAGTTTGCATATACCTTTTGCGCTAATGTGGGCTGGACCATGTGCCATGGTAACTACTGGGAGTACATAAGCATCTGGTAACAACCAGCGTTGATGTTCTGACAAGTCTGTCCAGCACCCTGTCACATCCATCCTTCCTATACTCTCTTTCCACGTACTCAATTCTTTCTCTGTGGCTTCCGCCTGGATCATTTTCACACTGTCCACAGTATTCTCACACATCCGACCTTGTGCAACCCATCTAGCAGAGCCCACAACATACATGCGGCTTGTGGTGTCTTTAGCTGTCTCTTTCGCTATCTGGTCTGCGAAAGCATTTCCTTGACCTACATCATCAGTGATCTTCCTATGTGCACTACACTTCACAATTGCTATCTGAGTGGGCAAGGTAAGCGATTCAAGAAGGTCATTTACCAATTGGCCATGCTGTATCTTAGTGCCATGGGATGTGAGAAACCCTCTTTCCTTCCACAGGCGGCCAAAACTATGGGCCATTCCAAACGCATACTGACTATCAGTGTACACATTCACTCTTTTTCCTTCAGCCAACACACAAGCTCTAGTCAGTGCTATCAATTCAGCTGCCTGGGCTGAATTATGCATAATACGCGCTGTTTCCACAACAGTGTACAAAGTAGTGACCGCATGGGCTGAGGTTGTTTCGCCATTGGGAAGCTTAAAACAAGAACCGTCCACCCATAGGATCCCATCCGGGTCCGGGAGTGGAGTATCCTTTAAATCAACTCTGCCTCTTGTATCTTCCTCCGTACGGAGGAAACAATCATGCTGCTCCGGAGTACTATTTTCTACTGGAATTGGCAGCAATGTTGCCGGGTTCAGGACTTTACATCGCTTAATGTGTATGTGGCTAGCCAAGAGTGTCAGTTCGTACCCCGAAAGGCGGGCACTCGTAAGGTGTTGAGTCTTCATTCTATTTAGGAGGGTGTCTACTGCATGTGGCACCATGACAATGAGGGTATTATCTAATACCAATCCAGCAGACTGGCGAATGGAAACTGCTGCTGCTGCTGTAGCCCTCAAACAGCTAGGTAACGCCTTGGCCACTGGATCTAATGTGGCCGAAAAATAGGCACAGGGACGTTGCTTGTCCCCAAATCGTTGTGTTAAAACTGATAATGCGCAACCTTTTTTCTCATGAACATAGAGTGTGAAAGGCTTACTGTAATCAGGAGTACCTAACACAGGAGCAGAGCACAAGGCAGTACGTAAATCAGTGAAGCTTTTCTGACATTCCGCAGTCCATGGGAGAGGGTGCGGTGTATCTTTAAGAGTCAGTGCCAACAAGGGTTTCGCCAGAAGGGAAAAATTGGGGATCCATTGTCTACAATAAGAGGTAATACCTAAAAAGGCACGTACCTCTTTTTGCGTACATGGAATAGGCATTTGAGCAATTGTTTGAATGCGTTCTGGGGTCAATCGCCGTCCCTCCTTTGACAAGAGATGGCCTAGATAGGTAACCTATTGGCAGCAATATTGCAATTTACACGGAGAAACCTTATGGTGGTGGTCAGATAAGTGGTTCAACAGTGAAATTGTAGCCTTTTTACAAGTGCCCTCAGAATCTGCTGCAACTAACAGGTCATCCACATATTGAATGAGAGTGGCACCTGGTGGTAAAGGCATAGTGTCGAGCTGTGATTTTAATGCTTGACTGTAAATGGAGGGGCACTCGCAATACCCTTGAGGAGCCCGTTTGAACCGGAAGCTTCGGCCTGCTAAGGAGAAGCCAAAAATATCCCTTCTTTCCTCAGCAATGGGTATGCTGAAGAAAGCATTTTTGAGGTCAATGACAGAAAACCAGGAAGCTGAGGCAGGTATCATTGTCAATATGGCATTAATGTCCGGGACAACAGGGAATTGAGGTACTACAATCTTATTGACCTCTCTGAGATCAATCACAAAACGATAGACAGGTGCCTGAGAGGGGTCGGTCTGTTTAAAAACAGGCAGAACAGGGCTATTGCATACATTTCCCCTAGTCTCTTCAACCACACCATTTTGTACCAAATCATGAACTATAGTCAAAAGAGCCTTTTCGCCGTCACTGGAAATTTTATACTGTGGAATGCGAGGGAATTTAACATTAGGCTTAATGGTTACAATATAGGGCGGAATTTGTAGGAGGCCTACATCATTAGGGCCGGTGGCCCAGAGGGTGGCGGGAAGAGACTGTAATTCAGGGGGGAGCTGGTCTTTAGACAAATACATCGGTGACGTCAATTTCTTACCTAGGGTAAGACGCACACCAGAAGGGGAACAGTGCAATGTCGCATACAATTTCTTCAATAAATCCAAACCCAGCAAATTTTCACCACAACCAGTTGTTAAAAGGAGCGGGGCCTCCAATTTGTAAGGACCTATTGAAATGGGCAAAGGGCGTGAAACTGGGTTTTGAACTGGGGCGCCAGAAAAACCTACAGAAACATTTGTACAGCCAGACAAAGGTGCCCTAGGGAGTTTAGAGTGATTCATAGAGCTCTTTGTCGCACCAGTGTCTAATAGGAATGGCTCTGTAACACCTTGTGCTACCACATCAACACAAGGCCCGTTTTGGTCCTCTGGAACTGATACTACTCCCTTACTTTGTCCAAGGCTGTGTTAACTAGATTGGCAATTCTGGCTCTCATCCTCGGTATAGTAATCGTCATTGTAATAGTTGGTAGACTGAACATTGTGCTGATCAAAATAGTTCGTGGAGTTTTCAGGGGGCATGGAACGTTGGTTATTAGGCGGTGTGCCTCGTCCTCTACCCCTAGGTGCTGACTGATAACCACCCCGGCCTCGTGACCCGGGAATGCCGCTCGTACGCTGTAACAAAACCGGGCAATTATACTTTAAATGGCCGACTTCTTTACAATAGGCTCATTGATTCTGGCCCAGTGCGGGTCGGGGAACCAAAGGCCCAGGCCTCTGCAACTGTCTCTGAAATTGTGGAGGCGGCTGATATTCATGTTGGGCAGGGCGAGGAGGATAAGCTTGTTGCAAGAGAACTTTTGTTTTCAGCTCTTTCTTCTTTTTATCAAGTTTCTCTCTCTCCTCTTTATCCCTATTTTCATAATACTGAGCAGTGGCCAATATCTGGGCAGAAGACGATACAGCCCACGCACTTTCGGAATTCTTTAATTTATTAGATATTTCCGGAACCAAATTAGACACAAATTTATCTACAAACAGTCGTTGGCCAGCTTCCGTGCTCATATCCTGACCACTATGATCGATAAACGTCTCCTCAAAACGAGTGAAGAAATCAGAGACATTTTCGTCCGTTTTCTGCTTACAAGCTGCTAACTTATCCCAATTAACTCGCAGAGGGGGCATCATAGTTTTCAGTAAGGCAATTATCCTAGCTGGGAGTTCTGTAATTAAGACCTCAGGTTTGGCACCACCCACTTGGAGTCTGTCTGCGGCAAGTATGGCAGCCCAATTACCCCCCAATTCCGCGGGATGGTCCTCCTTCTGAATCCTAGCCCATAATGGTTGTGGGACTACATTACCCATGAGCATGTCTATGTCAGCCAAATTCATAACACATGCATCGACAGTTTGGGACAACTCTTTATAGTACCCAGCAGGATTTTTACGGGGGTCCGGTAAAGACTGTTTAAGGGCCAATACCTCAGATCGTTTCCAAGGAACGTGCACCCACACACGTTGGAAGTGAGCAGGTATAAGAGGATTGCCACGCTGAGCTGTGACCTCCTCTCTCCCCACTGGGGGAACCTCTCTCATAGGATAGTGTTTTAATTTTCGCCTATCAGAGGAATCGCGTTTTGGCAAAGACCGGCAAGCAAACATCATTCTGAATGTGACAAGCGTCCCTACCGCATCCTAAACCTCTGCGCTCACAATCAGTCCTTTATCAAACTCGGCCTGAACATCTAGCAGGCCCTGGGGGACTGGTCTCAATCCCATGTCTTCCCATTCTTGACCTAAAATGTTACACATAACATCAAAAACATATCTCTGCGTTGGAGCCTCCCACTGCTGAAAGGTAGCCATAATGTCCTGCAAATTATACTGGGAGCCATTCGTGATCCACCGTCGGGCAAGAAGATCTAACACTTCCCGTTCATCTGGACCTGGGAGCTGGCTACGAGTTTGCCTGCGAGGAAGAACAGGGGTCGTTTGAAGTGTCCCAAAGAGAGGGGACAAAAAGCCGGAAACGGTATCCGCCATTCGCCTCCGGACGGAGGGAGAATTCGTCATTAGGACAGGAGACAGAATATTAGGCGGAGCAGAAGAGGGAGTACTAGGTAAAAAAGGAGACGAAGGTAAGGGAGAGCTCGGAAATACCGGAAGAGGCTGTGATGGGGGTGCGGGAACCGATTGAGGAGCGACGGGTGGAACAACAGGTGGGGCAGGTACTAACAATAAGGGTGCATTAGCTCTCGGGGGAGGTGGTAGTACAGGAGGTACATTAGTCCCCTGCGCCTAGGGCGGAGGTAGTCTCAACAGATGGGACATTAAGGGATCCTTCTCAGGGTCCACATTTTTCTCTGCAGGGGAAGTTGGCAACACTGGATAGCATCTATCTACCGCCATACGATGTTGCCTATCTAAAACCTCAATCGCATGATCGGTCTCGTCATTTTTAAATTGCTGAGCAGCTTGTATAATAGTCATATTCCTCTTATCTTTTTTAGCTTGTTTTATTTCTTTCTGTTTGGCCTCCTTGCGCCATATGCGAAAAGAGTCAAACATAGCCGGCCGGGCTTTTCGTTTAAACAAAATGTCTTCCAAATTATCTAAGATATTGAGCTCAAAACTGCCGTTCTGCGGTCACCGTAAAACACCATCTTTCCTAGTATAGCGAACCCACGCCTCATTAAAGGCTATGGGGCCAATACCATGTTTAGAGTATACTTCATAAGTGGGAGTTCCGGCCGGAGGAATTGGACAAGAGTCCTCCAGTCGGGAATCCCTATCGTAACAAAAACCAAACCATATTCCAAACTTACTGAAACCAGGCATCGCTAGCACACTAGTTTCTTTACAAACTTCAAGGGGGTTAATTAGTCACTTTATAGTACAAAAAAAACTGCACTCACCCCTCGGTTTCCGCTTTTGCAAAAGTCAAAAAAAGACAAAACAAAGACAAAGGAGTGGCCACTATACTTAACTTAACCAGATGTTTTCTTACGCCAACAGAGGTCCGTCTAATGTCTCGCCTTACCAATACCAAGGGGGCCAAACCGTGGCGGCAGTCAGGGCAGCAGGTCTTCGCAGCCGTTAGAAGGGAGAAGCCACGCTGTAAAAACCTTCGGTCCACTTACGACATGCAGGGGTCGATCACGTGGTGCGCGTCCTCCGGAATTTCCTTGCGGGGCTCCTCGCGATCCTCGAGCTGGACCCACGACCTCTGAAGCCGCCTCACAGAGGGCACCATTTGAAGAACCAGGCTGTAATAGGCCCGGCGGCGCAGGGTAAGCCTGAAATCTTCTGAGTTCGCCTTCCAAAATACAGAGACACGGAACACTCTGTTGGCATAGGAACTTCAATTTATTTAGCTGCAGCTAGGTACAGTTGTCCTAGAAGTACATCAGTGGTAGGTTCTCAGGAGATTGCCACTTCAATCCGTGGCTCACAGTCTTTTATGGCGCTTGAATCCCCTAAAGCAACAACCCCCTCCATGTGCAATAAAAACAAACAAATAATTCGCTAGCAAACATTCCGTGTATAAGATACATGATAGTAGGTAATAGAAATTCCTTCCCCAGGGTCGTGTTCTCCACCTGACCCTATAGGTCAGATGGTATGGCCATTCTTAAGTCAAATTAATTTACAACAGGACGTGTTTGTGTGTTGCAGGAGGTGATTCGTAAAACAATTGTAGAGGCTGAGAAAGATCGCTGAGGGTCAACAAATGATTATCACGGGGATTAGTTGCTTCGAGCCGGGTCTAAGAGTGTACTTGCTCAGAGAGACAGAAAAAGGTCGTTTAACATGTTACAGTACAGGGTATGGGAGAAACGCTATGGAGTTCGTTGGTGCCTGAGTGAGGGCAACATTACAATGGAGTCGATACGCATTATGGGGCCGTAATTAAATTTCCTCAACTGTCCGTCAAATGAGGGCACACTTGGGGCACCCCTCCAGCTGATAGGGAAGATCCAAGACCTCACTCATGTCAAGGGACATGCCTAGGCCTTCACCCTATGCGCTAGATTAGCGTGAGCTAAGGGCCAAATCAAAAACCAGGATATAAGATACTCGCAGTCGGGCATGGGTAATAGAGTGTAAAACATATAGGGGATATTCCAATTCCAAAAAATGTCATGCCCTGCTGTACTTGAGAAGAGAGACATAGAATCATATGCATCAAACCTGTTGACTGGCACATTTCTGTTGTTGATTTATTCTCATCGCTGGTTCCGGTTTGGTATTTCTGTGTGTATAAGATGCCATTGTGGGAATTGATTTTCACTGTTTACTATTGGTTAACGTGTCCATGTTTGAGAGTGCTAAAGGAGGTCCAAGACATGTTTCTTTGTACTATTGGTTTACTGTTCCTTTTAGCCACATTCAGTATGGGTTTGAGGACAGCACAGTGCCAAATGGGCAAATGCTATTGACTGGTTTCATTTGTAGAATGCTTTTGGCCATGCAAAATCCTACTGTGGAAATGAAATATACGCATAAACTAAAATCTGGATGTTTGACTACAACACATCCAATTTACCAGGTACAAACTCACATATCGGATTCTCTGCCTGTGGCACAAACCTGATTCATTGTGTTTAAGAGCCTGGAAATATTGCTAAATGGACATATCACGCTAGTTGATTACACACCTACAAATTGCAAATCACAAATGAGCAAGTACCACATCTCCTCTCAGGTACATTGTAGAGCATAGGTCAAGCCAGTAGACATTTTAGGTAATGCTGGAGGAGGGAGTGATGGATTCACAGCTTTCACAAATAACTGAGCTGCTGCTGTCACTCATTTGACATTGGAATAATTGTTGCCCCCATCTAGATCAGTTCAGGTTGAAGGAGGCGGGTACACGGTGGAAGCAGAGCCTCTGGTTCATTGAGGTGTGTAGATGATGGGTGAAACCAGGCTATCCAATGTCAGCTGTTTGTTAAAGCCTCTTGTAGCTCTTCGAAGAGACTCTGGCACGGATCTATCCACTTTAACCTATGTTGGACATCCGTGTATTACATAAAACCTCTTGTTGTCTACTGCTACCTATGGTATTTCTGGGAAGCAGTTGAGGGTAACAAGTTTATCTTGCTCTTCAGACAGCTTAAGCTTCTACTGGCCCTTTCTAACACAATCTATAATTGTATTAAGGGTCTCTACACCCTTACACAATATTTACAGAATAGATTGTAGAGGTAATATTGAACCTCAATACAAACTCTGTTTCCTGAATGGGAGAAGTTTATTCTAGGTTTTTGGAGTGAGAGGCCGGCTAGTCACATTGCTGTTGGACTCTTGAAATCACCTGTTTTGAGTTTCAGAACATTTGCTCCAGTGGTGTCAACCCAGTACTTTGTTCCAGCATCAAATGCATCTAGTCTATCTTCTCTCCCAAAGCCACATGAGAGTGGCCAGTAAAAAGTTGTTGCTGCTCTGTCTTTTTCAGACTAAAGTCGTATTCTGCTTGATTCTCTGCCACAAAAATTCTCAATCTAGACAGGCATTCACACCACAAGGTAAGCACTGAGATTATGAATGCCTGCAGGAATTTGGGATGCTAATCAATGACAGCAGCAGTGGCGGACGCTACACAAAGGAAGTGGGGTGGGGCAGGTGGAGACTAAGCGGGAGGGGTTGCGTGGGGGGAAGGGTTTAGCAATAATATATTTATAAAAAAATGTAAAAAACTTTAGCCGCCACCCTCCTCAGGCGTTGCTCCGCCTCTCCTCTTCCTGCCTGGTCCCAGCAGCCCCTGGGAAAGACTCTCATCCAATCTTCGTGCTGCAGAGCACCACAGAGATTGGCTTGGGTGAGCTAAAAGATGCTCCTCTCAGGCCAGGGAGGCCATGGGGTGTCTCAAGCCCGGCTGCTCAATGCAGCCAGGCTGGAGAAAACCTAAGTGCACATGTGTGTTTTGGTTGGCCTACGGCAGCCGGCCAAACACACATGAGCACCTAGGGAATGCACGTAGCTCTTCTCCTCCCTCCTCCCATGCCTCAGCCCGCCCCTCCCTACAGAGCTGGCTCAGAGCCGGCAAATGCAAAATAAAACGATGCAAGAATATCGTTTTATTTTTCATTTCCTGGCTCTGAGCCAGGCAGGTGGGCGATGCTCCTCTGCTATTGTGGAGGAGCCGACACTGGAAAGCAGATCACTTTGAGAGACGCTCCAGATGCCACATGCAGCAGCACCAAGCTTCTGACCCAAGTAAATCAGGAGAATTTGCCAGTTCTCTATATATTCTAATGTTTGGCTACAAATAATATCAAGTTGATTAAGATATACGGCAACAGTGGTAGACCTCACTGCACGAAAGCAAATAGGAGGTAACATGGCCAGTGGTTCAGATTAGGTTTGTGTAGTCCAGTGATGTTTTTTATGAAGTATAAACCGTATTCTTCCCTATGGCAAGAACCATGAAATAAAGAATATAGGTTTGGTCAAATTGCTCTTATCTGACTTCAGTGTTGGGCGGCTTGTGCTCCTTTGGCCAGTTCCTCATCATCATTAATAGGGTGCACCTTACAAGTTATTCAGTTTGAGGTTAATATTTAGTGGGGAAGGCTGGTATTGAGCGGTATCTTAGACATCAGTGCTACACAGGATACACAGAAGATAAGAATGATGAAAAGGAAATCCAGTCACAGTCATTCTTACATGGTATCAACTTTGCAGTCAGAAGTCCTCTCCAGTTCCCCCTATGCTCAGAGAAAGTAAATGTCCCTCCTCTCATTTGGCACCAACTGTGCGAGAATTCTCTGATGAAGATCATGAGCATACTGTCCCTATGGAGACTAGGATCTTTCTTCTCATATCCATCTATTTTGCTCTTGTCAGAGACCTGTCAGGGCAAAGCTTCTCTCCACCTCTCTTGTTTTGCTTCAGAGGCTGGTCACGATATTCAAAACTTAACGTCTCACAGATTTGGGGATTGGATTGAACTGTCACTCAAAAAATGTCAAGATGCACATCAGAAATGATGTGAGCTTCCATATTTTTTTATAAGAAAAAATATTGTGCTTAAATTAATTGGTATGATCATCTGAACATGTAACTATAACAGAAAATAGCTTTGATATCATTTTTTCTCCATCTTGATTACAGATTACTCAGGATGGATATAGGGAGGAAATGTGGGTGTACTTTGAAATTCCATAAAATAGGTCGTATTGGATTTGTTTAGGTAACTATTAATTAGCAAAGTTAACAATTTCTGATATATTTTCTGTATGTTTTATTATTTCAGCCCTGATGATGTCCATTTAGGACGAAACGCGTTGGCTGACATAAAAAGCAAAGTTTTGATCTAAATATTGGAATATAATTCTCGGCTGACATAAACCTACTGGAATTTGCTTGTGATGAACTTTTAGTGGATAGTCAAGTAAAGAAAAGGATCTTGTTCAATTGAAATCAATGTCTGAGGACTTATTAGAAGGATCACAACATTTAATTGTGTTATTAACTGACATTGGCGCTCCTCCTCTCAGAGGATTATTTGTGTAATAAGGGTGGTAGTTGTGCGATGGACCACAAAGAGTGATCACCAACAGTTTTCAAATGTATTATCTTTAAATGAATTAAATCAACTAGTGCGCTGTGATACTAAGCCCTCACAGCTGGAGCAGGACAAAGGGGTTAATTAAATCTTACATTAAAATGTAAGTTAGAAGGCGACCCAGGAAAAGATGAATGGGCCAAGACAGAGGAAAACGTAGTGTGGTGACATCTGCTAACACAGTCGCTCAGACTCATGACACAGCACCTAGAAAGGGAAAAAGAAGACAAAGAAATGAATCTGTGTCTCAGGAATGCCTAGCAGGGTGCTATGGCCCATGAACAACTTGCACTGTAAGCATTCAAGATGTCTGCCACCATTTATAAACCTTTGGGAGTCCAGTGGTTCCATGGGACATGTAGTCCTCCTTGTCTTCATTCATAAGGCATGTCTGTCTAATGGGCGAGACCTCAGTCCAGGCAGTCGTAACACTCTGTGCATCCCTCCATCCTCCTCTGCTCCTTAAGACACACATGTTCAGGAGATTCGTGGTGGTGCATCTCTGGGTATTACTGGTGCAGAAGCAGGCGCGCAACGCCCATTGGGCTCAAAGGGTATCAGCCCCAAACCCTCCCGACCCCCGTCGTGTGTATCAGCCCGGGCTGAGACAGCTTCCTGGGCAGCTGCACCCGAGTACCTCTCAGGTCTTTAAAAGACCATTTACTTGTTAACGAGACTTTGTTGTATTTTCACCCCTTCGTAGAGCCCTTCCAGCTCCACTCTGCCTATTGCTGGAAGAATTAGCCCCCCCCCCCCCCCCCCCCCCGAAATTTGGCTCTAGTTGCGCGTCTGTGTAGAAGTATGTGCATCACGCGCCTCTTGACACAATAGGCTAAACTTAACAGCTGGTAACATTAGCTAGAACCTAAACCCTGAAAGCAATGCTTTTCAAATCTCTCATGTATCCAGGGCAGCTCCTGGAAGATCATAAGATTTAGAGAGGCAATTCCATCACAATGGAAACACTCCTGCAGTCTGCCTCCGTCAACCCAATAAGTCAATTAGAAAACAAACCCAGGTGACTGCCCTATGTCGAAGACTTTTCAGTGTCTGGCCTTGTAAAGAATATAAGCGTTGTGCTGTGGTAAGAACGCAAGCTCGCTCCATACAATGTGCGTTTTTTTTTACCTTGTTTACAGGTGCATTTATTATTATCGATCTGCCGTGCTCGCCCGTCTCACATTGAAACCGTGAGCAAAACGGTACTGCGTCACTAGGTATGACAGGAATGCAAACGAGTTATTTATTTGGAAAAAAAAAACAATGCCCGGGAGATTATTCGGGCAACAGGCAGCGGAAGACCTGCCTTTTTATTTTCGATTAAAGAAAATGCTCTTGTTTAGAGCGGCAATGTATTTCTTAAATCTTTCTTAAATCAAACTCTGCTAACTTTACTTGGACTACCAATCTGCAAAGCTTTGATTGAATTTATGACACGCGGGGGTTATCACTCACTGGAAATCAGCGCAAGCCAAGAGCTGTGCCTTCACCTCGCGGTACTCTGGCTGCTGTTTAAGAGCAGAATTCTAATGCTCTGCATTTTAATTTTGTCGGCAAATTGCCGCGGCTAGCTTCCAGGTGTGATTGGTTCTAAGTGCAGCTCTACAGTTGATAAGAAATTGAAAACTGCCAGCAGGGCCCGAGTCCTGTAAATATATTAAAGCACCATCTGGAATGGAATGACCTTCAACCCCCCGCCCTGGCCTCAGCCATCTCATTGCTGAAATTAATCAATCTATTAATACCGCGAGACCTCAGAATCCGCTTTTCTTACACTAATCAGAGCATCCGCTCTTGATGGTGACATTCAAGAGATGGATGACAAGATGGAGTGCTTTCTAATAGGCCTACCTAAATAATTTATTATAATTCAAAGACAAAAGTCTTCTGTTAATATACACACAGGAAATTCATTTTTTTTTAGACCGTGTTCTCTGAGGTGCTTTGAAGGAAGCAGGCACGCGGCGTTTGACAGCCTCGCCGAGGCATCACAGACGTGATATAGATGTCTGCCTTTGAGCTATTTTTTACCTGGCTGTAAAAAACACACACGCTGAACTGCAAGTTAATTACGGTGGTAGATGCAAATTGTTATCTTTGTACAAATTAGAAGGATTTATAGCGGTGTTGTCAGTGCTGCCTTGCGCGTGCTGTCGAGAAAGAAAATTAAGGAACTTTCATGCCCCAGACAGGTGTGAGTAACAACATCATGAAGACTTTACAGTCCACCTTGAGGAAGAACGTGATGTTGTAGTAATGACGCAGCTGTATATTTTGTGGTAACCGTTCTAACTCCCTGAGGGTTAGCAGTTTTTGCATGTGTTATTGTCACTTGGGTGTGCAACAAGTTGAATTCCCAGTAAGAAACGTCAATCGATCTCGCGGAATCAGGATTTGTGCATGGACGACAAATACTACTACTGGCTTGCCCTTTGGTACTCGTGGGGCTGCGGTTACTTCCGGTGGTCTCACTTGATGCAGCAGCAACAGAATGCTTACTTTCATTAACTTCTACCACTAGGCTCTTGTAGCCCCCAGATTCAATTTGCAGGCTATTGAGGGGCAAAAGGGACAGACCTGTGATGTCTTGGGAATGCAAGGGTGTGTGATGTCATTCGGCAACCACTGACATTTTAATCAATCTGCCCCCATAGGAAGGTAGAGTATTAATTATGTGGTGATGCTGGTTAGGCTTCACCATGCAATACGTTCACAAGCCCCAAGTAATTGACACAACTCAAAATAAATCAGACAGCAATTTGTAAAATAAAGCAGATTTTCATATTAATTAACACCGAAACGAACGTGATCAGATACATACAACTGGAGTTATGTATTTTCAAAGAAAACAAACCACAGCAGTTCAATACTGCAGAACTTTTGCATTTCGGTCAAGAGGAAAAAGTGGTAGCGGCAATCGGTCACTTGCAGGTTGAGTTGCATGGATCCCAAGGAGGGTGAAGGTAATGCGAGTCCCAGGATCAAGCCATGACAGTCCGTACAATTTTACCTTACTCGAGAAGCCTGGGTGCAGAGTTGTCCTGGCTGTCTTTGGTGCTGAAGCAGGAGTCATGGGAGAACTGGTTTTACCACTTACACAGTACTGGCGGGGAACGGGGTGCAAAAAGTCTGCACTGAAGCCACTGCTGACATTTAAGGTTTTGCAGTGTTCCCTCGAGGTGTAGTGTCGAGTAAAGGGGGTGGTTGACGGGCTGGCAACTAACAAGCTTTGGCAGCAGTAAGAACTGCAGAAAGTGTATTCAACATCAGGAGGTCCTGGGGCACATGGTAGCAGCCTGAAACGTCGTGGAGGTCAGGACTACGTTTTCCACAATGCGCTAGACCATATACTTCTGGGCGATCCGTCGGCCGGCCTGATAGCCAGCAATTCTTCAGATCCGGTACTCAGTTTTTACCTGCGGTTGCAGGCGACTAGTTCCACTAGTCCAGGGGAGTCTGAGGTTGCTTTTGACTCTCACAGGGATTCCTCTGTCTGGGGGATCCTAGCTTTAGCCTAGGACAAGTCTCAGTCGTGCTGTTCTAGGAGTGTTGTCACAGGTGCAAAGTATCCCTCTTTTGGTTTGTGCAAGTCCTGTTGCAGACTCGGGTCTCCTCTTTCATGCAAGTTGGTTCAGAACTGAGGTCCTGGTGTCAGGGTAGTCCTTAAATCCTAGATTTAGGGGCGCTAGGAGTGTGGGTGCAAGTGGTCAATGGGCTACTAGCCCCAGAAGCTAATCCGCCCCAGAAGTGACCACACCCTGGGTTGTAGGTCACCTTTTCTACCCAGAACCCACTATTCTACCTATTTTTAAAAATGGATGAAGTCTTCCTTAGCTGTATAGACCAGGCAGCCCACCCAAAAGGTGTGGCTAGCCTTCATGGAGTGTACTCCTCCTGAATACCTAATTTTCCCACCTGCCTTGGTGCAAATGTGCCTGGGGGAAGGGGGAGGGTTGTTTCCGCCTTTGGGAGGCAGCCTGGTTGCATATCACAGGTGGTGCAGCCTTAGAAGCTAACCTTCTTGATGTGCCAGCGAGGTATGTGACCTCCTTCCTGTCCAGGCCATTGTTTCTGACTCCTGGGAGAGTTCACATCTCCTGGCAGGGGGTCAGATTCCTGTCTTGGTGGCAGAAAGAACGGACTGGCAGCCAGAGCACAGGAAAGGCTGAGACAACCACATGGGCAACCAGGTTGCACGTCACATCATCCTCCACATGAGATTAGTGTTAGTGTCAGGGGTGATGAGGCACATTGTTTGACACCAAAGACGACATATTTAGACGGTACCATAGTGGAGCTCCCAACCTCTAGTTTTCCCAGGAGCCAGCCCATATTATCCTATGGAACATCTATCACTTATAGTGTCCTTTAATGGTAAAGGCCACTAATGGGACATATAAGCTTGCACTTACATGTCCACACCTTTAATATAATGCACCTTGCCTCCTGGGCTTTAGGAGGCCTACCATAGGGGTGACTGGTGTATATATAAAAAATAGTCCATTGACTTTGCCTCACACGGTGAGGGCAAAGACGAGTTTGAGCAGTTAACACTGCTCCTACAGTCTACAATGGAAGGCCGGCTGTCAGTAGTTTGCTTGGGTCACTCAGGGTGGCACGATCAGTGCTTCAGGACATGGTAAACCCTATAACACCCTTGGCCTGGGTACCACTGGTCCCAAATACCAGGGACTTTAAAAGGGGTTAAAGTGCTTTGCCAATTGGGATTACCAATTCACACATATCAGTTTCAACGGGAGAGCACTGGCACTGTAGCCTGGTTAGCAGGCTTCAGTGCACTGTCTGAGCTGAAAATCAGCATTTGGCAGCATCTGGTGCAAAAAGGTCTGTTTCCTTACACAAACTACTGGGTAAAATCTGCCTGTGCAGCAATGGGGTGTATAGGAAAAGGGAAGCTTCGAGGAATATTGGAGTTGGTGAAGCAAAAATGCTTGGAACACATGTAAAGTTGTAACTTGGTAGGCATGCATTCACAAACACTTTACGCTACTATTTCGATTTTGAAAAGCATGTAAAGCTACTTATGAAATTATATAGGATGAGTGCATTTCAAGTTTTTGAAAGTGTGTGGTCAAAAGTTTCACAAACTAAAAAATATTATACAATGAAGAAAGACAAACAAATAATTTTAACAAATTTAGGATTAAGACGCACTGGTTTCTGTGGGTTGTCTGCACTGTGAACAGTGTTCACAATTAAGGCTAACCATATAAGGAAAAAGAACAAATGATGGCCCGAATGCTGAAAATGTCACCCACTCACCCCCAGTACAGAGACCTGGGCCTAAATCAATCGTTTTTTTTAACCCTGGGTGGAAAACTACGCTACGCTCGCGGAGTGTGCGCAGCGAGCGCAACTACGCGAATCGCACGTAGCACAGTGCAAAAACGGGTAGTGTAGCGGGCATTTTTTGCTTGCTCGCGGTCCTCAACGTCAAGTTGGCGACCGCGAGCGAGCAAAATCAACATCCCGGCGGTCCTCAACATCAAGTTGCCGATCGTGAGCGTGGAAAATAAACCTCCCGGCGAAATTCTCAACGCGGGGAGGTCAGGGTTCTCATTGCGAGTGGTTGCGTATGCTCCCGACCGCTCGCGATGTGAAACTACCAGTCCGCGTTGAGAAAGCTGCCGTTTGAGAACAAATCTACTTGAGCGGCAGAAAACGACGGCTTGCACTGTGCATGATGCCATTCGCAATGACTGCACAGTGCGGACAAGCATCCGACACTGTGCAATCATTGCAAACAGCATTTCCCTACCGCACTATGCATTTCGCGTAGCTACGGATAGCGCAATGTAGTGCAAAGTGCACTTCGCGTAGTGTAGCACGGCTAAGCGAACTACGCCCAAGGTTAGATTTTTTCTCACCATACCATTCCAGTTTGGATCCAGGCATATGCAAATCAGTCTTGAGACTGCTCCCCATGAAAAAAGTCCAGCCTAAACTGCCAGGTCAGGTCTTCCCCGGACTGAAAGCAAGCACCCTGGGACCTGTTTTGGGATATCACCCCATATTAGCCAGGATAGCTTGTTTCTGGTCCAGAGAGGACCTGACCCGAGAGTTCAGGCTTGACTGTTTACATGAGGAGCAGGGCCAAGACTGATTTGCATATGGCTGGGTCCAAACTGGGGTGGCATAATGAGCAAAAGAATGATGGATTCAACCCATATCTCTTGACTGGGGGTGAGTGATTGAAAAGTTTCAGCACTCAGTCCATCATCTTGTTGTGTTGGCATGCATAGACATTTTTGCATCTTACATGCTTTCACTGGAGATGTTTGTGAGTTCTCAAATATGTGTTGATCTATGCAAATCTTAGCTGCTGAACTTTGGATTGGGCCACAGTGTAGGAAGCTGGCTCTGTATATACTATACCAATGTAAGGTATAGTGTGCACAGAGTCCAGTAAATCCCCAGAGGTATAGTAGAGGTTACATTTGATAATCACTAACCACTCTATTTGTGGCAGTGTAGTCGAGCAGGTAGGCTTACCAGAGGGTATGTAAGGCATTTATTGTATTCACTGAGGCAATAAATTATGGTACACACTCAGAGACAGAATACAGACCAATTAGGTACGTATAAAAAAGGTATACTTATATTTATTTCTAGAAACAAGCAGGACTTGGCAAAGGTAGGTAAAATATACTTTCAAATTAAAAACTACACACAGAAATGCAATTGCAGATGTAATCGGTATTGTTACAGGTTTGTATTTGCTTTAAAACAGTTCAGAATACTTTGAAAATACTTTGGATTACTTTTGTATTACATTTTAGTTACATTGACTACTCGGGTTGATATGCCTAGTTATCACACTGATGTTCCTAAAATACAAAGGTAAGTAAGACAATTTACATTTCAATGTACAGTTACTTTTGTTTCATACAGAAAACAGGTCAACACAAAAAATTTCACCAGTGGTACCAGGGCAGCCGGGTGCTAATGCCCAATGTTAGCCAATTGGTCTAAAGGGCCTTCGGTTAGGGGCTGCACATGAGCAGGCCACTCGGGTGTGGTAGCAAATCTCCTGGGGTTAAGATTAGCACTGCAGGGGTCAACAATCAGCACAGGAGCTGCACCACCAGTAGCCGGGTGCAGGGTGCCAAGGAGACGTCGGGAGGTCTGTTTCCAATGGAGATCTCTGGTTTGGAAGAAAGGTTGCAGGCTTGTCAAGGAGGTTTCCTGAGGGCGACCACCAGCAGGAGAGGTAAGTTGATTTGATGGGGGGATGCCTGGAAACTGTCAATTGGGCCACCCAAGGCCGTAGGGCATCGGGTATAGGGGTGTCTTTAGGTGTCGGGTCTTCTCACCTGCTCCAGCCGGGGTCGGGGGGGGGGGGTGGACCCCCCGAGTTGAGGTTGCAAGCGTTGGATAGAAAATTGAGGCAGGTCGGGAATCACCGGATCCCAGGTCAAGATCACTGGGGAGACCTCCTTGTGGTGTTGGGCCACTTGAACTCAGGCTGTGGGAGTCAGGTGTAGAATTGTGCAAGACCAGGGATTCAGCTGGGTCTGGGGTCTGTGTTGGAGGCTTTGGTTGAGCAAATCCGGTGCTCACGGGAGACAGAATATTTTGGTGAAAGCAGGGCAGGTCCTCGGGGTTGTGGATGGCTGCTGAACATGCCGGGGTTACGCTGGGGGCAGATCGAAGTCAGAAGAGACTGGTAGGGCTGGGGTCAAAGCAGTTGTTGTCCTCTTCTTCCTCGTTCAGTATGGCTCTTTGGTCCTTCTCTCTCTCGTATCTGAGGAGGCAATATTCTGGGTCGTCCCTAAATACAAAATATGTGGGTGTTACAGGGGTGTGCAGGTCAGGACCAATGGGTCCTTTTCTTGGGGTGAGTACACCCCCTATTATGCCACCCTCTAGTAGGAGGGGGGGCATGAGCCTCTCTCTGATTGGCTGTGTCCCCTCATCTTCAAGATGGTGGGAATGAGATGTGTGCCTCACCTTGTTCTCCCACCCGAGGGGTAAGGTTGATAATGGTGGGCACACCTCTCTTCCTAACTTGGTTTTCCAACCAATTCTCCTGCCCAAAGTGTGATCAGGATCAGTTGGAGCCAGTTGCTGGGGGCAACAAAAGGCAGGGTCAGCTAACAAAGGTGGCAGGCCTTTGAAGCTTCCCCTTCATGGACCCAGCCCATCTTATGGGAGGAGGCATGATACCTATGCCAAGATGGACTTTGTTTCTGGACCCAGAGAGCGGAGGCCCTCTACCTAGGGGTCCAGCCACATGTCTGGTGGTGGCAAATGGTGGGTAACCATTTAGGAATCACACCAGGCCTGGTCGTTTTTCAGGGGGCATCTCTAAGATGCCCTCTGAGTGTATTTACATTAAAACACACACTGGTATCAGTGTGAGTTTTCTGTGCGGAAATGTTTGCTACCAAACTTCCCAGGTTTCAGTAAAGCCATTATGGAGCTGCGAAGTTCGTAATGACCAACTCCCAGACCAAAACTCTTTATGGCTTTATTGCACTTACAATGTCTAAGAATGGACTTAGACACTGTTGGGGTACAGTGCTCACGCAACTTCACCCTCACCTGCGATCTAGTGCAACCTGCTAGAGGGGTGACTTACCTAGGCCATAGGCAAGGGGTTGCAGGAATGGCACATAGGGATGTGTACTATGTCGACTCTTCACTTTTCTCTGCACCACAACATGCAGCCTGCAAATGCAGTGTGTGGGTGTTAAGGTGCAGGGTCTCTAAGGGTTGCACAATAGTTGCTGCAGCCCTTAGAGCCCTTCCTTGATCACAGTGCCCTTGGTACCCATGGTACCTTTACAAGAGGCTTACCTGTGGCCAGAGATGTGCCAATTGTGGATACAAAGGTCCAGTTTTGGGAAAGAGCAGAAGCCGTGGAAACCGGATTGAAAGGGACCCAGGGTACATAACAGTCAAAGTACATCGAGTGTCACGCAAAAAGTGGGCGAGTTACAGCAACAGAAACCCACTTTCCTACACAAAGCATGAATAAAATCGTTTTCAGTCTATAGCTCACTTGATTATCATGGTGCTCATTAAAACAACGTTGTTGCTTAAGCTTGCCAGTGTGATCATTTGCTTTTAGACACCAGAGAGGTTGACAGCAAATGTCTTCTTGACAATGGGGAGTCAATGAAAGTTCAGGTACTTGGTTGAAGCTATGGCTTGTCCTTGTCCTGTGACATTGATCTATCTTTATCAGTAGATGTGTGATAAAATAGGATAGTAGGCATTCATGAGTGCAGTTTATAGGCATCCATATTCTACCTATAAAAAAGCCGAACTTTTCTTTCTTTAGTCCTCAGGTTTTGAGACATCTGCTGTGGCATGAAATCCCCTAATAGTCTCATCAACAGTAATGCCCTTTGTAAATGTGTTTTAGCTGCAGCCTCTAGAGCCCACCTTTTAAAATAGGGCTAGCTGCTATGTAAAGCTGGGGTAAAGGAATCTGAGAAGGTTACAGCTGACATGTTCACATTTTCTGATGGATACATCTGCCAGTGGATTCCTCACCTTGTGAATATCCCCTGCACCAGCAACATTCGGAAACTTTTGTAGCTCTCCACGAGGACGAGGATGACGTCACAGAGGCATGGCTCCGCTCACGGCTCCGCTGACGTCACTGGATCCATAAGAAGACCTCGTCGGCGTGATGACGTCAGTTCCCTTTTTTCCGCGCCATCGACGCTAACGGTTTTCTGGGACTCTCTGTAGCTTTGGCTGGTTACTTTGTTTTTCTGCTAGTGTCTCTCTTGTCTCTTGATTCCTGTTAGAAAATGTCGACTAAGAAGTCCGGATTCAAGCCGTGCAGGGAGTACGGTAAGCAAATGTCCATCACGGATCCGCACGAGGACTGTGTCTGGTGCCTGTCGTCAGATCACGACGTCGAGGGATGCTCTTGCTGACGCAAGATGAGTACAAAAGCTTTGAAGGAAAGAGAGGCCAAGTTATTCATTGCCAGGATGAAAAAGGAGAAGAGAGGCCGAAGAAGATCAAGATCAAGATCGAGGTCGGTGTCGAAGTCGACGTTGGGGCATGCTTCGAAGTCCAAGAAACACAAAAAGAAGAAGAGGCATGGTTCTCGACATAGTTCAGATAGGGAAGCGGCTCCAAGATCGACCTCTCCTTCTCGGCTTCGTGTGGACTAAGTATCTCCTTCTCCTGTCTCTGTTCCTGCCTCTCCTGTTGGCCTGACCTCGCCTGCTGCTTCACCGGAACATTCTGCGGCTCCGGCTCCATCTCCGACGCCGGCTCCTTCTCTGGCTCCAGTTGAGGAAGTTCCGGCTCCGGACGAGTCTTCGACTCCGCTGGCTCCACCGTCGGCGCCGATCGGACCGAGTCCGGTTATTCCTCAGCATGAGCCATATCCTCCCTTTTCAGGCCCGGGTCAAGATCCAACGCATTATTTAAATGCTATGCATGGGGTCTTCTCTAGAGCAGTGTACCCCTCTGGTGCGCCTTCGGGCCCCATGGGTCCTATGGCTTTCAGCTTGGGAGCTCCTCAAGCCTACCCTTAGGCTCCTTTTATGCCTTTTTTCCCGGCGACGCCGTCTTAGCATTTCCCGGCGCCGAGGACATCAACGCCGCTTCCATTTTCACCGGCTCTGGCTCGACCTCAATCGACTCCGGTTGTTCCGCTGGATCCGGGTTCGACACCGGCTCCGGGGCCGTCGGAGTCGATTACGGCGCCACCGACTCCTGTTGTGAGAATTAGATCCAGGAGAGAAGCTCAAAGGGTACTGGAAGAACAAAGGTACCAGGATGAGGAGATGGAAGAGGGTGAGCTTATGGAGTCTGATGATTTGTTTGAGGAGTTGAAAGAAGCTAGTGGCTTGGACTTGTCACCAGAGTGGGAGATTACTCCTCCAGTTGAAACTCCTTCATAACATGTTGCTCCCTACCACTTAGTTATTAAAAAAGCAGCGGAGCTTTTGGATCTGCAGCTACCATCTGCTGAGTTTAAGCCGAACATTCTTACAGAGGTTTTGCATTCTCCCTCCTCTGTGTCAGAACCCTTACTTCCATTTAATGATGCCATAATTGAACTGGTCATGGAAGTATGGTGTAAGCCCTTTTCAGCTCCTGCGGTCTCTAAAACTGTAGCAAGAAGATATAGGGCGGCTCCAGGTGACCCAGACTTTCTAACTTCATCCTTCTCCGGAGAGTCTGGTGGTTCATGCTGCTTGTTCTAAAAGATCTTCAGGTGCCTTTCCTCAGGTCCCTAGCGACAGGGATGCTATAACAATCAGCCAAGAAAGTCTTCTCCTCTGCCAGTATGGCTTTAAAATCAACAAATGCCACCTGCCTTTTGGGACAATATATCCATGCTCTAATGGATTCAGCGAAACAACTGGCCCCTAAGTTATCAGAGGAGGCTAGACAGAACTTTAATGAGGAGCTATCAGACACTCAGGCGGCTGCACGTCAGGTTATCCAGATTGGCCTGGTTACTGCAGACTTGGTCGCTAAAATCATGGGCTCTTCTGTTGCCACAAGGAGGAGTGCGTGGCTGAAGTCATCTGAGTTCTCCCCTGATGTGCAGGCAACTCTTCTGGACTTGCCTTTTGACGGCTCTGGGCTTTTTGGTAAAAAGGCTGATGTTGCATTGGAGAGATTTAAAGAAAGCAAAGCCACGGCCAAATCTCTGGGTTTGCAGACACAACCTAGGGGTTCTTTTAGGAGGTACAGGGGCTTTGGAAGATCGTCCTTTCTGACCTACAGGCAGCCCCAGCAGCAGCAGCAGCAGCAACAGCATACACTGTATAAGAGTTACAGGGGCAGAATCAGAGGTTGTGCTCGAGGTCGGCAGCTCTCCTCCTCCTCTTCCTCTTCCTCCGTCCCTCCCATCACTGCAAAGCAGCCCTAGATCCACCATTCTGGATCATGTTGGTCCTGTGGGGGGCCGGCTTACCCATTTTCTACAAGATTGGGAATCCGTTACTACAGACCTTTGGGTTCTAGATCTTGTAGAAAATGGGTACGCCCTTCCCTTTCAGGAATTCCCTCCGAATTACCCTCCTTGCCAAGGTGCTTGCTTGGAGGACTACCTTCTTCTCCTGCAGGAGGAAGTCCTGACAATACTAAAAAAAAAGGCGCGATAGAGGTGGTTCCAGAGCAGGAGAGGGGTCAGGGATGCTACTCCCGGTATTTCCTGATTCCGAAGAAGGATGGCAGGCTACGTCCAATCCTGGATCTCAGGATCTTGAACCTTTTTCTGAAGCAGGAAAAGTTCAAGATGCTCACCCTTGAGCAGGTTCTTCAAGCGCTGCAACAGGAGGACTGGATGGTGTCGATCGACTTGCAGGATGCGTATTTTCACATCCCCATCCTGAAGTCGCACAGGCAGTATCTCCGTTTCACGGTAGGGTCGCAGCATTATCAGTTTGCGGTCCTTCGTTTGGTCTTACTACTGCACCTCGAGTCTTCACCAAGGTGATGGCAGTGGTGGCAGCCCATCTCAGAAGGTCGGGGATTCCAATTTTCCCCTATCTGGACAACTGGCTGATCAAAGCGGAGTCGCCAGAGAAGGTGCTTCATCATCTGCAAGATACAGCTCAGCTGTTGTACAAATTGGGTTTCTCGATAAACGTGCCCAAGTCTCACCTGGTGCCCTCTCAGCGCAACCTGTTCATAGGGGCGGTACTGGACACAACTGTGTGTCGAGCATTCCCACCTCCACAAAGGATTCTCGACATACAGGAAATGATTTCCCTGTTTTACAATGGAGCAGTTGTTCCAGTCCTGAAGGTCCTTCGTCTGCTCGGTCTATTTGCTTCCAGCATTCTGTTGAACAACCATGCACGCTGGCACATGAGGGCGCTCCAGTGGTGCCTCCGCAGGCAGTGGTATCAGCACAAGGGAGATATCAGGGAGTCTGTGAGGATCTCCAGAGAAGCTGCAGCGGAACTCTCTTGGTGGAGCGTGGAGGGCAATATGTCTCAAGGAAAGCCCTTCCATCTACCTCCATCGGTGGCCACGGTGATAATGGATGCATCCACTTTAGGGTGGGGTGCGCATCTGGGGTATCTGGAGATCAAGGGTCTTTGGTCTCCAGAGGAAAGGTTGTTTCACATCAACCTTTTGGAGTTGCGGGCGATACGTTTGGCACTCTTGGCCTTCCTCCCTTCCCTTCGCGGTCAGTCGGTTCAGGTCTTGACGGGCAACACTACCGCGATGTGGTATGTCAACAAGCAGGGAAGAGTGGGATCGCATTGTCTCTGCAGAGAGGCTCTGCGTCTCTGGTCCTGGGCTCAGGATCAACAGATTTGTCTGATGGCAAATCATCTGGCCGGGGTTCTGAACATGCGTGCAGACAGTCTGTCGGCAGTTCTACGCCGACCACAAGTGGAGGCTCCATCCGGAGGTGGTTCGTCAGGTCTTTCGGACGTGGGGGACTCCTCGGGTGGACCTGTTTGCCACTCACGAGAAAGCTCACTGCCCGTCATTCTGCAGTCTCCAGTATCCGATGCAGGGTGCTTTGGGGATGCGTTTCAGTTGAGATGGGACTCACGTCTCCTTTACGTGTTTCCTCCCATACCCTTGATTCCTCGGGTTCTGAGGAAGATTCACCAAGACCGGGCCCAAGTCATATTGATCGCCCCGGATTGGCCAAGAAGGGTGTGGTACACAGATCTTCTCCACCTCTCCTCATGCCCTCCACTCCGTCTCCCTCTCAGGGCAGACCTCCTCTCGCAGTCGGAGGGGCGGGTTCTACACCCCCACCTCCAGAGATTACACCTTCATGCCTGGAGATTGAACGGGGCAACCTGAATTCTTTTTCTCTCACGCCTCACGTGGTAGACGTAATTTTGTCTGCCAGACGTCATTCCACCAAATCTATCTATTCATATAGGTGGTCTAAATTTATCCTTTGGTGCGTAGAGAAGTCTATTGATCCTTTGAGGGCTTGTTTATCCAACATCCTTCAGTTTGCTCTTTCTCTTGCTCAGCAAGGCTTTGCTGTAGCTACTGTGAAGGGATATCTATTGGCTTTGTCGGCTTTCCTTTGCTTACCAGATCAGCCGTCATTGTTTAAGTCACCTATTGTTTTACGATTCCTTAAGGGCATTACCAATAAGTTTCCTCCTACTCCTTTTATTGTGCCTCAATGGGACTTAAATCTTGTCTTAACTTACCTGATGGGTTCTCCTTTCGAGCCTTTGCACAAGTGTCCCTTAAGGTTGTTATCTTTTAAAACGGTCTTTCTTGTTGCTATTACCTTGGCAAGGAGGGTAAGTGAGCTTCAAGCTCTGAGTTCAAAACCCCCGTTTTTGACCATTCATGCTGAAAGAATGGTACTCAGGACCAGGGCTGCTTTTCTGCCTAAGGTGGTAACTCCTTTCCATCTGGGGCATTCCATTACCCTTCCTACCTTCTATCCTCCCCCTCACCCTTCCAAGGAGGAGGAGCGGCTTCACCGCTTGGACCCTAAGAGGGTGGTGAGCTTCTACCTCGATAGGACTAAGGACTATCGAGTGGACGAACAGCTCTTCGTGGGCTTTGTTGGCTGCAGGAAAGGCAGAGCGGTGCACAAGCGCACCCTTTCCAGATGGATTATCTTGTGCATCAAGATATGTTACTCTTTGGCCGGTAAGGAACCTCCAGAGGGTATAAGGGCTCACTCTACCAGGGCAAAGTCTTCTACATCTGCCTTATCTAGAGGTGTTCCTGTGGAGGACATTTGTAGAACTTGGGCCTCCCTCCACACTTTCGCGAAGCATTACTGCTTGGATTCCGAGGTGAGGAGGGACGGACACTTTGCTCGTTCTGTCCTTCAGGACTTTCTGGTATAGAAGGGTGGACACCCTCCTCCGGGAGTGGGACTGCTGTGGGAATCTTTTCACAAGGTGAGGAATCCACTGGCAGATGTATCCATCAGAAGAACAAGTTACTTAACTTCGGTAATGCTTTTTCTGGTGGATACAGTATCTACCTGTGGATTCCTCAGTGACCCACCCGCCTCCCCGCTGTCCACCCTTGTATACCTTCAATTCTGATGATGGTGTTTCAAAATGTATTTGTTACTGTCAAGGGCAGTGTGTTATTTCTTTTGCGTTCCTATATTATCTCCACACTGTGTGTGTTGATTTGTATATTATGTACTGTGTATACTGTATAAATATATTGCTGTCAGTCTGTCCGTGTGCCTCGAAGGCACCTAACAAAGGGCGGACCTGACGTCATCATGCCGACGAGGTCTTCTTATGGATCCAGTGACGTCAGCGGAGCCGTGCCTCTGTGACGTCGTCCTCGTTGGCGTGGAGAGCTACAAAAGTTTCCGAATGTTGCTGGCGTAGGGGATATTCACAAGGTGAGGAATCCACAGGCAGATACTGTATCCACCAGAAAAAGCGTTACCGAAGGTAAGTAGCTTGTTCTTTATGAAGTCTTTTGTTTGACTACCCTGAAATTGAAACCCAGTTAGCACTTTGTTATTTTGGTCCCAGTCTAAATTGTTTAAATTGAATTTGAAACTGTAAGGAGCTGTGCCCTTAGTTTTTTTTCAAGTGTTTAATATCTCATATTTTTCTTTGCACACTTTATATTTAAACTGTATTAAACCCATAACTTTGGATTGGAGCTTGGTACAAGGATCAAATTCACTGCTTTGTATATATTTTACTGGGCCTGTTATCCACATATACATTTTTGTTTCTCTTTTACCATAGTTGGAATCCTTAATGTAATTATGTAAAAGCACATATCTCTGAGCTAGCCTTCAATGTATCTCTCCCTTTAGCTGTCCGGCTGAGAGATTTAATTACTGAGCTCCACCAGTAGGCGGATCAAAGGCACTAGAAAATAATAGACTATTTTATGTGGGATTAAAAATCTCCTGCTGTTGAAAGTGGGCAAATATGGGACTTCCATAACTGAGCACCACACATTCTTGCTGTTAGAGCTGGCATCTTTGGCGTGTTTGCCCCCTAACTTTTTACCTTCAAAACTTCTGTTTTGCTGACTTCGTTTTTGCTTACCTTAGTATTCTGGGCCTTTACCACTGCTTACTAATGCTAAAGTGCTTGTGCTTTCTCCTTAAAACAAGGTAGAATTGGCTTATATTCAGTTTGTATAAATCCCTAGTAAACTGACTCTACCTGTGCCCAGGGCCTGTAAATTGAGCGGTACTAGTGGGCCTACAGCACTGATTGTGCCACACACTTAAGTAGCCCTTTAAACATGTCTCAACCCTGCCATGGAGGAGCCTGTGTGCGCAGTTTACTCTGCCATTTGAATCTGGCAAAATAAACAGCTTAAATAGTTTGTCAAAAAAACGTACATAGCCCTTTCAACATGTCTAAGGTCTGCCTGTGCAGCCTGTGTGGACATTTTTAAACTACCATTTTGACAGGCCTAAACCTTCCTTTTTAATACATATAAGTCACTCCTATGATAGGCCCTGGACATCCCAGAGGGCAGGGTGAAGGTGAAGTGTATTTAAAAAGTAGGACATGTACTTTTAAATTGTATATTTCTTAGTAGTAAAAACTCTGCCATAGGATAACATTAGAGTTACCTTATTGCATTTTATAAGCTGTAACTTCCAAATTGGAACAGGTCCCCAATTTGTTTGGTGCCTTTGGAATTGTGATGAAAAATCCTTTCTTGTGACAAAGTCGGATTTAAAGTGCAATTTTGAAAATGCCACTTTTAGAAAGTTAAATCCACATACAGGAAGTGACCCAGTTGAGGAATCGGAGGGAGGGATCCAGGCAAAATGCATAAATCCTTAAATCCTTTCAAAGGCCACGTAATTACTCCGAGCCTGAACCTTCAGCAAAACTTTATATATTCATCCAAACATTATTTTACCGTTATCTAACACCTGTACGTAGAACAAAGATGTATTAAAGACATTTATTCATAGACACAACAAATTAACACATTTTGAGGGAATCCATGAAACATTATAGGTAGAAGACGTCACTAGAATTTTTTTAAAGACATATAGCACATGCATTAACTAACTAATACTAGCTCATTATCACCAAAGACCTTTAAACATCACAAGTTGATCACAATACATTCACATAAGTACGTAACATGGTCCAAAGAGATAACGATCTTTAACAATAATCCACAAAACTGACATTGATTGATATCACAGACTAATTTCCATATAACGAAAATAAGTGTTCAACATAGATTGCATCAATTTAAGAGTTTCAGATTTGTCCTCCTTATCCTTGTCAAAATCCAAACATGGCCCTATGGGTTTGGGGCCTAAGGTTGAATCCTTCTCTGTGACTGTAAATAGTTCCAATTTTTGTAAATGCAGGCAACCGTTTGCTGGTCTCTATTGACCTTTTTGTGGGTTTGCCCTCAATCTCTCTGAATTACTCCAACACGTTTCTACCTTCTGTGGGCCTAATAACTATTTATAAAGGTTTTCCTCAGGGCTTACAAAGTTCCAATGCCGGACACTATAAGCAAAGAGAAAAAATAAAACTATATGTCACTTAACTGCGGACATTAATCATTTGTTGGAGACCTATTGGAATAGACAGGGGCCCTAAAAAACTTTGTTTTACATACCAATATTGCCTTAGTGCAGAGAGGCTATGCCATTGGCTTATTACTGATGTGTGGCAACGGTTTGTTCTCCCCCTATTTAGTGTGGTAGACCTAAAGTAGTAATCAAGTGTCAACTGTGCAGAATACTTCAAACATCATACTGATCAAAGAGACACCAAGTTCCCCATTGTGTGTCAATTCGTACCTGCACTCCATATATGTTTTGGTGCAGGAAAATAGCTCCACCATTGACTGAAGGCAGCCTCTAAGGAGGGTAAAAAAAATGCACTGGTAAGTTTAATTTAGTGGAGTGTGGCAAAGTGCTCATGCTGTGCTGCTGAAAGGACTGCCACTCTGCTGGACTGCTGACCTGAAGGGATGCCACCCCGCTGTGTTGACCTACTGCCCTCTTGCCTGGGTGAGGACTGGACCCCAGAGTGATTCTAAGGGCTAGTTAGCGGGCCGCCGGATTAGAGCCTCGGGGAAAGAAGGCTTTAACCACCTTTAACCCAGCACCTGGACTCTGCCATCTGTGAGTCCTACCCTGTTCTGTCGAGCCACCCCAGTCCTGGGCCCTTGGAATTGGGCCTGAAGGTGCTCTGCCAGCCATCTGTGGAACCGGCAGAAATTACACATCTCCTCTGCTGCGCAGCGTAATCCTGAGCAGAACAGGCACATCGCTTCTGATGTGAGGATCCTCCCACAAAGATCTTGCATTGACCTCTCAGCCTACATCAGAACCGTCACTACATGACGCCTTGATGACCATGCAGGATCACCCATCGCAGCCTCGCAGATCCTCTGAACCAACGCATCACCTCGGCTGCTCAATGCATCTTCGATGCCTGACTGTGCATTGCATGCCCTTATCAACAAGATCCTCGATGATGATGGAGGACCTCGCTTTGCAGTTTCTCAGAACCAACGCACACCCTCAGCTGTGCAACATATCCTCAATGTGGGACCTTGCACTCCTCTGCAACCAGGATTTAAGGAACACTTGTTCAACGTGCCTGAGTCCCCGTAGTTGACCCACGCCCCATCACAGTCGGCCTGAACTTGTGACTTGTCTCCGTCTAGCTTAACAAGATTTCCACAGTTAGCGATATGATCTTTTTGGCCCTATTTTCAAAAAAATGTTTAAACCTGCATATCTCCGGTTCAACTAATTGGATTTTTGTTTTGGTCTTGTTTAATTTATTAAAATGTATTTTCTCTAAATTGGTGTTTTATTTTTCTTGTCACTTCTGTCTGGTACCATGATCCAGGGTGTAAGGAGGGAGTTCAATCTTACCTCTTGAAATTTGTTGGCATTTCCCTGGGCTTTAAGATTTTCTAATAGCCTCACCGGATGATGAAGTGAAAAAGGTCTCTAAACCCTGCTGGGCCGTGATTCAAGGGTAGTGAAATAAGGTGGGCAAGGGATGTAAGAAATAGATTAAGTCGTATCAAAAACGTCCTTTCTGATTATGGTACAATTATGTCCTGGTCCCCTTTTCCATGTAAACATGATACCTGACCCCGGCCTGCAAAATGAAAAGTTAAGGGCAAGAGTGGAATGTAATCCAATCCATGTATCCCACTCTTGTTGGGCCAGGGTGCAGGATAACAATGGTTCTTGTTCCTGCCCCCTATATGTAAAATGCTTTTTGTTGCATATACTTATTGACTGTGCTTCTTATCTTTCAAGCCGCATCAAGTTTTTAAGACCGCTTTTTTAAATATAGAATTGCACAAACGAGGAAGGCTGTAAAGTTGCTGTCAGAAATGTGATATTTAGATGTGGCAGTGGGAATGGCTTGATTTTAACATTCTGTCAAACATAATTTTAATGATGGACTAAAGTAGGAGAGGGGCGATGGGTTGGCCAGACGGATTTTAAACTAATTTTACACTGTAACTTGATGTGTTTTTAGAATGTTTTATTGGCAATTGTGCAAATAAACGTGTTTTCTAGCTACCTACCTTGTGTTGTGTTTTCACTTTTATTACTGTTTGAAGTGCTGCATAAATACGTTACACATTGCCTCTAAGTTAAGCCTGACTGCTGTTGGCCAAGCTACCAGAGGGTTGAGCACAGGTTAATTTGAGGTTGGATTGTGCCTTACCGTGACCAGGATTGTGATTGCTGCCTGAGTAGGGTTTCACCCCATACCAGTTACCCAATTTCTTACACTTGCTAGTTAATTTGGGTGAAAGTCGGGAAGGCAGACATCTGTGTTTACTGCCCTACAGTTGGCCACTTTGATGATTTTTGTGAGGAGAGCCCAGGGCTGGATGACCAACTCAGAGACAGAAGTGCTCTGATTTGAAAGACGAATGCCATTTTGTAATTTACCCAAAATTCTGTAGAGACTTAGGACAGGCAGTGGAATGGTTCCTTTGGTGTCGATTTGAGGCTGAGGGATGATTATTCTCCGCTCGTTTGGGTGGGAACCTCTCAAAGTGCCGAAATCTCAACTTCCTAAGCTTCTATACTGACAGGGAGAAGTGAGAAGGGACATGAAAAGGAGAAAGGACCAGCAATGTTAGGACTCCTGTTGTAAAGCTGGGGGTTGCACCATCTTCTAACTTGTGCTCTTTAACTTTGTGAACTCTACTCAGGCTGGTTTCCACAGCTCCCTAAATATTGCCTTGTCCTAGTGGAATGTGTACTTGGTAAGGGCCCTAAAGTAGGTAGTCCTATGGTGATCTTTAGGATTGGTCCTGCCATGGTGCCTAAAGAAGGTTGCACTGTGGAGTCTTTGTGTTGTGCACAGATACCCTGTAAGAGGCTCAAGGCATGTGTAGATGGAGATTGTAGTTAAGCAGAGTGTCTTGCTGAGGAGGACCTGTGAAGTGCCACAGACGAAGAACACAGAATACTCGGTATGGATAGGAGGGCAAGCTCAGAAGTCCCACAGGGAAGCAGCTGCTTAGAGGAGAAAGCTGTGGTGCCAAATGCTGTAGGGAGCATTGAGGAAATCCTCTGTGAGCCAGAATACCCTTAAATGCTGGCTTGATTGCCTGGGGCTTGCTCAACAGAGCCAAATGCTCAAAAACACTCTGAAATTGATCCAGCCATGACTGAGAATTATTTAATTATAATATGTGCATGAGCATTGCTTGGATCTATGTACTGGGTGTTGAGGGTACAGACGAATGGAAAATTCCTATCACAATCATGCACTTTAAAAATAAACCCATTTTAATGTTGAGTCCCTTTGGGGGACCATTGCACGACCCCACACTCTAATATAAACTTCCTGTTTGTTAGAAATGGGGAAGAAACGCCTTCCTTGTTGGAGGACCACCCAGAGCATTAAGAGAAGCAATCACCATCCTTTCAGTTCCCCATGCCCAAGGAGAGAAGGAGAGCAGGCAAGGAGTGCAAGAACAATTGGTTTCACCACCCAACACAACGTAAGAGAATGCCCGGAGGTCGAGGGGACCGCGACATCATTCTACTCAAATGGCACTCTGCGCAGTCCCCCTGTCAGTGTGGGTCAGGGTGTGATCAGTGTGATGGGTGCCATAGTGATCAGGGACAGCCACGGGTTAAAAGTAAGCTCATAGGGGAAAAAAAGAAAGAGTGAAGCAAAAGCGTCTGCCTCATCTATGCACAGCAGTGCACCATTTTTCTGTCTGGAAAGCATCCTTGATACTAGGCATCCAAAAAAGATGAACCTTCAGCTCGCAGCCTCAAGCCCCTGAGGTTCTTCAGAACATTTGTAGCCAGCTTAGACTTTCGACCTAATTCCTGGGAGAGACTTCATTTTCACATCTTTCATTTTTGTATCTGGCCAGTATGAAGGTTGCTTTCTTATTAGAGACTTCACAATTAGGTACATGATTTTTATGATTTTAAGTCTTCCTAAATGTTGCTTGGTGTCAAAAAATGACCTTATGTTCATGCCTGTATGCTTGTGGAATTGTGAATTTTGTACCCTGAGCCAATAGAGCTTTCTGTTGTATTTTGAAAACCTGACAAACCCTGTAGAACTAGCTTATTGATTGTGGAAAGACAAATATTGATGTAATAGACTTTTGATGGTGGGAGTAGGGTTGTTGATGGTTTTCTGCATTAAAGCCTACAGGCGAACACATTTTCACATTGTGGCTTGTGGGTAATGGCAGCAGACAAGGTTAATAGGGTTAGTTGACCCTTGAGGTAAATTATTATGGTAGGCGATTTTCGTAATTTCGATTCTGTAAGGCCTGTTTAGGTCCACTTTGTGAAAACCCACTGAAATCTACATATGTATTTGTAATATTGTGTATAATGTTTAGTAGTGTCCCTTTTTAAAAAAACATCACTGGCTGGACATTGATTTATTAAGTTTTACTGTTGTGCAATGTGCAGTTCTGAGTATCCAGCCCACAGCACCTTCTGAAATCCTCCTTGGACTTCTCTCCCTCACTCTCGTGGAGTCAAGCGCTAAATGGGGTACTAGGTCCCCAGTTTGAGGGTACATTGCATGGAGTCCTCAGTAACCCTGAAGTTCAAGGCCCACTTTGATATTGTTGGTGCCAAATCATTTCTGATTGGACAGGTACCTTCCAAACCGTATTTCTCAGAGTTGTTTTCAGTAGGTTATGTAATGAAAAACGTGATTAAAACATTCTTAAGGAATATAAATTATTTTCTGCCAGTGCTGAAGATTTTGGGACCACTCCAGCATTCAACTGGACGTTTTACTCCACAAAAGTTACAAGGTAAGCCTCTTGTGATGAAAACAATACTAGAAAGGTCTAATCTTGCATCCCTCAAACGAAAGAGAAAAGCCAGAAATATGGCTATGTCAAGAGCGGAATTTGACAAAAAAGCACTCTGACACACATCAGCATGGCAGTAAACGTCACTTCCTATGGCCTTTTGACTTTTTATATCCAACAAATGAATGGTATTAAACCAAGGAGAGTATTAGAGCATTCAATTCTCTATGGCAAGCGCGAGCCAGAAACGTGTTATTTGCATATTTGCTGAGCCACAGCACTCACACAAGCAAGCATACTGTCCTACACTGAAACAAGTATACATTTATTCTTAATCAGCGTTTGAGAAATTTCTAAACCCTATAGTCTTAGCTCACATTTAGGCAGTTGCCTTGCTGCATGAAAATCTGTTGCGCTGCATTGCATGGTATGATAAAGAAAACTGAAGTGCAGCTCCATATTTATAGAGTTCTATGATTGTCCGCATACACAAACAAAATGATTTTTTTTGCCACATAATATATTTTGGGTGGTAATTTGATTGACGATGCTGTTTGCTATGATTTGCATTATGCGAGCGACCACACAAACGCGCAGTGAATCTGAGACCCGGTGTACTGTTAAGCGTTCTCTATGGCTTTTTTTCTGAAACATGATGCACAAATGGACTTAGACCCACACTGGAGTCTGATTTTAATTGCACCGGTGTCACCTCTTCTACATTGTTTGTCAGTGTGGTCAACCTCTTGACGTGTGGATAGTTCTCCTAACGCTCCCTTATTGTGTTTAGTTGGGCAATATGCTAGTGTGTAACAAATTGGAGTAAAACACTAATCATTATGTCCTTCTATTTTTTTGTTTGTTTTGAAGCAGCTGTTTCTAACTGCATGAACCTGCTTCAAATCACCAGTAAATCACTACTGATCTACTAATGGGGCCATGACCAGTCTCTGTTTGCATAGGTGCAACTCTGGTATCTACCACACATCTGTAGTACTGCTTGCATGATTTTGGTCTCCATTGTGTGGACCAAACATCTCTTCTCATATGATTTCCATTAGGCACTTCTGTTATTCGATGGCCTGAGTCATCCGCAAGGTTGATCTGTAGGTCTTCCTTCAGATCATACTGCCTTCCTTTGTAAATGACTCCATATTTATGAGAAATATCATCCGGCCTAATAAAACACACAAATAGACAAATTATGATTTGCAGCCATTTATTGTTCAATATTTTGTTCGTAACTACAAACTACGAAATATACATTCACTTCAGAACTGAGTGCCAAAAGAAATTAAATCTTTCTTGTAAATATTGTGATATGTTTTGTTGCGTTGGTATTTCATATAGAGTTTTCCTATCGGTTGTGAAGTCTAAAGTACTTTTCTGGACTGGTTAGTAAGTAGCACTCCATTCTCCCTTATAATGTCATGAGGAACACTTCAGTTTGCTTCACGTTCCTAGGTGCTACTCTAGTGTATGATTGAAATTGTGTTTGTTGTAGTTTGGAGTGTACTTCACCAGTTCGGTGAGGTGGGTGATGTATGAGGGTGATGTAAGGCAGTGTTAATTTAGCTTCATTGTACACATGCCAGGGGTGTTGCAGAGAGGGAAAGAACATACATACCCTCTTTAGTGTGGGCAGTGTCATACATAGAAATAGCTGTTTCATAGGCATCTGTGTGACCCACGAGGTGAATTGTATGTGGGCTGCATACAGTGATGATGCAGGGACCCTGCTCTAATAATGAGACCTTCCAGCAAAGCTAGGAGGCCTAAACTACTGGACACTGGAAGGCAATCAAGGTAGAACTTTCATGAATTCCACAAGAAATGACAGGCCAGACTGAAGGGGAGCTGCTAAGCTTGCCCGAAAGTTTCAAGCACGGGTTATCTAGGAGTGGTCAAAGGTTTTTTACGCAATATAGAGACCTAAGAATTTATAGGTTAAGCTAGGTCTGAGTGGATTTTTTTTTCTAAATTAAAGGTGGTTAATGATTATCCCTATTTTCTTGACCTCCATAGTCTTACTGATGTGTACTGTCAAGCAGCTTCCACCTATGCAGGTCCCTCTCAATGGGAACTGATCTGGAGCAATGCCATGCTTTGCTAAGGTTCCTCCTTCAGTTATAGTTCCTAAATTTGGACTGCAGGAAAGAGAAGCTGATGCTATTGATTGTCAGGTGGGTGAGGGCAAAAGCTTTGAAAGAGAATATTTTTGTGAATGGCAGCCAGTGCATGGCCTGAAAAAGAAGTAGTATATGGTTGAATAATTTCAGACAAAGAACGTCTCTGGTAGTAACGTTCTGGGTACATCGATGCTTGTTTAACAAATGCTTAATCTGCCCATTTTTAAAGTCAGTTGTCATGATACTACTAAAGCCGGATTATGAGTCAGCTGAATTACAATATGAATTTTCACTCTGCCTGATTCGGAGTAGGCTGGTTTTCCTGAGAGTTGAAACACCTGACCTGATTTTACCAGGTGGTAATTGTACCTGGAAAAATTGTATAAGGCTTGCAGCAAAGTCCCTTTCCCCTTGCTCAGAACATGAGGTAAATGGCTGTATTAGTCCCTACAGAATTGGGAATTCTGTGTCATTTTACTACTGGTGCCAGCAATCCTCATTGTAATTCCCCATTCCATGAAGTGTAACTCATAATTGCATGGTAGTGGTGCAGTGCTACCACACAGTAATGTTTTCCCATTCAGATTTACCACCCTGACAGTATTGTGCAACTCGAAATCAAGCCCTAAAGCTGTTGTTGAATCTAGGGCCTAATGTGGCTAACCTAAGCAAGGAAAGAAACATTGTAATGGTCTCATAATGTTTCAGGGGATTTAATTCACGTTGTTAACCTGAATTCGGAGTGAGAGTTTGGAAACCACATACCCACACCAAACTCCACAGGATCTCTGTTTTTGAGGTGCCTGTATCAAGTGATTTTCTTGCATCCAGTTTCCGGCTTTTGCCCAAAACTGGATTGAACCTTAACTGTTACACATTTGAAGCACACCTGTTCAGAGATTCTCCCAACTCAGTACCACACCTCCCCGCAACTGTGCTAGTCAAGAAAGCTACCAAAATCCAGGTTTGAAAACAAATCACAATTTGTCTGCTTCACTGATGGTTTCCTTGAGTTTTTTTAACCCCTTAGCTGTTAGGCTTTTCACGGTGCTAAGCCATTTTTGGCTATTTGGGGTAGTTCGTGCTTAGGCCCCTGTAACGTTTTGTTCACATAAGGTATCCACATCAAATGTGTGTCCTTTTCTTTCAACATCTTGAGGATTGTAAAGATACCCAGGGTTTGTGGATTGCCCTGGAAGGGACCGAGAAATTAGACAAAATACAGCACCATTTTTGTTTTTACATGTGTAAGAAGTGCTGCAGAAGAAAGCATCTGTTTTTTTTCCTGCAGATGGTATCACCAAACGGTTTATGGTGCTAGAATCACCATTTTCCCAGCTTTTAGGAACAGGCATACACTTGTCAGAAAACCAACATTTTCTGCACAGTTTTGGCATTTTACTGTGACATAGCCTATTTTTCCTATTTTTTGTGCTTTTAACCTCTTTCCAGTTAGTGGTAGAAATGGATGTGAAAGCCATAATGGATCATGGAAAGCTATTCATTTCTAAAAAGCAGATAAAATTCTGAATTCAGTAAGGGGTCATTTGTGTACATCCTTCAAGGTTTTCCTATAGAAACTAACAGTTGAAATAAAAACATATTGAAATTGAGTTACAAAACAGCATACTATGCCAACATTTTCAGCTGTAACTTCTTGTAAGTATGGCAGATCTTTTGAAGCAATATACCGTTACGTCTGCTGAACCCTTCTGGTTGCAGGGATATATAGGACTTGTAGGTTCAAAAAGAACCCGAGTTCCCTATGCCAATAACTGAGCTGCACCGTGCAGTGGCTTTTCACCGTGTACCGGGTATGTGGCAATTTATTTGGTACAATATAAAGAATAAAAAATAGGTATCAAGGAAACTTATGTATTTCCTAAATGGGAACAAAATATAGTTTTTAGAAGCAGTGGTTATTTGCACATCTCTGAAATTGCGGGTACCCGTACTAGCATGTGAATTTGAGGACATTTTTCAAAATAACTTCTTTTTACACATTGTCTTACATTTGGAAGGCCAAAATGCATAGAAAGTCAAATGGTAATAACATTTATTCTACTGTTCTGTGTTCCCCCATGTCTCCTAATAGAAATGGCACTTGTGTGAGTAGGCCTAGTGCCCGTGACAGTAAACAGCCCAAAACGCAAAGTGGACCCATCATATTTTTACATTTAAAACAAATCCTTTTTTAGCAATATGCCTAGCTGTGGGTTTTGGACACTTGCTCGCCGGCTCCTAGGGAAACCTAGAAAACCTGTACATTTTTTTAAACTAGACAACCAGGTGAAGCCAGGATGGAATTACTTGTGTAGCTCTCACCCGGTTCTGTTACCCAGAATCTCTTGCAAAACTCAAACTTTGTGGAAAAATAAATTCCTCACATTTTCGTGATGGAAAGTTTGGAATCTGTGGGAGCCACAGACTTTCACCCACCCAGCATTCCCCAAAGTCTCCTGATAAAACTGGTACCTCACTTTTGTGAGTAGGCCTAGTGCCCGTGACAAGAAACAGCCCCAAACATACTGTGGAGACTTCAAAATTACCAATCACAAAAAGACTGGGTTTTGCGAGGGAGACACCTGCGTTTTTGGTCCCGGGCTTAGTGGGCATCTAGGGAAATGTACCAAACCCAGATAGTTCTGAAAACTAGACACCCAGGGGAGTCCAGGGAGGTGTGGTTTATGTGGATCTCCCAAACGTTTCTTGCCCAGAATCCCCTGCAAACCTCAAACTTAGCTAAAAGTAAATCGCGTTTTCCTCACTTTTCTATGTGGGAAAGTTGTGGGATCACTGGGCCACCAAACATTTCCTACAACCATGCATTTCTTCAGGTCACCCACTAAAAATGGTACCTCACTTGTGTGGGTAGGCCTAGTGCCTGCGACAGGAAATGGCCCAAAACGTACTGTGGAGTCTTCAAAATTTTCGTTCACAAAAAGACTTGGTTTTGCGAGGGAGTCACCTGCGTTTTTGGTCCCAGGCTTGGCAGCCATCTAGGGAAACCTACCAAACCAGACATTTCTGAACACTAGACACCCAGGGGAGTCCAGGAAGGTGTGGTTTGCATGGATATCCCAACATTTTCCTACCTAGAATTTCCTGCAAACCTCAAATTTACCTAAAACAAATCACTGTTTCCTCACATTTTTGTGTGGGAAATTTGTGGGATAACCGGACTGACACAAATTTCCTACCACCCAGCGTTCCACTAGGTCTCCCGATATAAATAGTACCTCATTTGTGTAGGTGGGCCAAGTACCCGCAATAGCGAAGGGCCCAAAACGTACTGTGGAGACATCAAAATTATCTATCACAAAACAACCTGGTTTTGCAAGGGGGTCACCTCCGTTTTTGGTCCCCGGCTCAGCGGTCATCTAGGGAAACCTACCAAACCCAGACATTTCTGAAAACTGGATACCCAAGAAAGTCCAGGGTTGTCTGGCTTGTGTGGACCCACTACATTTTCTTACCCAGAATCCCCTGCAAACCTCAAATTTAGCTAAAAAGTCACATTTTCCTTGCATTTTTGTGTGGGAAAGTTGTGGGATCACAGCAACGGCACAAACAATCTACCACTCAGCATTTCCCTTGGTGTCCTGATAAACATTATACCTCACTGGTGTGGGGGGGTCAAGTGCCTGCAACAGGGAAGGGCCAAAAACTTGTAGAGATTGAGGGGGAGCCAAAGTGGGTCCAAAAGGGCAGTTTCTTTATACATTTTTAGGCTAACTCTGCTTAGAGCACCCACAGAAGTGAGGTATCATTTTGATTGCTAGACCGAGAGATGCGCGGGGTGTTAAGAAATTTGTACTGGTGTGGTGATCCTACCACTTTCCCACACAGAAATGTCAGGAAAAACTGACTTTTTAGCTAAATTTGACGTTTGTAGGGGATTCTGGGTAAAAAAAAACACTGGTGGATCCACACAAATAACACTTCCAGTTCACACACACCCAGGCACAGCCGGACTGCTGGGCATGCCGCGGGGTGGGCAAGGCGAGGTGGGACAGGCGGGTAAATAAATAAATAAATAACTTACCTGCAGCTGGCCACTTCCGCTCTTCTTCTGCAAGGGGCACAGGCTTCCAGAATGCCCTGTAGCCAATCCAGAAGCTGCTCTGGCGCATGAGAGCAGCTTCAGGATTGGCCTGAGTGCCCTTGATTGGTTCTCCAGGACAGACTGTGAGCCTTTGTCTGTTCTCTCCAACCCAGCTGTGTTGCTGTGTTGGAGAGAGCTTTCACTGCACATGACTATTTAGCCAGCCTGAGACGGCTGACCAAACCGACATGCGCAGTGAAGGGAGTGCATCTACCACTCCCTTCAGTCACCCCTCCTGGCCCCACCCCAAGACTGGGCAAGAAAGGAAAAATAAAATGAGTGTTTATCCCTGGTGTCTAGTGGGTTTTCTGCCCCCCCGTGGGGCAGGTCGGAGGTAATAACCCTCCTCTGGCTCCCAAGCGGGGCAGAAAGACTGTCCAATTTGTGTTTGGGTGCACTGGCATGTCCATTTTAGACAGCCCCCACCCCATGTATAAAAACAACATACCCCCTGATGCCTAGTTGGTTTTCTGCCCCCAGGGGGGATTATCAGGGTCTATTGCCCCATCTGCCTCCCAGAGGGGGCGAAAGACTGTGTCAAATTTTTCAGGGGGTGGGGGCATTGCCTACAGAAAATAGTTCCTGGCTGCCTAGTGGACTTTCTGCCCCCAAGGGGGGGCAGAAAGACTATCCAATTATTAGGACTGGGGCTGTCCAAAATGGGCAGGTGAGTGCCTCCACCCCCACCCTAACGTAAAAAGAAAAAATATAATCCCTGGTGCTTAGTGGGCTTTCTGCCCTCCCGGGGGGCGCAGATCAGGGGCTATTGCCCCCATCTGCTTCCGGGGGGGCAGAACCAATCTGGCAATTTTTGTAAGGGGGTGGGAGCATAGGCCTGCTTATTTTGGGCAGCCTCCACCCCTAAATGTACTTAAATATAAATCCCTGAAGAGTAGTGGGATTTATGCCCCCCGAGAGGAGGGCAGAAACACTGTTAACCAAAAGATTTGGGTGAGGGCATGATCCTGCCCATTGTGAGCAGCCCCCACCCCTCTTTTATATAAAGAATAAAATCCCTGGTGTTTAGTGTGCATTCTGCCCCCCGGGGGGCAGATCGGGGGTAATAACCCATTATAAATAAAAATCTACATATCAAGGAGAAGTGGTTAGAGACTGATCTCCAATAAAACATAGTCAATCATACTAGTAGTGCCTTCCCTCATAAATGTGGGTGCTCTCTTTTGGTCGAAGCGGGATCTTCCGTTACATGCTCTCAAGCTCTGGCCAACCACCACAGATGCAATATGTTGAGCAACATTGGAAAGACATTTTACAGATTTACCCTCAAGGCTAGGGATGCCCCATTGCTCATCGTACTTTTTTGTTATATTAAGAGCTTTAGTGGGTTCAAATGAAGAGTTAAAGTCACCAGCTACAATCACTTTAGCCTTCTGTTGAAACTGGGCAATCAAATCATCTAAAGGTCGGTGAATCTCTTTACGAAGGCATAGACCTAGCATACACATTTACACTCCAGTAGGGAATTCAAACAATACTCTCATCAAATCGGTTCAGTCTAGCTTCAACAGTTCATGAGTGCACACAATGACTGTCTTTAGCAGTAATAGTAAACCACCCCCCACGTGCCCAGACTTCCTCGGTGGTAGAGCTTCCAAACTATATGAAACAAATCCGTCAATGAAGATTTTGTCCAGCGCCCTGGTTTCCTGAAATAAACATACATCCTAATTCCTAATGAAGGTGTGCCAGTCTTGCTCTATGAGTTTTGATTTGTCCCAGGCAGATTCCAAGAAATTAGTGAAAGGCCCTCCATATTACAGTCGTTTCGGAGTGACACCGTGGCTTCTGTTCCTTCAAGCCCTGGTTCAGTAGTATTAACATGGATGGGGGTAAGAACACTCCCTGTATTAAGTAGGGAGACAGTGAGTACACTAAAGGTCTTTTTGAGCCCTAAAGTGAGAGCTGTATAATGCGGGTCACGCTCTATGCTAGCCCCTCCAGCATAAGGTGGACTGTCACTGTGTCAAGTTAATGGGTCTCCTTGAAGCCTCCCTGGAATACCTCAACCAGTCAATCTATCAGGTTGAGAGGGGAAGCAGGGCCATTAATACCTATGGGGATTTTGGGCCTGGTATATTTGAACTGTATATTGGAAGTAGCTGGTGGATTAATTCTGTGATCAAGGTCAACCAGGTTGTCAGCTCTTACCACAACTGTTCAGTCCCCCACCTGCAGGTAGGGCCAAAGGGGGCCTAACCACTTTCATTGTTTATATTTTCCCAGACGAGGTTATCAAGTTCTATAATGACTCCGCATTCTTTCATCTCCTGTTATGCGATTTATCGAAGGCTGAGATTTGCTTATCATTAATTTCTTCAATAACTGTTTTGATGGAAAGAGTTTGCAGGTGGTGGTGGTTTTTGATACAATTATACAGTTTATGTGCAATGGCCATCTTAAACCTTTGCGGATGTTGTGGGCAAATTTAATATGTGGGTTTACACATAGCAAGGAGGAGCCTCTAATGCACTTTAACCATGATGAATATGGAAACACCCTAAATAATTTACTGATTGAGCATAATCTCTTGATGGTAAACAAATGCAAGGATGCTCAAGTTGACTTAGCTCCCACCATTGAGTAACGAGTATACATTCAATGTTGACTATACCCTAATTTCAGAGATTCGAAGTACAGTAGTGGCAGATTTTGAGACTGAGTTTACAGCATTTAGTGACCATGCAAAGATGAGCTGTAGGATGGAGCTTGGAGCTAGCAGGTATAAATAAACTTTGTCCTAAATTCGGATTTAAACCAGTCCTGGTGAAGAAAAATGGGTTTACCATTAAGATGAAACTTCTCTATTCTGTCCTTCAAGATAGTCAGGCTGAGGTTGCCGTTTTCTTGGATCCAGAAGCCCAGACTTCACTGATCAGCGCAGCTTTCTCTGACATCATGGCTAGTATAAGACAGGCACTTAGATGTCAAATCTGCAAGGTAATTCCACATTCCCAGTGTTGGTTTGATATGACCTACACTAAAGCCCTTGCTACTTTGCATGCAGCATCACATGCTAAACCCAGAGAGGAAGTCCTTATTAGGAAAGCACGGTCAGTTTATAAAGTGGCCCAGCAGGTCAGAAAAAAAGCAGATCAAGGAGTAATTGTGGGAAGCGCTCCAGATAGCAGTACACAAAAAGATAGTGCAGCATTTTGGAGGGTGATAAATGCTCCATACTTTAGGGAATCCTCAGACTCCTCAACGGATATCCACATCTAGGAAGCTAAGTGGGTAGAACATTTTAATAATATTTATTCTTACCTGTCCACTATGCTGATGAAGCTGAACAAGTTGGGCCATGGGGGGGATTCTTTAGTGTTCGATCTAGGTGAGGTGCAAAGTGCTTTGAGTTCATGTGGTAGAGGTAAGACGCCAGATAGGGTCCCAGTTGATGTTCATTTAGATTGCCAGGACCTGTGGGCCCCTCTGATTACCAATGTTTTCTAATGCAATTGCTAGGGTTGGTCCCCCTTTGACTCAGAAGAGCTCTGTTATTGTCCAGATCTATAAAAAAAGGAGAGAAATCAATGCCTAAGAATTATCTGCCAATATTCCTCCTTGACGCCTCAGTCAAAATTACAGGGTGAATCTTGGAGGACTGGGCGAACTTTAATAATGTTCTAACTGACACCCAATATGGATACAAGAAAGGGCTGGGCACTATAGACTAATGTTTGAATTTGAGTATGTTGATAGGCAAAAATCCAGTTGCTAAGCAGGGATTATTATTATTATTTTACATTTATATATAGGCGCAACAGCTACCCAAAAAGGGTTTCCCGCCGTCCGTCAGAGACAGCAGAAAAACAGAGGATGGGACTAACTGATTGAAAAGCCAAGTTTTAAGTGACCTATGAAAGAGTATAAGGTTAGTCTGGGTACGATGAGACAAAGGAAGAGCATTTCACAGTACAGGGCCCAAGTAAGAGAAAGAGCGGCCACCCATATGGGATAGTCTAACCCTAGGCACCTGAAATTTAGCCTGGGTAGTAGACCGAAGGGTACGTGAAGGGAGGTAGGGGTGAGCTAAGTTTTGTAAATAAAGGGGAGCTATGCCAAGCTTAATTCTGAAAATATAGCTCAGAGCTTTAAACTTGAATCAGTTTGAGCCAATGAAGGTCCCTCAGAGAGCCGGAGATAGAGGCTATTCTAGGAACTTGGCAGAGCAATCTGGCAGCAGAGTTGTGTACCCGCTGTAGCTTACGTGTTACATCTTTATTCGCTCCCAGGTAAAAGATTTTACCGTTGTCTAGTCTAGAAGTAACAAGAGCCTGGACTACGGTTCTCTGGGTAGGACTGGGTAGCATCCAAACAATTTTTCTCAGCCATATCAAAATGGTGAAACATGTTGCAGCAACCTTCATGGTTTGTTGACGCATAGATAGTAAATTTTCAATAATAAAGACGAGGTTGCGAACATGATGGGAAGGTTGCGGCAACGCACCCATTTCTGTAGGCCAATGTTGCGGACCCCAGAGATCTTTATCTTTACCCAGTACCAAGACCTCTGTTTTTTCACCATTAAGCTTGAGAAAATTAGCGTGCATCCATGATGCCACTTTGCTAAGCCCAGTCCGAAGAGCAGATTGCTCTAAAACTTTTCCGGCAGAAAGAGAGAAAATGATCTGGGTGTCACAGGCATATGAAAATAACGATAACCCAGCCTCTTCAACGATCGTTGCCAGGGGTCTTACATAAATGTTAAATAGCAGAGGACTAAGAATAGACCCCTGGGGAGCTCCATAAGGAGAAGAGAAGGTCTTAGAGTTAGCTATAGAGGAAAGGACCTGAAATGTGCAATCGGTGAGGAAGGAAGTTAGCCAGCTAAGTGCAGGACCAGTAACCTCTATGGATTGTAAGGCCTTTGACACGGTGTCACATGCCGTGTTGATCAGAGCTACCGTGTCGCCTGCATCCAGACTCTGGGGGAGCATTTCTGTAACACTAAGTAGCGTGGTCTCAGTGGAATAGCCGGTCCTAAAACCAGATTGAGATGGATGAAGAAACCAATGAGTTTCAATATACTGGGACAATTGGCCATTGATATGCCTCTCTAGAATTTTAGAAAATACAGGAAGCAGAGAAATTGGCCGATAGTTCAAAGACAGCATAGGGTCAGAGTTGGCTTTTTTCAGCAGTGGGATGACCATTGCATGCTTCCATTCAGAAGAAACAAAGGATTCCTTTAAGGATGCATTTAAAAGTTCCATGATAGTTATAAGTACCGGCGGCCCAAGCTGCTGCAGTACTGTGATCGGAAAGAGGTCACGTGGAGAACCAGATTTAATACTACCTAGGTGCTTTTTGAGGGTAGTAATGTCTAGTGGTGACCAGTTTTCCAATTTATTGGTGGAGTCCATAATATGTGCGTCTCTGCAGTCAGACAGAGAGCCTGGCTGGATGTGGGTGGATAGTAGCAAGTCAGAATAGGAAGACTTATTACTGACCAAACGGAATATATTGCTTCCACTTTGTTTGTAAAAAATTGAGCAAGGTCCTCGCATTGCATTTCATTCAGACTGGGGGTAATTGGCTGGGTTGACCGTTAACCATCTTAAATAGTGTTTTGGACCAATTCTTAGCATCCATTATAGTTGAGGAAACATAGTTTGCATGAGCGGCTCTACAAAGAGAATGATACTCCCTTTTAGTACGTAGATAGGCAAGTTTGGCATCAGGTGCATAAGCCCTTCTCCACCATCTTTCCATATTCTTACATTTAGTTTTCTCGACCTTTAGCTTGTCTGAGAACCAAGGGGCAGGGGGACGGTGATTGTTTACCGTCTTAAAGGAGGGAGGAAGGCAGATGTCTGTGGCTTTCTGAATCCAATTTTGAAACGCCACTAGATCAGAAGCAAACATATTTTTAAAAATAGGGGCGTTAATAGAAAGGAATTTATTAAAATTAACAATATCCAACTTTTTCCAATTCCTAGTTAATTTTTGAGCGCCACAAGTCGCCACGTGCGCGTTTTCTGGAATCACTAGCCTGGTACCGACCAAAAAGTGGTCGGACCAGCACAATGGAATAGCTATGGAACATTCAATATTGGATAAGTTGGAAAAAAGAGTCTAATAGGTGGCCAGCTTTGTGAGTAGGGCCAGAATTGCAAAGCAAAATATTTATTGCTGCCAAATCTGAGATGACGGTATTACTAATAGTACAGGCGGGATCCTCCAAATGGAGATTAAGATCTCCCAGAATAGAAAAATTTGCCGAGCTAAGACGGAAGGGAGTAACTAGGTCTGGGAAGGTTGTGGCCCAAGGGCTGGATGGCCCGGGGGGCCGATAAACCAAAATCCCTGAAAACGTAAAATGAGGGGTTAAGGTCAGTTTAAACACTGCCGCTTCGCAACCAGTGATCAGTAAGCCATCAAACTTACAGCTATATATGTTTTTATGGATTATAGCGATCCCTCCACCTATTTTGTCTTCCCTATCTCTCCTAACTATAACATAGTTAGGTGGCAGAGCTATGGCTACTTCCGGGCCAGAGCTGGTATTGAGCCATGTCTCTGTAAGAAAGATAGCGTCAGCTTGTTTGCCAATTAAGAAATCAAAAACATCAGCCTGGTGTTTTGGATGTGAGCAACAATTGATGTTGAAGAAGGAAAATTCATTAGTAGGTGACGTCTTACTTTTCATGTGCAGATTTACTTGCTGTTTGGAAGGAGTATTAGATATTAAGACATTTGGTGCCCTACATAGTCCTATGTGCACTGTAAATTTACATCCCAAGCATGAATCAGTAGTTCCCTCGGTATTGAGTGGAGTACAATCTAACTGTGGGTTGATGCGGTAGTCCAGCAACTGTTTAGAAGAGTAGGTTATAATGTCCCTGTTTATTGAAGCAGGGGTCGTGGCCCCGGGTCCCGGCCAGGCGCAGACGGGCTTGCCTTTGGCGCACCGCCGGCGCGTCCGCTGCGCGCACGTGCCATAGGCTCTTTTTGTAGTGCCCGGCTTGGGTAGGGACCGAATAAACTAGACCGTCCCTTTCCCAAAATGGTTGAAGCATGTGGCCCAAACCGGAAATTAGTCGCTGTTTGATTACCCCGAGACCACCCTCCACTCAAACAGCCCGCTAATGACTGCGGTGGACCGGGGGGGGCTCACGAGGTGGAAAGCGCTATTTACAAGGTGAGCAAAAAGTTCATAATAAAATGTGCAATATATTCAAGGCCGGAAACAAAGTGCCCCAAATTAATAAATGTTCAGTTAAAAATTCAGCCCCAAAACGAAAATTCAGATTTCCCTAGTAATTCGTTCTAATTAAAAGTAGCAGCAGTAAAAGTTCTCCTAAGCTAAAGCCGTTCTGTTGTTAGAGTCATCTGAGTGCGAGCCCCAAAGCCTCCCTTTGTAGTGCCCGGCTTGGGAAGGGACCGGATAAACTAGACAGTCCCTTTCCCAAAATGGCGGAAGCGTGTGGCCCAAACCGGAAATGAGTCACTGTTTGATTACCCTGAGACCACCCTCCACTCAAACAGCCCGCTAATGACTGCGGTGGACCGGGGGGGCCACAAGGTGGAAAGCGCTATTTAAACGGTGAGCAAAAAGTTCATAATACAATGTGCAATATATACAAGGCCGGAAACAAAGTGCCCCAAATTAAAAAATGTTCAGTTAAAAATTCAGCCCCAAAACGAAAATTCAGATTTCCTTAGTAATTCTTTCTAATTAAAAGTAGCAGCAGTAAAAATTCTCTTAAGCTAAAGTCCGTTCTGAAGTTCTGTAGTTCTGAGTCATCTGTGGGCCGGATAAACTAGACCTCCCTTTCCCAAAATGGCAGAAACGTTTGGCCCAAAACCTCTAAGAGAGCTTTTAACTATCTATGCATCCAAATGCATGCGATTGCTACATATGGAGCTGGAATATGGGGCACGGTATACAACACGTTGAAAATACTTTTATGAAAAACGTATTAGCAGTTCCCCGAAGCTGCTGTTATGGCATCTATCATGATGAACTGGGCGCCCCTTATATCATGGACAAAATAAAATTAGAGCCACTTTTACTTTGGCATTCTATCTGGACTTGGGAAGGTGTGCTATTGAACAAACTTGTGTTAAAGGATTGCCTGAAAATGCATGCCGCTCTCGATATAATGTGGTTTGCGCATGTAAAGTTGACCTGTGAGGAGATTAGATTCCTAATAACTAGGGCCCTTCTAATAAAATTTAGCACTGCATAACAGGTCTCTCTCATGTAAAGGTTCTGTAAAACATCATGCCTTCCTTGTGCGCACTCTGTTTTTATCTGCGTACCACAGGGACCAAAAATGAGTACCTAGGTTCTGCATAAAAGAGAACAGAACAAAATAAAGTGACAAGTGATTTGCTTGACAATGTTATTACAGCAACAAGGAGGCAGATCATGTGACCATCCACATTGTAGAGGAAAGGCAACCTTGAAATTAATCCTGCTAAATCTAAAATGCGTTAAACAGCAAAGATGGATAGGGTTTAAAATCCATAATAACTAAAGTTTTAAATTGTTTGTAGTTGGTATCAGAACAAATCTAACAACTGACACCAACAGATGAGCCCTCTGTAGCCCCAGATCTGAACAGTGCTTGAGAAAACTTAGTTTAACTTCCATTTTACTTTTTGGAGTTATCACCAGAGGGATATCGAATTGCTCTTTCAGACCTATTGTCTAAAACGATTTCTTCAGCTATGCAATCAACGGAATCTGGGCAACCCCATGCAAAGATAAACAGTCAGCAACACAAGATCTAACCAGAGCTGCCTCTGGATTACTCCAGATCTTAACCCACAGCAAGAGTGGAGCAAGACCCTTCTGATCCTCCAGGAAAGGTAGGCCTAGTTCCTCATGGCAGTTCAGAGTTCAAAGTGGCGGTACCTGGAAGAAATGCAAGTAACCTCCGCATAAAACGATTTGCCATCCTTTGAAGGATTGTCGAGCTTGTGGACCCCCACAGAGCCACTCTATAAAGCCCCGCAGACATGCAGCTACTTTTATACAGCTTATTCAGCTCTCTGGTGGGTTTCTGTCCCAACCTGTGGGCAAACCTAAAAATTGCATCTATAGTCCTTCTAGGCTGTTGTTCTCTTACAGTTAAAAGTGAATTCCATTTAAAAGAAGACTTAAAAAGAATCCCTAGATAATTGAAATCTTTTACCTTCTCGATAACTGATTTTCCATTACAAAGCTGTTTGATCTTGTCCTGGGTGCCTCACAAGTCATAATGAATTATTTAGAATGGTTGAATTTTTTATCCAATTTATCCATGTATGAGGAGAAGGAGTCCAAATAGCCTGTTAGGCCATTTGCTGTGCGGACAATCAGCATGGCATAATTTGCATACAGTAACATTGGGATGGAATGTCTACTAATTTGTGGGTTGTCCTTTTCTGCTCAGATAGATGTTTTAAAAATCCCATTTATGTAAAGAAGAAAAAGGGAAGAGGCTAGGATACAGCCCTGTCTTACACCCCTGTGGATCTCATTTGAGCTGTAGTTTCGCCCTGTATGCCTTAACAAACCCTAACAGTTAGGTCCTGGTGCAGAAATTTGATTAGGGAAAGGAGTTCCGTCTATACCCTAATAAATCAGGGTCCAAAGTTTTGACCTATTAACCTGGCTGAAGGCGCTACATAAATCAATAAACACCAGGTGTAAGGTTCCTTTTTTTGCCATTACATAGCTCCCTGCAGTTATATAAAGGTTTAAACACTGGAATATGGTCCCAATACCTGCTCTAAACCCAAATTGAACATTAGACATCATTTTATTTTCTACTTCCCATGATTCCAGGGGGGCCTAAATCTTCATGCTAGAATCTAGGAGCAAAATTGGTCTATTGCATGATGGTAGGTACTGCCGATCCCCTTTTTGTTTTATACATTGGAAGAATTGTAGTGTCCTCCAGGATCTGGGAATTTGGCCCATCACAGCACTCCTAAACACATTGGTTAACAAAGGTTCTCAAAGTTCAATATTGGATTAAAAAATATCTGCAGGGACACCATCCGGGCATGGAGCTTTCCAAAGTGCTCATTTCATAATGGCATTAGCTGCTTCATTAATCTCTATTAAGAATGGGAGCGGCTGAGTACCTGTATCAGGTTAACTAGAGCCATTTACTAAAGAAGTTGATGGTAAATCGCTAGACCCAAAATGAAAAATCTCAGTAAAATGAGCCACCCATAGATCTTCCGAAATCACTACCCCAACTCCTGGGGATCTTGTCCTGCAAAAAATAGGGGATTAATTATTTCCCAAAATGAGATATTGGCTCTCAGACTGACTGCTGCTGGTAAATCCTGCCATGGTTTATCTCGGATCTCTTTCTTTGTTTCTTCCATAGTGTGTTTATAAAACATTGTTGCAGCTCTAACATCATCTAAAGACCAGCGGTGGACTTTTAAAATTGCCTTTAGCTGCTTATGTGCCAACGTGCAGGCTGAGTTGAACTAGTTATGTAATGGTCCCTCAATCGGGGGTTTTCTTGAGATTAATTCATCTAAGCTGGCTCTGCATATGATCTCAAAAACCTGTAAAATAGAATGAGCCGCTGCATTATCTGATAGACAGTTTAAAACGGCAACCATATTGTGGGGCACAATCTGGATGTTAAAGGCCTCAGGATCCACCGTAGCCCATTTAATTGTAATACCCTTTTTCTTAGGGAACTCTGTTTCAATGTTTATTCTTTGTGGGCTTTTTTTTAAACTTGTGATTTAATGATGAAAATTAATGGGTTATGATCGCCACAAACTTTACAATGATATTAAAATCAAGAAGGCATGAAACCATCTCAGTCTGGACTGTCCTGCAGGTTAGTTTATACACAGAACTCCTTGCTTGCACTGCAATCCACAGCCACTTGCGGACAACACAGTTGGCACCCTGACTCTGACCCGTCGCAGTGTAATACATGCGGTTTCAGGGCAGGTTTACTCTCTCCACTACCGGCTCCACACACCGGGCTGAAGGAATTTACGATCTGCAGCCTAAACTGTAGGTCTTTAGTTAAACATCATGCGGAGGCATTTGACCTCTTGCAACAGACCACCCCAGCGACCTATACCTCACGGAAACCTGGCTCAACACTGACTCTGTGGCCATTCCGGCCCTGGCCCTCCCCGCACGCTATATGCTGTGCTTTCAGAATAGAACAGCTGGGGGGACGGGGCTTAGCAATTATCTTTAAATGAGCTTACTCTTGTAGCCTCACCCCACAGGATATCACCAACTGTGAAAGCGCCCTTTTTAAGCTTGCGCTGACTAACAATTTTACATTGTCTGGGCTGCTTATCTATCGTCCTCCGGGCCCATCAAAAGCCTTCCAAGAAGCCCTAGAGAGTACTGTATCCGCGCTAATCTTAGAAGCAGCCAACTTTTGCATCATAGGGGACCTTAATTTACACCTGGGGCTCCAAGAGTCCCATGAGAATATTAATTTCCTGGGAGACATGGCAGCATGCCAGCTTAGGCAATTAGTCATGGGACCGACACATGTAGCAGGTCACCTTCTCGACCCCGTATTTTCGAATCTCCAAACTCTGGTGGTCATGCCCCCCTTCCCCATGCTCTGGACGGATCATTCCCTCATCTTCTTCCGTCTTCATTTAGAAGGCCCTCCACTGCAATCTTCTCACCTGCCTTCAATGAAGCGCCCATGGCATAAATTAGGCCTGGCCATTTTCAGAGCCACTCTAAACTCTCACTGTCCAGAATGACCTGCCGATTTAGAGGCAGCGCACGCTGCTTTCCGAAGATGGGTTAATATAGCATTGGATAGCTGCAGTCCGGCAAAAGTGACCCATGCCAAACGCACGCAAACCAACGCTTGGTATGAAGAGTCTCTGAGCACGGAAAAGAAAAAAATGTAAAATTCTAGAACGGGCCTGGAGAAGTTCCTATGATTCTACAGCAAAGATAATCTATAGGAACGCTGTAAAAGCATACCATAAATTGGTCCAGAAAACCAAGGCAATGTTCTATGCCAACTTGATCACGGCTAGCAGCAATCCTACTAAAATCATCTTCGCACTTATGAAAGAACTGCAAAAAACCCCGCCTGCTGCCAATAGCATCATATGTTCCAACTTACAATGCGAGACACTAGCCAAATTCTTTATCAGTAAGGTGGAAAGCATCTATAGTACATTTTGCTCAGGGAAGGCTTCCTCTGGTTTTCAGGAGAGTCCACTAGGGGATACTGCGTCTCCCCCCCCCTCCAGGATCTCCCGCCCATGTCATTCAAAGACATGGAGTCCCTGTCAGCCAAGGTAAAGTTAGGATCTCCTGACGACCCTTTGAAACTGGACCTCTTTAGAAAACCCTACAACTGCCTTCTATTGGAGGGCTGAAAGTTGATCAATAGGTCATTGGCAGTGGCAGCTATTCATAAGTCCTGGAACCATGCCAAAGTTATCTCATTGCAAAAGAAACACGACGTTAGATGCATCTCAGCCAGATAACTTCCATCCAATATCTCTGCTTCCTTACCTGGCTAAAATCATTGAGTCTTATGTTAATACCATCTTGACTCAATATCTGGAAGCAAATTTGATTCTAGATATGTCACAAAATGGGTTCCGACCCACACATAGCACTGAATCTGCATTACTTGCAGACTTGGAGCACTTACGTTCTGCCCTGGATGAGGGCAGAACCTCGGCACTGATCCTGCTGGATCTGAGCGCGCCCTTTGACACTGTCTCCCATAAGATCCTGCTACATCGGCTTGAGGAGATCAGGGTCAATGGCAAGGCCCTCGCCTGGTTCTCATCCTTCTTGAACGACCTGTCCTTCCAGGTCTCTATGCCCCCTTTCTCCTCCAGTGTCCACCCTCTATGCTGTGGTGTTCCTCAGGGATCAGCCCTGAGCCCCACCTTATTTAACATTTACATCCGCCCTCTGGCCCCAGCTTATTTAACATTTACATCCGCGCTCTGGCCCTCATGGCTAAAGCCCGGGACATCGCGTTGGTATCATACGCAGATGACACCCAACTGGTGTTCACTTTTTCCAGCAACTCTAATCAGGTTCAGGTGAAATTCCAAGACGACTTTGTGGCCATCGCTGAATGGATGGCGGACAACTACCTTCAACTGAACTCTACCAAGTCAGAAGTTCTCCTGTTGGGCAGAGATGCCCATCTATGGGATAACCACTCGTGGCCTACGACCCTTGGAACCCTGCCCAACCGATATCCGTGGTCTAGACTTGTTAGTTTTGTTGGATAGTGCCCTCTCCCTTGAAGAGCATGCTAAGACAGTGGTAGGCACCTGCTTTAGTCTCCTATGTGGCCTGAAGCCAATCTTGGGACTTTTTAATGCACCTATTCAGCAGATGATTGTCCAATTCACCGTGTTGGCAGGACTAGACTATTGTAATGGGTTGCAACTTGGCGTCAACAAATCTGTGACCAAAAGACTTCAGCGGGCAAAAGAAAGCTGCTGCTTGCACGCGTTTTGCGCTACCAAAGTACTGCCAGGCCTCAGACTTTCTACGCCGGTTCCACTGGCTACCTATAGAACAGAGAGTCCACTTTAAGACCCTCTGTACGACACACAAGATCATGTACGGTCTGGGTCTGCACATTTTGAGCGAGCTATGCTCTTCTATTATGTTCCTGCGCAAGCCCTGTACTTGGCCCGTATCCCACGGGTGCGCAGGACAAGAGCTGGGGGCGCTCGTTTAGAGCACTTGCTCCGACCCTCTGGAACTCAATCCCTCTTGCAGCTCGCTGCATGCTAGTCCACTGGGCCTTCTGGAAAATGATCAAGACCTGGCTCTTCTCCAATTACTAGCCTCCTCACTTTTCCGCTCTGCTAGACCTAGTACTGGGAAGCCCTGTTGCCGGGGCAGCCATGCCCTCTATAAGTGCATTTAACATAACATACCATAACATGAGCACCAGTTGCGTTACAGATGGACACATTCATTTTGTTAGGCACGGGGAGATTAAGTGACTTACCCAGAATCACTGGAAGTTGAGTGTCCCTGCCGAGACTCAAACCCAGTTCCCCAGCTTCAAGATCGACCTCTCCAGCTGCTAGGCCACATCCTTTCACCCACTATGACAACATAATGTACTATTAAAATCGCCCACCCAAATTAAAACGGCCTTACATTTAGTTACCAAATAGAAAGAATCCAAAAAGTCTTAAAATTCCTCTATAGCAGCAGTAATATGCTGATTAAAATTATTATAAAAACGTACCGGCAAGATATCATAGTCAGTTGGGAATATTAACAAAGTCACCAGAAAAAAGGAGAGGACCCCCACTTTTGTGACCATAGATGCTGAAATTTTAACTGATCTAAAAGTTGCAAGGCCGACATTACCCCTTTCTTTTGGGGCAGCAAGGGCTGGTTAAGAAGAAACGTAATGCCCATCTAAGTTAAAGTCCTTAGTCATTCAAGTTTCTTGATAACAGAAAATATATGTTGAGCTCACAAAATCAAACCAGTCAGGGTTACGGATCTTTGAGCGTGCACCTGCAGTGTTCCAGGAAATAAGATTCTAGCCGTCGTTTGCTAAGACAGAGCTGGCCCTTTCCACCCTCGGGCCAAGATTTGGAAGAGAAAGTTGACTAGGAGAGGAAATTTGGTCAGGAAGATAACCCAGTTGGTCTAACTGTGCAATAGGCAAAATTCTATTGGAAGTATACACAGGATGGGAGGGAATCGTGGGGGCTGAAATTATTCCACTCAATGGTCTATAAAAGAAGCCCAACTGGAGTTCTTTAATTGACTTAGATGGTAGACCAGAGAAATGGAACCTAGTAGATTGTCTTTGTTCACTGCCTTATCTTGAAAATTAAGAAAAATAATAATAATACTGAAGTTTATATAGCGCAAACAGCTACCTCAAAGACAGAGGTGTCCCGGCGCTCTAGCAGCAAGTACCACATGCAGGGTGGTTTTGGGTACTGGGGCCAGACCTAATTATTGCTAAAAAGCCATGTCTTCAGTGCTTTTCTGAAACAGGTCTCTATGTTTGCATGGCGGAGGAACCCGGGCAAGGCATTCCACATTTTAGCTGTTCTTGCGGAGAATGCCCTACCACCCAGACGGGCTTTCGCAAAGCGGGGGACACACAGCAAATTCTGAGAGTTCGACCGCAGAGAACGATTTAGCTCATAGCAGCAGATCCTTAGTTTAAGATAGCTGGGACATTTTCCCTTAAGTGCACGATAGGCCAGAGTCAGTTGTTGTAATCCAATGTTGGAGAGTTGCCCACTTATGCAACTCTTCGGCCATGAATAATCAGGTTATGCAGCAGCCCTGGGTCTCCAGTCTACCAATTACCCAATCAGACGCAGGAGACGGAAGACAGGGAGTAAATCAACTTTCTCAACATGATGCACCACGCAGGGCTTTCTGTTTTAAATCCCTTCATTGCAAATTGGGGTCTCTGGTTGCATGCACACTGTAGGCCAGTGACGCAATAAGCGTCACGGTTTCGGGCGTAGGAGACTCCATCCATGATTGATTTCAGATGTCCGTCATTCAAAGACGTAGATCCCAACCTTTCATCGTATGTGAGAGTGGATGCAAGCACGTCTGATCTGGTGCCTTGTTCTCCGTAATGGTAAGTGTTTGCAAGCTAATGCTCTGTTTTGTATATTGTGCCGAGACCCCTCATCATGCTAATCTTCCTCACTGTGACACCCCAGGCCCTCGCTGCACATCACTCGCTACTTTATAAGTGGAGCTGCAGCATTTGCTCCCTTGTGAAATGGATCCAAATAAGGAGTAGGCTTCGCTCTTGTTCCCTTGCGGAATGGATACAAATATCCGATCAGGCCCAAAGCGAGAGATATGTGCTTACTGTGTAAGATGTGCTTACAGTGGCCTGTTCTCTGATGTATGGCAATACAACTGGCCCTATGTACATGCCCCTAAGTTAACACTGATGCTAAAAACATGGATTGACTTGCAAACAATGAATGTTAAAAACGTCGAGGGAATGCATTTCAGCGATTTAGTTCCTCTCTTATTTTACACGCTTTACTTAATCTTGCATTCCCACGAGTTAGATATTTTATAATGTTGTTTATCTGTATTTTTTTCTGTGCATACTTTGAAGCTTGATCCATGCTAGGTGTTTATGAGAGGATTTGATTGAGCGCTCAGGCGCTAAGGCGAAAGCCAAACATAGTGCCTGTCAGTGGGTTGGCCTCTCGGCAGAGCACACAGAACAATGTTTGTGTATTCCATTTGCAACTGAAATTCTGTGGATATGTGTATGAAGGGGTAATACTGATGTCAAAATATTTGCAAGGCAAAAGGTACAGAAATTAAAGTGCTTAAATTTGAGGGAGTGCAGTGCATGTTGGGGGCGGTGAAGTGACAGAGATGCGAGGAAGGGCATTCGGGCAAAAGTAAAAAGAGGATGCTGAAGAGGAAAGAGAGGGGTTGAAGATGTGTAGATGGACAATAAATGCAGAGAAAAAGAGGATACATATTTAACATAAGGCCCACATAATTGAAGACCAAAACTCCTTCCACAGGCCTCAATGCTATTTAATTCACAGACTCACTATTTCAGAATTTAAACATTTCCAATGGTAATTATTTATAAGAAATCATTGTTGTTACTCATTTATCTTAAACAGCTAACACCCAGTGACAAAGCCAATGATACTGATAGGCTTTAGGCATATGTCTGTTGCTGTGCCATTCATCTGGATAAAATTACATCTCAGAGAGAAACCAAAATACCGGCCAGATGGCACACTATGGGAATCACAGAAATGTATTTGGCATGTTAATTTATAGAGAGCCCCCACTTTTTCCATCTCACTTAAAGACCTGTCTGCACATATTTCTATATGACTGGTTGTAGCCAGCATTTATGGGTGCTTCTCGAAGTCTGATTAGAGCATATTTTTCCAAAGTTAATGCTGCATGCAGAGCAAGACATTGGGCAAGAATACATTTTAAAAGGATAAAGTTGTCATGCAGAACAATTTACACATTAAAGTAATTGTTGAATTTATTAATGCAGGAAGATATGGGAAGTTTTTAATGTGTTTAATATTTGAAGACTATACGTTCTGACTGCTTAATAAGCCTTACTTTATCACTACATTCATTTGCTTTAAAATGCACCATTTGCCAATCTTTTTTTCATTTCTTTCTCAGGAGAGGGACTCCCTGTGGACCCCAGGTTTGTCCATAGAACTTGTTCACATCGCGGGCTATATAAAAATAATGCCCAACGTTTACGCTCACCACTTTCAAATGTCACCAGCCGCCACTGCTTTTACTCTGTGTGATTCAATGTCTCATGAGGTGCAAGTATGTGTGTGTGTGTATATATATTTATACATACATATATACACACACACCTGGGTGTGCATGTGCGCCTACACTTGTATTCATAGTACTGTGCTAATGAATGTCTCGATAATGCTGTCTAATAAGTGTAGAATTAGTTAACCGGTCATGCATGTCAACATAGATCTGGGTGTTGTTAATATTGAAATATACTGTCTTGAAGAAACTTAAAATATATACAAATAGATTAATCACCAGTTTGTAAATCGCACACCACAATTGCACTAAAATGTAGCTCTCAAAATTAGATTCTGGAAACTCTTGTTAATAGGTTGCGATCTGGAAGGAGAGTTTTTCCATTTCAGGTGATAAAGTGAAGTTTCAACAAACACAAGGATTTTGGAAGCTTATTTCTGCTCCAGGAAATCATTGAAGACTCATTTATTCTTGTTATATCTCTGTGGTGTCTAATCTGTTCTGGCTGCTTCTTGTGTCTAGATGTCTCAGGGTGTGAAGCATTATATAAACAATTCTTCTTCCTCACAATCACAGTGGTTATGGCACTTAATTTGTGTGTTAAAGTGGTCTAAAAATCTACAACTGGTGACTATCAAAATGGCGAAGTAAAAGTCATTTTAGTTACCCAGTGAGTTACCCAAACTAGGTTGACTTGCCAAACTGTTGTACAATATCTACCTCGTAATGTTGTGTGCTTAATGTTACATTGGGCCTCAGGCCCGCATGGTGTGCAAGGATGGACGCAGACACGAGTAGTATCTTACTGCAAAACTGGCCTAGGGCACGTGCGCCCGGCCCCTTTTATTACCAGGGTCACCTGACTGGTGACGCCTGTGGTGGGTGGGTGTCCAGTGTCTTACATCAGCAGTGGAACACTAGAATGTGTCCGGCTGGATGCAACATCCCTCCCAAACTTTAATGAAAAACCAAACAGAAGTCCAACCTGTAATAAAACACAGAAATAACACAAGAGCACCAAGTGAGTCTATACAGGCCGTCAGCCAGTCAGCGCTTGAGCCTCAGACCGCACGGTCGGGGATGCCTTCAGTCGCTTTGGCGATGTTCTTTAGACCGGCCTGGTCTCGCAGTGTTGAAGTCTATATATAAGAGTTCAGTGTTGATGCATCTGGAGCTGTGGTGAAATTCACTTTGGTGTCGGAGACGATCTCTGTGGGTGAGGCCTTCCTGTCAGGATTACGTGGTCGGTGACCCTCCTTACTCCTGACTGCTGAGCGACGCTCAACTTGCCTCCCTCGCCGGGACTCCTCTGCCACTGGAGCCTCTGGGATGGCTTTTCTTGCTGGCTGTCATGGGACCGTGTGGACCGTGCGGGGCTTCGTGTGAGCCGCGCAAAGGCGTCGCTGAGGAACTGCCGACGGATTCACAGCCAAGTCGCTCATGTAGCCTCCGAGGGTGGTGTCGTTGTCTGGGCATCCTCGCAGTCTGGACTAGGGTGCTGCGCCCTCCTCTGGTGATCTTGTGGGTGACCAGTCTTCAGCCGTGACCTTCGTGTTTCCTGCACCTGACGTGGAGCTGTGGCCGACACATCTCTCCTACTCGGACTCCCTTCGCACGTGAACTCCGTCGAGGCCCTTGTCCCCTGGACTGCCACTTGACCGCGTGGGCTGTGCGGGCCGTTGCTTAGGCCACACTTAGGGGTCGCTGCAGAACTCACAACAGGGCCACGGCCAGGTCTTGTGTAGTCCACAAGGGCGGATCTTCCAATGGCCTGGTGTGCTCGACTTCGGCAGGCTGTAGGTTGACTGGGGTGCACAGACTGTTCTTGGATGATTCGCCTCGTTGCGCTCCGGTTGTTCGGGGCGTGTGCGGATTCACACGGGTGGTGCAATGCTCCTTGTTGATGATGCACCTGGGAGGTGGTAACAGGATGTTAGTTTTCTTCAGTGGGCAGACAGGCGGTGATTTCCGTCGGGGTGACCTTAGGGAGTGAGAAGGACTTGATGGACTTCGTGGCACCTCTCCGTTGACTTCCGGCAGGTGCATTGCGAGGTGTGGTGCTATCGATACCAAGCAGTCGGTGACAGGTGAGAGGACGGTCGAACTGCGAGACGTGGGGCCAGGACGCAGATCGCGCTTGCTAGCGGCTTACGGTAGGTCCTCCCGCGAAGTTGTCTCCAGTGACGTCTCTGCACACCGGTGGCTGGCTTGTGTGGATGAGAACCTTCCTCAGTGCTGGTGCGAGTCCTTGGTCTTGTTGCCCTTCTCTGTTCCATCTTGCGTGCCTGTGGTGGTTGTCTGCCCTGTGGTGTCATGACACTATTCTGCCTCCTTTGCGGAGTGGTGTCGTGCACCTCTCTTGTCCTTCTCTTGAAGCTTCGTGCTTGCGCCGTATTGGCGGTTGCACCTTCCGGTGTTCCGGTGTGCTCGTCCGGACTGTTCACTCTGCGTGAAAGGCTCCTTACTTGCTGTGCGCTGTGACGTCCGGTCACGTGTCGCTGTGCTGCAGGAGTGTCCGTTGCTGTGGCGGCCGCCACGTGGAGAGTGCGACTCCTCTCTTGCCTGTTGTGGGTCACCGCCGACTCCATCTTGAGGCTGTGTTGAGGAGGACACTGTCGCATTCGGGCCGCTGCGGGTGCGACTCCTTTCTTGCCTGTCGTGGGTCACCGCCGACTCCATCTTGAGGCAGTGTTGAGGAGGACCTTGTTGCTTTCGGCCTACTGCTGGGCTTCGCTGGGGCAGTGGAGACGTGGATGCTCTCCTACCTGCGTTCAGCAGTGCATCTTTGCGGAGAAGTCTCTTTCTCCCGGGCGCCTGCCCGTGCTGTCGGATTCGCTGGTGTGGTCTTCTGTGCTCTTCGGACCGCGTGCGATCTGTCTTCGCCTTCGGCGTTCTCTTCTGGCAACTTGCGTGCCTGTGTTGTAGTTTGCGGTTGTGCCTGTTCACCAGTAGGAGCAGGTGATGTGACCTCTTCACCGGCGGTGGTGTTGGGCAGCCACGTGCGTGGTGCGCGCTCTGCACCAGTCTTGCTTGCGCTGTCGACGGGGACAATTCCCTTGAGGGGATGCTGGCCTTCCACTTGTGATGATGGGGCTTGTGTTGCAGGCCCCTTGGTGTCGGTGCTTGAGCTTGGGGCTTGCCGTCTTGCTTGGATTCGCTGTCTTTTGCTTCTCGGCACGTTCCTGTGCTGGGGAGGTCTTGGCCTCCTGGTTTCTCTTTGCTGGGTGTGGGTTTGGTGCTCTTCTTCCTTGACCTGTTGGGGCCATCCTTCTGCTGATCTCCGCAGTGGCACTGGGAGCAGTGCTCAGGCTCTTCAGCATGCCTTGCCTGTAACTGGGTGTGTGCTGCTCTCACTTGCGGGGTGCAGAGGGCCACTTTTCTCGCTTTGCCATCTGTGGCCATGGCTTGCCGTGCCTGGAGCAACTTGGGCACCCTGGAGAGGCAGCCCGTCGAGGCATGTGGCGCACGCAGTAGTTTCTGGGGAGATCGCTGGAAGTGCTTGGTTGCAGCCTGACTGGACAGTGTCTCTCTAGAGTTCCCCATTTTCCAGTGACTGTCTGCCAGGGTAGGTGCCTGTACAGCTGGGCGTGGGAGACTCTCGGCTTCCTTACTGCAGGCTGTGGGCACGATGAGGATACTCGCTGGAGTGTGGCAGTGGTGGCCGGAAGTGGATGCCACACTTGAGTGGAGATGCAACTGCCAGGTCGGTTAGTGGTGCTGGCACGTCCCTAGCCTTTTCTTGCCATTCACCTGGGTTCAGTGTCCTCTCCCCTGTCACTCTAGTGGGTGGCGTTGTGCTGTAGGCTGAAGGACCACTGCAGACTGGGCCCCATTACGTGCATTTGGTTGTGGTGTGTTCCTTTGGTTTGGGTGCAATGCGCGTGGTGGCTACCAGATGGCAGTGTCGCGCTTCGACCTCGCGGGATTCAGCAGTCTATCCTAGAAGTACGGGCCTCTGTCAATGAAGATGCAGGCACTAGCTGGTGCAGTGCCATGGCGATTCTGCCGGCCTCCTGCTGGAGTCCAGACACGCATGGGCAAGGGGGTTGAGCAGTGAGGCGGCAGCTCTTGAGTTTTGCAGGTGAGCAGCTATCGGCTGTCTGTGCGTGTTTGTTGTGGCAGGGACGTGGCTGCTCGGGAACGACTTGCTTCAGGGTCCCTCCATGCTTTTATTAGGTGTTTGGCTTCGGGGCGGCCTGCGCGCCGTGGTGCTGGGCGACTTGCAGGCTATGGCAGTTGGTCTTCCGACTACAAACTACGACTGCTGGTGGGGACGCTGGTGCAGAGAGTGACCAACAGGTGGCGCTGAGGCAACTGCGTTCGAGTCGCCTTACTCACGGTTCTCCGGGCCATGCAGGTCCACCGATGCAGTAGCGCCAGGCAGGATTCTTCTTCCCTCGGTTGGCACCCTTAACAGGGGCGGCACTCTCTGCTCCGTGGGAGGCAGCACGGCGCCTGGCAGGTACCCAAGGCCGCGCGGCGCTCCTCTATTCCACTGCGGAATCCGGCGCTCTCACTGGATTCGGGCAGTCACAACGCCGTGAGGCTTGAAGTGGCTTGTTTTTTTTTTCTTTCAGTGGGTGAACCGCCAGGCAGGACGGGACTGGGGCTGCCGGTGTGGGCACTTTTCATCGCCTGGGCGGGCTAACCATGTTGCGCAGGGAGCTGTGCTCTCGTATGCCATGTCTTCTTCCTCTTAGCATGTTCCCTCATCGCACATGCCGTGTGGCGGTGCTGAGTGGGTGGCAGCTGCACCGGCCAGAGGAGGTCAGGCGGGGATTCACTTGCGGGTCGCTGGGCCCTGCCGGCACGCTGGTGAGCAGGGTCCCACACTCACCGTGGTTGCCAGTCCGTCCGTCCCTATTTCATCCTCGCATCGGTGGGGATTACGGCACAGCGAGATTCTGGTCAGCACCGCGTGACATGTAGAGAGTGGTGTCTTCCCGGTTACCGCGGCAGTCACTGGTGGCCGCAGACAGCGCTGTGGGAGAGCCGCCTCTCGGGCATGTATCCTCCCCCACGAGGGACAACGAAGTGCCAAAACACGCGGGGCGGGCTACCCGCCTCGTCGCCAGTGTTACATTGGGCCTCAGGCCCGCATGGTGTGCAAGGATGGACGCAGACACGAGTAGTATCTTACTGCAAAACTGGCCTAGGGCACGTGCGCCCGGCCCCTTTTATTACCAGGGTCACCTGACTGGTGACGCCTGTGGTGGGTGGGTGTCCAGTGTCTTACATCAGCAGTGGAACACTAGAATGCGTCCGGCTGGATGCAACACTTAACAAAATACTTCAAATACGTTTGCGCCCAGTCATTAGAAGTCCACCAGGCAAAGCCTTTATTTCCAAATACCCTCAACCATCTAAGGAGGCCTCAAATAGAAACAGTTAACCTCTTCCCAGGGACCACCAGTTCTTTGCCGCGCCACGAAATCATTTTTATGGGGATCAAATAAAAATGCGCATATATACCAATTGAATTCTGAATCTGTACACCCCTAAATATCTTTGCCTGATCCTAATCGCGAGCGTGTCGCTCGTCAGGCCTCAAGTGTAAATACTGATGGGAGGGGCCTCATGATAGACTCCGCTCAGCAGCTCCATAAGATGTCTGTCACTGCTGTATAAAGCTACACGTAGTGTGACTAAAGACAGTAACCGTTGTCACATCTTCCGGTGTCATGACTAGTATCTGCGGCACGGATGACAGATTGAAAAACAAACTCTTCTAAACAGGACTTGTGTGGGGGCTTGTGACGCATTCTGCAGAAACAGAGTGTGTTATTTTAGTTGGAGGCCATGTTGAGCATGACAACTTGCTTTGATCGGCGCTTTATAAGGCTTCAGCTGTCTGTTAAATCAGCTGTCTGATGTGGGTGTTCCTTTCAAAATAAAGGTCTCCTCTATAAAACATTATTTTCCATTAGCACCTTTTACGCGCCTCCGTGGGCTGCTTTAAAACTCAGAAGGAACGTCCATGACTGTTCAATATTAATATATGTATCAGTAAATCTACGTCTCCTCTGCTATCCCGAGTGCCGAAATCCCAATGACACCGACAGCGCCTGTTGCATCTCAATGAAATCATGACTGAGTTTCCGCACACTCGGCTGTGAGGTGCAACGAAGGCTTGAGCGGCTTGCTTTTCAAACTTTAAGGAAGGAGAACCGCATGGCTCATTCCAGTAAAATACAGTACCTGCAATATTTTATGCTCCATAAAGATGTCACAAAGCATCATTGTGGTATCCTTGATGTTGTCATATGTTTACATAGCTTACAGGTATTCATTGGCAGGTCATGGAATGTTACGTAGGAATAGAATGTAATGACATCTGTATAGAATGTAATGACATCTGCTTGTGGATGTCTCTGTTGGTGACAGTTGAAGACTGCTGTTCTGTGGATGGGACCTTGGATGATGTATGTCCTGAATAAAGAAGATCTATGACATATTGGTGTCAGCAACTTCTTCACACTGGCGACGATTGATGGGATCTTTTCTCCTGCTCATACATCAACAGACTTATTTTTTTTTTTTTATTAACCAAGGTCTCAACACGACGTTCCTCACTGCTCTGACCCAGCAAGGTATTTATTTCTTGACCTCTGAGACTTTCATGTGAAGCGCTGCGCAGTTTCAAGCCTAGTTCTCCTTTCGGTGATTTTCTTCTGTGCTAAATTTAGACTGTGAGCTGTATGTTACGGTATACAAGGTTGTGATTCCTGAGCCACAGACAAATAATTCTCTCGTCTGTTAGTGCGAGTGCTTCGTGTTCTCTGATATGCAAGGCTAATTGAGGAAGACAAAAAATTCGTCTAAAATCTCTTGTACTGTTGAACTTAAAGGCTTACTTTTATGCCTGCCAGCTCGCGCATCTCTCTCTCAGGCGTTGGTCTTTGGGCTCGAGGATCGTTCATCCGATCAAAGGATGCCATTGCCTTGCTTGCGCTGACGTTCTGAACTCCTGTTCACGTCAGCCTTTGTTACGTGCTTGCAGCGGAGGTGAAGGGGACACTGAAGACGGACTCTACTTCCGTGTTTCTGGGCTTCTGTTACGTCATTCTTCGTTGCTTAGTTGCGGCTTCTGGCAGCGTTTCCTCGCAACAAACAACAAGCTCTGCTTACACGTTGCCTAGCAACTCTCGCACAACAACAAGCTCTGCTTACACGTTCCCTAGCAACTCTTGCTACGTTTGAGAGGCTTCGTGTGGGATAATATAACTCCTTGATTAAAGAGGTGCTGGAAATGTCATTCTACAGCTTAAACCTAAGAGAAAGTTCTTATTCAAACCACGTTATGCACGCAATTTGAAAATTTCCACTCTGATGTGCACAGATTAACTTTCAATCACGCTGATGTGCACAGCTTATGAAATAACTTGTTGAAATACTTGGATAAGTGGATAGCTTTGTAACAATCTTTTCTTCCAGCTTATATTACATCAGTGCAGTGTGTTTATTGGCATATAACATATCAAACCATAGTATTTGTATGTCACATTACATCTCCAGGTTTACAGTGTTATATTCTGTTCTTAACCAAACTGTTTTTTTTTTTAGGTGTTATTCACAAGTTTATTTTTTTTTTTTTTTTTAAATGCAGAATGTAACTTCCGCCCCATTCTTTCTTTCTGATCCTGGCGATCCACCTATTCGCTGGTCTAAGTGGAAGAAAGTATTTTTAAATTATGCAAGAGTGTGTGGCGTGTCACTCAGTGCTGAGAGGAAGTCTGCACTCTTATTACATTGTCTTGGCTCAGAGGGTCAAGACGTTTTTGAACATCTACCTGACTTAAACGAAGAAGAGTCTACAAATTTAAATGAATTTGAGATAAATATAAAAAAGCTTGATAAACATTATCTACCAAAGATAAGTACAATTTTAGAACGCTATCAATTTGGAAAACGAACACAAAAAGAAGAAGAATCGGTGGAAACTTATGTAACTGCACTTCGGAAGTTGGGAGCCACATGCAAGTTTGAAGATTCTCTTGAGGAGCGAATACGTGATCAGTTCATGCTCGGCTGCAACATCGAGAAAATAAAAGATGAACTTTGGCAAAAGGATGATCCTGACCTGGAGGAGGTCATAGCCATAGCAAAAAGAATAGAACATTCTCTTGTATGTGTTGAGACAATTAAAAAAAAAGAAAAGAGTGTTCCGGAAGAAAAAGTGCTTCATGTCAGTAAAAAACAGTCTCAATTCAAGCTATTACCCAAGTCTTCTGGCTCACAACGAGTTTCCTCGTCTTCGCAAAGTTTTTCTAAACTCAAAACTGATAGTAAGCTCAGGTGTTACAGGTGTAATGCCCTTGATCATCTAGCTAATGACAAATCATGTCCTGCGATTAAGTTTAAATGTCTTAGTTGTGGGAAGGTGGGTCATTTTACCAGAGCTTGCAAATCACAAAAAGTGAATAAGGGTAAGCGTGTTAAAGAGATAATGGTAGAAGAAGAAAGTAACTCAGACTATGATGATGTGGACTGTGGGTAGGTCTATCTACCTAATGGTGATAAAAAATGTAAGGGTCCTCTAGACGATGTATGTGTAAACAGTTCTTGCATCAAAATGCTTTTTGATTCAGGGGCTAAAATATCACTAATACCGAAAGTGTTTTTTGATAAGGAATTGCGTGGTAAGGTCAAGGTATTCAAGCCTGACATCAAACCTCTTGCATATGGTGGACAGCCTATAAAACTATTTGGGTACTTTTTAGGCGACATTGAATATAAAGGAAGGTTAACTGCAGGCAAAATCTATATCTCCTGCAGAGGCGACAGCATAATAAGTTGGTTTCATCAAGCTGATTTAGGAGTGTCGTTAGCTCCTGGTTGTGACCCGTGTATAGTTCTAAGAGACTTGGGTACTTCTGCTAGAGATAATTCTCATGGTTCTGGTACTTTGAACTCTGTGTCTTATAAAGATAAACCAAGTACTGTATGGCAGTCCCAATTTAAAAAAGTGTTCAGTGATAAACTAGGTTGTCTCACTGGATTCACTCACAGTATAACTCTAAAAGCAGAGGCAAACCCTGTTACGTGTAAGGTACGTAATGTACCTTTGGCCATGCTAGAGCCAATGCGTCTTGAATTAGAGAAGCTAAGAAAAGAAGGTATTATTGTGGAGACTGAGGCATGTGAATGGTTGGCTCCGGTAGTTTTGGCACGCAAGGCTTCCGGAGAGGTTCGTTTATGCGTGGACTTGCGCGCTCTCAATCGTGAGGTTGTACCTGATAAATATCCGTTACCTAACATCACAACCATGTTAACACAGCTTGGGGATGCGTGTGTTTTCTCGTCTTTGGATTTAAGGGCTGCATATCACCAGGTCAAAATTGATGAAAAATCCATGAGTCTTACTTCTTTCATAACCCCATTTGGAACTTACAAATTTACACGGCTGCCATTTGGTTTGATTTCCGCAGCGTCGGTGTTTCAGAGGGTCATGGAAGATGTACTGAATGGGATTCATGGGGTTAAAATATACCAGGACGATGTACTAGTGTATGGTTCGTCACAAGAGGAACATGATCAAAGATTGAAAGCTGTTTTGCAACGATTTGCAGAGAGGGGTTTGACCTTGAGAGAAAATAAATGCAAATTTAATCTTAAAGAAATTGATTATCTAGGTCACTGTCTAACGTCCACTGGGGTCAAACCCAAGGTGAGCCTTGTTAAAACTATAAGTGAACTGCCGGTTCCAGAGTCCAGAGATGAGCTGGTTACTTTTCTAGGAATGGCGGAGTATTATAATAAATTTGTACCGCAGTTTGCTTGCCGTACTCCCAATTTGAGATCTCTTTTAAAAAAGGGAGTCAAATTTATCTGGTCCTCCAAGTGTCAGTTGGAATTTGATGACATAAAGATGGCCCTTAATTCTGCTCCCTCTCTCCAGAGTTTTGACATCACATCAAACTCCATACTAGTAACAGATGCAAGCTCACGTGGTTTGGGTGCGGTTCTCAAGCAAGTCAAGAATGGGAAAGAGGTTACCATACTTTTCCTCTCAAGAGCTCTGGTAGGTCCTGAGCTTCTTTATTCTGTAATTGAGAAGGAGGCACTGTGCATTTTCTGGGCCATCAAGAAATTAAAAAAAATTCTTTGGGGTAATGCTTTTACTGTTCATTCGGATCACAAGCCTTTAAAAGATGTGTTTTGCAAGAAAAGTCTTGATGCAATCTCATCACGGATTTGCAAGTGGGTAATTGCGCTGCAAGACTTTGATTTTGTGGTCAAATATATACCAGGGGTTGACAATAAAGTAGCAGACTGTCTGTCCCGGTTGATTCCAGCACAAAATGAAGATAGTGTTGAGGGTGTTGAGGACTCATGGGAGGTTGACGAATTTAAGGTGTGTGAAGTTGTTGAGGGTGTTGTCACTGAAAAAGATTGGAGGGATGCCATGTCTGAGGATGTGGATTTGATGGAAATTTGTGGTTTAATGGCGAATGGTTGGCCTTTATTGAGAAATTTGAGCGAAAATGCTCGTAGGTATTGGAATGTGAGGAATGAACTGTCTGTGAGTAAAGGTCTATTGTGGAGAGGGACAAGATTAATTCCTCCGTCCTTGATTAGGGAAAAAATTGTTCACCTTGCTCATCAAGGTCATCAGGGCATTTCAAAGACAAAAGAAAGAGTGCGTCTACATTTCTGGTGGCCTGGTGTGGATTTAAGTGTGGAACGACTGATAAGGGATTGCGCTGATTGTAACATATCTGACAAGGTATGCAAAACCAGGGTACAACCCATGGTTATTCGTGAAGCACCCATACGATGCTGGCAGGATGTAGCATTGGACATTCTAGGGCCTGTGTACAATAAGAGTGGCCAGTTTTTTGTTCTGGTTCTGATGGACATGTTCTCTAGATGGCCAGAAATAAAAGTTACGCAGAGTATACAGACCAGTAATGTAACTAAGTTCTTGGAGGAGGTATTTGGTAGAGAAGGGTTTCCTGAATCTTTGTTAACTGACAATGGGGTTCAGTTTGTCTCTAATGATATGGAAGAGTTTTTAGCAAGAAAAGGCATTAAACATAAACGTTGCTCTCTCTATCATCCTGAATGTAATGGGATGGTGGAGAGATTCAACCGAGTGTTGAAGGAGTCCATCCAGTTAGCCAAGGCGCAAGGGAAAGACTGGGTAGCTGGGATTCATGAGAGAGTCAAGGTTTACAGAATCACACCTCACTCCACTACCGGTGCTATTCCCTTTGAACTCTTTAGAGGTCGTACTCCTAATAGTGTATTGTTCCAGTCCTGGATGAGGGAGAAAGGGGCTGAGACGGAAAATTTAAGTAATGCTCAAATGCTAGCAAGACAAAGTGCCAAGTCCTTGCAAAGGAAAAGTAAGTTTGATGTTAGACATGCTGTGGCTCGCACCTGTGTAAATGTTGGTGATCGTGTTAGAGTGCGACTCCCTCATAAATTGGATGGCTCAAAGTTCTCCTCTCCTTTTAAAGTTGTTAAACTTTTTAATAATGCGTTTAAACTTAATGATGGACGCATTTGGAACTTAAATAGGATATCACTTATTTCTAATAATCTACCTGAGCGTGATGACAAACTTTCTAGACCGGTGCGTAAGTCCATACAAAGGGATGGTAGTGCCTTATTGCGTAGGAGCTCACGTGCTGTTAGAGTTCCTGCTGCTCTCCATGATTTTGTGTTAAATTGATCAGAACGTTAAGACACGCTGTCAGTGTGTCTACTTCTTTGCATGACTATGGGTTAGTGTATTTAATGTTTTCACATCTTTACAATTGTATTTTTATTGTTGGTTCGGGGGAAGGTGTGTGGTATCCTTGATGTTGTCATATGTTTACATAGCTTACAGGTATTCATTGGCAGGTCATGGAATGTTACGTAGGAATAGAATGTAATGACATCTGTATAGAATGTAATGACATCTGCTTGTGGATGTCTCTGTTGGTGACAGTTGAAGACTGCTGTTCTGTGGATGGGACCTTGGATGATGTATGTCCTGAATAAAGAAGATCTATGACATATTGGTGTCAGCAACTTCTTCACAATCATTCTATTCATTTTATCAGACAGGAAAACCTCACTGGTGTCTTAAGGCAAATGCATGTTTTGATTAATCTACTGCACGGCGTGTTGTTCATTTTTAAGTGACAATAGCTATCCCAGTGCTTAATTGGTAAAAAAAAAAAATACAAAGTGCAGAGGTACAAATGTTTTCTTTGGGTCCATTCGCTGCCCTGACGAAGGGTACGGTTGCCGAATCCCAAGGCGGCCTACTCTTTACTCCACCTCATGCACACCTCTGAACTTAAAAAATAAAAAAAATACAGTTTGAGTAAGGGGCGGAGCTTCATTCTGAGAACTGCCTAAGGGCCACTTACGCCCTCACCACTCCAGGAAAAAAAAACTTGCAGTGAGTTTTCCACCGTTATCTTGGGATGTTTTCACATCCCTTAATGGACATCGGCTGCTGCTTAGAGCCCCCAAAGACAGCTGGAAACCAACCCACTGCAGGGGTTTCCAGCTCGCCTTCCAAGCCAAGACAAAAGAAATGCTTTCATAGAGGGGAGTATATATCAAGGCGTCAAAAGGCCCAGTGATAAAATCTATATGTAAACTCCTGTAGAGCTTAACAGATTTGAGTCATGGGTAATAGGTCCTGAAGAATGAAAAATTTCCTATATATCGTAACGGAAAGTTTAAATTCTATTAAGGACTCAGAGGTGACGATTATGCCTTCTTTCTTCGTTTATTTAACAAATAGCAGCTGTTAACTGGGACAATGCCAACAAAGAAAAACTTTGTTTCCCATCAACCCAGGTAAAGAAGTAAGTAAACACAAACAAAGTCCCAGTCCAATCAGGAGCCATCTGTCTCATTGAAGGGTGTTGTCTATCCTCTCTCTTCCTCTTTATTCCTACGACCAAGCCGACTCCGGAAGGTTTCTCAATTCTGTTTGGAGGACTTGGTCACTGTAAGGCAGAGAGAGCACCGAATTAAGCCTGGCAACAACTATGCCGCAAATCTCACAATTCAGACAGATGACATGAGCAATTGCAAGTCATAACATGACAGATGGATTGCATAATTCTCAAGCAAAAATTATTACTTACTTACGTAAATAGGTCCAAAAACCTGGGTGGGTCCCTAAGTCTTTTAGGGTAGGCTAATCCTCGCCTCCGAGTCCTTAAATTTTCATTCTATGGCAGGAGCCGGAGGAAAAGATTATGCTAGTTCAAAGCTTGTCCACCACCAGGGCCACAATGGAGGAGACTGGTTTAAAGTAAAACCTTTTTAAGGTTGAATCCGATGACCAGTCCGCTGCATTCATAATGTCCTCCAAGCAGGCTCCCAAAGCAAACGCTTTTGAGGCCATGGCCCCCGCACAGCGTGAACACTGAAACTCTTGATGTCAATGCCCGCCTCCTGCATTATCCATTGCACCCACCTGGCGATGGTCGGAGAGGTAATCGCCCTGTAAGGTTTTCTCAAAGCAATCAACAGCTGTCTCTTCCCATGTAAGCCTTGATGCATTTGACAATGCACAGCTTGGACACCGCTGGGAAAGCTGGGCATGAGATCACCCGGGAATGGCATTTGGTATGCCTGGTAACATGGAACGTGACTCCTTCCAGCGTGAAGGACCTTCCTGAAATGTCTAAGGCTCGTACATTGGACACTCTCCTACAGGAGATGAGACACAAAAGAATAGCCAATTTGGCCGATAGTTGCTTCCTGGAGAGGTATCTATTGCTTGGCCAGTCGGACAAGAGTTTCAAAATCTTATTCACGTCCCAAAGGACCTAGTACCTCGGTTCTGGAGGAAGGGACAGCCAAATGCCCGGATCAATTTCTTAACAAGCTGATGTTCTCCCATCCGGGAGAGCCACGATCACTGCGTGCCCTGCGGAGATGGTCGATTGAAATGTATTAATGGATCTGTAAGCCAGACCCTCTGCTGCCAAGCTCACCAAGAAGTTTAAGATGTGGACAATGTCTGCCCCCACGGGATCCAGACTCTGTTGCAAACACCAAACCATCCACCTGGACTAGGCTGTTCTATATTGCTTGACTGTTACATCTGCCCAGGCATCGCTCGACAGGCCCGGGACTTGCCATTGTGACCTGTAATCCTCCACACCATGAGGTGGAGGTTGCCAGCTGTCGCCATCGGGTGAGGGTTCCTGGAAAGATCGGTCAGGAGATGAGGACACTGGTGTAGATGGATTGGAGAAGCCCAAGGAAGTTCCATCAGAACTGAAAACCAGACTTGCGATCTCCACGTTGGAGGAATCACCACGAGATCCGCCTGCTGTCTGCGTACCTGCGTTGTCAGGCGCATGATCATGGCGAATAGGGGAAACGCATAACCTTGCTCCATCGACCAAACCTGGAGAAAGGCATTGATTGCTACCACTCCCGGATCCGGTCTCCATATGTAATACTGGGGAAGCTGATGGTCAAGCCAGGATGCAAATAGGTTGATCGTGAAAGGGCATCAAAGGTAAAAAATGGCCTGGAATATGTGTGGAAGAAGTTTCCACAAGGTCGAATCCCGCAGATGGCAAGAAGGTGCTCCGCCTTCACTGAGACTTGATGTTCCAGACAGTACTCCCAAAAATCCTTGGCCAGGTCCGAAAGGGTATTGGACCTCGTGACCCTCCAAGTGATTGATGTAATGGACTGCCGCTACATTGTCCATTTTCAGCAGGATACAAGATTGAATCCAGTCCTTGGTCCAACATCTGACCACAAAGGAACCTGCCATCAGTTCCAAGCAGTTGATGTGAAGGGCTTGTTCTGTAGCGGACCATCCGCCTCTGGTGGTGAACTCTCCACAACGAGCTCCCCAGCCCGAACCGCTGGCATCGGACTCGATCACCAGATCTGGTTGTGACCCACAAATTTACAACCGTTCCATGCCTCCATTTGGGAGAGCCACCACTGGAGTTCCTCCCTGGCCTCTTCCGAAAGGGGGACACGCTGGGAGTACGAGAGGCCACGCCAGAGGTGAGCCGCCTTTAGCCGCTAAAGGGCTCGAAGTGTAGGGTACCTGGAAAGATAGCCTGGATCGAGGAAGACAGCAGACTCACTACCCTGGCCAGCTGGTGGAGGGTGATTTTCTGTCGAGACAATGTCCTTCGTCTCTCTAGCCAAATTTTTGCCCTCTTCCTGGAGGAACCTCAGGAAGGTAATAGACAGAGATGGAACTGGAGACAACTTAATCTGAGAAGTTCTGCCGCCCTTTGGAGATGATGGGACAAAGCCAATGGACATTGGTCCATCATCAGCATGTCGGCCAAGTATATGATCATGTGTACTCCAGATGCCCTCAAGTGTTCTTTAACAGGTCTGAGGATCTTGGTAAAGCACCAAGGAGCCAATGACAGATCAAAAGTCAGTGAGGTGAACTCGAAAGTGTGGCCCTGCCACTAGAACTGGAGGAATCGCCGATGAGGAGGAAAGATAGGGACCATCAGGTACGCGTTCTTGAGGTCCAGCCGTACCATCCAGTCTCGGGGTCTTGAAGTGGCGGTACCCTAGCCACACATTGTACTCCCGGAGGTTGATCACCAAGCGCTGACCCCCATCCTGTTTCTGGACCAAAAATAAATTGCTGATGAATCCTGATGGGGTAGGGGTTTTCGGACAAATCACCCCTATGTTCAGGAGCTTTAAATCTCCCACTGTATAAGCGTGGCCTGGAGCGGCCTGAAAGGGTGACCCATGGAATTCTATCTGGTACCCCTGCACAGTTTGGAGAACCCAGGCATCTGATGTAAGGTCCCTCCAGTTGTGGAAAAACTGTGCCAGGCGGTCCCCCAAGCGTGTGCAAGAAATGAAAGATAAACTCACAATGCATATTTGGGTTGCCGCATCCTGTTCTGGGTCCATTACATTGGCCTCTATGGCACGCCCGCCCTCGGGTGGGGTAGAAACCTCCAAAGTGTGAGGAGTCCTGCCATTGGCTGCACTGAGATTGGTGGCCCCTGACGGAGGCAACTGAGGAGGAAAGGCCAGCATAGCATTAAAAAGTGCTTGACCGTTGACTGGGCTTTGTCCATTGAACTGAACGTGGAACCAAATTTTCCTAGCTCCTTGACGAACGGATCGCCAAAGAGCCCCCCTTGTGCCACCTAGCTCCCCTCTTATGTGGCCAACTCCCCTAGCTTGGGGTCGATTTTGATCAGCAAGGATCTGCTCCTCTCTGTGGAGATGGCACAGTTCGCATTGCCTAGAAATATAACAGCTTCCTGAGCCCAGCTGGAGAGGGAAATCAAAGCTCCGGAAACCTTGGCGTCTTACGCCATATTGAAAATTTTAACAAGGGGACCTGCCACGTCCAAGAGTTTGCCCTGGCATGACTGCCAGGAGCGGCCAATGCCCTTCTTAGGGTCTTTGATATATCTGGCTAGGAAAGTGGTCATCTGCGCGTCTATTGCCGGGGTGCCAGCCACTTCCCCTCAAAAAGATGGATGGGGACACTCAGCCCGGAGGCGGTTCCTGACTTCCTGATCAATGGATTTGCCGAGTCTGCTGGTGACATACTTAGCCACCTTAGTGCAGGGAAACCACTCCGATGAGCGGGGGTGCATAAGTTCCTCCGGGTTCTAGTAGATCTGACTTAGTCAGTTGGATCCCCTGCAGGGGCACTGGGCCCCGCGGAAGGATAGGGCGTGTGTCTCCAAGGCATGTCTTGATCGGAATCCCCTTCTGATCCTGTAGGGGAGCCATCCGAAGGAGGTGTCTGTGAGGGAGTCTCCTCTAGTTGCAGAGGTACGGGAGGGGGATTAAACTGTTGGGGTGTGGGAGGAGATTAGTCCACAGGAAGGCTGGCTTCAGCCTGTCAAAGGCATCCATATCTGCCCCATAATAGTGCGGGCGTTTGTGTGGATTCCCAGGGGGAGGCAGTGGCCTGCACCAGAGGTTGTGAGGCTGAGGGCCCAGGCAGGTCTTCCCTCGGTGCGAGGGGTTGAAGGCATCTTTGTTCCATCTCCATGAGTTTCCTCTCCAGAGGGGCCTCTGCATCTGAGACCACCTTAACAATGGAACCATCTACAGCATCACAGAAATCATCTGTGACCGGAAAATACTGGACGTCATCCTCTTCTTCATAATATTCATCGTAATCCCCCACCCATGAGGTATGTAACAGTAATCGAGGACCGGCTGTAGTTTGGTTGGTCACCCACCTGGTAAGAGGGATAACAGGAAAACCAAAATGGGGGGGCCCTAACAATACGCCTGTAGCTTGGGGTGAGGGGCCCTCCAGAGAGGGAACAAGAAAAGCATGCGAACTGACCCACAGGCTCTAATTTGGGGTGGACAAATGCCCAACACAATGTAAGGCCCACAGGAGGTACACACAGCGCTTATGAGAGGGCAGGCAGACCAGATCGTTCTTCATGATAAATACGGGCTCAGCTCATCATATACAGCAGCCTGGGCAGAGTCTGCCTCGTAGGAGACCGTGCTCCTAAACAACCTTATCCCGCAGTGTGTCAAGCTCCAGGCCGGCGGGGGCACAGAAAGCTTGTTGCGGCTGCATGCGGAGGCACTCAGGTTTTACAGAAACTGACGTGCCTTCCGCACGGTGATTGAGCGAGACACAGAGCGTCTCAGGAAAGGAGAGCTGGAGGTGCACACCCTCTAGCAGCCTACAGACAGCTGCGCGCCTGCCCTGAAGCCCTCACATGAGGGAGAACAGATAAATAGATAACAGCACAGCTGTGAGGGGTGCGAAAACTGCGCTCCCACGGCCACGAGGCTCAGAGGCACTAGACCTCAATGTCAGCCTAGGCAAACAACTGCTAAAATAACATCGTAAAACAGAAACACAAGAAGCAAAGGGGGACCAGAGTCCCGACACTCATCTGCACTTGGCTGGAAGCAGCAAAGAAAGAGGGCAAGAGAAGATGGACAACACTCCTCGATGAGACAGATGGCTCCTGATTGGACTTGGCATTTGTTTGTGTTTACTTACTTCTTTCCCTGGGTTAATGTTAGAGGAAGTTTTTCTTTGTTGGTATTGTCCTAATTAACAGCTGCTGTTGGTTAAATAAATGTAGAAAGAAGGCATAATGCTTGCCTCCAGGTCCTGCCATAGAATCCTTATTGACCATTACTTTTTAGGTCGAGCCTAGAGCAGCTCGCATGCGCTGCCCTATGGGGAGGCCTCTTGGAATCACTCGAGACTTTCTTGAAACTTTTCAGTGTGGTTTTTCAACTTCCACACATTCTATTGGCCTTTGCGTGTGGCTTTCAAAAATGAAAGCACGCAATTGGCCAAAGGCGGTTGCATGTCTCACCTTTTCTCTAAATGTTCACTCCCACGGTATCCAGCTGTCGATAGCGAGCAGCGCCGCGCAGGGTGCCAGCTGCATTCCTCATCTTATCTAGCAGATGGCAAGTCAACAATTGACATTAACATCAGTTGGCTACCCCCTCCCCTACTCCACACACCCAACCTCTTCTAAACAGACACAATAATAACTTTTTTGCACGTTTATACAATGCAGCTGCTTAAACCAGTTCGCTGCAAGGCTGCTGTGCCTTAATAATAATAATACAAAAAAATCTCTTCTGTTAAGTCTGAAGCGACATAATGTTAAGCAAAGCTAAAGCCAGCCAGTGCACAGCTGCAAATGGCCAGACACCCTGTGCTCCCCCCTCGCAGAGCCTTTGAAGTGAGGGGGCTCCGACCCAGCCTTGTGCAGTAATTAGCAGGGAAAGGCCAGGCCGCTGGCTCCCTTTGTGCTGTTGAAGGAGAAGGCCACCAATTCACAGGGCTGTGACTGCCAGGCGCAGAAATCACGTCGGGTTATTTCCATTCATTTTTTTTTGTATGTTTTAAAAGACAGCAGTAGGAAGGTGTGAACATGGCTTTCTTCGAGAAGTTAGAGACAGACATACTAAATGCACCATGTTTGCTTTAAGTATTTACCACAAAGTTGGTCGATTTATTTGCACAGCAGATTCTCCACAGTACTATTTTATTTACTAGCAAAGGTAAGCCACACACATTTAGACATGAAAATGCATACGTACAATGCTTATATCAGCTTTGTGATAATATAGCCTCATCTCCTCATCATAAAAACCAGGAAAGGAACTGTCTGTTATATTTACTTACAGTATATGATTTTTTGCCTTTGTTACAAAGACACTGGTGATCCCGTGTATCTGGGGATAATGCGATGTTAACAGTGCAGATTATCACCGATATTAAAGCGAAGGCTGCTCTCTGCGCACACGGTGTGCAGAAGCTCTCTCTCCTGGCGCCTGCCACCTCTAGCCGCTGTGCCTGTCGATGTGACCGTCAGCATCCTCTGTCAAGGCCTCTCTGTCCTGTGGCCTCTGCTTGTCCCTGTGTCTTTCTGTGACTGCCCCTCGGTCTCATGTTTGCTATGACTCTGTCTGTTTATCTGTCTCATGCAATGTTCCTCCTCAGCATCTGTCTGTCTTTCACTGTGTCTCTGTTTCTTTGTCTCTGTCTATGTGTCCGCCTTTCACTGTCTCTGTTCACTTATCTGTATAGCCTGTCTCACTGCCCTTGTCTCGCTTTGTCTCTGTCTATCCCTGTCTATGCTTGCGTATCAATCTATGCCTGTCCCCGTCTCACTGTCCATGTCTCGCGCTCTCTGTCTATATACACAATTTCCTATGTTGCTTATCTGTGTTTGCTTGTCCGTACATGTTTCCCTCTCCATGTCTTTCTGTCTCTCTGCCAGCGGTTATGCAAGATTCTGTAAACAGCAAGAGCGAAGTGTATTTCTGAAGTTGTTAATGCACAAAGCATGTATACAGTGATTCTCAGGCGTTTGGGCACTTTTCAGGGCTTGTGCGGTAGTGTCAGCTGGTGAACAAAACACAGTGAAAAGGGATCATGAGGGCGGTGTCTAGGACGATAGAGCGGTATATATATATATATCGTTGAATCCAAACATTCCTGAACTTCCTGGGGCGGCGAAAAGGAACGGGCGAACACCTCTTAATGGCAAAAGATGAATATTTGTATTGCTCTCAACTGCCTGCCATGACGCGTTTCGGCCGGTAAAACGGCCTTGATCACATATGGCTGGCTTTGCGGAAAGACTATTTTTAAAATGCTGAACCCGTGTCACATGGTCAATAAACATGGAAAACCGACTATAAACTTTTGTGCTAGATGCAGATCAGAAAACATACTAACGAATAATGCAAAATAGCAATCCTAATATATAACAGTAAATGCACATCAGCAAAACTGAAATATTGGTGAGACACATGTATTATTTAAATATATAAATATGTATATAAATATATTGATAAATAAATACATAAATGTATCCCTGTATAAATACCAGTATAAAACATTTAAATGAGCCCTTTATATCAACTTAAATGCAATGGGGCTACTCAAATGTAACAGGTGTCCCACATATGTTATTACATATAGGATAAATGCAATACATTTATTCTAAAAAGTAAGATCATGAAAATTGATAATAGTCTGTAAAAACTCCATGATAAAACCTCAAACATCCACCTCCTAAAAGTGAAAAATATATATATATATATATATATTAATTAGACAGATGTATGCAAATAGGTTCTCCCTCAGGTACAACGACCACCAGGTGTATGCATACATTTATAAACAGTAGACGCATCACTTCATCCTTTCTGACGTCAAGAAAAAGAGTACTAATGAGTTGGGTAGCCCATAGACGTCTGTTTTTCAGCGCCAAGATGCCCCTTTGCGGGTGAAATTATGCTTTACAAATGCACGTTATGTTACGTTACTATAATGAACTGCTCCCACCTAACAATAAAACGTATAACAAAAAAGCATTCGAACAGGCAAGGAAAAATTTACAGCATTGCATAAACAAATAAACCAGAACACATTTTTGGTGTTAATTCTGGTATTTATTCGGGTACTTCAGTTGTATATAATGTTTTCTACGTTATATGTAAGGTGACAAAAATGGTTATAACACTTTTTTTATTATAACTTGTAAACATGCTGCACAACATTAACAATGCTCTACAACACACATTAAAAACGTTAACAAAGCCAATAGCTCTGTCTAAACACTTATAAGGCCTAAAAGGCGAGACCTATTGGCTATGCCAATGCTTGTTTATTCCTTGAGTCAGCCTAGAGATTTCTAACGTTGATGCAGCCGACTGCAGTCGTTACCGATTCCATCTATCAAGAATGCTACATTTATGAAAAGGCAGCAGCAGAATACTCTTCCCAGTTCTGACTTCCTTTTCCCTCGCACTGACTGCACTTCTCTCTCGCCCACTGTCTTTTAAGAGTGTTTCACTGCCTACTTGTCTTAGCACTTGTGCCTTAAGACCTATGATGATGAAGATGAGTTGCAACATGTACATACATTTTTGGTTGTTTGATCAGACAAGTGTTTGCATGTTTGGAACTTGGAAGCAGGAAACATGACATGAGTTCTCAGGAGGTTTGAATAGGCCTCAGATGATTGAGACGATTAGCCAGTGGGTGGTTGCTGCACTTAATTAATGAAGTTCTCTGGCCTATAGTGCAATCAACAAAACTATTTCAGTCAAAGCACTAGGAGCTCTGACTCGGCCTCTACCTCCAAAAGGCAGTTAGATTTACAGAAGGTAAGTCAGAACCCGCTGTGTGGTTCTTAAGGGGTGATAAGGCTGTGACAGAGTGAGCAGATATGAGGCCTGTGCCTATGAAAGGACAGTGGCAATGTCAGACACAAATCAGGCTTATGCCTCTGAAATGCTAGTACATCTGCACAAGGTCACTCATAAGTCAGTCTTTTGTCTGTCACAGTATCTGTCTACAGACTGTTTTATGTGCACTTCGCTATTTTGTTTCCCACATAATCAATCTCCTGTTGTCGTCATCTCGCTCCAGTTTTTGAAGATGACATTCAGCCAAGAGTGGTCCGACAAGTCTCACGATGCTTAGTTAGGGGAGCTGATATTTGTGCCTAGCTGGAAGTAACCTTTTTGTAATGGCCTGGGGCAAGTTGATCGACATGCCTCGCACAAGGCACAAAAATGGGCCTCCCATGATCAGTAGCGTAGCTTTAAAGTCTTGGGCCCTTATGCAATTGATGAAAGTAGACACCCCCCACCCAGTACTAAAATCCAAAACCCCGGTGTCACTGCGCCTGCTGACTTATATAATTTATGGGTCTCCAAAATCCTCATTCTACTCGTCTTTCCTTCACCCCTTCCTACCTCCACCCATCTGTCCTCTCATTTCCTTCGTCCATTTAATGATCTCCTCTATCCCCTTCCTCAGCCTCTCTACTCCCCCTCTTCGGTCTCACTCATCCTTATCTCCTTCCTTCCTTCTCTTAAATCTTTTTCCTTTCAATACCTTTCCCAAGCCAATTTTGGTTCCAAGGATCCCAGCACCATATTTAATGGGGAGGGGGCATGCAGCCCCCTCCCCTGGCCAATTTCAACCCTGGGGACTCTATTCCCCGAGGCTCGGCACATATTTTGGGGGAGGGGCATATGTGTGAATGGCTATGTGGGTCAGCGAGTGGTTATGTGGGTGTGGAAGTAGATTTGTGGGTAGGTGTGTGAATGGCTGAATGGGTGTATGAGGGGCTGTATGGGTGTGTGAGTGGTTGTGTGGGTATTTTATTAGCTGTGTGAGTCTGTGAGTGTTTTTTTACATCTGAGTGGCTGTATGGGTGTGTGTGAGTGGATGTGTAAGTGGGTGTGTGAGTAGTTATGTGGATCTGTGAGTTTGTGTGTGATTGATGGTATAGGTGTGTGAGTGGTTGTGTGGGCATGTGAGTGGTTTTGTAGGTCTGTGAGTGGGTGTGTGAGTGGTTGTATGGGTGTGTGAGTGGTATTGTGGGCGTGTGAGTGGTTTTGTAGGTCTGTTAGTGGGTGTGTGAGTGACTGTATGGGTGTCTGAGTGGTTTTGTGTGTCTGTTTGTGGGTGCGTGAGCGAGTTGTCTGTAGGTCTGTGAGTAGCTGTATGGATGTGTGTGAGTGGGTGTGCGAGTGGTTTTGTAAGTGGGTGTCTGTGTGGCTTTGTGGGTCTGATAGTGGGTGTGTGTGTGGTTTTGTGGGTCTGTGAGTGTGTGTGAGTGGCTGTATGGGTGTGTAAGTGGGTGTGTGTTTGAGTGAGTGGGTATGTGAGTGAGTGGCTGTGTGGGTATGTGAAAGGGTGTTTGTCTGGCTGTGTGGGTATGTGATAGGTTGTGAGTGACTTTGAGGGTCTGTGAGAAGGTGTGTGACCAGCTGTATACGTGTGTACATAGGTGAGTGAGTGCCTGTGTCCACCTGTGAGTGGACATGTGAGTGGTTTTCTGGGTGTGTGAGTGGCTGTATGGGTGTATGAATGGGTATATGAGTGGCTTCAAGGGTCTCTGAATGGGTGTGTGACTGGCTGCATGGTATAGTGAGTGTGTGTGTGTGTGTGTGTGTGTGGGTTTGTGTTACTATCCTTGTGGGGACTTGAGTGTGATAACACACTCACGCTGTGGGGACTTGATTGCACTGTGGGGACCTGAACCCAGGTCGCCACAAGGCAATGTCTTCTAAATGATAAAAAATGGCATCAGGAACATCTGTGTCAATTTTTACAACTTTTAAAAAAACTGCCTTGTGGGGACCTGTGTTTCATCAAGTGTGTTTAAATTTCTGCTCCCTCTGCCCCTGTAGACAGGCGGCGGTACTGCAGGCTGAAACACACTTTGCATTTAAACACACTTTGCTCACCAGAAACACAGAGTAGAAGCACAGGACAGACATTTCAAAGGAAAAGAAGCATAAATCTGTGCTTGTTCAGATATTTTTATTGCAAATTAACCTTTTCTCTTTTTATTAAAATAAAACTATTTCCAATATGCCATGAATTAAGACTTTTTGTGGCTGAAACTTGTTACTTGTTTTATAAATATTGCTAAAAGCAACTTGGGTCAGTTTTGAATCTGATAATTCTCTACTATTGTCATTTTATCCTTAACTTCAAATAAATAATGATTGTCCACTGCTTTGCAAACCAACATAAACTGATTTTTATCCTGTGTAGCCTAGCTGGAGGAGTTCTAAACCAACCACCTCTCTTGTAGCTACGGCCTTAGTGGGATTAACTGAAGCGGTTTTGTAGCCTTCTTTGCCTTATCACAAGGATTTCCTTTTTTCTTATTTGGCAATATGAATATTTCAACTAAAGGAAAGAGTTGTGGAACACGATAAATGTACTGGCCAGAAACCTAAATGGTTCACAAATTTAAGTGTCCCTAACTGTAGCAGTCACGTTTCAGAGAAAAAAGAGAGCAGAGGTTTTTACTGTTTTAGTAATATTTTTATAAGCAGCAGCTCTTCGCAAAAGCCAAGCAGACAGCCAGGCACAAAAACTTTGGCTTGGAAATGAATCTCAACATTAGAATGTATGGGGCAATATAGATAAGGATAGCATGAAGCAATGCTCTTGTTGGGGTGCTCCAAAATCGCTGAAATTGCTTACAGTTTGGAGGCTGAGTTCGTTACAAAGCACGCTCAGCAGAATGTTTGTCTGAAGCTACGTTTCTTGCCACATTAGCAACAAGAGAGTTTTGCATATCATAAAGTCAATATCTGAATAAAGCATATCCAAGGGAAAAACGAATTGCTGTGGGATGTTTCCATAAACTGTCCGGATTGGTAACTGCTAGAAATAAACCGGTTCTGATTTGTATCGCTCTTCCCTATCTTTAGATGAAGCGGCAGCATGAATACTTTGTTACATGATAAAATAATCACCTCTGCCATTCCTGCGTTATAGTTACATGTGCACCTGGAAGTTATTGTTGTAAGCCTTAAAGTGCGCTGAGCGAAAGTCTGTTTTTGGAGACAGCTTTTATTTAGAGGCCTCGGATCCTTTCTGTCTCCTGACGGTGTCTCTTGTCAGGTGAAGCGCGCTACTGCTCTGTTGAAAGGTGTTTCCTTTAGAACAGGCGCCCATCCCCCCCAGTAGGGAAGATTGCCAGACTTCAGTGGTTTCCAGCGCAGGACACTGGCCTCTTGACCGGGTAATGGCTCTTTTGGAATGCGCAAATGAACATTCACACTTCTTTTGGACTGTTAATCCTGCAGTCCCGCCTTGAGTTTCTTTCGGTGTGGGGAGTATGTCATGTCAAAGACACTGATCTCAAGGCAGTAGATTTTTCAAGGTCGTTCTTCACTTTTTAAAGGTCTGATAATTTACTTTGTAAATTGTCCTTATTGCCCCTTAGTGAAACGTACTTGATAAATATAATGTATTATACAGCGCTTCATGGGGTTTTAGTAGAAAAACGAGTCTCCAGAGGTCTGAACACAATGAGCAAGGGCGTGCTTTTAAAGATTAGCTTCAAAGCGGGACTCTGCCCCCTGTATGTTTCTTTTCTTCGGAGTGTATGGATCATTGTTCAAGGTTTATTCCATCAACTTTTTTACTCGGACTTGGAAAGGACAGCATTAATAAAGCAGTGTTCCAGATTTTACATTCAAGACAAAATACATAACTGCTAATTGATCTTGTTGATTAACATCGCTCAGGGAACTAAACAATTACCACTTATCTATGCAGCTATAAATGGGGATGTACTGTCTGGTACTGAACACCTGCGCTTATTTAATTTGAAAGGGAGAGTACCTACACTTCTCTTCACTGCTGTTATACATTTAATGGGAGAGAATCAGTAATCAAACTAAGCTGGTATTTTGTAAAGCGCGAACTAGTCACCCCTAAAGGTCTCAGGCACTGGGGGCTGTCAAGGAGATTAGGTGAGCTATTGCCCAGAGTCACATGATGCTGAGCTGATCTGCTACCGGCACTGGGGATCAAACCATGAGCCCCACGCTCCAGAGTCAGCTATTCTGGCCGCTGCACCACAACTCTCCCACTTCTTAAGAGCAGACAGGTCTCTAATTGGTGAGTACCTGCACTTCCATATTTCCATTTAAAGCTCCGGAGGTCATGATGCATGTTACGTTATTTAAAGGGCTTAGTAGTATAATATGATGTGGCACATATATTCCCCTTCTGAGAATATACTTATATCCTTTTTCTATAGCATTGCAAACCTTTCGGGTTAATATATGTTGTAATGTCAAAAGGTACAAATTTCACAGATTGTGCCACATAATTTCCTTTGAGTTGCACAGTATACAACATGTTTTGCTTTTTCCAGCATATTATTTACCTTTGGTTGCAATATAATGTTGACAACTCGATTTGTCTTCTATTCTGCTCCAGTGGCCTTGGGTGTGATTTCACAATTGTTTATTAATTCGGACTGCAGTTTATCCTAACATTGAATGGGTGGATGTGCTCCAGTGTGAAAACTGTCGCTGGAGACATAACACAATCTTTTCAATTGTGTGATGTTGGCAGGATGTCCCAATGACTTAAATGTTTTCTCCGTAAAATAGGTGGTTGCAAGTGAGAATCAAAGCAAGGTCAGCTCAGTCTTTCATTCTTCAGAAGGCTGATAAATTTGGCAATGCAAAATGTTTAGACATCAGAATGTATACTTTTTTACTATAGATGCAGCCACACCAATTTTTACTTTATGCTTAAATGGGGGATGTTACTGATTTAGTGCCGAACAAAAAAGATATGAAGAGTGAGGGCTCATCAAAAAGGAAAATATGACAACGCATGCCATTACAACACAAGTGCTGTTACAAAGCATTACCATAACAACGCAAACGTTTACCACGCATATGCCTTTACAACACATGCCTTTACAACAAATTTTATTGCAATAGCATTATTGGTAAAAGCAAATGCGTGATTAAAGTTACGTTTAAAAATATAACCATTTTACAGGTAAGTATAAACGCTATTAGATATATTTTTCTTCCCTATTACCCTGTAAAATACTTTTTCTACTAAAGCATTTATTTATATATATATATATATATATATATATATATATATCTCAAACACTATTTTCTCCAAGGCAGAAGAAAGTATAGGGTCGCACTCCAGCGATCTTTTGTAATTCAATGCTCAATTTATTTCCAATTCATTTCGGTCCGCAAATCAAACGCAAGCCAACCAACGCATTTCGTTAACTTCTGTTAACTTGGTCACGGTTGTTCCCATTGAAAAAAAAACATTACATTGTAAGAAACTGTGATACAAGGAAATGTTATGACTTCATTTCCTGTCAGTCACGGGGTTTTTCGTCCCAGGCTCCTGGGAGATGTAGTCCCCTTGTGAATTATACATTACTCTTGAGCAGGCTAAGAATAAACAATTTGCCACTAATAGTAATGACAATTTTAAACATTTGTATCATTGACTCTTTGCGCATTATATTATGTGCCACTTATGAGGAAAGCTCGATATTTTTTCTCTCATAGTGATGTCTCATATTACCATTCTCGGTTCAAATCACGCCCTCCAGTGGGCAGTCTCGCTTGTTTCAATTTTTGAATGGCCCTCATTGGCCTTTCACACTTAATCTTGTATCAGTTACATTCATGAAAACTTATCCGATTGTTCATGGTTAGGAGACAAACCACATGAGTTCGGGCCTTTAACCCAAAGGTCCATAATTTATTGCGTATAATCCATCCTTGTGGTTCCACATAATTTTGGTCATCTTTCCTTATTAAAGATGTATATACAGTTCTTCCGACTGGTTTAGGCCAAACGGTGTCATGCTTCTAAAGTTTATGATGTGACATGATTCTTTCTGTCGCAGTAGTTTCTCCCGATTTCCTCCTCGTGCACTGATAGGTATGGTTTCTATTCAATAAAACTTCAGAGACTTCCAATTGCTGTTATGGTGTGTTTCCATATGTTTTGCCATTGCGTTGTTTTTATCTTTATTTTTTGTGGCCCTTGTGTGTTCCAAAATTCTTTTCTTCAAGTCACATATGGTGCTTCCCACGTATTTTAATTTACATGGGCATTCTATTATATAGATTGTGTATTGACTTTTGCATGATATCAGTTGTTTGATTTTCCAAACTTTATTGTTCGCCATTGTTATTTCGCTTGTTGGTTGTGCGATTTGACACCTTGCAGTTCTGGCATTTAATGAAGCCTTTCTTCTTTAGCCACATCTCTTTTGCTTTACTTGATTTAAAGTGGCTGTGCACCAGTCGATCCTTTAGGTTTTTTGCTCTCCTGTATGTTATTGTTGGTTTGGATCCCATTACCTTTCCCATGGTACCGTCTAATTGCAATATTTTCCAATTCTTTTTGATAATACCCACAATTTCCTTTGATTCCTGGGTATAATCCAATATCAGTCTTATTGGTTCTTCAATTGGTTCTTTTTCTTTTTTTGATAATAAACATTCCTCCCGAGATTTTTGGTTGGCTTTATTCCAACAATGCTTTACCGTGTGTTTGTTGTACTTCCTCTTTATAAACCTTTTTTATTGTTCCTGCACTCTGTTTTCTCCATTCCTCATCCTCACTGCATATTCTTCGAAGGCGGAGAAATTCTCCATAAGGTATGCTTGATATCAATGAGGGTTGGTGGAAACTTGTTGCTTCAAGGGTGGCATTCGTTGCTGTACTTTTTCAGTATAAGGTGGACTCTAGGCAGTTATTTTTCACATATATTTCAGCGTCCAGGAAAGTGACTTTTTCCTTGTTTATTTCATATGTAAACTTCAAGTTTGTTACGCTGTTGTGAAGGATCTCAAAATATTCCTGGAATTCCTCCTCATTTCCATTCCAGATGACTAGCAAGTCATCTATGAAATGTGTCCATTTAATTATTTTCTTAGTGTGTTGTTCATGTTTTTTGTTCCAAGCCACCTCCCGCTCCCACCAACCCATTACCAAGCAGGCGTAGCTCGGGCTAAATGAAAAGCCCATAGCTGCCCCATTCTTTTGTCGATAGAGATCATCTCCAAATAAAAAAATATTGCAAGTGAGGCATGAGAAGATCATGTCAATTAACATTTCATTGTGTTCTTTATAATGAATGTTTCTTTCTTGCAGAAAATAACGAATTGCTTTCAGACCCAAATCATTGTCAATATTAGTATAAAGAGCAATGACGTCCATTGTTATTAGGTAGAAATTTCTTTGCCAAACCACATCTTGTAAAGTTTTTAGGAGGTCAGTAGTGTCTCTGATATATGACTGTAATTCCGCTACATGTGGGATGAGAAAATAGTCGATATAGTTTGCCATTGGTTCGAATAATGAGCCTTTAGCTGATAAGATGGGTCTTCCTGGGGGTTCTTTCTGATTTTTGTGTGTCTTCGGGAGAACATACATAGTCGCCAATTTGGGAAAGTCCACTGATAGATACTTCCTTTCTTCTTCATCTATCAGATTTTTGGAGGTCCATAACTTCAGTTTTTTCTCAATCTCCAATATGAAAGTCATTGTGGGGTCTGCGTGTAATTTTTCATAATACATGTCATTTTGTAGTTGTCGAAGTGCCTCTGAAGTATATAAAGTTCGATCCCATATTACAACATTGCCCCCTTTGTCTGCCATTTTAATTTCTATTTCCTTGGCATTGGCCAATTTTTCCAAGGCTTCCCTTTCCGGGTTTGTTAAGTTGTCTTTATATTGGGGGTTTGTTAATTTTATAAAGATCATGAATAATGGCCTCTTGAAAAACAGCGATTTTGTTTCCAGGGGGTAGTTGGGGGTAGAACTTAGATTTTGATAGTTTTTTGCTGAGACCTGCCCCTAATTGTGGGATGGCTGTTTCCAGGGGTATCTCTTCCCCTTCCTCTGCGTTTAGGTTTAGTAATGTTAGATAATCATTGGATTCCTTTGCCAATAAAGTTGATGTGGGAGTTTCCACCATGCGGATGGTCTTAGATTTATTTGGATTTTCCAAAAAGTATTTTGCCAGTTTTATCTTTTGTATATATAAGTAGAGATCTACTCTTGTTTGCGCTAAGTCCATTCGTTGTACTGGACAGAAGTTTATTACTCTTTTTAAAAGCGAGATTTCAGATTCCGATAATTACCGTTTTGAGAGATTGACTACTTGAAGTTCGTCATTTATTGCTCCTTCCTCTGCCTCATACTTTGGGTCTTCGTACCAATCCTTTTGCTCGAGGTACTTGGTTCTTCTTCTCCTTCGTTGCATTTTCTTTGGTACCAGGTTTTCCCCCTTCCCCTTGTTTGTCTTTGCGTCATTTGGCTCTGTTCCCATTGGCGTTGTTGAAGGACAAGGCGCATGTGCCCTAAAAAAGTTGACCTTGCACCATCTGTTGATGTTTCTGGTTCTTCTGTACTCAAATCCGTGGAGGTCAGGGAGAAAAAGCTGCTAGATGTTCCTGCAAAGGTGCCGCCCATTCCCTGTTGTTTGAATGGGTCGAATTTCCGTGCAAACGTGAATATTCTTCCTTCAGCGTAATCATTTGCGTCTCGAACGAATTTGTGATGTTTTCTCTGACGGACCACATCTTCATGTTTGTTGATTTGACATTCTAAATCATCTTTAAATTTTTGCATTTCTGCATTGAGTTTCAAATTTTCCAATTCTTTTTCTATTACTTGTAATTGTTCCTTGATTTTGTTTAAGGCAATTTCAAAGTGTTTCACTAGTATCTTGATCAATCCAAGTGACGAATTTAAAGTGTGTTCCCTCCACTCTTGTAACAGGTCATTTGTCGAGTCTTGGTGATTAGGCATTAACATGATTCTTAGTCCTCTGGGGACTCTTCCCACTTCCAAGTATTTCTGAAGGGTTATCAATTACCAAGATTTGTTGATTTCTTTTTTACTTAGCCTTTCCCAGAAGCGTATTTTGCTCTTAGTATCCACCTTTTCCAATGTATTTGTTTTATGTGATTCTTTGTGTAAATTTCCCTTTTCAAACATGGTCGTTAGCTGTTCGTCTTCTAGCCTCTCGTTTTTCCATTTTGCGTTTTTGTGTGGACCTACTGTTTTTGTATAAATAATGATTTTAGTGCACGCACGTATAACTTTTATGTTTATCCCGTCTTAATTTTGTTCTCTTAAGGCGGGGATCGCTGTTGAGATTTCGCAACAAAGATTGGTAGTGTTCAAATTTTACTTTTTCTATTAAAGCATATATATATATATATATATATATATTCACTGAAAAAACCATAGGTTTCACACACGTTATAGTTAGGAATTAGCATTTCAAAAACCATACAAATTCACTTAAAAAACCATAGGTTTCACACATGTTATAGTTAGCAGGACATTTCACTCGTGAAAAACCAATGAAATTCCCCCGTTATAGTTAGTGCAGGCAACTATAACTCACGCGACCGCAATCCTCTGCTGATGACGTCAGATATTACATCACTGTATTTAGACACTTATTTACCCATGTCTTCTTCCATTAATTTTTAGCTATACATATATTACAATTTTTTTTTTTTCAGAAAGACACATATGTCATCAGTGATGTAATATCTGATGTCATCAGCAGAGGATTGCGGTCGCGTGAGTTATAGTTGCCTGCACTAACTATAACGGGGGAATTTCATTGGTTTTTCACGAGTGAAATGTCCTGCTAACTATAACATGTGTGAAACCTATGGTTTTTGAAGTGAATTTGCAAGGTTTTTGAAATGCTAATTCCTAACTATAACGTGTGTGAAACCTTTGGTTTTTTCAGTGAATTTGTACGGTTTTTTAAATGCTAAGTTATGCATTTATTAATATATTTTTTTTATAACATTTTTTTTACCGTGCACCCACTTTACGCAGTTCGGACCGTGCGCGCACGGTGTGCGCAGTTCGCGGAATTTTTTCCGTTTCCACCGTGCGTGCACGTTGCGCGCACTCCGCGATTTTTCGCAAAAAAAATAAAATCTTTTTTTGGCCCTTGGGGGTCCTTCTGGGACCCCCTGACAAATGCTAGGGGGTCAGGAACTGTCCAGCCTGCCCCCTTTTCACGTTCTCCACCTTTGTTTTTCACCCCCTCAGAGTGCGAGAGACAAAATGGCGGCCGACACTTCCTGGTTTCGACCGATTCGAATGTTTACTAAGATCTAACAACCAATCAGAATTGCGCACGCGTACGGCAGGGTGCGCGCACCCAGCGCGCACGGTGCGCACGTATAGATATTTATATTGATTTAAATGCTATTTTCTCAGAAAATGCTGAACAGATTTACACTGCAAAAGGCACTTCCTTGACCCTATGGCTACCTCTCTGCCAAATTTCACGTAATTCTGTTCAGCTGTTCGGGATGTAGCTGCGCCAAAAGTCCCTATGGAAAAATCCATGGGGAAAACGCGTTTTGGGACCCCCCTTGACGAATCACCCCGAGACTTTCAGGGTAGGAGCTGAGCGTAGCGCCCCATTAGTTTTGAAAATTTCGCGAGGATTCCTCAACCGGCGCCAAAGTTATTCAAAATAGAATTTTCAGATTTCCTATGGAAACTCGGTCCTAACTATAACTATCTACTGGCGACCGCCAGTAGATAATATATCCTATTGGCAGTCGCCAGTAGGTAGATATAGTTAGGACCTATTTTCCATGGGAAATGTGCAACATTCTGTTTGGAATAACGTTGGTGCCGATTGACGAATCTTCGCGAAATTTTCTAAACTTTTCCCCAGCTCCGGTCTACTCCTATCCTGAAAATTTCACGGTGATTCGTCAAGCGGGGGCCGAGAAAAAAGGGGGGTCCCAAAACGCATTTTCCCCATGCATTTTCCCATAGGACCTTTTGACGCAGCTACAGCCCGAACTGCTGAACGGAATTACACAAAATTTGGCAAAGAGGTAGTCCTCAGTTCAGACTCGTGCCTTTTGCTTAAATGGTGTAAATCTGTTCAGTAGTTCCTGAGAAAATCAAAAGTAAAATCATAGATATATCTAAGGCCTCGGAGGATCCGCGCACCCTCCCCGCATGGCACCCTGCCATGCACGGGCTGTATTCTAATTGGCTGTCAACACTCCAGATCAGGAAGTGTTGGCAGCCATCTTGTGCCTCGTAGACTGAGGCACAAGAAACCTATAAAACAAACGCGAAAAAAGCAAAAAGGGGGCAGGGTAGAAACACCCTGACCCCCTAGGCCTGCTCAGGGGGTCCCACAAGGACCCCCAGGGCCAAAAAAAGCATTTTTTTTTTTTAAAAAATCACCAAGATTTGCGCACCCAGCGCGAATTTCGGCCGAAAATTAAAAAAAAAAAAGAAGCGTGGGGCTCCCGCGCTTCTTTGGTAATTGGCCCCTGGGGGGGCCAAATCGCAGGGGCAGAATTTAAAAAGTGTGGGGGTCCCAATCCCCCCCCACACTGCCCCGGGGACCGCCACCCCCAGGGGCTCAAAGATAGTATATGCAGGGGGCTCACGTCCCCCCGCAGCCCCGGAGACCGCCACCCCCCGGGGCTTGAAGTAATTTGGGATGGGGGCTCCCAGGCCCCGCCAGCCCCGGGGACCGCCGCCCTCGGAGCTAGTTGTCAATGTGGGAGGGGGGCCATGCGGCCCCCCACCAGGAGCCTTAAATAGGCCCTGGGGACCACCACCCCCCAGGGCCGGCTCCTGCAGTGTCCCGGGGTGCCCACCCCCGGGACACTGTAGTTTGCAATGACAGTGCGGGAGCCTCGCGGCTCCCGCCCTGTCATTGCAAACTGCTTTGCTTCATTGAAGCGAGAGCAAGGAAACCTGCTCTCACTTCAATGAAGCAAAGCTGATTGCTTTTCCACATGGGGAGCAGCATGTTAGCTGCTCCCCATGTGGAAAAGAAATACAGGCTTCCCCAAGGTTGCGGGAAGCCGGCTGGGACCGTGGGGGGATTGGGGACCCCCCCCCACAGCCCCCAACAGAGTCCAGGCCCCGGGGGATGAGGCCCCCCTCCCAGATAAAAAAAATGGAAAAAAAAAAGGGCTGGCCCCTGGGGATGGGGTCCCCGGGGCCTTAAAGTGGCCAGAGGAGGGGGGCTACGCAGCCCCCTCCATAAAAAAAATGTAAAAAAGGGCCATGCCCCGGGGATGGGGTCCCCGGGGCAAATTATGGCCTCGAGAGGGGGGCCATGCGGCCCCCTTCCCGTTTTTTTTTTTTTTAGTCTGTTCTGGGGTAGACCCAACCCCCCCCTTTTTTAATAAAAAACAATCCTTTATCCATACCTCTCCCTGAATCCTAAAATACCCCTTATCTCCTTTACCTCTACCCACTCCTTAACCCTAAAATCACCCTTACCTCCCTTTACATCTACTAAGGGTGGGCGGAATTTGCGAAAGTGCCTTTCGCAAAATATCACGAAACGGCAAAAAATCTTCGCGATCATGCAAAATTTCGCGTGATCGCGGAGATATTGTGCTGATTAATGCGTTACTGAATTTGACCTTCAACTCGTGCACCTGCTTTATTTATATCTGTAAGACTTACAGATATAAATAAAGCAGATGCCCGAGTTGAAGGTCAAATTCAGTATAAGTGCTTCCTGTTGAGGTTTAATTTTTGTGACAGGAGCATCGTCGTGCCAGAATGAATCCTGCCCTGCATATACAGCTGCGGAAAGGGCCAGAAGAGTTGTCTCCAGCTACCATATGTGTCTGTATGCCACCGCGCCGATGGGCGCCGGGGTCCCTCGAGTGAGCTGTCCACCATAGTGGGGAAAGGGCGGGAAGACGTTGCACACTGCCAGTGTGTGGGGCGGGGATCTATGTATGCAGTTCACATGCCTCTTGTTTATAAAAGGTCAGAGACCGACCACAGCAGCAGATGAGGAGACAGAACCTCCTGGTGTCAGGATCTACACGGGGATTGCGCCCGAGAAACCCATGGATGCACAGACCTCCATCAATGATTACAGCAAATTGCTGACGGTAGATATGGGGAGAAAGCACACCTGCCTAGCCTCCACTGTGCTCACGAATATTTTGTGCTGATTAATGCGTTACTGAAAGTGACCTTTAACTCGGGCACCTGCTTTATTTATATCTGTAAGACTTACAGATATAAATAAAGCAGGTGCCCGAGTTGAAGGTCAAATTCAGTATAAGTAAGTGCTTCCTGTTGAGGTTTAATTTTTGTGACAGGAGCATCGTGTCAGAATGAATCCTACCCTGCATATTTATTCAAGAAGATGCCACCGTTTTGTGCAATACCTCTACTCAACTGTAATGGTGGGCAACAATTTCCGTTCCCTCGCGGATTGCGGAAGTTTCGACATTTTCGCGTTCCGTGCGTAATGTGAAAATGTTAAATTTTCGCAATTTCCACGAGCGGAACGGAAATTGTCGCCCACCCTTAACCTCTACTCATCCTTAACCCTAAAATCATCCTTACCTCCCTTTATCTCTTCCAACCCATTCACCCTAAGCTTACCCTTACCTCTATTTACCTCAACCCTCCCTAACCCTAAAATCACCCTTACCTCCCTATTCTTAAATACCGAATTTTACCGAATCGGTATTTAAGAATCGGTAAGTTATATGTAGGTCAACAATCGGTAAACATTACCGAATCGGTAAAATTCGGTAAACATGAATCGGAATTTACCGATTCGGTAAATACCGAAGCGGTATTTTCCGAATCGGTAAATACCGAAGCGGTATTTTCCGATTCGGTAAATACCGACGTGGAATATTCCGATTCGGTAAATACCGATTCGGTAAATACCGAATCGGCAGTTCAAAAACACATGACTTCATGCAGCCAATCCTGTGCAACCTCAACCCCACCCAACCAGGGAGTGGTCACACCCAGGCAGGTGCACACAATTAGCAGACTCTGGAGAGGCTGGGAGTGCTGAGGAGAGGAAGAGAGCAACTGCCAGATTCAGACCTTGAGACTGCAAGAATGGCCAGCCAGGACACAGAGAGGGAAGGAGGGGAGAGGAAGCGAAAGCTCAAATTCAGCCCAAAGGAGCTGCAAGTTCTGGTGGAGGAGGTCGTGAAGCAGCACCAGAAACTATTTGGAAAGCTGTCACAGCAAGTGCCTGAGTCAGAAAAAAGAAAGATCTGGCTTGGAATCCAGGCACAGGTGAATGCCGTGGGAGTGACCCCCCGGGACATCGAAGTCCTGAAGAAGCGGTGGTATGACATCCGCATCATCACAAAGAGGAAGGTGGCAGATTTAAAAAAAGAGGCCAGCCAGACAGGAGGTGGACGCAACAGAGCACCAGCCCTGACAGAACTGGAGGAGCTAGTGGAGACAACGATTGAGCCAGAAAGCATCGTGGGGATTGGGGACGCTGACAGCTCTGCCAGAGGCACCTCCAAACAAGGTAAGACGCTTGCACAGCAATGTGCCCCCCCCCCACCCCTATCCCAACTCCCAAAATGTGACATGAGAATCCCACTCCAGTACAGGTATTAGTGCATGCCTGCAATGCATCATGGGAGATGTAGTGCCTGAAAGGCCAAACATGATACGAGGACATTGAAATACTGTCTAGAAATTGTATTGTCATGTCATCTTCAAAAAGCTTCAGGTACACTTAGCTGCTGTCGCTTTTCTGTCCACAGGCACTACTGCGCACAGAACTGGCCATGAGAAGGGAGAGAGGGCACACCACACACCCAGCACAGAGAAGGCCACCACCAGTTCCGCCCAGGGAACGGCACCACAGGCAGTTACACCACCCCAGCCAGCATCGCCGCTCCTGCCAGCATCCCCAGTCCTGCAGGTTTCACCACCATCTTCACCTCCTGCATTGCACAGGTTGAGGAGGCGTCCTGCAGCCAGGTTAGATGTGACCGACTCATCATCCGAGGAGTCGAGGGGCCCGGAAACGTCCACTGTACCCCAGAATGTAACCCATGCCAGTGTGCCTTCCGAGTCTGAGGGAGAACACACAGTTGGCAGACGGCGCCGCAGGGCTCGGCCGCAGAGTCCACCTCCCCTTGGGCAGGGCCATGGAGTGTTCTCAGGTCTTGAGGGCACCATGGTGAAGATACAACGCGTCCAGGCAAGGGCAATGGTGTCCGTACAGCGACAGATGCGTGGCCTCAACAACACCTTTGGTAACATTGAAAAGGGCATCACCACCATGGCAGGGGGCATTGCTGATATGGCAGCGGGCATGCGGGACATGTCCCAATCCATCATGCTGCTGCGCTCAAAGTTCGATGAGGACAGGGCCACACGGCGCAGGGGACATCAGAGGAAGGATCAGACCTCGAGGGCAGTGAACCGGCTGGCGACTGCCACATCGCTGATCTGCAGGCGCTCTGTGGCGATGCAGGAGGGCCTTGCACAGTGCAGCACAGATGTGTCCAGGGGGATGGTTAGGGTCACAAGTGCACTAGAAGTGCTGCTCACCAGCCAGTCTGCAGCAGCTGGCGCTTTGGATGCTGGCGACACAGAAGACACGACCAGCAGGAGCAGCATAACCCCCCCTGTCCCAGACACTCATCGGAGCAACAGGCGTCAACGTGGAGCCACTGGTACCCCAGCCAGTGAGGACGCCCCCTCAATTCCATCCCGCACTGCTGCACGTGGGCGCAAACATTAATGCGTCATGCGACACAATGACACATTTGGGTGAAGTAACCTTTAACTCACAAAATTTTATTTTTCATTGTTGTTGGAATACAATTTCCTTTGTGTTGTGGCGTAGTGCTGCCTGATTAAACTACGTTATGGTATCCAACTACAGGCTGTGTCCCCTTACTCATTCAGAAATAGTTGCATGTGATCTCTGCCCGTCTCACTCTTCCATCTGTTGCTGTTTGTACTCCTGCTGCGTTGGCCTCTGCATGTGCAGACTCATCATCATTGTCCTCAATATATGTAATTTCGACCTCTGTGCCTCTCTTTGTGGCAAGGTTGTGCAGCATTGCACAAGTGGCAATAATCTTGCAGCAGAGGATGGGTGTGTACTGGCGTGCACCTCCACTCTTATGGAGGCAGCGAAACCTGCTCTTCAGTAGTCCAAACGTGCGCTCAACCACATTGCGAGTAGATTTGTGGGCCACATTATATCGTCTCTCACTCTGGGTTGATGGGTGTAGGTAGGGAGTGAGGATGAATGACCGCACGGCATATGCACTGTCCCCTAGGTGAGTAAAAGGGAGACATCAGTCACATGCCTCAATACACTATGATTTGCACTGAGTACTATGTAGCGTCACTGTTACTTACCTAGCAGATATCCTTCTCTAAAGTCTCCCGCAAGCAGTCGTGTGTAGATCCCACTGTTCTGGAAGATGTAGGAGTCATGGGTGCTCCCAGGGAATTTGGCAACGATATCAGTGATGATGTTCCCTGCATCGCAGATTACCTGCACATTGATGGAGTGGGTGGACTTTCTGTTTCTGTAGATGTGCTCAGTGGCAGCTGGTGGGCAGATTGGGATGTGTGTGCCATCTATACAGCCAATGACATGGGGGAACTGTGCCATGTGATAAAAGTCAGTTTTAGTTTTCTGCAGTTCAGCCTGTGTGTTTGGAAAGCTGATGTAGTGGTGCATTCTCTGCATCATGGCATCCAGGAACTTCCTGAAGAAACGGGACAGGCAACTCTGGGATACACCGCCCACCGCAGCTATCACCCCCTGGTAACTGCCAGATGCAAGTAGGTGTAGGCTGCAGAGCACCTGCACATGTGGTGGTATGGCATGCGCCCTTCTTGTTGGCTGGTCCAGGAGTGGGTGCAGGTCCCTTATCAGGTCCATGATGGTTTGGGGGTGTAGCCTGTACCTTTCATGTATCTCTGCGTCAGTCAGTTGGAAGAGTGTGATGCGCTGTCTGTAGATGCGTTCCTCCCGTCTCCATATCCTCAGTCCTGCAGCCTGTAGACGTAGCCGCCTTGCAATGACATACAGAGCGGCCATGTTGTCCATGCTGTTGCATTTTGGGATTGCTTAAATGCACTGTTGAAAATTACCACCTGCTTTCTATCAGTGTTAATTACCGACTCTTATTTACCGATTTTGAAGGATTTCTTAATTACCGAATTTACATACATATCATTTTTCCGTATTACCACTTCATATTTACCACTTCATATTTACCGATTTGGAAAATATGTATTCGGTAAATTTGAAGCGGTATTTTTGAAGTCGGTAAATTTGAATCGGTATTTACCGATTCATATTTACCGAATATGGGTTTTTGGTCTCCTACATCTCAACTATCTAAATACCGGTCGGTAACGGGTTTTTTACCGAATTTCGGCCGTTACCGACCGGTATTTGGCTACCTACATGAGGCCCCAAGTGTTTAAAAAAAATATGTATTTTTTATATAATACTCTCTGGAATGTTCAAGTATCTCCCACACAACGAGATATACACAATGCACACAATACTTTAGCAAAGAAACACAGTAAATAGCACAAATTACACTGTGGCCCATGGGGGGATCAAACCATATACTAAGAAAGTGGTATAAGAACCACGACTCAAGTCAAGACAGTGTCGAGAGGATGTAGAATTGCTGAGGACCCACAGAAGCACCCAAGGTAAGTATATAGGATCCCACGGAGAGCTTGTGCAGTGTTGGAACACAACTGCGTGCTCTGTACAAGTCACGGTTAGATTTTTAAAGATTAAGGACCCTTCCCATTGGACCCTGAAGAGACCTCATGGAAGACAGAAGGTTGGAGAGCCACCCCACCTGTAGATACCCTAGTACCCATGTTACCTACACCAGGAAAGCCAGGTGCATGCGTGTGAAATGGTGTCGGAAATCGCCGTCGAACCCAAGAGAGAACTTCAGGAAAGTGCCGCTGCTGGAAGAGAAGAAAGTGTCCGTGGGAATCCAAACATGGATTCTTGAAGAGGAGTACCTGAAAGCAGCGGGGACAGAGTTTGTCACCCAGGAGTGACCAGGAGACTTGGAAGACGAAGGCCCTCCGATGTCTGGTGCTTCAGGAAAGGTGACAATGACCTTGACTCTGCAGCTGTGAGGACCAGGCAACCCTGAGGAAGACCAGTACCTGGATACTAGCTTTCCCACGAAGGATGTTGAGTGCTGAGAGGTCAGTGTCTGGCAGGAGCCTCAACAAACCTTGGAAAATGCCGTCCACAACGGAGGTCAAAAAGGTGCAAGGTTGGGACCAGCAAGGTCCAGGGGACTCACCACAAGCAGAGGAGTCAGGTCAGGCCCCAAGCAATCAGAGGAGCCCTAGAGAAACAAAGGTGACCCTCAATTGGACCCGCAAGCTGGAGGCACAGGAGTCACGAGAGGACCTCGAGCAGCTCAACAAAGGAGCAGGCCATGGTGCCCACGAGGCGGTGTGGCTGAATATCTTGGGGAAGAAGTTGCCCGAGGTTTGGGCTACTTGGAACTCAATGCACTTGTTGCAAAGTTGCCAACCAGCCTTTGCACTTGCAAAAGAACACAGTGCACAGGGGCTCGGTTATTGCAGCCCCCACAAGGGACCCTGGACTCAAACTCTGTGAGAGGGCAGCTCAGTCCTCGAGGAACGTAGAAAAGTACCACCTGATTGGGATCTTGCTAATCAGGACCACAGTCTCTCTCTGTGCTTTTGCCCTTAAATTGGTTATTGTGAGTACTTGGTTACATCCCAGATTGGCTATTGGTGTATCCTTCTGAGTCCCTAGTATTTGGTACTGAGGTACCCAGGGCATAGGTACCCCAGGGGTCCTCCATGGCCTGAAGCATGTATTATGCCACCCATGGGAGACCATGCAAACTGTGATGACAGGCCTGCCATTGCAGCCTGTGTAAGCTGGTGCTAGCACCACTTACGAAAGATAAAGGTTTCCCTATATCTGAGGTCACTCCACTTAAAATCTATAAGTCACCCCCCCTAAAGCAGGCCTTTCCATCCTGAAGGAAGGGTGCTCTGTTCTAAGTGTGAGGGTGCCCCTGAATGAGCGGGACACCCCTACAACCTTCAGGGTCCATTCTCCAGCATTGTAAGTGCATCAGCCATTACGATATATAGAGTGGCCATGCGTCATTACGTGATGGCTAACTCTAAACTAGCTCTAACAAATTCTGTCATGCTTGGCATCAAACATGTTGGAATTGGTATGATTCCATGCACTGTAAAGCTCCTCTGGGAGGTCCTCAGTCTTCCAGAACTGGACAGCAAGCTAGGGCTGCTGCAGACCAGGGACATTTTTCTGACCTCCTGCTGCAGAGCCAAGCTCGAGCAGGGGTAGGCAGAATAATAGCTATCCTGTCCCGCCTTCCAGACAGGGTTTAGTGTATTGAGGCAGGGTGGGGGCACTTGCCAGCGCCACTGAGACTGCTTGCAGGGCACATTTGGTGCCTTCCTTGCATAGCCCAGTTCAAACCAGTTCAGGAAGCCTTTGGCTCCCGCTCTGACACAAAACTGGACAAAGGACATGTGAGTATTCTCCCCACTGTCCGACCCCTCCCCTGGGAGGGAACCTCAAATCATCCCAAACCTTTCCCTAGGGTACGTAAGGGCTTACCTGTGGGTGGGTACTTAGATTCATCATGGGACAAGATTCATATCAAGACACCACTTCATCTTCGACCGTCTGGGCACCCTGGACTTCGCTGGACCTAGCTTTGGGCTCCGAGACTGCAACTGGGAAGACTCCTGCTGCTCCTGGTCTTGTCATCCTGCAAGTCTGCTGCAACGTATGTGCCCGTGCTCCATACAGAAACCTTCCAAAGCCTGTGGACATCCAACACACCAGAAGGAATCTCCCTTGAAGTGAAGGAGTCACTTCCCTGCATCAGCAGGCATGGCAACGAAGCTGACTGGTCTGCTGATCCGGGGCTCTCATAGACTCCGAAAGGTTGAGCAACACAGGTGGTTGTTCTTCACATCCCGCGAGGCCTACCCTGTCCTCTCACCAATTTTGAGGCCAGTACCCCTCGTCTGAGAAGCAGGAACCAAACCCCTGTTCACCACTTCGACTTGCCGCTGTGAAGCTTGTTGTCTTCCTGTCTCCAATATCTTCGGGCTGCAAGTAGCCCTAACCTCGTGCCTCTCCTGTGACCAAGATCTTTCTCCTCACCACATTGCTTACACCGTGGGCCTGCATCTTTGGTGAGCTGATTGAGGTCCTCTTGCGACTCCAGTGCCTCAGGCCTGTTGGTCCTTTTGAGGGTCTTCTTTGCTTTCAGCAGGCTCTCTTCATTGCTTGGGGCCTGCTCTGACTCCCCAGCTTGGTGGCGAGTTTTTTCAAAATGCTAATTCCTAACTATAACGTCTATAAAACCTATGGTTTTTTCAGTGTATATATATATATATATATATATATATATATACAAAAAAGAAGCAGAGAACTCTGGGTAGTTCTCAAGTTTAGGTGGAAAGCAGCTCCTGTATGGAGCACTCTCAAAACCAGCGACACTCTATATCTGCCCACCTCAAAAGTCTGTTTTTCTATCAAAATCTTTAAGCATAGGATTAGCACAGTGCCATCCACACCGAGATAGAAAAGGACAAAGTCTTTTGCCATTTGTACAGCAAAGTCTTTAAGCTTAGGGCTAGCACAGTGCTGTCCTTGCCAAGCTGTAAAATAACAAAAGCCAATTACCACTCCAGGCACAGTATTACAGCTTTGAATTGGTAAAATACCAATCAAGCCAACCTGAAATGAGTAAAAGCAACCCCTGACACAGTGTTTCGCTCTAATTAGAGCTCTTCAGAGAGGTATAGCTTTGTCTAGACACAAGGGAGCTCCCAGTAGAAGTCAAAGAAATGCCCTTTCAGGCATAGAGTGACAAATAAATTATGCAAAAAAGAAGCAGAGAACTCTGGGTAGTTCTCAAGTTTAGGTGGAAAGCAGCTCCTGTATGGAGCACTCTCAACACCAGCGACACTCTAGATCTGCTGACCTCAAATGTCTGTTTTTCTATCAAAATCTTTAAGCATGGGATTAGCACAGTGCCATCCACGCCGAGATAGAAAAGTCTTTTGCCATATATATATGCACACGCAATCCGCTGCAGTACTCCATTACCAGTTCTGAATAAAGGACGACGGACCCAGATGTAGGTGCTGATTTGTTTATTTCTTTTAAACCCACATTGCCGCCATGACGCGTTTCGGCTTCAAAAAAGCCTTGATCACATGACGCCATGAGGAGTGACCATTCAATTTAAAGTGCCTGTGCAACAAACATGTGACTACGGGTTCATAGTTTATCAAATAGACATAGACAACATACTTTTGCTAGTGAAACAAAGCTTCACAAATGTGCAAATTGCTGCTTTCTTTGTGCAAATTCGCATAAGTTTTTGAAAAAAAACATGTCTATTATATTCATAAACAAGTTAAAATCTATTATTCAAAATAGATATAGGCAACATACTTTTGCTAATGTAAACAAAACTTCCCAAATGTGCAAATTGCTGCTTCCTTTGTGCAAATTCGCATAAGATTAAAAACATGTCTATTGTATTCATAAACAAGTTAAAACCTATTCTTCAAAATTGCTGTAAACATAAATTCAGCCCACATTGGTTGATAATCATGACCAGCACCGTGCAAGCACTGCAATTAGTAAAGTGCAAATAACATTCAATAAATATACTATAAAAGTTTATACTATATCTTATCGCCATTTATGGAGAGAACATTATTGTCAGCTAAAATTCTTTTATAAAAGAACTTCTGCCAAACGTCGATGTTAGACATTGCTGCACACCATATTTAAGGAATGTTGTTGATCTTTTAGTCTAATGGACATATATATGATATAATATTGCCCAAATCTAATGACATGCCAATCAAGCCCTTGTGGGCTATCATTCTGTCTGTCACTTACAGATGGCCATTATGGATTATTTGAAAATACAACAGCATCCCATATTTCATATATCATGTTTGCAGAAACCTCATACTGGGTGTGTTGCTACTGAATAGTATGTATGTCTTGCATTGGCAAAAAATTATAGTATGTTTTATCCCTATGGCTTTACTTAATCCACCGCCATAGGGCTACAGTAATTTCCACAAGTACACAATTTGAAATGGAAGTGAGGAGTAGTGCCACTTAGATAGGAGAAAGAGCCCAAATCAGCAAGGGACTGCTGGATTAAGAAATGAGTGAAATCTCCTTTAATGTTTGAGTATTTAATGGCCCCAGAGCTTAATGACACTTTCAACATAAGAAAATATGTAGGAGCCACAGGTCAAACAGTAAAATATAATGTTTGTAACTGGTTTGCTTTGTTTTGTATCCCAAGTGGCCTGCGGTTGAAATGTTTTTTTAGTCAAAGATACTGGCTTTTGCCTCTAATGGACATTAGTTTCAGACATACGAGACAGTGCCCCCGGCCTACTCTTCATTGAATGGGATAATTTGATAGTTTAATGCAACAAAAATACTGCATTTTTTGTGATTTTATTCTTTTATGGATTTTTTTGTCAAATTTGAATATGCATTTATTGATTGATTGATTGATTGATTGATGGAGAGTTTAATGGTGTGACTTGGCAATCCATGCTCATTCCTAGCTTAAAGGGGTAATTTCACCAAATATAGCATCTTCTTGCTATTCTAGGCTGAGAAGCAGGTGGATTGTAAGTAATCAAGATATCTATTAGCAGGCACTCGCCTTGTGTCGTTTTGTGTGTTTTGCTTTCTGCGGTTTGTAGTCCTAATTCAGAAAATCTAAACTACAAGGTATGGATTATAAAGAGTAATCCGAAATGTTTGAGATTCCAGCTTCTAAGGCAGAGTTCTTCAATCTGTGGGGCCCGCCCCCCCAGGGGGGCGCGACACCATCTCAGGGGGGGCGCGCACTCCACACTAAGATCTTCCATTTCAGAGTCTTTTACTGTCCTGAGGCGTCACAAGTCATTTGAATTGGGAATTTCTTTATTGGCGAGCTCCGGTAACTGAGGGCTGGAGCGGGGAGGATGGGGAAATAGATAAGGCACGTCTTGAGCTTTTGTCATGTAAAGAGCTAACAGTTAACCTTCCCAGGAGGAGGTTCATTGGTAGAGCTTGGATGCTTCAGCTGCAGTGGGAGGCAGGGTCTCCTCTGCTAAAAACTAAAGCAAACAGTCCCTGTTCCTTTGCGTTTGATTTCATAGCAGAGGAGACTCCTTGCCTCCCACTGCAGCTGAAATGACGTCTTTCCTTGCTTTCAGTTTTAGCAAAGGAGACATCCTGCCTCCCAAAGCAGCTGAAGCATTTCAGCTCTACCAGTTTATCCCTGTCATGGGAGGAAGCTCTTAGTAGAAAGGAGACAACGTTTCTTTTTTTTTTTTTTTTTTTTTTTTTTTTTATTATTTTCAGTGGCAGAGGCATACAAAATACAAGGATTAAAAAAAAAACAAAACATTTTAGACAATGACAATCGATCGCACAATTATTGATACATTAGATTAAATCCAGTTTTCAATAGGAGACCAAAGTTTCCTAGCAAATGTCTTCTTTCTGTGTCCTTTCAAATTGTACACTGCTTTATCCATTCTATAAACATTTAACAGTTTTCCCAGCCATTGCTCAAATGATGGTGGATCAGAATCTAGCCATCTTGAAGTAATACAAGAACGATAAATAGACATTCCAATAAAAAGAAAATGTTCTTGATCAACGGATAAGCTCTCAGATGGAGCATATAAGCCAAAAATAATCACAGATGGACATAGTTTAATATTAACATTAAGCAGATTGGTCAAAAACTTTTCTATCCTGTTGATATATACAGTTAATTCAGAACAGCTAAAGAACATATGGCAAGAGTCAGCTGCTAAAGTTCCACAGCGGCTACAATTAATACCTTTCGTAGCTTTCCATTTGGCCAGTTTTGCCGGTGTATAATAGAGATCTAAAGATGCCATGTAGTGTTGACTTTTAAGAGAGCTGTTAACTAATGTTTTATTGCTAATCTCAAATGCCCTTGCAAGATCTATTCCGTCTGTACACAGTATCTTTTCCCATTTCTGGGTTTGCAAATCAAGATCATCATGCAACCTATTGACCATTGATTGGTAGATTATGCCAATACGACTATTCCTCCTAACATTTTCCATGACTATATTGGTCTCCATCGCGTTGGTATATGAGAGGTGTTTTTTTTCCAAAAAGCTACGAATTTGTAAATATTTAAAAAATTCGTTTCTAGAGAGACCAAATATATCTTGAAGGTTGGAAAAAGACATTAAAGCCCCATTTTGATACAATTGCCCAATTGAATGAATCTGTCCCAGACGGAATCGATTCATAGGAATGTCTTGAGGAATACCAAGTAATGAGAGATTGCAACAGATGGGTGTATAAAAATTATATTTTGGAGTTAGCCGTAAGGTTTTGTTAATTTGTCTCCACACCAAAAAAGCAGAAAGAAGAACCTTAAATCTTGTTTTTTTGTAATAGCTTGGCTCCATGAATATCAATAAACATTGACGCACGTGAGCACCCATAAGCATCTCAAAAATAGATGGTGACATAAAAATTTCGTTAATATGATCATGAAATAATAGAACCTTTATATTTTTAAGAGTTATAGCCCAATAATACATTCTAAAGTTCGGGAATCCTAACCCACCACGCTCTGGCGGTAAAATACACCATTTTAAGGATCTTCTTGAACGGCGATAACCCCATAAAAATCTGGACAGCATCCTATCAATTTTGTTAAAAAGGGACATAGAAAAAAATAATGGAATAGTACGAAAAAAATAGAGAAATTTTGGAAAAATCAGCATCTTAATGACATTGGTCCGTCCAAATAGAGATAAATGTAAATTATTTATCCTTTCTAAAGTTCTATTAGTGGATGTGAATAAAGGATCCAGATTTAATCCAACTATATCATCTATTTTAGATGATATAGTTACACCCAGGTATGTAGCAGTATCATTTAGAGCAATATCAGTGGGTATATCGGTTTTAGAATGTATAATTTGGGTTTTCGAAATATTTAGTTTGTATCCAGAAAATTTACCAAATTCACTGGCAATTTCTATTATTTTGGGTAAGGCAGAAGAAGAATCAGAAGTTACAATAGCCACATCGTCTGCATATGCTAGGACTTTATGGTCTATCTCCTGGAGTCGTACAGGTGGAATACCGGGTTCTATAATTAATCTATTCAAATAGGGTTCTAGATAAAGTGCAAATAAAAGTGGAGAGCAGGGGCACCCTTGTCTGGTCCCCCTAGTAATTGAAAATGGACTAGATATATCCGTGCCTAATCTTATTACACCCTTTGCATTAGAATAAAGTGACTGTATAGCTTTAATAAATTGTGGTGGGAAACCCTTCCATTTTAGTACGGACCAAAGGAACCCCCAGTCTACTCTATCAAACGCTTTTTCAGCATCGAGTAAGATAACTCCGACTGGGGATTCCTTTGCTTGGGCCCAATCAAGCATTGCGATAACACGTTTAACGTGATCTGTAGTGTCCCTGTGTTTAATAAACCCGTGTTGGATATTAGAAACCAGGCCCGGCATAACTTCGTTTAGTCTATTTGCAAGAATTTTAGAAAAAATCTTGCTATCGGCTGTAATCAAGGAGATAGGACGGTACGAGCCTAATTCCTTTGGGTCCTTATTCTTTTTAACAAAAACAACTATAGTAGCTGTAGACCAGGAATCAGGAGCTTCCTCTTGAAATGCTGCATTAAAGATTTTAAGCAACTCTGGTTTCAGCAAGAGTCTAAATGTCCGATAAAATTCCAGAGGAATCTGATCGGGCCCCATAGCTTTACCAGCTGCGAGACTCATAATAGCCCTTTCAATCTCTTCCCAGCTTATTAATCTAGAAAATAAATCTGTATCTTCTATGCACAGAGAAAGTTGGTTAATATTTTGTAAATAACCTTTGGGGTCAAGGGTCTTATCAGTTTCATTGTTAAAGTCGTTATACAACATCTTATAGAAGCCCTGAAATGCCTCTAATATTCCTTCCCTGCTTTCGTGAAGGACCCCATTTGTGTCTTTGACACAATGTATTTCATTAAAAGAAGATTTTTGTCGTAAACGCTGAGCTAAAATTTTTCCCGTACGTTCACTAAGTTCGTAACGTTCCGTTTTATATTGTTTGAATTTTGCAGCTACTTCTTCAGCAATATGTGTACGAAGACCTGAACGTTCAATAGTTAGGCGAGTTTGTACATCCTCTATATTAGCATTATTTTTGCATGCGGTAGATAATTCCATCTCCAACCGCCTTATCTTATTTAACCTGTCCCTAAAATCTGCTTGGTTTTTTTTCCTCTTATAATTTGCAAAACTGATTGTCTCGCCACGTATAATAGATTTGAAAGAGTCCCAGACTACTTGCGGGGAGGCAGTATCGTTGTTTATCAAAAAGTAATCTTTGATGATATTAACCATAAATTGAAGGTATTCTTCATCTAGTAGTAAATTTCTTTGAAATGACCAAGATCTGATAGAATTTATGCGGTCGGTAGGAAATTGCATCTCAGCAATTATAGGATTATGATCTGAAATGACTTGTGGTAGTATCTCGATACGAATTTTCTCCCAAAAAAATGATGATACAAAAAAATAATCTAAACGGACAAATTTTTGGTGAGGAGTAGAGAAAAAAGTATATCCGGGGTCATTATAATGAAATTTGTTCCAGACATCAGTTAACCCATTACTTAGTACCAGGTCTCTAAGTGCTTTATAAGTTTTGACCTTTCGGCCCATGTATCTCTTCTCTAACTTAATATCCCAGTCGGCTGACATGTGTATGTTTAAGTCTCCACAAACTATGGTCGGTTGTGCCCAAGTGGATAATTCTGCATTCATAATATTAAATAATTCGGCATCATCCAGATTGGGACCATAAATACAACATAAAGTAAATTTGCAATTTCCAATTTTTAGCTCGACCAGTCCCCATCTACCCCATTTATCGGAAAGAGTTTTTACACATTTCCCTATTCCCTTTCGCATGCAAATTGCAACACCTCTTTTGATACCCATTTGCTTAGATGTAATCAAAACTTCCAATCCCAAATTATTCAAAAGACAACGTTTATCCCATGAAATATGAGTTTCCTGTAAGCATAGGAGATCGATATTCAGCCCTTGAAGCATTGTTCGGAACATAGCAATCTTCTTTAGATCATTGAGACCGTTAATATTAATAGTACATATTTTCACCTTTTTATACATTTCCAAAATAATAGAAACAGATTATCGACCGTCATCAGACGTATTTGCTCTTCAGTGTTATCACTTAGATGCCTTATAATCATCCCTGTGCTGAACACCTCTGCCTTACACCCCCACCACCAACCCTTGCCCTTACCCACCCCTACCCTTATTCCCAGAACCCCTCCCCCCACCCTCCCCAATGTATGAGGCACAGGAGCTATCAGTTCCTGAAGCGAATGGATGCCGTGTCCCCGACCCATGGCGTCCTTAAGAGAAAAAAAAACAAAAGAAGAAAAATCAGAAAAGAAAGAGGGAAAATATAACGATGGAGAAGCATAATAGCCCTGCATTCAGATAATTATACAGTACAGTATAATTATTACGCTCCATTTCTGTATTTATCATGCTATACATCAAAGATCTTTTTGTTTGTTCAGAGAGATTCCAGATACTCCTTAGCTTTGATTGTAGAAATAAAGTATTTTGTCTGACCCTTGTATATAGTCTTTAATTTTGCAGGGCCTTGAAGGAATACTGCTACTTCTTTTTTCTGAAAATCAGGAATTAGTTGCTTCAGTTGCCATCGTTGAGCCACAGTAGCTTGGCAGTAGTCTGGTCGCACAAAAAACTGAAACCCTGGACCATCCACTTTCTTGTCTGGTCTAGCATTTGCGAATATCACTTCGCGAGCAAGGAAATTATTAAATGACACCAGAATGGCCCTAGGATAATTTTCTTGACCTTGTCGTGGTTTCCTTGTTGTAAAAGGGAATCTATGTGCTCGTTGTATTTCCCGAGCCCAATCCCAATCAGTGATGTCAGGAAAAGCATCTTTTAATAAGTTAATAATAAACTTCCTCGGGTCCCCTCCTTCTTTATTTTCAGGGATCCCCAAAAAACGCAAATTGCTTCTACGGGCCTGATTTTCCAAACTGGCTAGTTTGTCGGATAGGTCATCCTTTTGTGCTTTGAAATCTCCCACTTCTTGTCTTTGAGCCAAACATTCTTCTTCTAATACAGATATCCTAGCCTCGGCTTCAGTGACCCTGTCAGCAGTCTCTGAGCATAGTTTAATTGCACGTCGTACTGCATTTTTGACTTTAGCACATGTCATTTGCATACGTTGGTTCTCAGCCTTGCTCTCTGCTCTGTGACACATCATAGTATCAAAAATTGTTTTCAGCGTGATCTCTTCGTTATTCACTTGCTGTAAGCTGGGATCGAGTGTAGCAATATGACTGGGCCCCGGAATATTATCGGCAACAGAAGCGGTGGTTATTAAGTTAGAGGATAAGGAATTAGAAGCAACCTCTTGACTTGTTGTACGAGAAGATCCCTTCTTCCTCAGCTTCTTTTTGATAATGGTTCCCACATTAGTGTTATCAGGACTCATACTAACCTCACCCTCAAAAGATAAGCTTTCACCACTAGAATCTGCCCAGTCTTTATTAAGACCAGTTGCTTCATCGGATGAGAGTTCTGATAGTGAGTAGAAATTTTCAGGGAGCTCTTGATTATGTTGATGCCCATTGGTTTCTTTTACACTTGATGCTTCATTTGGTAATAATACCGGTGATGGAAGAGAGCATACTCTATCGGTGATAGCTCCATCCGGAACTGCAAGTCCCATAACCCCCTTCTTCAACGAATCGGTCGAAATTAAAATGGGTGTCAAAATAGAGGGATTATTAGAGTCATTCTGATTATCACCACTTATGAATAACTGATTGACAGACTGTCCTGCGGTTATATCAATACTTTGGTTAGCTTTGTCATTTATTTTCTTTTTTGCAGCATGTTTTTCAAATAAGTCTGGCAAAGTTTGTAATGCAGAGCTTTTTATGCCGATTATTTCATTGGTTTTAGCAGCAGCCCCCTTATTAGAATTCTTACCCTGTTTGATGGAAGATTTGCCAGGGATCAGTGGTGTTGGCTCTGCCATTTCGATCTCCTCGTTTTCTTGCTCCATATTGCTCAAATCGGGCCCAGGACCAGTTTTTCTGGTGCTGCGTGTGGCTATAGAAGATGGAAGTGGCGTCCTCTTCTTCTTCCGTGAACCACCTCTTCCAGGAAAAACGCTACTCTGTGGCCAGCACAAGCAAAGTATAACACGCCACAGCGGAGACCGCCGATTAAGTTCAAAGAAATTTAGCAACATTCGTGAGCTCTGCCTGACGCCAGGATATTTTGTAACAAAATATAGTCGCTGTAAACTGGAGCGCAGCAATGATATTTCTTTTCCGTTTTGATGCAGTTTATCTCAATAGGTCTGTATCTTTTTAAAGACGTACACGGGCCGAGCTCCAAGCTCCAAGCTCCAGGTCCCGATAGTCTCAAAGACGATTATTAGACACTTCTCCCCCGCTACTAGGGTCTGCTAGGAAATGATCGGCGCCTCTCTACCTCTCTCTGCCAGCGCGTTACTCCGAATTCAAGCCTGCGGTCGGAGGGGAAGAACACTTCAGGTTCCACACAGCGCTGCACAGCTCCGTTTCCTGCCGCTCCGCTTTCTCCAAGTAGCCCTGCCCAGCCCGGGCGGCTTCCGATGCAATAGTAGCGGCGGCTGGTCGATGCTGAGCAGCGTAATCACCGTCACCGAACCACAGGTGAAATGAACTCGTTTTAGTTGTAATTACCAGCATGAGAGCCCCATAGCCGGTTTTCGAGCAATTAAACGCGTAGAGTAGTTGATTTTCTCCTTCTCTGACGGTGAAAGCAGTAAGACGCCAGGAGCCAGGGAACTAGCTGCCTACACAGCCTTCCCCACGGCAGCCATCTTGCCCCCCAGGAGACAAAGTTTCTTTTAAATTTACACAGGCAGGCGCCCCAACGCCCACAGGGCTTCAAGTTACCAAAAGAAAAATGCCAGCCAGTCATGTGTTTTTTAAACAGCCTGCAAATTGCTTGTCTTGACACCAAATATGCTTATAAATAAGTATGTATACATTTGTAATGTGACTTTTCTGTCTTTGTTCCATTATATTATCAGTCATGGACCATTCAGGCAGCCCTAGAACACAATTAAAAGACTTTCAAAGAATTCTGTATATTTACAATTCTGGTGTTTAGGATGGCCAACTTTCCATCGCAGGACACTGTGTGTGTAGAGGCACAGAGATGCTGTGTGTGACATCAGAAAATGTTTATTGGCAGCAGGGATACTATGGTGCATTTTGGGGTTTTAATTCTCAATCCCCTCCTCTAAATCAGGTCATGTTAAAAGATATAACGCAGTCCGAGATTGAGTTTGTGTGTGATTGTAATTCATAGTGTTTTGAGTTCTAATCTCTTTAAAATCTTCTGAAGTAAGCCTTGACTATTGGCGTATGCAACCTTTGAGACAAGTTTAGAAAATGAACAACTAGTCTCCAAACAGTCTCAAAACAGGGGTGGTAAATATCAGAATCTATCGTGAATACATCTACAAGGCCACGCAAAGCTACCCTGCCTGGCTTTTTATGGCCTCATAGATATATTGGATCTGTGAAGGACGTGGGTCCCATGCTCACTGCGCCACTGGAGTCAAGCTATCCTGGCTGAAGATGGGTGAAACCCCGAAACCGGCCCTAGGATGCTTGATTCCGGTCCAGGGAAGACATGGCTTGGCAGTGCGGGCTGGACTGTTCCCATGAGGCACAGGGTCAAGACTGATTTGCATATGGCCATGTCTGAACTGGGGTGGCGTGGTGAGCAAAATAACGATGGATTAAACCCGTATCTGTGACTGGGGGTGAATGTTTTGCCAATGTGAAACATTCCGTCCATCATCTTGTGTGTTTTGCTCCTCATAGATATAAGGCAGCCAAGTGGCTGCGTTTCTTCAACCTGTGTCAGGGAGGCGTGCCATGGGCCTTTTGGTGGGTGTCCCCGATGGATTTTGACACATTCTGAGATTTGTGTTTCAGTGTTTTATTGGTTTATTGTTTTATTGTTTTAGAGTGGGTTTTAGTGCTTTAGAGTGTTTTAGAGTGTTTTAGAGTGTTTCAGTGTTTCAGTGTTTCAGTGTTTCAGTGTTTCAGTGTTTCAGTGTTTCAGTGTTTTAGTGTTTCAGTGTTTTAGTGTTAGACTGTTTTAGAGTGTTTCAGTGTTTTATTGGTTTATTGTTTGTGTTTTATTGTTTTAGTGTTTTATTGTTTTATTGTTTTAGAGTGTTAGAGTGTTAGTGTGTTTTAGTGTGTTAGTGTTAGTGTGTTTTAGTGTGTTAGAGTGTTTTAGTGTTTTATTGGTTTAGTGTTTTATTGTTTTATTGTTTTAGTGTTTTATTGTTTTAGTGTGTTAGTGTTTTATTGTTTTAGTGTTTTATTGTTTTAGAGTGTTAGTGTGTTTTAGTGTTTTAGTGTGTTAGTGTTTTATTGTTTTAGAGTGTTAGTGTGTTTTAGTGTTTTAGTGTGTTAGTGTGTTTTAGGGTTTTAGTGTGTTAGTGTGTTAGTGTGTTAGAGTGTGTTTTAGTGTTTTAGTGTGTTAGTGTAAGAGTGTTACAGTGTTTTAGTGTTTTAGTGTGTTAGTGTTTTATTGTTTTAGTGTTTTATTGTTTTAGAGTGTTAGTGTGTTTTAGTGTTTTAGTGTGTTAGAGTGTGTTTTAGTGTTTGATTGTTTTAGTGTTTTATTGTTTTAGTGTTTCATTGTTTTAGTGTTTTAGAGTGTTAGAGTGTTTGTTATAGTGTGTTAGTTTTAGAGTAGTTTAGTGTTAGTGTTTCAGTGTTTCAGTGTTTCAGTGTTTTAGTGTTTTAGTGTGTTAGTGTGTTAGTGTGTTAGAGTGTGTTTTAGTGTTTTAGTGTGTTAGTGTAAGAGTGTTACAGTGTTTTAGTGTTTTAGTGTGTTAGTGTTTTATTGTTTTAGTGTGTTATTGTTTTAGAGTGTTAGAGTGTGTTTTAGTGTGTTAGTGTGTTTTAGTGTGTTAGTTTTAGAGTGGTTTAGTGTTAGTGTTTCAGTGTTTCAGTGTTTTATTGGTTTATTGTTTGTGTTTTATTGTTTTAGTGTTTTATTGTTTTAGAGTGTTAGAGTGTTAGTGTGTTTTAGTGTGTTAGTGTGAGTGTGATTTAGTGTTTTAGTGTGTTAGTGTTAGTGTTTTATTGTTTTAGTGTTTTATTGTTTTAGTGTTTTATTGTTTTAGTGTGTTAGTGTTTTATTGTTTTAGTGTTTTATTGTTTTAGAGTGTTAGTGTGTTTTAGTGTTTTAGTGTGTTAGTGTTTTATTGTTTTAGAGTGTTAGTGTGTTTTAGTGTTTTAGTGTGTTAGTGTGTTTTAGGGTTTTAGTGTGTTAGTGTGTTAGTGTGTTAGAGTGTGTTTTAGTGTTTTAGTGTGTTAGTGTAAGAGTGTTACAGTGTTTTAGTGTTTTAGTGTGTTAGTGTTTTATTGTTTTAGTGTTTTATTGTTTTAGAGTGTTCGAGTGTTTTAGTGTGTTAGAGTGTGTTTTAGTGTGTTAGTTTTAGAGTGGTTTAGTGTTAGTGTTTCAGTGTTTCAGTGTTTTATTGGTTTATTGTTTGTGTTTTATTTTTTTAATGTTTTATTGTTTTATTGTTTTAGAGTGTTAGAGTGTTTGTTATAGTGTGTTAGTTTTAGAGTAGTTTAGTGTTAGTGTTTCAGTGTTTCAGTGTTTTAGTGTGTTAGTGTGTTAGTGTGTTAGAGTGTGTTTTAGTGTTTTAGTGTGTTAGTGTGTTAGTGTAAGAGTGTTACAGTGTTTTAGTGTTAGTGTTTTAGTGTTAGACTGTTTTAGAGTGTTTCAGTGTTTTATTGGTTTGTTTGTGTTTTATTGTTTTAGTGTTTTATTGTTTTATTGTTTTAGAGTGTTAGAGTGTTACAGTGTTCGTGTTTTATTGTTTTAGTGTTTTATTGTTTTAGTGTTTTATAGTTTTAGTGTGTTAGTGTTTTATTGTTTTAGTGTTTTATTGTTTTAAGAGTGTTAGTGTGTTTCAGTGTTTTAGTGTGTTAGTGTTGTATTGTTTTAGAGTGTTAGTGTGTTTTAGTGTGTTAGTGTGTTTTAGGGTTTTAGTGTGTTAGTGTGTTAGTGTGTTAGTGTGTTTTAGTGTTTTAGTGTGTTAGTGTAAGAGTGTTACAGTGTTTTAGTGTTTTAGTGTGTTAGTGTTTTATTGTTTTAGTGTTTTATTGTTCTAGTATTTTATTGTTCTAGTGTTTTACTGTTTTATTGGTTGTGTTTTATTGTTTTATTGTTTTAGTGTTTTATTGTTTTAGTGTTTTATTGTTTTAGTGTTTTATTGTTTTAGTGTTTTATTGTTTTAGTGTTTTATTGTTTTAGAGTGTTTTATTGTTTTAGTGTTTTAGTGTGTTAGTGTGTTTTAGGGTTTTAGTGTGTTAGTGTGTTAGTGTAAGAGTGTTACAGTGTTTTAGTGTTAGAGTGTGTTTTAGTGTTTTAGAGTGTTTTAGAGTGTTTCAGTGTTTCAGTGTTTCAGTGTTTCAGTGTTTTAGTGTTTTAGTGTTTTTAGTGTTAGTGTTTTAGTGTTAGTGTTTTAGTGTTAGAGTGTTTTAGTGTGTTTTAGTGTTTTAGTGTGTTAGTGTTTTATTGTTTTAGTGTTTTAATTTTCTCTGTTTGCGTCAGCCAATCACGGCATTGCTGTTGGCACGTGGATTCGTGAATCCTCTGCAGTAGATCCACCTCTCTAGATAAACGTAAATCTTTTTTCTTTAATAACTCCAAAACTACTGAACAGATTTCTACCAAATTAAAAAAAGTGCTCTTTTTGGACTAGGATCTAGCTGTCATTCCAAATTTGGTGTAATTCTGTTTGGCGGTTCGGGCTGTAGTTGTGTCTAATATCCCTATGGGAAATTGCATGGGGAAAACATGTTTTGGAACCCCATTCCCCTTTTCTCTACCCCCTCTTGACGAATAACTCCAAAACTTTCCAGACAGTGCCTGAAGAGATTGGCACACTAATTTTGGAAGTTTTGTCAAGATTTGCCAAACAGACCCATAGTTATTAACAGAAAATTATTTTCTTATGGAAACTAGGTCCTAACTATAACCACCTACTGGTAACTACCAGTGGGTAATATATATAATTCTATCAATAGGTCTGTGTACAACATATAAAATGATTGCTCTGGGTTTTGTTTTGTTTTTATTTCTCTATTTCCAGTATATATTATGCAATTTTTTTAAAGTTTTTACTTCCTACCTTGTCCTTGATGAGTTCTTGCTGTGAATGTTAAATGTGAATATTTATATTTTGAATACATTTAACAGAACAATATTGCCACTAAGTTAGACATTACAGCATTAGACTGTGCTCAAATTAAAGCACCCCACCTCTCCAAACCAACTACCTAAAAACATTTTTAGCACCAAAAGATACTGTGCATCCACTGGTTCTAACTGCACAGATGAGCAATAACCCTGTTTGTTTTTTTAAATAAAGTGCTATTTTGCTGCTTATGCAAGCGGATCATTTTTTCATCTGAGACAAGCATGCCTGCCCAGGACAAGCTTGCCCAACAGCACAAGTGCCTCCGTCGGAAGTACCTATTTATTTTAGATCATTTCTTTGTAAGTTTTTCTCAATTTTGTATTTAAGGAGATGCTGTTTGTGTTTAACACCTCAATTTTATGTTTTTCTCCTACCCTTTGTAAAAAATAAATATATATCCCAAAAAAATTAAAAATGTTTGAAACTGTTAACAAAAATGGCTCTATTCAGAGCAAAAAGCAGTGAATGTCACAGGTGGTCAGTATCCACGCTCATTGTCAGGCCTTGTACAGATACTGCATGTAATTTTAGCCACAAAAATAACAAACTGAGCTCCTAATCGTAGCTGATTATTGTTCTGCCTCTTTTTCATTGGACGTCCATTCTTGTAAACTAGTGTTTTAGTGTTTTAGAGTGTTAGTGTGTTTTAGTGTTTTAGTGTTTTAGTGTGTTAGTGTGTTAGTGTTAGAGTGTTTTAGTGTTACAGTGTTTTAGTGCTTTAGAGTGTTTTAGAGTGTTTTAGTTTATTATTATTTTGGTGTTTTAGTGTTTTATTGTTTTAGTGTTTTATTGTTTTATTGTTTTAGTGTTTTATTGTTTTCGTGTTTTAGAGTGTTAGAGTGTGTTTCAGTGTTTTAGTGTTAGCGTTGTAGAGTGTTTTGTTTTATCGTTTTATCGTTTTATTGTTGTATCGTTTTACTGTTTTATTGTTTTACTGTTTTATTGTTTTATTGCTTTATTGGTTTATTGCTTTATTGGTTTATTGCCCTATTGCTTTATTGCTTTATTGCTTTATTGCGTTATTGCGTTATTGCGTTATTGCGTTATTGCGTTATTGCGTTATTGCTTTATTGCTTTATTGCTTTATTGCTTTATTGCTTTATTGCTTTACTGATTTATTGCTTTATTGCTTTATTGCGTTATTGCGTTATTGCGTTATTGCGTTATTGCTTTATTTAGTGTTTTAGTGTTTTAGTGTTTTTGTGTTTTAGTGTTTTAGTGTTTTAGTGTTTTAGAGTGTGTTTTAGTTTTTTAGTTTTAGAGTGGTTTAGTGTTAGTGTTAGTGTTTCAGTGTTTTAGTGTTTTAGTGTGTTAGTGGTTTATTGTTTTAGTGTGTTAGAGTGTTAGAGTGTGTTTTAGTGTGTTAGTATTAGAGTGTTTTAGTGTTAGTGTTTTAGTGTTAGAGTGTTTTGGTTTATTAATATTTTGGTGTTTTATTGTTTTAGTGTTTTATTGTTTTAGTGTTTTATTGTTTTATTGTTTTAGTGTTTTAGTGTTTTAGTGTTTTATTGTTTTAGTGTGTTAGTGTTTCAGTGTTTTAGTGTGTTTTAGTGTTTTAGTGTGTTAGTGTGTTAGTGTGTTTTAGTGTTTTAGTGTGTGTTAGTGTTTCAGTGTTTTAGTGTGTTTTAGTGTTTTAGTGTGTTAGTGTTTCAGTGTTTTAGTGTGTTTTAGTGTTTTAGTGTTCTAGTGTTTTAGTGTTTTAGAGTGTGTTTTAGTTTTTTAGTTTTAGAGTGGTTTAGTGTTAGTGTTTCAGTGTTTCAGTGTTTCAGTGTTTTAGTGTTTTAGTGTGTTAGTGTGTTAGTGGTTTATTGTTTTATTGTTTTAGTGTGTTATTGTTTTAGAGTGTTACAGTGTTTTAGTGTTAGAGTGTGTTTTAGTGCTTTAGAGTGTTTTAGAGTGTTTTAGAGTGTTTCAGTTTATTATTATTTTGGTGTTTTATTGTTTTATTGTTTTAGTGTTTTATTGTTTTAGTGTTTCATTGTTTTAGTGTTTTATTGTTTTAGTTTTAGAGCGTTAGAGTGTTTTAGAGTGTTTCAGTGTTTTATTGGTTTAGTGTTTTATTGGTTTAGTGTTTTACTGTTTTAGAGTGTTTTATTGGTTTAGTGTTTTACTGTTTTAGAGTGTTAGAGTGTGTTTTAGTGTGTTAGTATTAGAGTGTTTTAGTGTTAGTGTTTTAGTGTTAGAGTGTTTTGGTTTATTAATATTTTGGTGTTTTATCGCTTTATTGCTTTATTGCTTTATTGCTTTATTGCTTTATTGCTTTATTGCTTTATTGCTTTATTGCTTTATTGCTTTATTGCTTTATTGCTTTATTGCTTTATTGCTTTATTGCTTTATTGCTTTATTGCTTTATTGCTTTATTGCTTTATTGCTTTATTGCTTTATTGCTTTACCGCTTTACTGCTTTACTGCTTTACTGCTTTACTGCTTTAGTGTTTTATTGCTTTAGTGTTTTATTGCTTTAGTGTTTTATTGCTTTAGTGTTTTAGTGTTTTAGTGTTTTAGTGTTTTAGTGTTTTAGTGTTTTATTGCTTTACTGTTTTATTGTTCTGCTGTTTTAGGGTTTTACTGTTTTATTGTTTTACTGTTTTATTGTTCTAGTGGTTTGGAGTGTTTCAGTGTTTCAGTGTTTTTGTGTTTTAGTGTTTTAGTGTTTTTGTGTTTTAGTGTTTTAGTGTTTTAGAGTGTGTTTTAGTTTTTTAGTTTTAGAGTGGTTTAGTGTTAGTGTTAGTGTTTCAGTGTTTTAGTGTTTTAGTGTGTTAGTGGTTTATTGTTTTAGTGTGTTAGAGTGTTAGAGTGTGTTTTAGTGTGTTAGTATTAGAGTGTTTTAGTGTTAGTGTTTTAGTGTTAGAGTGTTTTGGTTTATTAATATTTTGGTGTTTTATTGTTTTAGTGTTTTATTGTTTTATTGTTTTAGTGTTTTAGTGTTTTAGTGTTTTATTGTTTTAGTGTGTTAGTGTTTCAGTGTTTTAGTGTGTTTTAGTGTTTTAGTGTGTTAGTGTGTTAGTGTGTTTTAGTGTTTTAGTGTGTGTTAGTGTTTCAGTGTTTTAGTGTGTTTTAGTGTTTTAGTGTGTTAGTGTTTCAGTGTTTTAGTGTGTTTTAGTGTGTTAGTGTGTTAGTGTGTTAGTGTGTTTTAGTGTTTTAGTGTGTTTTAGTGTTTTAGTGTTCTAGTGTTTTAGTGTTTTAGAGTGTGTTTTAGTTTTTTAGTTTTAGAGTGGTTTAGTGTTAGTGTTTCAGTGTTTCAGTGTTTCAGTGTTTTAGTGTTTTAGTGTGTTAGTGTGTTAGTGGTTTATTGTTTTATTGTTTTAGTGTGTTATTGTTTTAGAGTGTTACAGTGTTTTAGTGTTAGAGTGTGTTTTAGTGCTTTAGAGTGTTTTAGAGTGTTTTAGAGTGTTTCAGTTTATTATTATTTTGGTGTTTTATTGTTTTATTGTTTGTGTTTTATTGTTTTAGTGTTTCATTGTTTTAGTGTTTTATTGTTTGTGCTTTAGTGTTTCAGTGTTTTATTGTTTTAGTTTTAGAGCGTTAGAGTGTTTTAGAGCGTTAGAGTGTTTTAGAGTGTTTCAGTGTTTTATTGGTTTAGTGTTTTATTGGTTTAGTGTTTTATTGGTTTAGTGTTTTACTGTTTTAGAGTGTTAGAGTGTGTTTTAGTGTGTTAGTATTAGAGTGTTTTAGTGTTAGTGTTTTAGTGTTAGAGTGTTTTGGTTTATTAATATTTTGGTGTTTTATTGTTTTAGTGTTTTATTGTTTTAGTGTTTTATTGTTTTAGTGTGTTAGTGTTTCAGTGTTTTAGTGTGTTTTAGTGTTTTAGTGTGTTAGTGTGTTAGTGTGTTAGTGTGTTAGTGTGTTAGAGTGTGTTTTAGTGTGTTAGTGTGTTAGTGTGTTAGTGTAAGAGTGTTACAGTGTTTTAGTGTTAGAGTGTGTTTTAGTGCTTTAGTGTGTTTTAGAGTGTTTTAGAGTGTTTTAGAGTGTTTCAGTGTTTCAGTGTTTCAGTGTTTTAGTGTTAGTGTTTTAGTTTTAGTGTGTTAGTTTTAGAGTGTTTCAGTGTTTTATTGTTTTATTGTTTTAGTGTGTTAGTGTGTTAGTGTGTTTTAGGGTTTTAGTGTGTTAGTGTGTTAGTGTGTTAGAGTGTGTTTCAGTGTTTTAGTGTTTGATTGTTTTAGTGTTTTATTGTTTTAGTGTTTTATTGTTTTAGTGTTTTAGAGTGTTAGAGTGTGTTTTAGTGTGTTAGTTTTAGAGTGGTTTAGTGTTAGTGTTTCAGTGTTTTAGTGTTTTAGTGTTTTAGTGTGTTAGTGTGTTAGTGTGTTAGAGTGTGGGTTTGTGTTACTATCCTTGTGGGGACTTGGGTGTGATAACACACTCACGCTGTGGGGACTTGATTGCACTGTGGGGACCTGAACCCAGGTCCCCACAAGGCAATGTCCTCATAAATCATAAAAAATGGCTTCAGGAACATCTGTGTAAATTTTTACAACTTTAAAAAAATTTGCCTTGTGGGGACCTGTGTTTCATCAAGTGTTTTTATATTTTTGCTCAGCTCTGCCCCCGGAGACAGTCGGTGGTACTGCAGGCTTAAACACACTTTGCATTTAAACACACTTTGTTCACCAGAATCTCATGCTAGCAGCAGAAAGGACAGACATTTCAAAGGGAAAGCTGCATAATCCTGTATTTATACAAATATTTTCATGAAAATAACCTTTTCACTATTTATTAAAATAAAAGTTTTATTTACATGAAGCTATTTAATTTAGACTTTTTGTGTCTGAAAATGGTTTGTGGTTTTATAAATATTGCTAAAAGCAATTAGAGTCAGTCTCTAAACCCAGAATACTTCACTATTGCCATTTTATCCTTATCACTGAGATAGGATATAATGCACTGCACTGAGATAGGATATAAACTGATTTGATTGTTTTTTGCAAATTACCTTGAGGCATCAATGCCTATTATTGCATTTTAATGCTTGTATCAGGAATTTAGAGGTTTTTTGTTGTTGCTTTGTTCACATATTAATATGCACTATGAAATATATTCTTTTAGATAATGGCTAGATGAGCGAGTGACTAGCGCCTCATTGTGCTAAGGGCTATTTCGGCCTTGCAAACAGTGCCCACAGCATGGGGACGTATAATTTTAGCAGAATAGGGATGCTCTTATAAAATAAGGGAACTTCTTAGAAGATATATTGAAATATCGTGATACTATTTCTTTTGACTGATTTAAAGAGCGGAATAGAATGCAGAGAAAAGAGTGTGCACCAAAAATCTTGATGAGGGATAGTTTGGGAGGTGCGATTTGCCACTGTGCCTAGTTTGACTATAGAGTTATAGAGAATCTTTGAATTATGAGTTTCTTTTGTAGGAACTGTTTTGATTCCATGCAAAATAGGATTAAAAGATGTTGATTGGCTGAGTAACTAAGTTACTGTTTGCACAGCGACCGAAACTGGCACACAATCAGGCTGCCTACAGTCAAACACATGCTACCATAGTGCAAAGGTGCCTCTGTTATGTCTAGCATGGGTTTTTTACTGGAAGGCTACCCTTCCAGTCCAAAATATTTTTCCTAGACAAACTTTAAAACTTTTCCTACTTTAGATGTGTGCTTCACTGTAAAGGTTTGGGGAGAAAACAGCATTCTCCTTTTTTACACCTTCCTCGAAATTGCATTATTTTTTGGTGCAAAAACCTGTCTACTACTGTTAGCAGATAGGGTTTTACATCAAAAACCTTGGGTGGTTGCATGTGAATGTTCATGTACTGCCCATGGCAAGCTCCCTTCATGCAAAGTGATGCAAAACACTGCTTTGCGTTACTTTTAGGCAACGTTCCAGCGCAAATCATATTTTGAGCTAGATGGTAAATTAAAAATAAACATTTTGTACTGGGTTGCATCACTTTTGTGAAGCAAACCCATTGCAAAATGTTGGTACATCTGCCCATGTCTTTAAAAAGCAGCACAGTCCATTTATTTAATACAAATCCTAACCAGACTTAATAAAATTAGAAGAAATAATAAGGCCAAAATTCCCCTTCAGATGATATATTTTTCAAGTTGCAAATTATAGTCAAAAAGATTAACTACCTAACCATGTCAGAATAAATCTAAATAGCAATGCTTTAGAAATCGAGTTTTTACAAGATTTTTATAAATTGTTCAGCCCCTTATGTTGTTGGCTTCTTACTCCTACACATGTATAGGTTACCTTTACAAATGCATTTATGTTTCAGATCATTCAGAATAACCTAAAATATCAAAACAAAACAACATTTTTTAAAAAAATGCCGTCTTTGCAGTGCACTCCACCTGTCATTTAAAAGATGGTTAAACTGATCCCTGGTTTCCCCCAACAGAAGAATGCTGTTCCCTACAAATTGCAGTATTGTATTTCTTCTTAGGCAATAAAGTACACAGGTAGTTTAGCACAAATGTTTGTACTGGGAAAAAATCACTGCAAAACTCAAATGATTGCGGTAAGTAGTAGACTACTTCGAGAACATCTGTCCTTTCCTTTAGTCGATTTCACAAACCATTCATAGCTGCACATTCACCTTTTCTAGGAGGAGTTTGTTTAAATTAACATATAAAAAGACTTGGGTGAAGGGAAGGGATCAGGTTTTCTTGTACTAAACAGTGGTCAGATTCAACAGGTTATTTTAACATGATATAATATGCTTGGATTGATAAGAAGCCATCCGAAACCTGCTAAGTTTTGCACTACTATTTATTTCTACATCACTCTTTAACTGTTGCAAAACAAGGAACACATGAATTTTGCATTGATTTTGCAGTAAGAATGTATGGGACAGAAGAAAACAAGATACTCAAAAATTACTTACAGGATTTTTAATAGGACAAACATAAAGAAAACAATACTTTGCTCCATGTGTTTATATGCACTGGAATGAGGCACAATCATTCTTTTTTTTGTAACTTTCTTTATTGAAAAAAACATGAATGACACAAGCTGTGAGCACGTAGTAACTGCATGCATAAGACCATAAAACACGACCGAAAATAACAAGGTAAAGCGAAACGTCACTATAAATTTGGGGAACCAAGGGGTCCAGGTGGGGGGGGCAGAGGGGGGAGGGGAGTCCTGTGTCAATGTCAGGGTGGTCCTTTGGGATCCAGGAAGAAGATAGGAAAGGACTTGTCTGATCCTGGAACAATCAGAGTGGGGAAGTGGGCAGCAGGGGGAGGACGAAAAGGGTTCCCCTGGGAATGGAACTGGAAGGGGGGAATAGGAGGAAGCAAGGTGGGGGTACCGAAAAGGTGGTCTGTCGGGACATCAAGAAAGAGGGGGGCAACAGGCGGCAGGTGGTTTTTAAATTCCAAATAAGGCTTAGTGTTGACCTGCATCTCCATGCTTGATGCATGGGCGACTCAAAGGCTTAGTACATCTAGGCCCTAAGGGAGCAATATGGTGACATTTAATGTTACAGGTGCATATATCAAAGGATATTCTGCTTGCTCAATATTTGCACCTGGTTTCTTTTGATGCTAGGATGCTAAGCAAATCTAGACCATGCTACTAGGCGGCAGGCGAGGAGTGCTTCAAGAAGATAGAGTAAGTGAGACAAGTTATGGGTTGTTTTTCAGAACCCGTTTTTTCCCCCTAATTCTTTACATTGACTGCGTCGAAGATGATTGGGACAAAATGTGTTCTTCAAAGCTCGTTGTTTCTCCTAATTGTTTGTATTTAAACTTCACTGCATCCAAGATGGTTGTCCCCTACCCTACATGAAACTTCAAGGTTACCGTCTGATGGGTTAAATAGTGCAGAAGCAGCAAGTCCAATTATTCAAAGTATGGCTAGTGTAATTCACCAAAACTCTTAGGTTAATATTTCAAGTGTTCCGTCGTCAGGTGTGGACCCTCTGTCTGGCCTGGCTATTAAAACAATAGTGCGCTGCATTCTGTGACTCGTAGTTTTAGTAAAAATCCCAGCATGCTAAGTTACGTAAGGAATAGGTAAAGTAATGTTTATTTTATAGTTGCCGTTTTGTTTCTCTTGTGTATTCTTTTTCTCACTAGTCTTGTTTGTTTATTGTACATGCAGAAGGTTGTTTTTTTGTAAGGCATTGATGAGATGTTTTAGATTAACTTGTTTACGCATTTTAGGTTCTTGGTGGAATTAGGGCCTCTTTTCCCTCTGGTATGCTTGGAGTGTATTTAGGGGAGTCGAGAATTTCACTCTTCCCTCTCACTCCTTATCCCCTGTTTCTGCTCTCCTTTCCATAGATAGCTGGTTAGGCCGATTGTTGTTCAATTTGATTCTGATCAGCCGACTTTCATCACCTTCCGCGAACGTTTAATCTGCCATACTGGTTTACAGCTGAACTCTCTACCTGACTATGCATCATGGCTTACCCCATCTTTATATGTCATACCTACCGCATATTGTTTGCTTCCTCCACAAAGGTACCTGAGGAATTCCTACCCTCAACCCATAGCTCCATTCAGAGGCGCAACTAGAGCCAAATTTCGGGGGGCCGGGGCTACTAAAAATATCGTGGGCGGGAGGGGGAGTGCAGAGTGGAGATGCAGGGTTCTAAGAAGAGTTGAAAAACAACAAAGCCTTGTTAACAAGTAAATGGTCTTTTAAAGACCTGTGAAGCACTCGGGTGCGGCTGCCGTAAGACGGACTCAAGACCAGCAGCTCAAAAATTGTCTGTGTGTGCCCAGGAAGCTGTCTCACCCGAGCTGACACACACGACGGGTGGGGAGGGCCTGGGGGGCTGAAGTCCTTTGAGCCCAATGGGCGTTGCGCGCCTGGCTCCATTCCCTTTGCCACTGTAGTGAACTGTCTATGCCGTAAGATTTAACCAGTGTTTATGATGTCTTTGACTATTGTCCTTTGAAAAAAATATTTTTAATAAAAATCCTTGAAATAGAGTTCCACTAACTTTTAACATTAGGTACATGGAATGTTACAGACTTTAATAAGTAAGTGAAAAGGGAACTAGCAGCTCTGACATAATTCTTGACTTAAGAAATTCACTCTTTGGAAGTAATTCACTCTTTGGAAGTAAAAACAAAGCATATTTTGAATACCTAATACAAAAACAAAATATGTTCAATTTGCTGTGAATCGAAGTCAAAAAAGTGTCACCATATAGTTTCATAAATCTGTTAGCAATAAAGTTCTAAAAGTAATCCGTGTTTAAAGTTCCAGACATACTGTTTGTAATTACAAGGAGTAACCTTGATACTAGGTAGAATTTGCGAACCTGCTTCCTCCTCATGACTTTTTAAGTGATCATAATTATTACTTTGAAACCTAGCAAACTATATAGTGTGAAGATTTAATAGTGGTTCAGAATGGTTGTCCTCTAGAGAGACCAACTTGTCCCACCTACTACCTACCTAAATTAATTACAGGGGCCGGCCCAAAGATGTATTGTCTTTGCTTTGAGCCTATGTGGGAAGCGCTTCCACATTGTGTATGATATCCTCAGAGGTTTAGCTGTCCTGTTATGGGACACAGAACTTAGCAGTGTGATGTGTGAGGGATAGATGTGCACATTTATAATATGTGTTATCGTGGTATTTCTTATCAAAACTGCAGGTCTTATTGTTGGTAGTTTATCTCGTATGCTTTCAGTCAGATTTCCTATGATGGCTTTGGCATGATATAACATAACAATTTATATAATGCAATGACAGTGCTCAAACAGTGAACATCTATACAAAACCATACAACAAGACCCTGTATAAAGCCTATTGGGGAAAAATTATTCTGAACAGTTTAGGAATTCATTAGTATCCGTTTGTATGCAATATTTCCTAGTGAAATCGAAAGCGCTAAACAACCAAAGACGGGATTGCCAACATTTCGACCCATGTCTACTTTTTTTGTCTCATCAGGACCTTTGTCATCTGAATAATGTACCACATCTAATCATTTTTCTTTCCAAGATTACAAGAATAGTAATTTTTATTCCATAACTTATTTGCCTGGGCTGAGCTGACTACTGGTGATAAATAATACTGATTGAATAAACATTTGGATTCAAATCAAACGCAAGCCCCCAAGTGATTATTTGGATGAATAAGTTATGGAATATAAATTACTATTCTTGTAAAGAAAAATTATTGATTGTTTGGGACACGCTCCTTTTCATCAAAAAGCTGGACTTTGTATTAACGTGGCCCAGGGGCAGTGGGGCCACTGAAAGTTGAGCGTGTAGGTGTGATAATAGAAGTTGTTTTGATAATACACCAGTGCACCCTTGTTTTGAGCCCTCACTGCCATTGTATTTTTTCTTGTAATGTACTACACTCTGCATGAGGCAATGGGCATTTAAAGCAGTCACCACCAGGATGCTTCACAACTGATCTAAATCATTTTTAGGTCTCGCCTGAGCCAGCGCTTATAGACCTGCTCTGGCGAGAGTTTTAGTAAGCGGGTTTTGGAAGTGCTAACCTAGTGGCTTTTTTCAGGCCTCCAGCTTGCGTTCACGATGTGGTGCACAGCTGCTATCCTGGTTTCTAGCATTCCTCGCATGGCCGGCTTTCCTCCCCCTCTCTCACCCGCTCCTCCCCCTCCCTTACTGCACGGAAGAGTTTCAGCCTTCTCCAGTCTGCTAATGAAACAGACCAGAGTGATAAGCTTCACAAAGCCTGAATACACAATGTAAACACATTTTCCAGGTCAGGTTTATGAAGTGGTTCTTTACCACAAACTAGCGCGCTTTATAAAATTCTTAAAATAAATACATACATAAGTGAATACATCGCTCTTTTCTTGTGGAGTATAGCTTTTTTTTTTTTTTTAACATAACCCCCATAAAAACCCAGTATTTTAGCTGTCCATGTTTAAAATGCCTATTCCTAAACAGCTTAATAAATTAATATTCACAGCGATAATACAGCATTAGGTACAGTGTCACGCAGGAATTCGGAAATGGGCCGTGCTGGCGTAGTTCACGTCAGGGACCTCTCCCTCGCGCCTCCGCGCTACACATCTCCACGGCACAAAGCAGGAGCCAAAGCGCCTTTGCAATCGTTTTTCGGGAGCTTATTCAGGCTTCTCCTGCGGGGAGTCTGAGGTCGGTGTGCGCTCTCCCAGAGTTCATGCTAATGAGGGGCAGCCTTTAGGGCAAAACATGAATCACTGCTCTGGACAAACCATTCGAGCAAGACAAAACTGCTCCAATTCTTGTCAACCTCCCACTATGCCAAATCCGCGGAGGAATGGGCAGCCGCGCCAACAACACTGTTCAATTATGCGCCTCCCAAAAACTGCCACTTCCCTTATCGCCCCAATCATGGTCCGTATTGTCAAGGAAGGGATGTCTTGGAATTCGTGAAAAAACAGCTTTTAAAACGGGAACAGAGATGCTTTTGTGTGCCAACAATATGACTGACAACGTGATGTGCAAAAAAATAATACGCTTGAAGAAAATTGCTTAGATTAAAATATGCAGGGTTCATCGGTTTCACGGCCCAGGCATTCCCCACTCTCTCTCTCTGGTCTCTCGCTCGGTCTCACTCTTTGTAGTCGCTCTCTAATCCCCCCTCTTGCTCCATGCCTTCTTCTCTGTTTCTTCCTCCCTTACTCTTATTTTCTCCTATACCTCTCTTTAAACTTTTCTCCTCTTATCTCGCTCCCGTCTTCCTCTGCACACTCTTCTCTCTTTCTTCCTTTTCGGCCTCTTCTCATTTTTCAATCAATTGTTGCTATTTCTCACTCTCTTTTATTCTCACCTGCCCCTCTTTTTTTCTCATTCCCAGTCTGTCTCCTCTCTTCCTCGGTCAACCATTCTTTGTCCTCTCCCCTTTTCTTCCCTCCCTTGCTCCATGCCTGCCTCACTCTCTTCTCTTTTCTCTCTTTAATTTCTTTTGCTCTCTTTCTTGTCCCATTCATATTAAGTCACATACAGGCACCTAGAAAGCCGGCTTTTCAAGGCAAGTGACATGTGTATGTCAAACTATTCTGTGTTTTCAGTCCATTTTCTGGTGATGTTTACTACTTTCTCTCAGTTTTTATATAGCCTGAACTCAACCAGAAGGATTTGGAGTGTTTTACAAAATCAACACTTATATTATACAAGGGCAAGTTAACTATGCTTTAGGCGCAGGGATATTAAGTGACTTGCCCAGGATCACAGGGTGTTAAAACAACGTTGGGACTCCAGCCCAGATCCAAAAGTGGCAGCTGTAGCCCTTAAGCCATATCTCATCCCCACCCTTTTCCTGACAAGCTCTCAATTTGCACACTATTCTCCCCCTTTCACCTGCATGCTTCACCCATCCTAAAGCACTTAATCATCACTAACTAAACACTTATAAGGTCCCAAAGGCGAGACCTATTGGCTATGCCAATGCTTGTTATGCATGCTTTTATCACCATTATACCAGATTATAAATCTCTTGCCACACATGCACCGGAACACTAAATACTATAAGCCATTTTTATTTTTGGGGGGCTGGGGGCAGTACGAAATGACAAAAAATAGTCTGAATTTATGTGACAGATAACAAGAAAGAAAACTGTTAATGGGGATGATAAGACTTGCGCAAAACAAAAACATGCAGAGAAATTATTAAATACGAACAGACGGACCCCTTACAGCAGTTATGTGACTATATCACAGTCATAAAAACAAACAATCTGATAACAAAAACAGATATATTTGGGGACAACCATCACTTTTACAATGCGAGATCCAGGGGTATGAATTGTTAGGATAATCGCAGTACAAAGAACCACAGAGTACTAGGTTTGGCGCCAGTTTATTTAATTGCTTTTGTTGTGGTACTGTTGCTTCAGCCGTTTCCAAATCTGAACGCACCTCACTATTGCTGGACGTCAAGGTTTCAGTTTGTGGCCCACAGAAGACTTCAACCAAAACACTTTTATTTTACTGAAAACATATTCTGTGTATTGCTGATAGGATTTAGTGGCGGCTCCCCCATTAGGGCGTTGGGGCGTTGCCCCACTGCTTTCTCGCGGTGCGAGAAAGGCAGAAACATAAATGGTAAAAAAACGACCATTTATGTTTTTGCCTTCTCACATTGCGAGAAAGCAGAAGTGCCTCTGTGCTTGGTTGGGGGCAGGAGCGTGGGCGGGTCCTGCTCGAGGGCAGGGGGGAGTGGCTTACCCACTGTTGTAGATACTGACTGTTTGGCCATCGGCCCTGAGCCTACCAAACAGTCAATACCCACAACAGTGGGTAAGCCACTCCCCCCCTGCCCTCTAGCACGACCGCCCACTCTCCCTTTTTCCCTATGCGGGTGAAAATGGCGCGGCTGGGGCGCTCTCCCCAGCGCCTCACCAGCATTGAGATTGGTGGAGGGAGGCGGCCTTTCCGGTTGACGAGGAGTGAGGCGGCCTTTCCAGTTGACGAGGAGCTGCAGGAATTAGCGCAGGACCGGACGGCGGGAGTCTGAAGTCGTCGTACCCATCCAGAAGCTCAGTAAGTTAAAAGTTTTATTTATATTTTGAAGTAAGTTAATAATTATTAAACCCCTCCCGCCTCCCCCCATACCCCACCTGACGACCCCATTTCCACCCCCCCCGCCCGTAATGCTGGCCTCGACTGTAATTTAATCTGTAATTAAAAGTCAGTATGTGAATTCATCAATTTATGCAAATAAATACCACTTCGTTACTCGCAGTGCTGGAGAAATGTCCTCTCTGTTGTAAGTCTGGGTCACATTATATCTTTTCAAGATAACATGTGCTCTCCAAAGATGCGCCACAGCCCCCGGCAGGGTGAGAGCGATGATTTTCTCAAGATGGGTTTAGAAAGTGATCATGTGTGTTGGATAAAACCCCTCTCGTGATTTCCTGACCTTCTCACATCTAGTCCAGTTCAGCCTGAACGAAGCAGGGAGTTACATGAAGCACAGAGATTAAGATGAAGGCTGCATAATTGCTTAAATTCCTCACGAGCAAGAATTCTCTGCCAAGCAAGCTTCGGATTGTTTGGAATTGTGCACTGACCCCCATCCTCGGTATCTGAAAGTGCAGCAGTCATGTCTCCGAGTTTAGGCGTAATGCATGCTGGCTGCAATCGACAGTGCCCAGAAAAACATTATGTACGAGAATCGTGTTTCAAGCCTCTGTCACTGCGCATGGTATGTTATCCTGACGATTGGTTTTGAAGCTTGGGGGTCTGGTTAGGCTGCAAAAATGAAGCACTTTACAGGTTCGCGGCATCACAGTGAAACGTTGCCGTTTTTCAAAGAGAAACAGGCACATTTTCATTTTTTCCACGTGCCTTGCCCTTTTCTGTTCACACTTTCTTAACTTTCTACCAATTCCTTGGTATTCCTAAATAAAGCCTCCCGCCTCCCCCGTGACTCAATATGCTGTGGCCATTTGTCGCGGGTACATATTTCACACAAACGCTACAAGTTTGACATGGAAACCCTGGTAACAGAAATGTACAGTCTGGGTAAGTGGGCCTGTGCTGAACCATGTATTCATGTGTGAGTTGGCCTTCTGTTTTAGTGGTTGGCATGCGGCGGTTACGCTGCGAAACATGAAAGACTCAGCTCTGTTGAGAAAAATACTGTCACCCTGTGACCCTAAACAGAAGTGATTAAAACGTGATTTTCCCATGTGCCTCTCTTCTCTGGGTATGAGGGTGTTTGCAGGGGGTGGAGGAGGGAGGAAGCTGACGGATAATCATTCCCTTGTAGTGGGATCAGCAAATTAGTGAGGGGGGTGGGGTTGTATGGATTCCTTTCGCCATAAAGGGAATCCCTGAGATGAAAGCCTAGCCAAACACAAAAAACAAAAAGAGATCGCATACGGCAAACTTGTACTCCCCTGGCAACGAGTGGGTTAATTAGTTGTGCTTGTGGGAGGAAAAGAAAAGAAAAGTGACTGTAAAAGATTTGTTTTTATTATTATTCAAGCGTCTTGAAAAGTGGTTGTTAATGAAGACTTGCTGGGTTCTACGCTGCATTTGTAATAACGCATAGGCCTACACGTCTGTGCACACACACAATGGCGCCTTTCTGCACTCGCCACTGTGCACTACGAGACCTGACTTACGAAGTGCAGACTTATGGCTGATGTCAAAACTTTACTGCTTTTTAAAAGGTCACCACAGTTTTTAAAACCCATTCTTACCTGGCCCCCCAAAAGAAACTGCTGTGTAGGTGTTAAATTGTACCTGAACTTGATACCCAGTCTGGCATGTTGTGCATTTTGGGCAGTCGCTGTGTTGTGTCCTAGCGGATCTCTTGTTCAAAATATTTATTTTACATAGTTCACAGCATAACTAGGCAGGTTCAAGGGTCCGGAGCAGAGATCTGGGAGAAAAGGAGAGATGGAAGGAAGGACGGGAGAGATGAAAAGATGGATGGGTGATGGAGAGAAAGAGGGATGGACGGATGGCAAGAAAGGTGAATAGATGGAGACAAAAGATAGTGATGGTACTGGGAATGTATGAGACTATATGTGGGCAAGTTAACAAATAAAAGGAAGAACTCTACCACAGCTGAGCCATTCACTGTCTTTGTTAGAACAGATTCACAATTGCTTTATTAACCTTCCTGCTATCTCAAATTGGCTTTACAATGCACCATTTTCCCACTCTTTTTTCAAATTTTTCACGGGGAGAACCCCCAGAACCCCCGTAGGTGGTTTGCGCTCGGTCGTAACATTACAGTAGGCCCATTGTTTTACGCCCCACCACTTTCAAATGTCACCAGCCGCCACTGTATTTGAGATTTGACATGAGGATGTCTGTATTAAATTTGAAGGGACTGTGACAACATAGTCATTACCCCCTTAAACATTACGCTACAAGCATTACACTTTACATTATTCTCGGGTCTCTGCAATTCCTGAGCAAGTTTTGAAGTCGCAGCCCAAAACATGTTGCTGGGGGAAGGGCGAGGTGTTCCTTTCATTTAGACAGGGAAGGCCTCAGCTTTTGACTTTGACCTGCCTCGGAAAGGAAACAAAGGCTTTGATTTACATACATTAACACCTATTCAGGTGGTCGGCCAAAAAACATTGTTTTGCTAATACAGTGCTGCCGTCTCTTCTTTTCTGAAAAGGATAGAAGTTTACCTTTCTAAATGTTTAAAACCTCTGATTTGCAGGGCACTCTTTCCTCACAATACAAAATGCAAACTCTTTAACATCTTTGTTGTGGGGAGCAGAGAAAATGCGAGCAGCTGTCTGTTTTCGGCGTGTGTTTTTTGATAGGAAGAGTGCGGGAAGAGCGCAAAGAATTACCAAGTCTTAACCTTTCAAAAATAAACACCTTACAGCAATAATTGGGAAAAGTGTGCGCTTTTAACTTTTATGCCCCTTTTTAAAATATACTTGCTTAATCCACGCAGAGAGGTACGAGTGCTAGGCCATAGTTCTGGGCTTCGAGCCCTGGTGAGCCCTTTTTCAGCATGATGTACTTATAACAGGTACACCCAGCTCCAAATCCGAGGTACACTGCAGAAGAACACTGTTTTAGGGGACATGCATTTATTGTGTGGAATAGTAAAAATCGGAGTGTCTGGTTACTGGAGCAATGGTGCATGTAAGTATAAGTTATCAGTAACCTCGTAACAAAACCACCGAAAATATCCTCTCTCATTTTTGAGAATATTTTCTTGTGATCATACTTAAGCTCTTTGCATTACATTACCATCAACCTTTAGTTGGAAGAGCATAGTGACACACATACCTATCAAGGAAATATCTCTTAAGTGACCCTTATTCTAAAGATCTAGCCAGCATTTCACACTAATTCTCTCCTTAAAGACGTATGTTATATTTCTTCCTACTATTGACTTTGGGTAAGCTGTATTTTGTTCTTTATTGTATTTCTCAGAATGATGGACTACATACATGATCCATCGCCCTGCAGTGTTTTTATTCTCTGTAACCGCATCATATTACAGAGCATTGCAGCAAGAAGGATAGCTACACTGCCTATGTGCCCTGTATGGCTATTTGATCTGAAGTTAAACCATGCTGTCCTAGGAAAAGGCTGGATTATTATGTTATGAATGAGGAATGCCTTGCAAGCCTGGAATCCAAGAGCTGTACCTGAAGGGATAGCTCTACTGTAATGCATCTGAATTAACCATCTTTGGGATCGTTCATCTGTAATGCACTAATATCAAGACGTGTATTTGTAAAGCGCACATGCATGCACAGAGCGTCTTGCCGCTGAATAACAGATGTTTATTGTTACCCTACTGAATGATATTCCCTTTTATCCTTCTGAGGTTGATAAAGGCTGAGTGGACCCAGTGAGATTTTAACCTGTGTCCATGAGGTGAAACACAGGCTCCTACAGCAGGCACATTAGTCCACTAAGCCACCAGACCTAGCTACAATATTGTCAGCAGTACATTCGAGCACATGAATGTTAAACAACAAATCTTAAAGTTAACTCTTTCCTGTACCGGTCTTATGTGCAGGCTTTTAAGCAAGGGGATAATGTAACTGTCATAAGACTTTTTAGCACAGACATTATGACTTTTGACCTATTGAAAAGCCTTCAGCTGGTAAGCTGGTGTGTTCCCTACCTCTGTATCAAAGTAATTGTTATAGTTTGAGATGTGTACACAAGAGAAAAGTGAGTGTTGAGACATTCATAAAGGATGACTGCGTATGGCTTTGTGGACTGGCAGCATATCTGCCTGCTCTTCATTCCCTCCAACTAACCTCCTTGCTCTCTGCCCAATGGGCTGCAGGCCTACAGGGAGCACTCTGTGTTTCAGAGACCTTTAAGGGATGGGCTAAAGAGTCACTGCCCAGGGCTTCCTCCTTCCAGGGGCACTGTGGTATGTGATTAGGACAGTCCCACAGTAGCAGTTTTCTATTTAATAGTTGTGTGATGTGTGGTTTTCAAACATTGTGGTTTAATAAAAAAACAATTAAAACAAAATACTGTCACTGAGCCTCACAGCCTGAGGTATGCTTTGTTGCAAGGGTTAACAGATTTAAATTGGAATGGGCAGACACACTCTGCTTCTCTTAAGTGAGAAAGACGTGCCATTGCATTTCAGTCCGGAACTACAGGACAGGATAGAAGATAAATGTGCATGTGCAGGAACTGAATAAATCCTCAGTCTCTTCTGTGGCTTCAGGTAAATCATACACTTCTGATTATCCTGCCAAAACCCTGAGGTAGTTTAGGAAGCTGGCTCTGTGTATACTATACCAAAGCGAGGTATAGTGTGCACAGAGTTCAGTGGAACCCCAAAGGTAGGCAGAGATAAAGTTAGATAGCACCTCTCTCTATTTGTGGTAGTGTGGTCGAGCAGTAAGACAGCATCAGAGGACAGTGTTAAGCATTTGTTGTACACACTCAGTCAGCAAATGAATTCACACACTCAAAAAATGAACTTCAGACCAATTGTTTTTGTATAAAAATATATTTTTAGTTATTGTATTTCCTAGAATCAGGCAAGCCTGGCACAGGTAAGGGATACATACTTTGCAGTGAATATACAGTTGTAATACAGCTTGGAATGGTAATTGTATATGCACTTTGTTTTGACTTACAGTATTGTTTAAGAGAAATGCAATGCTTTGTAAATACAGTACATAGACTTGAATGGGCTTTTCAGTAAAATACCAGGTAAGTTACTTTTTAGATTACTTTTCTTTCTCGGAGTAGTATACCTGGATACTACCCTGGGACATTTCATGCAAACAAGTAAGTGAAATCGTTTTTGTAAAATAGCACAATGTTAAAGAATTCATTTAGGTTTTCAAACTCCACACTTAGAAACTTTTCCAAGAAAAACAGTCAATGTTATCCTATGGAGTAAAATAGTGTTATCGGTTTAAAGGTAAGTACTTGGCAGTGGGAGTTGAGGTTCTACGGGTAGACTCAGGGGTCCCCCATGGTCAGTGATGAACTCTTGTTACACCCTCAGCGGCACTAGGGCGGCCGGGTGCAGAGTGTTGAGGCCCAATGTTATCCAATGGGAGATATGGGGCCTCCGGCTGGTGGCTGCTGACGAGCAGGCCACTTGGTTGTGGGAGCCAAGCTGCTGGTGTTAGGCTCAGGGCAAAGGGGTATCCGGTTTAGCACACAAAGTGCACCTGCAGCAGCGCAGGGGCGGCTGGGTGAAGGGTGCTGTTTTGGCATTGGGTGCCGTGTTGTTTTCAATAGGGATTTTCGGTTTTGTTTTTTAGCTGCAGGCTCAGTCCAGGAAGCCTTCCCGGAGGAACCAACAGCTGGGCAGGTAAGTTGGAGGGCTCGGGGACATAGGTGCACCTTGGGTTCTTTTATCCAGGGCGCAGGGAGGCTGAAGGCAGGGGTGTCTTTTGAGGTCGGATTACACCTTACTGGGCCACTCGCGGTTGGGGGGTCTCCGTGCAGAGGCTGCAGGCGACGTCGGGAAGTCCTGGAGGGGTCAACCCACAGTGGACTTGGACTCTGGAGTGCTGGGGGTCCTCGCTGGGGCCAATGGGCCACTCAGAATCGGTCTGTGCGCATCGGGTGCAGTGATGGTTCCAGGCGTGTTTTTGTTTTTTCCTAATCAGGCTCATAGTCTGTTTTCTGAGTTTCTTTTGAACAGGGTTGCTGTTCACAGGAGATCTGATCTTTGTTGAAGGCAGTCAGTCCTCCCAGGGGTTCTGGAGGTCACTGGCTGCAGGACAAGATGATTTTTGGCGCAGGATCTCCGGTAACTGCAGATGGGCCGGTAGGGCTGGGGCCAAATCAGTTGTTCTCTGCAGTCTCCTCTGCTGGGCGTCTTCTTTCGTCCTTTTTCTTCATAGGTTGCGGGAATCTGCTTTCTTGGATCAGGGCTGTCCCCTAAATACTGTATTTAGGGGGCGTTTAGGGGTCTCTGGGTCAGTAGCCAATGGGCTACTGACCTTAGGGTGACTACACCCTTGGTGTGCTCACCCCACGTGGGGGAGTGAGTAAAATCCCTAATCCTGATTGGGGAGTGCCTGCCTTCTGCAAGATGGCTGGCACCGAAGAGTGGGCTTCACCTCCCCCACCTGAGGGGTGGAGTTGGCAAAGGTGGGCACACCTTCTGGGTTGGTTAATTTTTGCCACCTGTCTTCCCGCCGAAAAGGAGGGGAGACAGGAAGTGGGCCTGCTCCTGATAGCAGGAAAGGCTGGAGTCACATTACAAAGGCTGCCAGGCCTTTGAAGCTCCCCCACCACAGATGGCTCTTCCTGGCCTGGGGAGGTGTGAACACCTCTGCCCTGGAAAGGCTTTGTTTCTGGGCTCAGGGAGCAAAGGCTCCCCCACTAGGGGTCCAGAAATATGTCTTGTGGTAGGCTAAGGATCAGAGAATAAATGTGATGAATTTTAGCAATTTTAACAAGAAAAAAGGATGCAACGTTATTGCAAGGTACCTAGAAGGAAACTGGAGGAAGATGAGCTAGCTCTAGACCAGCGGTACTCAAAGTACGGCCCGCGGGCCAATTGCGGCCCGCCAGCCCTTTCCATGCGGCCCTCGTGTAAAACAACAGACGGCAATCAACTGCAATTCCGCCTGTTGTTATTCCTCGGGGGCCGCATTCACTGGGTAAAGAAGCATCCGCAAAACCAGTGCCTCGCAAGCAGAGGCGCAACTAGAGCTAAATTTCGGCGGCGGGGGGAGGGGTGGGGGGCTTGAATCTTTAAGCTTTAGGCAGAGTGGAGCTGATTTCGGGGGAGGGGGGGGGCCTGAATCTTTAAGCAATAGGCAGAGTGGCGCTGCAGGGCCTCTTAGAAGGGGTGAAACAGCGAGGCCTCATTAACATGCAAATGGTCTTTTAAAGACCTGTGAAGTGCTCGGGTGCGGCTGTGTGTGCGCAGCGAGGCTGTCTCATCCCGGCTGCCACACGCGACGGGGGTGGGGGGGGGGCTGAAGCCCTTTGAGTCCAATGGGTGTTGCGCGCCTGATGGCCTGTGTTACCCAAGCCACCTCTCGCAGATCCTCTGCCCTTAAAACTCGATGGGAGATAAGACGAGTGAACAGCAACGCAAGGACCTGCTTTTTCAGCAGTCTCTCCTCTGTGGGCCGCACACCACCGTAGGCATCTCTTATGCCTCTCACCAGGGCCCACGAGCCTCGATTTGCTCCTACCCCTCTGTGGCGAACAGGCTAGCATCGCTGGTGCTGCCCTACCTGCGGCCTCACAATGCGGCCTCCCCAAACCCACCCAAGCCCGGGAAGCTGTCTCATCCCGAGCTGCCACACAGAGAGAGGGAGGGAGACAGCGAGAGGGAGGGAGACAGCGAGAGGGAGGGAGACAGCGAGAGAGAGAGAGACCGAGAGAGAGACCGAGAGGGAGGGAGACAGAGGGAGGGAGAGAGGGAGGGAGAGAGAGGGGGAGGGAGACAGAGGGACACAGAGGGAGACAGGGTGACAGAAAGAGGGAGACAGGGAGACAGAGAGGGAGACAGGGAGAGAGAGAGGAAGACAGGGAGACAGGGAGAGAGAGAGGGAGAGAGAGAGGGAAACAGGGCGAGAGAGAGGGAGAGAGAGAGGGAAACAGGGAGAGAGAGAGGGAAACAGGGAGAGAGAGAGGGAGACAGAGGGAGATGGAGGGAGACAGAGGGAGACAAAGGGAGGGAGACAGAGAGAGGGGGAGACAGAGAGAGGGGGAGACAGAGAGGGAGACAGAGAGTGAGGGAGGGAGACAGAGAGGGAGGGAGACAAAGGGACACAGACAGAGGGAGACAGAGAGAGAGAGGGAGACCGGGAGAGAGAGAGTGAGACCGGGAGAGAGAGAGTCCCTGTTTGGCAGTATGTCGTATGACCAAATGGGCTGCTCTATATGAGACAGCACGTTGCGTACGATATACTGCCAAACAAGGACTCAGGGAACTTTCATTCGCATACTACTGACTGTGTGAGCCTCTGAGGAAGAGAGTCATCGAAACGCGTCGGGCTCAGTCAGGTGTGAATAATTACAGGCAAGCGCGACGAACCATACCTAATAAAAGCTTGTGGGGAAAAGCAGCTTGTGTTCAAGTGCGGTTCTTCTGATGGACAAATCCCCAATGAACTGTATACATATGTGTGTGTGTGTATGCTGGGTCTGGTGGCTCAGTGGACGAATGCGTCCGCTGCAGGGGTCTGTGTTCAACCTCATGGTCAGTTTCTTTTAGTTGCTCTAGCCCCGCCCCCTCCACCACTGACCCCGCCCCCACAGGTGCGGCCCTCGGCCACAAACCACACTGTAAATTTGGCCCCCGAGAGAAAGTTTGTGAGTACCCCTGCTCTAGACTAAGAAAAGATTTAAAAGTGGTGACAACTTCTTTCGGGATATAGTGAACTCTGGAAATTATGCCTATGATCGTTTTATCAGCCTGTGTATTTTTTTTCATTTCTAGTCTGTAGACCTATTTGTCATCATTAGCATAGTTTGCTCTTCATTTTCTTTCTAGAACCTTATATTCACTAGTAGCATTTAATTTACAGGCCCTGGGCACATAAAGTGCACTTTTACAATTTAGAAGTAAATTAAATAGTTAATTAAATATTTCAATCTTGGATAACCCAATGGTATCATGTTTAGAGTACAGAGCATATGTACTTTAGCACTTGTTAGAAGTAGTAAAGTGCCCACACTCCTAAAGCTAGCAATAATAAGGTCAGCAAAACAGGCGATCAGAAGGCAAAAAGTCAGGCGAAAACACGCCAAGGATGTCAGGTCTAACACGAGGGATTAGCTGCACATACAAATATGGTAAGTATCCACAAAATATAACAGCACTCTTCTTCATCTCACTACACGTATAAACGAAACTACAAGTTCATTACTACATGATTGGAGCACTTCAATATCAGTGAAATAATACCAAAGCTCATGCTACTCAGTCAATATTATAAACAAACGTGCTGTCAATCAAGCACAGCAAATATATTTGCTGCACATGCAGAGGCGGTATGTATGCACACATGTAGATGTTTCTCTTTCCCTTAATTTCTATCAATACATATGTGCAGCTCCATGTTAGCCACAACATTATGGAAGAATCTCACTGGTGAGTACTCATTTGCTACATCATAACTACCAGCCAAGCACAATCAACAGTGTAGCATCTTACATATCCATTTTATCTTCATGTGCATCATTTCTCTTTTCTGTCTAGGAGAGCGTACACAGAAACAGCCTGATCATCTGTAACAATCACTATAGTTTTTGCAGTTGGATGGTTTCACTCCTGCAAAACAATATCACTCGCTGTGCTTCCCTTCATTTGTCCTTCTCTACCTTCATACGTCCCTTTGAGATTGAAAAGACAAAATCCTTTTCACAATAAAAAGCCAAAACTATTAGCTTTGTTTATTAATGATTATTTTTAGCATCGGAAACAGTACTAATGTATAGGCAGTATTATTTTATGTTGTAGTTGTCGTGCTTAGACTACACTTTGCATTTTTTTATTTCTTGCTGTTGTTTTAGTTGTTGATAAATAGGTGAAGAGAAACACAGTTTGCAAGCATATAAACTTCATATTTTCGTGTAGAATGTAAATGTAAGGTATAAGTGACCTATGCTTGTACCTGCCTAGTACCTCGAAGACACATAGATGAAAAAAATTGGTAAAAAGAGAGCATGGTAGAAAAAGTAACTGCAAAATGCTGATTAAGAAAACAAACTTTAAATGTTAGGGTCCTGCCGTGTAGACTTAATGCCAAGGATGCAGATTGCCAAGGGGCTCGATAAAGATATTATATAATTTGCTCAGACTGTAAGTTGGTGAAGTTGCGAAGCCAGAAATTACCATAAATATGGATTTCCCAGCACAGCAAACAGTTTAACAATTCACCAATTTTCAGCATTTTTACATAGTATAATTTCCTCTGCCTAGCACAAACACATGCTGGAAGATAACGTTAGAAAAAACCCTGATCGTTGTTCATTACCAGTGCTTGGAGTGACCAAACACAGGGTTCCCAGTGAGGATGCGCAAGTGCAGGTCGGTGAATAGTAAAAGGGCAGTTAGCATGACAAGAGACCAGTGGGCTGAAAACACCTGAAGCTGATGTCAGATTGGGGATGGGCCGTGCTGCAGAAGGACACACTTTTGTAAAGCTGGCTAAAAGAGAAGCAGCCTGAAGTGTAAATGGCTTGTGACTGACAAAAAACAGGATGAGGCACAGACAATCTGATCTGAACCTCCAGCGCAGCGCGATTTTACATTTGTAATACTATAAATACAAAGAAGGCGTAATTTTCAAATTTCACGCAGTATTTCTTGAATCCTACAAATAGATTAAAAAAACAGCATTGTTCCTGGTTTCTCTAAATTTTAACCAATATGAAGAGGAAACTGACAATGACATCGCAGCTGGTGATTTAGTGAGAGCTTCTCACTTTGTGAGAAATTGTTTATCAGCAAAACACAGTGTGAATACCTACAATGCAATGTTCTACAAGTTAAATAACTACTTAATTTAAATAAAGGAAATCGTTTTTAACCTGGAAATGAGAAATGGTGAATTGTAGGCACAATGGCAAGTAGAATGGTGAAAACATAATTGCATAAGCTGCAGTCACCTTAAACGATCATTACAAAAAAGAAACCGTTTAATTAAAAAATGATAAACTGAAGGTGAATAAGGACGCATCGGACTTTGTAATCATTTTATGCCTTGCTTTAAAGGTTATGCAAATATGTTACGCATAAACTTCAGATCAGAGGAAAAGCGCAACCACATCCAGAACAGTTCAAAGTGTGTTTTCAGAAAAAAAAAACTCTCACAATAAGGCTGGGGCAGAGCTGTTTGTTTTAAAAAAGGAAACAAACATTTGAAATAAGGCATCTTTTGTTTTGCTTGGGATGTACTGCGTAATTATTCTCCCCCAAAATGGCTTATAGTCGATTTTCCAGGTCACCTTTCAATATGCTAAAATGCGCTTTCTCACAGACTTAGACTTGAAGCTCTCTTTTCCTGTCCTACACACCCGAGAACAATACAGCGCTAAATGGAAAAGCTGATCCCAACTCCGTCCTCTGTAACAGACCCTTCCCCCTCCTGCTGATGTGCAAGGTGTGCTCGGCCTTTGTAATTCCAGTGGCCGAGGAGGAAGAGGTGCGAATGCGCGCTGTCCCAGGCACCTCTGAATAACAAAGGGCTTAGACCTTGACACTGTTAACTCGCAGCGAGGCAGCCCAGTCGCCTTCAGCCCCTGGTCTGTCGGCTTCTTTCAACTGCAGTGACCGCTCCAAAGAGTCGACTCACATTACAACAGCACACATGCTTAAAGTATACTTGGCAGTGAAAAATAACAAAATAGAAAGCTGTAAAATAGTTACGTTCCTTAACTTAAGTTGAAAGGTTGCACCCTAAAGAGGCAAATACCCTATAAAACACATTTATATTGTAATTTGACGTGATAACTTTTTGAAGCAGAAGCAAAGCCAATATCTCTTAAATATGTATCTATGCACAAATGTGTTGGGGGCTGAGACGAGCACTGGGTGTGTCAGCAGTGGGGACAGCTACATCTTCTGTTATTGTACAAGGTACAGTCTGGTGTGGAGTTGTGCGGTTAGTAACAGTCTCACGCTACACTAATGTGGAGTGTGAGCCTCTCTACTGACACAATGCACTGGGCGGCACTTTCTGGACCGGAAATTTTGAGGATAACATGTGGACTCTGAAATGGTTGTGCCAATAGGGGGTCTAGGAAAGTATTCAGGCATAATGTTAGCTAGATAAATATAGTCTCCTTATTGTGGTCCAGAAAAGGTAGGGAGGGGCACAGTGTTGGCTAGGTTAGTTTTGGGGCATGTTGTGTGATGTTCTGGGGTACAACGTGGGTCTGAAAAGCATTGGGGCTGCTGTGGCAAGCTAGGAAAAGCTTGGGGCACAACGTAGGCTGGGAAAGTGTTATGGGGCTCAGGTTCAGGTAGATCAGTCTAGAGCATGGGTACTCACAAACTTTCTGTCGGGGGCCAAAATTACAGTGTGTTTGGTGGAAAAGGGCTGCACCGGAAGGGGTGTGGTCATTGGGGGGGCAGGGCTAGAGTAAAGAAAATCAAATCTGTTTCAAAACATCAGACAATGCGACAATGCTGTATTTCAAAAGCAGATAATACATTTTCATTAGCAGACAATAGCAATCTTCAGAGGCATTGCATAGCTTCATACACTTGACCCCAATTCCATCAGTCTCTCTCTCTCTGTCAGTCTCTCTCTGTCAGTCAGTCAGTGTCTCCCTCAGTCAGTTAGTCAGTCAGTCAGTTAGTCAGTCAGTCACTCTCTCTGTCTCTCTCTCTGTCTCTCTCTCTCTGTCTCTCTGTCTCTCTCTCTCTGTCTCTCTCTCTGTCAGCCAGTCTCTCTCTCTGTCAGTCTCTCTCTCTCTGTCAGTTTCTCTCTGTCTGTCAGTCTCTTTCAGTCAGTCTCTCTTTTAGTCAGTCTCTCTTTTAGCCAGTCTCTCTCAGTTAGTCTCTCTCAGTTAGTCTCTCTCTTAGTTAGTCAGTCTCTCTCTCTCTCTCTCTCTCTCTCTCTCTCTCTCTCTCTCTCTCAGTCTCTCTCTCTCCACTGTCTCTCTTTCTCGCCACTGTCTCTCTCCACTCTCACCACTGTCTCTCTCTCTCTCCACTCTCACTCTCTCCCCCTCCCCCCTCTCTATCACCCTTTCTCTCTCTCTGGGGGGCCATGGGTACATTACCTGAAGGGTCCGCAGGCCGTACTATGAGTACCACAGGTCTAGAGGGTATCTCACAATTTAGGTAATTTTTGGGGGTGGACGCATTTTGGCCTACAAATGATTTAGCAGGGACACAGTGTCTAGTAGGAACGTCTTGAGGGCTGGCACAGGTTGAGCTAGAAAAGTCTTGAAGAGCCTATTTTTTACTTGGAATAGTTTGTGGGCAAACAGTGGAATTGCCAAAAGTGAGTCAGAACGTACAGTAGCCCTGTTGTTTTCCTCTTGGCCCCATCTGGTGCTCCATCACCCTGGCTACTAGAACATAACCTTCGTAATTGCCCATTACAGGTTGACCCACTGGCTTATCTTTGGTCCCTTCTGTACCTTCTTAAAATAATTTCGATAGACTGTACTAGAAACACTCTGGGGGCTCAGAATCCCTCATTGTGGAGAGCACAATCAGGTTTAAGGGTGATGTAGGGTACACAATCTGTAGAAAGAATGCCTTTCAGGTCTGAGATAAATTATTGAGCCTGAATGTCTGGCATGCCAGAATTCCAAAGAGTTGCGCACTCCGAGGTTTCAGAAATTTTGGGAAACGGGATTTGTTGGTAACTCATGCATAACTCAAGATTTTGGCAATATAGAATAATGTGAAATTGAGTAATTTTGCAAATTTTACATGATGCAAAATTTATGACTAAGGCGAATTTCACTGGTGTAATAAAAATTTCTCCTAGGCCACTCACATCACCAGGAATTTTTAAAGCATTTTTTCAACGTTTGTAGTGCAGGGTGAGCATGTACCCTGGACAGAATTTACATTTAGATTATGACATTAACATGGTCAGTGCCTAAAAACCCATCCAAAATGTTTCAGAAGTTCGAAACCCCACTTTTGTGTCAAATCCGAGGTCTGAGTACACAGTAGAAAGGTCTGACTTGAGGCACAGGGGGAGATTGCCAAAAGACAATGAACAACCTAAACCTAGCTTCTATCTTGCTCCTCGAAAAGCCATATTTTTTCAGACTTTAGTGGTATCCAATTTCTTACCCAGCCCTCGGAATGCTTAAATTCAAGCCTCAGCCCCTTCCATCAGCTTCAGTTGGTTGTCAAGTTCTGACTGGTCCTTGGCATTTGGATGCCATCCATGAATATTAAAGCTATTATATAAATCTGACGTTATGGAACAGTGAGGTACACTTAGCTGATGCGTACCTGCTCCTGCCCACATCAGGCCTAAAAAAATGAAAAATGCCCCTTCCTTGCAGGGCTGGCAAAAATATTAGCTCCATAACAATAAAAATATTCCCCAGCTTTGACTATGTGTGACAACTTCTCATTCATGCAGTGATACAGCAGTGCAGTGATTTTACCAGTCTAGTAGTCGATCCACTAGCTCTCAGATACATTCTGTTAGCTACAAAATGCATGGAATTATGATACTTAGTGCAGTTCTTCCTCCTGCTGTAACTACCCCATGGTAGTATATACCTCAGTGGTATATCTATACCAACAGCTTTATTACTGACTGATTTGCAATCCTTCTAGCTGAAAATCCTAGCACAATTGTAATATTAATGGAGCAGTAATTCTCATCCAGTGGGAAGTTTTATGGAATACAGTTTCCAAGTTCCATGCATGCACAATGGCAACATTGTAGAAGAGGAGACCACACAGATGCAGAGATTGACAAGCATTGCCATAGCCAATTGGTCTCGCCTATGCAAGAGCTATTGGCCAAGCCAATATGTTTTAGCCATTTTGTACAACAGCATGGCTGCTGTTCAGGATGACTAAAAGTAAGTGGGGTAATGGAGAGTAGTGTGGATTGTTGTAAAGTCAAGTAAAGTGGAGTGTTGTAGAGTTGAGTGGACTGCCATGGACTGTCATGGAGTGGCGTGGTGTAGAGTGTTGTAGGGTGTTGTGGAGGGAGTAGAGTGTCACTGAGTAAAAGGGCCTAGAGTTGAGTAGAGTGTTAGAGTGAAGTGGCACATAGTGGAGTGGCATAGAGGGTGTTGTGTAGAATGTTGTAGAGTATAGTTGTATAGAGCGGAGTACATTGTGCTATTCCACTCTCTACACTACTCCACTCTATGCCACTCCATGACAGAGTGGAGAAAAGTGTTGTGGTGTTGAGTGGTCTGGAGTGGCATAGAGTGACATTGAGTGGAGTAGTATACATGGGAGCGGCATTGAGTGGCATAAAAGGAGTTTTGTAGAGTGTTGTAGAGTGGAGTAGTGTTGCGGAGTAGAATGTTGTACAGTGGAGTGGCATAGCGTTGGAGCAGAGTATCAGAGTGGAGCAGAGATTAATGGTGTTGAGCTTCATATCGTTGAGTATATTAGAGTGTAGTGTTTTAGAGAAGACTAGTGAGAAGTGGTGTAAAGTACAGCAATGCAACATAGATTGGCATAGAGTGCATTGGTTTTGAGTAAAGTGGCGTAGAGTGCATTGGCGTAGAGTTCAGTGGCATAGACTAGAGTGCAGTGGCGTAGAGTGCAGTGGCGAAGAGTTCATTGTAGTTGAGTACTCTAGACCCCATCAACTCAGTACACTTCTGGGCCTGAGGATACTTTGCCAGGAGGAAGAACTGCTGTGCTGCTGAAGGACTCCTACTCTTCTGGACTCCTGCTCTGCTGACCTGCGGCCTGCTGCCTTCCTTACCTGGGTATGAATGACTGGAGCTATACCACTTGAACCCAGAGTGACTCCAAGGGCTTGTCACTTCCTTCTTGTTCTGAAGTCTTGAGAACATCAAAGACTTCCACCAACCCTGCTACAGCACCTGTACTCTGCCACCTGTGAGTCCTGCCCTGCCAAGTGGTGCCAATCCAGTCCTGGGCCCCTAGAAGCAGGTAGAAAGTGCTGATCCAGCAGAAGTCCATGCCTCTACACTGTTACACCGCTCGGAACTGGCATATCTCCATCAACACTGATGCATTGCCACTTTTGCAAGGACCGAAGACATCACATCGCTGACTGTGCGGCACATTGCCTCCAGTCCTTGACACATCCTAGACTTGTGGTGCTCGACGACGACGCATCCCCTACATCTTGGGGTTTGATGGCTACACATCTCTAACTTGCCTGCATTGCAACCGACCCATCGCCTAGATTCGAAGAGATTGACTGACGCATTGCCTCCTCTGCTACTTGGATTTCCTCTTTGACAAAACCGTGAAGCAAGTTCTGTTTCAGTGGGCTAAGGCTGGTCCCTGTATCTGACCTATGTTCCATCGCAGTCAGCCTGGACTTCTGAATTTGACCTGGTCTAACACGACCAGATGGCCCCAGTTGGGGCTTTATGCTTTTAAGCACTGTATTTCAAGATGTTCTTTAAACATTCATATCTTCAGTTATACATATTGTATCTTTTATTTTTGTCTTGTTTTTTTGAATAAATTAAGCTCTATTTTGTAAGCAGATGTAAGGGTGTGTGAGTTCAAGGATATTTTAGAAAAACACTTTGGCAACTAAAGTGATTTTGGTGTCTTAATTCCATTATAGACATGCCCAGGGTCTGATAGGTATAGTGTGTGAATATAGTGGGTTTTTAGGCACTGACAATGTCAATGTCATGTTTGACATGACGTAAAATGTTGATCGTTCTTTCAAAATTGTTTAACTAAGAATAGTGTAATAACATGGAAAAACACTAAATTTTTAGGAAGTGTGGACCTTTCTGGATGAGCACAGTTTAAATCAGTTATTGCAACATTTGAAGTGGGACCATTAGATCAATGGGATAATCGCAGTCTCACAACTATGGTGACTTGAGTACCAATATTATCACATAACATGACATCACATCTGGCTGTCTCATGTGTATATATAAAGTGCTCAAACACCCTTGGAGATATATTTATGCTGAATTACAGAAATGTATTGTTATCCAAGTAAATGGTACTCATTGCATCAGCCATGGAAGGATGAAAGGCTGAGTGAAAGAACCAGGATTCATATGTGAGTGGGAGGTCAAACACATACCCCTCAAGTGGATACATTAGTTTATTAAGCCACCAGACTAATACAATCTGTTTGAGGAGACACTGTGTAGACTTGAATATGATTATAATCACACACTATCACTGTGGGGACTTGAACATCACTGTAAACACACAGTATCTCTATGGGCACCTGGGCATCATTTTCATCACACACTACCTCTGTAAGGACTTGGGCATAAATATAACCAACCTCACTATCTTACAGGAAATTGAACATGATTATCAGCATACACTACCTCTTTGGAGACAGCGGTAATTCTAAATTCACACACCATCTCTGTGAGGACCTGGACATACCTATAATCACACATCATCTCTGTGGGGAGCAGGGCAATGATATAATCAATCACACATTATCTTTGCATAGAATTGAACATGAGTAGCCTCATACACTTTCTATGTGTGGGACCTGGGCATGTCTATAATCACACACTATCTCTATCAGGCCTTGGGCATGTCAATAATCACATATTATCTCTGTGAGGACCTGGGCATGCCTATAATCACACACTATCTCTGTGGGGATCTGGGCATGTCTATAATTAAACACTTTCTCTGTGGGGACACAGGCATGCCTATAATCACACACTATCTCTGTGGGGATCTGGGCATGTCTATAATTAAACACTTTCTCTGTGGGGACACAGGCATCTCTATAATCACACACTATCTCTGTGGGGACCTGGCCATTCCTATAATCACACACTATCTCTGTGGGGACCTGGACATCAATATAACCAATCACACACCACCTTTGTGGGTTTTTAACATGAGTATCATCACACGCTATCTCCTTTGGGACCCAGCCATGCCGATAATCACACGCTATCTCTGTGGGGATCTGGGTATGTCTATAATAAAGTATTATCTCTGTGGGACCTGGCCATCAGTATAATCAATCACACACTACCTTTGGGGGGTATTAAACATGATTATTTTCACACACTATCTCTGTGGGGACCTGGACATTCCTATAATCACAAACTATCTCTGTGGGGACCTAGGCATTTCTATAATCACACACTATATCTGTGGGGGTCTGGGCATTAATATAATCAATCACACACTACCTTTGCTGGAAATTGAACATGATTATAAGCATACACTACCTCTTTGGGGACAGTGGTAATACGATAATCACACACCATCTTGGTGAGGACCTGGACATACCTATAATCACACATTATCTCTGTGGGGACCTGGGCAACAATATAATCAATTACACACTACCTTTGCCAGGTATTGAACATGAGTATTATCACACACTATCTATGTGGGGACCTGAGTATGTCTATAATCAAACCCTATCTCTGTGGGGATCTGGGCATGCTTATCATCAGACCTGGACATCAATATAATCAGTCACACACTACCTTTGGTGGGTATTGGACATGAGTATCATCACACACTATCTCTGTGGGAGACCTGGCCACTCCTATAATCACACACTATCTCTGTGGGGACCTGGACATCAATATAACCAATCACACACCACCTTTGTTGGGGTTTGAACATGAGAATCATCACACACTATCTCCGTGGAGAGTATGTGAAATGCAGATGTAGGGCCCTTTCCTGTAGATTAGTGTATGAAAGTGAATACAGGTAGGGTAGTGCATGTTTAAGTAGTCTTCTAAACTAAATGTTTTAATGGGTGAGTCTATTTTAGTCTAATTGTCTGGTTAATAATGTGGTGGCTATCACCAGACGCAATGATCTAAGATAGCTTATAAAAAGGTCAACATGTTTCTTGCCATGGGTTAGTCATAGATGATCATTTGGCAATTCACCAGGACCAAAGTTATCCTAATCTACACAATGGTTGAAATCTTAGGTTACTGAGTATTGGATACCAATTGACATACTAAGTATAGTATAGCTACGTTAACTTTGTTTCATTTGAAAGGAAAATCCAACCCAATTAGGGCAATAATTCTGTCTACTCGACGACCTACTCAAACACTGCTATAGAAGCTGGTATTCCTTTCAAATGAAACAAGGTTAAGGTCATTGATGAAGTAGCAGGCTCATGCAAGTAATGCACTCAGGTAAATCATTTTAGGCTGGTAACCACAGATATGTCTGGCATTGTGAAGCCATCTGCACCAACAGTGCTTTAGTAATATGCACATCACTTGCCATTGGATGGTTATTCTGGCACACATATTCCCTAAATCAAAACTCTATGGAGTTGGTTTGAGGAATGGCAGGCAGTTGTGGCAGAGTCTTGAGACATGTGAGGCAGGACACAAAAATTAGTATGATGCAGCTTAGTGTAGAGAATAAGTGCATGAGCTGATGAAATATCTCAGAATTTGGACATTTGTGTGTGGTGCCTGGTTCCTTATATAAGCAGCAATTACTCTCTGCAGAACGTATACCCCACCCTCCAAATCTTGTGCAAATATTTGCCCGCTGCACACACATATTGTTCATTAATATCTGTTTTTGAAATTCTTAGAGCTGCTTCAAAGTTCCTCACACCAAGATTCCTACACACAGGTGTCAGCACAGCTCTCCTAACGCCAACATAAACTGGCAAATAAAACATGAAATGAGCTACTGTTTCCCAGGGGAAAGCATAAGCTGGACAAATGAATAATACTTGTGTGAGGGAACACCTGCAACTGCAGAGTTTGTTGACAGGAAGAATATCATATAAAAATGTCAAATATAAAGCTCTTGCTTCAGACGGCTCAATCTTACCAAGAAACTGGTCAAAAAGTGGTAAGCAGTTTACATCAAGAAATGTTACTGTCAAACTATCCTCACAGGACTCCATGTAACACTTTTCGCTGATATACGCTCAGCACCTGGTCTTCAGTTGTTAATTCGTCCACTTGCTACTTGAAAGTGGATTGTCCCACAAACTATGCTTACATATGTTTGAACCAGGGAAATTTACAACCTGCATCAAAGTCTTTTAATTCGGTGAGGCCTTCTTAGAATTATGTACTTCTTTACTGGACCATAACCTTATCCAGTACAAAAGGCTTTGAGATGTGCAATATATTGCAATGTGTTCTGTGCAACATCTAATCGTAGTGAAGTCAAGGGTACATTTTGTGGGAGACTCATGCAAGATCGAATATGTCTATTTTTTTTTTTTTACAAATGGGATAAATTACCAAGGGCCTAAACCTTTAGAGCCACAAAGTATTGCGCTAACCACTTTAGCTTGATAAATCTCCAAGGCAGATGACAGTGGACAATAATACAAAGATTTTAAAGCCCTCAATACAATGCCAGCTCTGTGGTGAAAGAGTTCCTTGCTTTTCATAATCTGCGCTGACCAAGTGATGTATCAAATACAGTTTAGTTGGGATGTCTCTAGTCACCTGTATAACAAAATTACATAGCTTCTCAACTATAATAAAGTATTACAGTTGAGTTGTAATGTCACTATGTCTGTTACAAGAGTCGGCAATCAAGGTGAAAGGAGGGTCACAGAGCATAGTTACACTTGTAGTTTTTACAACAAAAACTGGCTTTTCATGTTTTAAATGCAAAGGATATTTTTTTCTGGCAACATGGATATTTGTTGCACTCTTACAGGGAAAGATAGAATCTCTCTGTATGTTTCTTCAGATTCTGAGCCACAGAATTTTATTTTATTTGTATACATTAAACTGATACTAATATCTCTATTGCAAAAAATGACTAAATGCCTTTTTGTGTGTTTAGTTTCACTCTAGAGACTCTGCTTACTATCTCTTTCACACGAAGGAGCAAGACTCCAAGGATTTAAGAACATTTTGGGAATGGTGGTGTGGTGTGACTAGAGGTGGGTGAGCCAGAGAGAACCTAGGGAGAGCCGAGCCAGAGCTGAGCCAAGGGTGGGCTCTGGCTCTTAGAGCCAATGCACAAGCCAAACCTTGAAAATAGCTGGCATGTAAATCATGCAGACCCTCCAGGATATCGCGATTTCGCGATTTCGCAGCAATCCGCGAAATCGGCACTTTTGCAAAAATGCAGCGATTTTTACTACAGTGCCCGCGAAATCGGCACTTTTGTAAAAAAAATGCACGATTTTTACAAAAGTGCCCTCCAAATCCAATTTGCGATATCTCACTCTACCCCGAGATTGCCTTGACCCACCCCCGACATCTCCAGACCCCCTTCTATTGGCGGGGGGGCTCTCGCCACGGGTCCAACCAATAGAAGGAGGGTCCTCACAGCAGAGCAGGCGAGGGGGTGTATATTTACATTCCTCACCTGCCCTGCTGGCCCTGCTGTGCTGTTCCCGTCATAAGGACTGCAGCTGCTGCTCACCTCACCGTCAGCCCAGGTAAGGATGCTGTGTTGTGGGGGCCCTGCCGCCTGTTCAGCGAGCAGGTGGCCCAGAGGGCATAATGTTTTTGGGGCCCGCCGCGCACTGGTCACGCGGCGGGCCCTTCCTGGCATTTTTTTTTTTTTTTAAAATGGTTGTGGGCACCAAAAACATTAGGCCTCTGGGGCCCGCCGCACACTGGGCACGCGGCGGGCCCCTCCTGGCATTTTTTTTTTTTGGGTTGTTGGCCCGCCGCGGGCCCAGTGTGCGGTGGGCCGAGAGGCATAATGTTTTGGGGCCCGCCGCACACTGGGCGCGCGGCAGGCCCCTATTGGCATTTTTTTTTCTTAAAATGGTTGTGGACCCGCCGCGTGCCCGGTGTGCGGCGGGCCCAGGGGGGGCATTCTTTTTGGGCCCGCCGCACACGGGGCATGCGGCGGGCCCTGAGGAGCATATTTTTTTTTTTAAACAAATGTTGGGCCCGCAACATGCCCGGTGTGCGGCGGGCCCAGGTGGCATTCTTTTTGGGCCCGCCACACACGGGGCACGTGGCGGGGCCTCAGGGGCGTAATTTTGTTTTTAAACACATATATGTAGCCTTTAAACCAAACAAAGTGTCTACATTGTAAATACACCAAATATACATAGCTTTAGCTTGTTAAATACTTTAAAAAACGAAGATATCTGTGTTTGTTGTAGGAAAAACTGCAAACTAAAATGCCGCAAAATTGCCGCTAAATTTCCCTATTTGTGCCGCTAAATTTCCATATTTGTGCCGCTAAATTTGCTAATCCATGCCGCTATATCCTGGGGGGTCTCATGCCACAAACATGATGTTAGAATATGATAAAGTGTCTTCCAAACTGCCGATAGCGTAAACATGCACTGAGAAATATACCTGACCTGGTGATAACGCTGTTTTTGAACTAAGAGGTAAGTCAGTTGTCAAATACCTTATTTGTGAACTTGATTTTTATTATAGCTGGAGCAACATTGTAGGCTTTTAAATGAAACACCTGAGGGTTTTTTGTACAGCACACACCTTGAACTCTCATATTTGAAGGTGCTCACCTATGTGATAATGACCAAAAATTTGTTTTAGTGAAATGAAGTATTTGTCTGAGATTGCACAATTTGGTCAAACAGAGAAGCTGTGATTGAGCCCACATTTTACAGTTTAATCGACCACTAGATTGGAATCCCTTCATGAAGTCAAACTTCAATGCTTTTCATTCGTGGAGTGTGAGAGTAGAGCGTGGGTTACAAGCAAAATACACATTTTCAAACATTCATAATTCTTAGAATGGGAATCAACGTCGGTCTGACACCTTTTGAATTAACTACCTGTATGTTCAAATAGTGTAAGAAGGGGAAATAGTCCTCACCTATGTAATGTGCTGTACTTCAGAGTAGTCAGTGTAAATCAGTGGTCCAAGTCAATTTATAATGCATTGTTAAAGTGAAGGGTAGACAATACTGATCCTGCAAGAGAGCAGCTGAAAAATGTCTATCACTGCCTACTTTTCAGATAAAAATGAAGTGCTATGACTACAGATAAAACTGCAAGAGAGGTACGTTGAAACTGTAGAATGCTTAGACATGGCTTTCACACCCTGAGACTAATATACGCTGTAAGTAATGCAAATCATCTTGAAGGTCACCCTCTCTTTTATAGACAGCTATTGTAAGGTATGAAGAGCAGGAGTGATGGGGACAGGGGATAGTCCACCTATCCTTTAGAATTGTGTTTTTTATGTCATTGAGGCAACTTTGCTTCCCCTTATCGAATCCCGAACATAGGTGAGGTATGGAGACCTAATTTTTTTTTTTTTACACTTCTTGTTTGCACACTACAAATCGATTGTCTCTGGATGAAAGGATCCATTAGACAACTAAATAGTATAAGGCATCATGTAAGTGCCTTAGAAACAAAATACTGAAAGCATGCATTTGCCTGGGAGACACACACAACCCACACTCTCAAATCAGGATTTAATTCAACACCAACATATAATTAGAAATAATATCCTGACCATCAGGACCATAACCTGACCTATTGCTAATGCATGTAGTCTCCTATCACATTCTCTGAAGCACACGTACAAAAAAGAATAAACCTCTAAGAATTGTTTTGGTGCACAAAGGTATCCCTTTCTGCACAAAAATAATTCTTCCTACATTGCACCATGGCATAAGGTTGCCTGCATTGGTGCTAAGCAGCCACAAGTGTACCAGCGCAAAGAGACAGCCCAACAGTGCTATATTTTTGTACATGTGATGCAGTTCAGCTCTCTCCCCTTCACGCAACGCAGTGCAGCAACTTGACTTGCTGTATTCTGTTGAATAAAATAATTGTAAATCTGGGCCTTTGTCTTCATAATTTGGTGAGCATTCATTCATCTTTTTTTAAGTTCTTTTTATAAAATGTTGCCTCAAGAGATTTCTATATTATTTGGAAATGTAAATGGGATTGTAACATGTCTGTTAACTTGTAACTCTTTTGACCAATCTGCATCCATAATGTGACAAGCGCCTAACTATTTTCTCTGATTTCCCCTACACCACCACCAATTTGTTGCTGATCACGCTACTTTCACATTTTCTCCTACTCGTCAAAGAAGTAAAAATACACTCAATTTGGGTTGGGAAGTTGCCAGCAAACATTTAGCGGCTTATTTATGAGAGGCTTACCCTGCCAGAGCGTCACTTTTTTGACGTGGCGGCAGTGCAAGCTTCTCAATCATATCTATGAGGAGACGCAAAGCCACCCTGTGTGGCTTTGCATGGCCTCATAGATATGGAGTAAAACAAAGCAATTCGCTGCATTGCCTTACTCTTCATCAAGGAAATGATCCATGGAAGTTGCAGTGGGTGTTCCCATGGAACACCCATGCTTTTTGACGCTGCCCCAGATTTACTTAATCACGTTAACCTGGGGCAGCACCAACACCTTACACCTCCCCAGAGCAGGCGTAACGAGGAGGAATATGTTTTCCTCTTTCCATGTGTGCAACATTCTGAAAATTTAAAATGCCTCTTGGGTGACCCTTCCTGTACATAAACAATCCTGCCTGCAATGGAGGCACTCTTGCCCCATGGTGCAAGGGTGCCTACGTTGGCGCTAGGCAGCAAATTGTGCACCTGCACAGGGGGAAAGCATAGGAATGCACCGTATTTCATAAATACTGTGCATTCCTGCCCTTTCACATTGGGGGTAGGGAAATGCAGCAAGAAGACTTGCGGTGCTGCCCTACGCCAATTCCCCGTAAATGAGGGTTTTTGTTAATAACCACACACCTAGGCAATAGTACACCCTGTGAGTAACTTTAATCACAAATCAACAAGTGCTGTCTCTCGTGAGAGGTGCGTCCCCAAGTTGCACTCAAAATGATAAGTTCATTAATTTTCATACGAACGCGTAATTTGATGTGTTTCAAACATCCAGTTTATTTGAATTTTTTCTTTTAAATTCTTTTCTTCATGATACACAATTCTTCAATTCATTTTTTCAACAAAACGTAATTTCTTCTGCTCAATGCATTTCGGGATTAACCCTTCATCAGGGGACAAGTTTATAGCTCGGAGAACTTTTGAGCTGTTTGGTGCTTATGTCGGCGTAAATATATTCAAGGTGCAAAATTGTCTCTGGATTATCGCGTCTTAAAACGATTCAAAAGTGGTGTAACCTAAAGTGTACGAACGCGGGTTCTCATGTCCGTCTCTGCTAGCGTGAACAGCTGTTTTCCAGCACTACATCCAGTCTCAATTAGGCAGTACTAACTCTTTTTAAGTTACTGAACTCTCCAGTCTCTGCATCTATTGCACAACTAAATATTTTATTGTGTACTGACACATTTAGCAAGATAATAAAAACAAGTGCTGCATAAGGTATAAGGGGAATGCCACTCTTCTAGGTGCATCAACTTAAACAGTTGGGAAATAAAGTGTTTAATATAAGAATATTAAATAAAGCTGAGTTTAAGAGCCTGCTGTAAGCAAGGGAAAACAATGTTAAGTATGCTTTTAAAAGTAGAAAAATATATAGTTGATCCACGTCTGCATAATTAGGGATGTGCAGGCTAAAACGCAGATAGACTACCTATCAGACTTTGTGGGCAATACCATTGACAGGGCTTCTGAAAAACATTCTTCACTATTGACATTCAGGATGGTCCCACTCAAATGTGGATTGTTGGGCTCCTTTCTGGCTGTGGCAGTCTGTGTCTGGGGGTGGGTTAGGGTTCCTTGATATATCAGCTGCACTCTAGCCAAAGGTGTGTGTCACTAGCGAGAAAGATGGAAACAAATGATAACGATTTTTACATATTAACATGCTGATTGCTTAGTTACAAGCTGCAGCTTCTAACGTTTTGAGATGTTAAATCTGCACCCCCTTCTCTGTGCGCTGAGAGCAGGCTTTTCTTTTCTTATTTAGTAACTCCTTTGAAGTTCAAGGGCACTCAAAGCCAATAGGTTTTTGATATGATAGGGAAAACATGGGTCTACAATAGTATTTCAAGGCCTTCCTATTGTTGCAGGACAAAAATAAAAAAGAGTTTAAATGCAGTACGACCCAGCTCTCCTGTATTTTTATACTTTTAACCGCAGATATATGAAATATGCTCAGATCTGTATATTAGTTCTCCAGATTACCCTCGTTTGCAGGACATCCTGAATTTCTGTGCTTTTAACTTCAATTTTTATTCTTACAAATGCATTTAGTTAAACATTGACAGACGCATTTCTTTATTTTTAAAGAGTGGCGTTGGCGAGGTCCGGAGTAGAGGTAGTAATTTAACAGAAGCACATGAGTTCTACTCACCTATTTAAGGAACAACGTTTAATAAGCTATAACCATAATCAAATATCAAAAAATGTGCTCTGCCAAAAAAGTGAAAGTCCGAGCTGGCCTGTTATGGATTCAAAACTATGATCTGCAGGGTAGACACATATTTCACAAGTAATATGTTACTGTTACTGTGACTGGAACTTCCTGTCTGCGGGATAAATATAGGTACCAAACCACTAGGGGTATATTTACTAACATTTTGCGCTGGTTTTAAGTCACAAAAGTGGTGCAAATCAATGTAAAACATTTAGTTGAAATATAATTTCCAGTGCAAAAGTTACCAGAAATTAACGCAGAGCTGCACCTAGCTCTGTCGGTTCTTTACTTAGTATCAAGGAGGCATTCTTTGGGTGGTATATGGTTTTTCCCATGAAAGAATCAATTTTTATGCAAAACCTTACCTACTACAAAAAGTGCACAGGGTTTTGCATAAATAAATAACACTGTTTTGACATTAGCATTATCAAGGACAAATGCTTTATTTGCTCCAATCTATCCAGCTTTTCATGTGTGCTCCATTGTGTAGGACACATACAAATTAAAACTTCTTTAAAAGTCGCCTAAGCATTGTATTTGGTCATGGAAGGGTACCTTTCCAGTACAAATTGTATGCAAGACCTTGTGCATACACCCTTGGACTAAGGTGCAAAGGTATGTGCGTGGTACTGGTCTGAGGACTGCCAAACACATGGTGGTGCAGCGGTGGCAGTCTGGCCACTGCTGCACCAGCAGTCCAACCGCTGGATTACGTCTTGGGCGGTCGGACCACTATTGCACTCCTACAACCACCAGGGAACAGAGATCCATGTTGTTGGCAGAGCGGTCTGAGAGCAGCAATATGCTTGGTGGTGCCCCGTGGCACCGCTAAGTATATTACAACTTTCCTCAGCACCAGCGGGCTCTCATGGCTGTTCTTATTCCATGAAACTGCTGGTGATGCATGCAGAGGGGCACATGTTGCATGCATGCACTCCAGTTCAAGGGCACCGCCATGGGACTGCAATCTAGCAGTTAGATCGATGCCCTCGATTTTTGTGCTATTTTATCATTCAAGTAGCGTCCTATGGACCTATTTTCTTATTTGCATTAGGGCCCATGTCACATTGGCTACATTACTGCCGGCATCATAACACATGGCAAGAGATAAGGCATTTTGTGTAAAATATGCACTGTGAAAGTGAATGACTCTAACCACTTTTATCAATTGGAAGTTGTTGAATGGAATCAAAGCAGTCACAATGAATGCCCTAAGGCTTGAGGGGATGGAGAACTTGGGGTGTTACACTACAAACATTGCACATAAAAACTGTTCTGAAAGGACACAGTGACATCAGGTTGTCTCTCATTCACTTCTAGGATTTCTACTGAGATAGACAGGTGTTCCAGTGTGGGGTGGTTCTTAATAAGGGTGCTGGGACGAGAAGGCCCCTTGAATCATGCACAGCTGATATCCCCTGCCCTGATTGCGAATTTCCAGAAGAAACTGGCATCCTGACTTGTCTTCTTTTCCTGGTGTCACGGCAGAGGCTTAGGCCTGTCCCTGATAATGTGAGGAACATAATCTGCCCTCTGAAGAGGCTCACCAAGCATGGTCTCAAACAGCGGACTACTGTCCCTGTCATGGGTGCATCACATATAAAGCAGTGGTGGTACATGCCATATTTTTTGACTATAGAGTAACCAGACCTTTTTTTGTTTCAGAGAGAGCTCCGTTTACTCATCCCTATCATGTAAAGTTCCACTGTAAAGTCCAGTACATGGTACTGGTGTTGAGTATGCATGCGGTTTTCAGTCAACAATAGGACTTTTTGAGTGAATGAGTCTGAATAAGGTGACTGACAAGACTGAGTAGGTTGGTGCATGACTTCTAGAAATTTGAAGGTGGTGCATAAGTATAAATGTGAGTTATAACTGTGACTTATAGTAATTTGAAAGTGGTGCGCAAATTATAAATTGAAGTTATAACTCTAACTTAAGCATTTCTAATGTTTGTGTATTTTATGTTTGGTTTGTGTACAAAGAAGAAATACAGTTTTCCTAACTATATCTTATCCTTAACCTTAGTTTTTTTTCGTGGGAGTTCAATTGGTTTTAAAATTGTAATAAAATGTTTTTTTTTAAAATGCAGTTTACTGTTGTCAAGTGGAGTATCATTAAATGGAGTGTGGTAAAAAACAGTGGAGGATAGTGTTGTAATATATACTGTCATACAGTATAGTGTCATAGATTGGTGTTGAGTAGAGTGGAATGAGGTACACTTGAGTGGCATAGAGCGGAGGGGCGTAGAGCGGAGGGGCGTAGAGCGGAGGGGCATAGAGCAGAGGGGCTTAGAGAAGAGTGGCAAACAGTGAAGTGGGATAGAGTAGAGTGGCATACAGCAGAGTGGCATACAGTGGAGTGATGTACAAAGGAACAGCGTATAGTAGAGTGGCATACAGTGGAGTGGCGTACGGTGGAGTGGTATGGGGTGGGATATCATACAGTGGAGAATGGTACAGTGGAGTTGCATACAGTGGAATAGTGCAGAGTGGGTTTGCGTACAGTGTAGTGGCATACAGTGGGGTGCCATAGATTGGAGTGCTGTACAGTGTAGTGGCATACATTGGAATAACGTAAACTGGAATACCATACAGTGCAGTAGCTTGCAGTGAAGTATGGTTGAGTAGACCGGCATGCAGTGCAGTGGCGTAGACTGGAATAGCATAGAGTAGAGTGGCATAGAGTGGCAAGGCGTATAGTGGAGTAGTGTAGAGTGAACTTGCATAGAGTGGGGTGAGGTATGGTGTAGTGGCATAAAGTCGAGTGGCGAGCAGAGGAATAGCATACACTATAGTTGAGTACAGTGGAGTAGCATAGAGTGGAGTGCCGTACAGTGAAGTAGTGTTGAGTTTAGTGGCATTAAGTCCAGTGATGTACAGAGGAGTGGCTTATAGTGGATAAGCATAGAGTACAGGGTCATACAGTGGAATAGCTTAGACTGTAGAAGCGTAGAGTGTAGTGACATCAGGGCTCGAGTCGGGGTACCACGCGGGTGGACGGCGTCCCCCACTTATTTTACCGGGAGCTCGATAACTGGAGCAAATGGAGCCACACATTCACTTTTTGGCCTCTCTGGGGCGAGATCGGAGCTCATTCAGAACGCTGCTCACGCGCTGGCTTTTCGATGCAATCGCGTTTAAGGGGTGAGCGAAGGGAGGCAATGAGTCTGATGGTGCAAGCCACCTTTCGTGACGTCACTTCCTGTTGTGGCGTCAGCATCCCCCCAGCTCTTTTTTTAGGACTTGTGCCCTGAGTGACATACAGTGATGTGGCGTACAATGTAGTGTTGTAAAGTGTAGTAGCATACAGTGGATTGTGGCAGAGTGAAGTGGGGTATACTGATGTTGAGTATAGTAGAGTGCCGTTGAGTGGAGTGGCATCTAGTGGAATAGTGTAGAGTGTAGTGATGTACCATGAAGTAGCACAGAGTGTGATGGCATAGAGTAGCATAGAGTGTTATGTCAGAGTGGAGTAGCATACAGGGGAATAGTGTACTGTGGGGAGTTGTACAGTGGAGGGGCATACAGTAAAGTGACATGGAGTGGAGTATAAATAGAATAGAGTGGTGTATAGTATAATTTCATAAAGTAGAGCAGTGTAGCATAGAGTGGCCTAGAGTGGAGTGAGGTGGAGTACAGAGGAGTGGAATATAGTGGATTAGCATCCAGTGCAGTGGTGTATAATGGACTGCCGTAAAGTGGAATGGTGGAGAGTGGAATAGCGTGGAGTGATGTAAAGTGAGATGTCAGAGTGGAGTGTGTTAATTGAAACAGACGTAGCGTGAAAGTGTGTGAATGAATATAAATGTCTTTTGACAGGAATATACATTATGATGTGTAAATGTTCATTTTTGGTTGTGGCCTAGAGAGGAGTGAGGTGGAGTACAGTGGAGTGGCGTAGAGTGGATTAGCGTACAGTGTAGTGGTGTAAAATGGACTGACGTAAAATGGAATAGTGTAGTATCTTTAAATAGTGTAAGTAGTGCTAAACTTATAACTTTAAAAAAATGTACTTATACATTGTGCCTCGTTGTACCGTGGTATGTTCATGGTATACAACAGTACATGGGGCTTTGAAGTGAATATGTGATTTGCTAATTGCTCTGCTTACTAAAGGTAAAAGGCAGTCATGTAGCTTTTTTCATAGTTTTGCTGGTTTCTGTAGTCTGTGTTTCACAGCATTTTGGTTTAGGATGTTACTTATAGGTTAGTATCAGGTTTTATTGTTGTTCATTATCTATTACCACTTTATTTAAGTGGCAATAGGTGGAGATTTTTACAAAATTTCTATATATTTTATAGGGGTTTATGGTGAACTGCACTTTTTTTTAAATAACACAATAATTTGCATCTAAATTAATAATATTAACATTGATGAAAATAATTGAAGAAAATATATATTAAAAACATATAACACAATTGGGTGAATAAATACAAATAATATAAAAATATACATTTTATAATAAAAATAGATTTTTTTAAACAATAATAAACATAAAAAGATATATAATTTAAAACATATAACAGCAAGTAAAAGAAACAGCAAAAATAAACGAGCAAACTCTAATTACATGAAAAGTATGAAAAGCGTTACACTTCAAAGGTGTTACATTTTCTATTCCTACTCAACATAAACAAACTCATTGAACATATTGGACTTCGGACTCCGATCGAAGCAACAGTACAGAACGGTTTGGATTTTGGAGAGGTTAGATTTACTATTCCCACTCTTATTTAAGCAACCCAGGAAAATATTTTGGACTTCAGAGAGGCTACATTTACTATTCCACTCCAATCTAAGCAAAAGTACAGAAAGTATATGACTTCAGAGGGGTTGGAATTACTATTCCCACTCTGATCTAAGCAACAGTATGGAAGGTTTTGGGTTTAGGAGGGATTAGAGTTACCATTTCCACTCCAGTCTAAGCAACAGTAACTAAAGTGTTGGACTATCGACAGGTTACATTTGCTACTCTCACTCCAATCTAAGTAACAGTAGGGAAAGTGCTGGGCTTCGGAGGAGTTTAATTTCTATTTCCACTCCAGTCTAAGCAACAGTAGGGAAGGTGTTGAACTTCTGAGCTGTCAAATATACTGTTCCTTTTCTACCCTAAGCAAAAGCATGAAATCTGCTTTATTTTAAAGAGGTTAGATTTGCTATTCCCACTGCAATGTACGCTAAGCTTGGAAAGTATTGGACTTCAGAGGGATTAGATTTACTATTTTCACCCCAATATATGCAACAGTGGGGAAAGCTTTGGACTTTGAAAGGGTTAGATTTACTATCCCCACTCCAATTAAGCAACAATAAGGAATGCATTGGATTTGGATGAGCTAGATTTACTAGTCCCACTCCAATCTAAGCAACATTGGGGGGGGGGGGGGGGTGTTGGACTACAGAAAGGTTCCATATACCATTCTTACACAGCAATTCAAATATTTAAATATCTAAGAAGATAACATGATTAACCATATTTAAACTAAAAACTATATCTTATATGAATTTAAATAGGATGCAAATTGTATTATAAGTATAGAAAATAAATGTATAAACAAATGAAATATTGAAATAAACATACATAGAATTGATTTCACTCGGTACTACTGCACAAAAAACACAAACACCATAAAGATAAATTGAAATATAAATAAAACAAGAATAAAATTAAAATAAAGGAAACATAAAAATAATAAATGGTAATATAATTTGCACTTGTTTAGAAATATTATCAATTATTTTATTTCTTTCACAGTCTAGGTAAAACGATTGTACATATTAAATAATCAAGGAAATAATTATACAATTATTTATAAATTAAATATTTAAATAGCTTACAACAAAGAAAACTATTTTAATTCAAATATCTTACCCTAGTCCCCTACAAACCGTACAACATGACACTAAATTATAGATGACTAATTATACTATACAAAATATAAATTGAAAATGCAAAATGAAACCTAAATAAATGAAAGAACAATTAACACATTTACATAAGAATACATGTAATATTTAATTTACCATATATCACTTAATATTAAAAAACTACTATTTAAAATGTATTTAACTTACCACCATATTCCCCTACAAACAAAATGACCGCTACTAAATTATAAATTACTAATTACATTTTAAAAATTAATTTACTCAATGAAAATTACAAACTATATTTAAAAAAAGACAATTATACTAATATTATTAATATAGATATATTTAATTACAATCAATGTTTATTACAACTATATTAAAGTACAGAATATTGACAACAATTTTCTTGATATAGATATTGTTTAATCGTATAATAAAACCTATATTCTTACTTTTGATAATCTGTTACACAATATTTTTGCGTAGGTAATATTTTTGACAACATGCTTATGTCACATGATATTTTGGAATCAATATGTGTTTCATTGCCCATATTTAACAAGTGCCCAGTTTGAAAATGTCCCTTTTCACATGAAGTGTAGTTACACAACTATAAGTGAATTTCTCTACTCCGGCACAAAGGTACCACAAACCTAATTGAAAAATTAGTGTTTACTCTATGTACAAAAGGTCCACTGCTGAAAACATGTATTTCAACTTTGACATGGGCACATTTTAAGGATTCTTTTTGCACATAAACAGCTAGTGCATGACTATCAAATGATGTTTCTCTATTCCTGAACAAAGGATTCACCAGCCCCTTTTAGGAAGTGTAGTTGTCTACCCCACACACACCGATCTACAACAATTAGCCTCACGCCTCAAAAATGTTTTTGTTAACATTGGAAAAGTCTCCTATATTTACAGTGGGAACAGTCGGAGATTTTTATTCCCATGAAAAAGACAGCTGTACATCAGCCAAAGTACCTTTCTCTACTTTTACACAATGAGCATGCCAGTTCAGTTCAGGAATACAAATGGTAAGACTCTTGTATATGATTTGGCCTTCAAATAAGACCTTACACACTGAGAAAGTCTCTTGTAGTTGACATTGGCACTTCTGAGAAGGTACCTTTTTCCATGAAGAAGGCTGTTGCACCACGTGGCCAAACTACCTTTTTCTACTCTTGTACAAAAAAAACACAAGCCTGGCTTAAGAATTTCTATCCTATACTTCAAACATAAAATGTTGGTTCTCAAGGCACATTTTGAGAATGTGTCTTATCCCATAAAAAGGATGTAACACTGCCAACTTGACTTTTTCTACTTTTGCACAAAGGACAGCTAGCCCCATTCCGGAAACCCACTTACAGAATTTGTGCTTCCAAACACAAGAAATGTTTTAAGTTTGTTAAACAAGGTTTACGTACATATATACATATTTATTGAGTGTGAGCCTGGGTGGCTAGAAAGAGCCCCAGGTAGAAGAAATACTTTGAAAAAAATAAGTGCTTTATGAGGCGAAGACAATTACATTCTCGAATTATAAGAGACAAAAATTATAATGATGTGCCAGTTCCTAAGTCTATTTCTCTATTGTAAGAATCCTAAAGGGTCAGGAAAAATCAGCATGGGGAGTTTGTTGAAATTAGAAATACAGTTTTATCTTCCTGATGGAGACTAGATTTCATAAGACGGCGGCTAGAAGAGAGAATGAGAACTCAGATACTTTTAAGGAAGTGTGGAACTTCCTGGAGGGACACAGTTTAAACCAGTTAATGCTGCATTTGGAGTGAGATTATTAGATATGGCATAATTCTAGTCTATCTCTGGTGGTGGATTAAGTACCACTATTATCATATCACATCACATCATCTCATGTGTGTATATAAAGTACACATTCACACCTAGGGGTGTCTTGGTGCTGACTTCCATATTTTTATTGTTATCCAAGTAAATGGTACTTATTGTATTGACTGTATTGATCTCGAAAGGCTGAGTGGAAACACGAGGATTCAACATGTGAGAGAAAGGTGAAACACATATCCCTCAAGTGGATTAATTTCTTTAATAACCACCAGACTAATATGATCCGTATGGGCTCTTCAACATCCCTATAATCACACACATCGCTCTGGAGACTTGAGCATAACTATAATCGCACACATATCTCTGTGCAACCTCCCTGTGCATACCTATAATCGCACACTATCTGTGGGGACCTGGGGATATCTATAATAACACACTATCTCTATGGGGACATTGGCATGTCTATAATTGCACACTAGCTCTGTGAGGGATTGTACATCCCTATAATCACACACTATCTCTGTGGGAACCTGGGCATGTGTATAATCACACACTATCTCTGTGGGAATCTGGGCATTGCTATAATCACACACTATCTCTGTGGGGACCTATAATCACACACTATCTCTGTGAGGACCTGGGCATATCTTTAATCACACACTATCTATGTGGAGACCTGGGCATGTGAATAATCACACACTATCTCTGTGGGGACCAGGGCATGTCCATAATCACACACTATCTCTGTGGGGAACTATAATCACACACTGTCTCTGTGAGGACCTGGGCTTATCTTTAATCACACACTATCTATGTGGAAACCTTGGCATGTGTATCATCACACACTATCTCCGTGGGGACCAGAGCATGTCTATAATCACACACTATCTCAGTGGGGACCTGGACATCCCTATTATCACACACTATCTCTGTGAGGACCTGAGTATGTATTTAATCACATACTATCTCCGTGGGGACTTGGGCATGTCTTTTTTCACACACAATCTCTCCGAGAACCTGGGCATGCCTATAATCACACACATTCTCTTTGACAACCATGGGAATACTATAGTCACACACCATCTCTGTGGGGACCTGGGCATGTGTATAATCACACACTGTCTCTCCTGGAACTTGGGCATGTCTATAATCACACACATTCTCTTTGATGACCATGGTAATACTATAGTCACTGTCACACACCATCTCTGTGGGGACCTGGGCATGTGTATAATCACACACTATCTCTGTGGGGACCTGGGGTTATCTATAATCACACACTATCTCTGTGGGGACCTGGAAATCCCTATAATCACACACTATCTCTGTGAGGACCTGGGCATATCTTTAGTCATACACAATCTCCATGGGGACATGAGCATCTCTATAATCATACACATTCTCTTTGGTGACCATGGTAAAAATATAGTCACACCATCAGCATGGGGAACTGGACATCTCTATATTCACACATTATCTGTGTGGGGACTTGGGCATGTCTATTATCACACAGTATAGTATCTCTGTGGGGACCTGAGCATGTCTATAATCACATACTATCTCTTTAGGGATAGTGGTAATGCTATAATCACACACTATCTCTGTGGGGACCGGGACATCAATATAATCCATCGCACACTATGTTTGTGGGAAATTAAACATGAGTGCTATCACACACTATCTCTGTGGGGACCTGTGGTTCACACACTACCTGTGACTCCACCTCAGCATCACTATAATTGCAGATCATTTTTGCAGTTATCTGAACATGACTAATATAATACACAATTTCTCCAGGAACCTGAATTTTTCTATCATAATCCTCTTTATATAGCGAGTTGAACATGACTATCATAACACTTTTTATAGGGGGACTTGAATATGATTGTGACCACACACTCTCTCTGTGAGGACTTGAACATAACTACAATTTTACACCATCACTGAGGGGAACTTGATTATGAAGAAAATTACACTCTTTCACTATGGGGACTTGAGACTGATTATAATTAAATGCTATATCTGTGGGGACCAGGGCACAATTGAAATGACATACTATTTATGCATGAACGTCAGCATAAGTATCATCGTACACAATGGAGGGACTTGAACATGACTATCATAACATTCTCTATGTGGGGACTTGAACATGACTGTAATCACACACTGTCTCTGTAGAGACCTGGTAATTACTGTAGTGACACCTTGTTTCTGCATGAACAGCAGCATGACAATCATTGTACACTATCTCTAGGGGTACTTGAATATGACTATGACCAAACACTATATCTCTAGGGACCTGGGCATGACTATAATAATCAGACACTATCTTTTTGATGATTTGAGCATGACTATGATGACATGCTACCTGTGTGGCAACTTGGGCATCCCTCTAATGATACACTATCTCATGTGGCTTCAACAGAACTGTCACCACACACCAGCTCTACAGAGAATTGAGTATTATTATTATCACTCACCATCTCTGCAGGGGCTTTAACATAAATATAATCACACTCTAATTATAGTCACTCTGAAGTCCCCATAGACAAACACTATGGTGCCGATCACGATCCGGTAAAAAATTCCCCCGTGCGACTCGTATCGGGTCTTTTTACCGTACGAATCGTACAAGTGCCGTACGAACTGGCAATCACGATTCGCATGGTAAAAAGTCCATACGAACCGCACTGGGAATCATTCCCCACACGTCCTCGGGTCGGAAAATGTGTCCGACACGTCCTCGGACGATTTACCTTACAAACGTGAAAATCCAAGTCCGACCGAGGAATCACGATCCATCCCGTGCGTCTGAGGTTACAACCGTATGGAAAAAACACCGTCCGCACCGAACTCCTACAGCAACCATGGAGACATGTGCCCGCATACGCGCCCAACACTCCCCCCAGCCCCCGTACGTCCGACACGTACCCCCCGTATATGTATACCCCCACCCGTCTAGGTACACCCCAGTACGTTCCAGTCGAACCCCCACCCCAGTACGTGTCATAGCCCCGTCTACCTACACCCCAGTACGTTCCGGTCGTACCCCCACCCCAGTACGTGTCGTACCCCCACCCCAGTACGTGTCGTACCCCCGTGTACCTACACCCCAGTACGTTCGAGCCACACCCCCACCCCAGTACGTGTCATAGCCCCGTCTACCCACACCCCAGTACGTTCCAGTCGTACCCCCACCCCTGGACGTGTCGTACCACCGTGAACCTACACCCCAGTACGTTCGAGTCGTACCCCCACCCCAGTACGTGTCGTACCACCGTCAATGTACACCCCAGTACGTTCCAGTCGTACCCCCACCCCAGTACGTGTCGTACCACCGTCAATGTACACCCCCCCACCCCAGTACGTGTCGTACCACCGTCCATGTACACCCCAGTACGTTCCAGTCGTACCCCCACCCCAGTACGTGTCGTACCACCGTGAACCTACACCCCAGTACGTTCGAGCCCCACCCCCACACGTGTCATAGCCCCGTCTACCCACACCCCAGTACGTTCCAGTCGTACCCCCACCCCAGTACGTGTCGTACCACCGTCAATGTACACCCCCCCACCCCTGTACGTGTCGTACCACCGTCTATGTACACCCCAGTACGTTCCAGTCGTACCCCCACCCCAGTACGTGTCGTACCACCGTGAACCTACACCCCAGTACGTTCGAGCCCCACCCCCACCCCAGTACGTGTCATACCCCCCATGTACCTACACCCCAGTACGTTCGAGCCACACCCCCACCCCAGTACGTGTCATAGCCCCGTCTACCCACACCCCAGTACGTTCCAGTCGTACCCCCACCCCTGGACGTGTCGTACCACCGTGAACCTACACCCCAGTACGTTCGAGTCGTACCCCCACCCCAGTACGTGTCGTACCACCATCAATGTACACCCCCCCACCCCAGTACGTGTCGTACCACCGTCAATGTACACTCCCCACCCCTGTACGTGTCGTACCACCGTCCATGTACACCCCAGTACGTTCCAGTCGTACCCCCACCCCAGTACGTGTCGTACCACCGTCAATGTACACCCCCCCACCCCTGTACGTGTCGTACCACCGTCTATGTACACCCCAGTACGTTCCGGTCGTACCCCCACCCCAGTACGTGTCGTACCACCGTGAACCTACACCCCAGTACGTTCGAGCCCCACCCCCACCCCAGTACGTGTCATAGCCCCGTCTACCCACACCCCAGTACGTTCCAGTCGTACCCCCACCCCTGGACGTGTCGTACCACCGTGAACCTACACCCCAGTACGTTCGAGTCCTACCCCCACCCCAGTACGTGTCATACCCCCCGTGTACCTACACCCCAGTACGTTCGAGTCCTACCCCCACCCCTGGACGTGTCGTACCACCGTGAACCTACACCCCAGTACGTTCGAGCCCCACCCCCACCCCAGTACGTGTCATAGCCCCGTCTACCCACACCCCAGTACGTTCCAGTCGTACCCCCACCCCTGGACGTGTCGTACCACCGTGAACCTACACCCCAGTACGTTCGAGCCCCACCCCAGTACGTGTCATAGCCCCGTCTACTCACACCCCAGTACGTTCCAGTCGTACCCCCACCCCTGGACGTGTCGTACCACCGTGAACCTACACCCCAGTACGTTCGAGCCCCACCCCCACCCCAGTACGTGTCATACCCCCCGTGTACCTACACCCCAGTACGTTCGAGCCACACCCCCACCCCAGTACGTGTCATAGCCCCGTCTACCCACACCCCAGTACGTTCCAGTCGTACCCCCTCCCCTGGACGTGTCGTACCACCGTGAACCTACACCCCAGTACGTTCGAGTCCTACCCCCACCCCAGTACGTGTCATACCCCCCGTGTACCTACACCCCAGTACGTTCGAGTCCTACCCCCACCCCAGTACGTGTCATACCCCCGTGTACCTACACCCCAGTACGTTCGAGCCACACCCCCACCCCAGTACGTGTCATAGCCCCGTCTACCCACACCCCAGTACGTTCCAGTCGTACCCCCACCCCTGGACGTGTCGTACCACCGTGAACCTACACCCCAGTACGTTCGAGTCGTACCCCCACCCCAGTACGTGTCGTACCACCGTCAATGTACACCCCCCCACCCCAGTACGTGTCGTACCACCGTCAATGTACACCCCCCACCCCTGTACGTGTCGTACCACCGTCCATGTACACCCCAGTACGTTCCAGTCGTACCCCCACCCCAGTACATGTCGTACCACCGTCAATGTACACCCCCCCACCCCTGTACGTGTCGTACCACCGTCTATGTACACCCCAGTACGTTCCAGTCGTACGCCCACCCCAGTACGTGTCGTACCACCGTGAACCTACACCCCAGTACGTTCGAGCCCCACCCCCACCCCAGTACGTGTCATAGCCCCGTCTACCCACACCCCAGTACGTTCCAGTCGTACCCCCACCCCTGGACGTGTCGTACCACCGTGAACCTACACCCCAGTACGTTCGAGTCCTACCCCCACCCCAGTATGTGTCATACCCCCCGTGTACCTACACCCCAGTACGTTCGAGTCCTACCCCCACCCCTGGACGTGTCGTACCACCGTGAACCTACACCCCAGTACGTTCGAGCCCCACCCCCACCCCAGTACGTGTCATAGCCCCGTCTACCCACACCCCAGTACGTTCCAGTCGTACCCCCACCCCTGGACGTGTCGTACCACCGTGAACCTACACCCCAGTACGTTCGAGCCCCACCCCCACCCCAGTACGTGTCATAGCCCCGTCTACCCACACCCCAGTACGTTCCAGTCGTACCCCCACCCCTGGACGTGTCGTACCACCGTGAACCTACACCCCAGTACGTTCGAGCCCCACCCCCACCCCAGTACGTGTCATACCCCCCGTGTACCTACACCCCAGTACGTTCGAGCCACACCCCCACCCCAGTACGTGTCATAGCCCCGTCTACCCACACCCCAGTACGTTCCAGTCGTACCCCCACCCCTGGACGTGTCGTACCACCGTGAACCTACAGCCCAGTACGTTCGAGTCCTACCCCCACCCCAGTACGTGTCATACCCCCCGTGTACCTACACCCCAGTACGTTCGAGTCCTACCCCCACCCCAGTACGTGTCATACCCCCTGTGTACCTACACCCCAGTACGTTCGAGCCACACCCCCACCCCAGTACGTGTCATAGCCCCGTCTACCCACACCCCAGTACGTTCCAGTCGTACCCCCACCCCTGGACGTGTCGTACCACCGTGAACCTACACCCCAGTACGTTCGAGTCGTACCCCCACCCCAGTACGTGTCGTACCACCGTCAATGTACACCCCCCCACCCCAGTACGTGTCGTACCACCGTCAATGTACACCCCCCACCCCTGTACGTGTCGTACCACCGTCCATGTACACCCCAGTACGTTCCAGTCGTACCCCCACCCCAGTACGTGTCGTACCACCGTCAATGTACACCCCCCCACCCCTGTACGTGTCGTACCACCGTCCATGTACACCCCAGTACGTTCCAGTCGTACCCCCACCCCAGTACGTGTCGTACCACCGTGAACCTACACCCCAGTACGTTCGAGCCCCACCCCCACCCCAGTACGTGTCATAGCCCCGTCTACCCACACCCCAGTACGTTCCAGTCGTACCCCCACCCCAGTACGTGTCGTACCACCGTCAATGTACACCCCCCCACCCCTGTACGTGTCGTACCACCGTCTATGTACACCCCAGTACGTTCCAGTCGTACCCCCACCCCAGTACGTGTCGTACCACCGTGAACCTACACCCCAGTACGTTCGAGCCCCACCCCCACCCCAGTACGTGTCATAGCCCCGTCTACCCACACCCCAGTACGTTCCAGTCGTACCCCCACCCCTGGACGTGTCATACCCCCCGTGTACCTACACCCCAGTACGTTCCAGTCGTACCCCCACCCCAGTACGTGTCGTACCCCCCGTGTACCTACACCCCAGTACGTTCGAGCCACACCCCCACCCCAGTACGTGTCATACCCCCGTGTACCTACACCCCAGTACGTTCCTGGCGCACCCCCAACACAACCTCCTAAGTACGGAGCGCACCCCATGCCCCAACATCACAACCGCATGTACGAGTCATACAAAGCCACACACAAGGACATAATCGTACAACCAAATGGCCCATGTACACACCGTACACACGCTCAAAACGCACGTACACAACAAGGACAAAACAAAACAACACAAGAATACACCATTCGAAAGGCACACAGCCACTAAACATGGCCAACAACCACTAAAATAACACAATCACTGACCTGCAACTGTCAAAAACAAACAGAGGCCCAATACACCACCACTCCTTATAACACACCCACCCAAAATTCAAACACTGCCACACCCACCCATGGACCAATGAAAAGGGCCCACACACACAAACCATGAGCCTTTGCAACAGACTCACTGCTGCCAGACACCACAGAACCAGACTACAAGCTACACCACATCTTACACTTGCACACCTTCACACGACCACCCTCACAAACACCCTCTCATCACATTCACACACACACACAACCATCCACACCCCCCCCCCAACATCCACACACCCCCCACACCCACACCATCCCCACCCACACCCCTCACCATGCCCACTACCAAGAATCCAAAGTTCAGTCACCGAGAGTTGGAGGTCCTTGTTGATCAAATCCTCAGAGTCGAGCCACAGATCTTTGGAACATTGGTCAGAAGCACCAGCCAGGCAGCCAAAACAGCCATGTGGCAGACCATCGTCGATGCTGTGAATGCTGTTGCGGACACCAGGAGGACCAAGCAGGATTGCCAGAACAGGTGGTACGATCTGCGGAGGAGGGTCAGAGCCAAGAGGCAGGAGGAACACGACCAGGCCAACGCCACCGGAGGAGGGCCCTCCCGCAGAGCCGTACAGTACCATCCCTGGGAGGAGAGGGTGATGGCCATACTGCCGGTGGAGGCAGTTGAAGGAGTAGAAGGACTCCGAGACCCGGGTGAGTACACAAACAACGCACCTCACATGGGGGGAACTGCAACCACAACCAAAATTAATAACAGGCACGCAACCACCACAAGCCATCGCATGACTCAACCACACTCCATGAGCAGGCACATGCCACTGCTGCCACCATGCCCCATGCACCCAGCTGGACAATGTCAAGTCACAGGCCACAGAAGACAACAACACATGACACGGTAACCCGGATGGCGGGAGGCTGGGCACCAAGAATCACATAGTGCGACTCCAAAGCAGACAACAATGCCCTCTGCCCATATGGCCTAGGTCACAGCCAGACAAACACTGTGTCCCAACACAGGAATGACTTGCCAGCAAATGGCGGACGCCTTGCATCAACACATGGGGGTGAAGGCACTGTTTTGCACATGCCAGCAGCTAATGAACAGCCAACATTGTGAAAGAGTGGCAGCACACACCACCACAGCAGCAGCGCACAGACACACAGCAGACAAAATGGGTGCCTGGAGATCAGAAACAAACTCACATCAACAGGCCAAGGGCCACTCAAAGATCTGCTAACAGTGTGTGCCCAGGAAGCTGGGCCAAGGTGACAGAGGGTGACACACGGAGGGAGGGAGAGGGGGACACAGAGGGAGGGAGAGGGGGACTGAGAGGGAGGGAGACGGACAGAGGGAGGAGGCTGACACACAGAGGGAGGGAGAGGGGGACAGAGAGGGAGGGAGAGGGGGACAGAGAGGGAGGGAGACACAGGAAGATGGACAGAGGGAGGAGGCTGACACACAGAGGGAGGGAGAGGGGGACAGAGAGGGAGGGAGAGGGGGACAGAGAAGGAGGGAGACACAGGGAGAGCAAATCAGTCCTTTGGTGTGTGGGAATGTCTGCTCGTCAGCAGGTGGACTGCGTGCATGTAGACAAGGGTGGCCAGTTCCAGAACCCCCCCTCTTCATCATGGCAAAACGCAGGGCCATGTCACAACCTGTACACGAGCACAAGGACAGCCACCTGCATCATATAAGTGTGTGGATCCACTCCATGTGCACATGTACAGTGCTACAAGGAAGGCGCAAATGCATGGCTCGCCACACATGCACACTCCACTGCTGACTGCAGTCACACTTGACGCAGCAAGTAAGACTGTGCCACACATAGTTAAAGGGGCCAAATTGGTGCCCAAGGGACACACCCATGCACAAGTGCACTGTGAGTGGAATGCAAGACAGATCCTAATTCCAAGAGGAAATGTGCCAACTTTGTAACGGATGAAACATGGATGTTGCATGGATCAAAATTAACATTTTCTCTCTCACACACAGGTCAACGTCGTGCTGCACCCCCCAACACTGGGGGGGAACACTCACAGGACCCGGATCTGCAGGAGACCGATCCCACCGGCAGCGACCACTCTCACCACTCTGCGGACGACCCCGACTGACCTGGCCCCTCTGGTGTCCAACCACCTGCAGCACCTGCGTCAGGTACAACCGTGCCAACCACCACCCCCACTCCTGCCACATCCCAGGAGACACCCAGGATCCCTGCCCCAACACCACAATGCAGCCAGGCTCGCCAGGAGGGACACGGTGTCCCGGGCACCCAGGAGGAGGCAGGCGACAACGCCAATGCCACCCCTCAGGGGTCCCGGAGACCCGATGTTCCCACAAGTGCAGGCCAGACGCAAGTGGGCAGGGGTGGTGGGAGTGGAGGACGGCGGAGGCGCGAGCCTGACCAGTTGGCTGGGGATCCGGTATTTTCCCATGTCCGTAACATCCTGGACTCATACCGGCAGGACACCACGGGCATGGCCCAGGTTGTGTCCGTCCTCGAGGGGATCAAGGTCCAGCAGGCCCAGCAACATGCGGAGCTAATAGTCTGTCTACAGGTACACCAACGGAGGATGGAGGACAGACAGGCTGAGCAAGTGACGGCGTCCCAGGGGATTCACGCTGAACTCCGTCGGATGGCCGACACCATGGCCGACCCTCCCTGTGCCAGAAGGCGGAGAACATCACCACCCACAGGGAGGGATCATGAGGAGGAGGAGGAAACATCCGACGGAGTATCCCAGACGTCGTCACGGCCTGCTGCTGAAGTTCCCCGCAGGAAGCCGGGTCGTCCACGGAAAGGACCGTGAGGGTGGCTGCTACATCACCATCTCCCAGGACACCTGGCCTGGCACCTGGCCCACTGGAGCAACAGCATCACAGCATCAAGAGACATTCTCTGCCACATGGCCCTGCTGGTCCAATGTTGACAAAGACTGTGGCATGGACTCTGAGGATTTCCAATGGCAAGGACACCAACTCCCCTACTGAACTTTGGATTCCCTAATCCCGGACAGCCCCTCACTTTGTCCCCCCCCCCCAATAATAAATCACACTATTAAGAGTAGATGCCTGCTGGTAGCATTATTACCTAACATGTGTCTTGTACAGTCTAAACATGCCTGAGTCATCTGTTCACTTCAACCATCCACACCCTGGGGCCTGAGTCTGGCACAGGACACATGGGTCACAGTTTATTAGGCAAGACAGACATGGAGCACCATACACACCCGTGATGGTCAGAACCAGCTGAGGGGGTGGCCGAACAACCGTGCTGACAGACACATTGAGTACAGCAACAGTCATGCGCAGAGGTCAGGGATCCTGGCCCGTGTCCTGGGGGGCACCCAGGTATGTGTAGACAGGTGGCAGAACCATGTCCTGCAAGCTTGAGTCCGGTGGATGCAGAGAATGGGGTCATGGACAACGTTGGATGCATGGGGATGGCACATGTCACAATACCCACACAGTCATGGACATCATGCCCAATACACAGTCTCAGCACACACACACAGCTTGCATCTTGCCACTCGACACATTGACACATAGCCACAATCAAGGAATACCATGCCAGACATGCAGGATGCACCGTGCCAACACACCAGCATTGACTGAGAAGAGGCACCTTGGAGGCATAGGGACACCTTTATTAGTCATGTTTTTGGGATTGCAGAGGCAACTTGAAGTACACATGAACACATCATGTGGAGTAACATGTGGCTCCAACACTGGCACCCCCCTTCTGCAGCACAAATGCGTGATAGCCATGGAACTGGCACACAAGCGTCGGCTAACAGCTAAACACCCACAGCTGCTCACGGAGAGCCTGCCATACACCATACATCCGCTGATGTGGAAGTCCCACGCCATGTCAAGACAATGTTAACCGTATGTGTCCGAGGGCAGTGTCACACACATTGATGCCATCATCACAATCCACTATCCCATCACTGATGACTGACAACCAGGCAGCCCATCTATTCAGGTGTACCCAGCTGCATGTCGTGTCCCATGGGGATGCCACATGTCTGCAGAGGAACCAAACCCCGACCGGGGCAGTGTGCACACATCGTGAACAACTGCCACACCCAATACACCCCAGATGCATCCCTTACCCCATGGAGACTTCCAAACGTGTCCGTGCCTGTAACGCTGAGTCAGCCCACGATGTCATGTCCATGAGGAATAGCAGTGCCACAACAATGCAACCAGCAAACGGCATGCGCAGGTACCTGGGGAAGAGAGACACACAAGAAGTCAGCCACAAAAAGCACAGCCACTTGCATGTGCAGTTACTCGACACATGTATGGATGACAACATGCTAGGTCACAATTATGACTGGGGAAATACTACCATCACTGCCACCATCACTCCAGTGACACACCCACACACACACCTCTGACCCACGTGCCATACATGCAGGTGGAGACACACATCACAACGCATGCCACACGGGGACCAATGCGTGCACACTCAGACCCTGGTACTCACCACTAAGCAAAGAAGTCGCGTATGAGCCGAGTCCGGATGTCCTCTTGCGGCTCCACATCCTCCACATCACTAGCCCCATTGCCAAGCCCTTCGTCCTCCACGGGTGGATGGTCCTCGTCATGTTGATTCAGGATGAGTGGCACAGCTCTTTCAACTGCCATGTTGTGCAGCATGCAGCAGACCATGAAGATCTTGCAGACCTTCGCCGGGGCATAAGGGAGTGCACCGCCGGTCTTGTGGAGGCACCGGAATCGGCTCTTCAGCATGCCAAACGTCCTCTCTATCACTCGCCTTGTCCGGCCATGGGCGGTGTTATAGCGGAGCTGGGCCGGCGTGATGGGGTTGCGGAGAGGTGTCAGCAGCCAAGGCATGTTGGGATAGCCAGCGTCCCCTACATGGGAAGCACATGGACATCGTTAGAACTGGTGTAGCGGTCGTGCTGGTCGGCTATACAGAATACAGGACAGACAGACTGTACCCACCAACAACACATGCCCGTTCGTTGCGCAGCTGCATCATCATATCAGGCATCCCGCTACGCCTCATGATGTAGGCATCGTGTGCTGATCCTGGGAAACGAGCACAGACGTGAAATCACCATATTGGACAGACACACCACAAGGGCATTGATGGAGTGGTAGTGCTTCCGATTGCGGTACGACACCTCCCGTGCGTGTGGTGGTACCAAACCTACATGTGTCCCATCTATGGACCCAATGACATGGGGCATCCCTCCCAGGGCATAGAATCCACGCTTGACCTCAGTCATCTGTTCAGGGGTTGGGAACTTGATGAAGTCATCCAGGTGAATCAACATGGCCTCCAAGAAATCATGCAGCACACCGCTGAACATGCTCTGGGACATGCCACCAACATGAGCTATGGTATTTTGGAAGGTACCTGTGGCCAGAAAATGTAGGGCAGCCATTACCTTCAGCTGGGGTGTCAGTGCCGTAGGATACCTGTGCTGCGGTTGCAGGTGTGGTGCCAGTCTCGCCGTCAGCTCCAGAATCAACGGTTGGGTGAAGCGGTAGAGCCGGATCCTGTCATTCTCCTGCATGGTAGCCAAGTCTGGAATTCTTCGGGCAACAGGAGGCGCTCTGCAGTAATTTGGAAGTGACAAGGAAGAGTGAGTGCACTACGAGAACAACTCATGTCTACTGAGCACATGTAAATCTGGCAATACACACATACCACATAGGGAGTCAGGCATGTGCTACATGCCCAGGACACGTATGGATGCAAGGTGACACTCCTTCCAAGACCCAGCTACACACGGTGATTGAGAACCTCCCCATGCCACGCCATGGAAATAGCTGTGTCCCAGTGCAAGTGCACTGCCCGACGCAAGACAGGAGTGACATACATCCACACATCAGCAGAAGTGTGATGCCGATTGCAGAGACTGGTAGCGGGACACTGGAGCCACAGGTCACATGACATTACACTAGTCCAGCCCACACACCTTGCCATGAAGGTGCACATGTCATGACTCACCACACATTCCTTGTGAGTTTGCTGACATGGCCTTGTCACGCTACTCCGTGTCCCATGCATACATGTGCACCTCACATCCGATAACACATGTGGCATGGTGTTGGGAACAGTGTGCAATGACAATCTACACACAGCCACATGTTGGTTGCTGCAACGGCTGCAGCTTTTGAGGGTGCTACAACATCAACCTGATGTAAATCCCGGACACATATATGACATAGTCACATTGTGCACTGTGGGTAGTGACAAGTCATGTGTCATGACCCCTGTACCGGGCATCATGGGACACTTCCGTGTGTTGGTGTCCGTGCCATGCCAGTGACGCTCACCCCAAGTGCGCAGTCCCACATGCACACATGTCAAAGGAGTCAAGGGCATGCCTGGCACACATTGCACCCTCACACAGTACACATGTACACATCTCATCATACATCTGGTGCCTTCTCCACTCAGGAGGCATGTTCCACATCACAGCCTGTGACACCTGTGCCCCACACATGTAGTAATGCACAGACGATGCCTTGATGTCCATTCCTGGACAAGTATGTCCATCCATGGACAAGTATGTCCGCCCTATTCCTACATGTGTGTCGCCTATCACCACAGTGATGTGTAAAAACCGCCGTACTGCTGCTGAGAGGGCCTGTGCATGTTCCCAAATCACTGTGGGAGTGCTGCCGTATGTGTACCCATCGTGATGGCGAGCGTACAGGCATTTGTACGGTCCGTAGCACTACGGGTACGCATACGCGTGCAGACCCATAGTGATAGTGAGCGTAGATGCGTGTGTACGGCCCTATCACTATGGGTCTGCACGCGTATGCGTACCCGTAGTGGTACGGACCGTACACTCGCATCTACGCTCACTATCACTATGGGTCTGCACGCGTATGCGTACCCGTAGTGGTACGGACCGTACACTCGCATCTACGCTCACTATCACTATGGGTCTGCACGCGTATGCGTACCCGTAGTGGTACGGACCGTACACTCGCATCTACGCTCACTATCACTATGGGTCTGCACGCGTATGCGTACCCGTAGTGGTACGGACCGTACACTCGCATCTACGCTCACTATCACTATGGGTCTGCACGCGTATGCGTATCCGTAGTGTTACGGACCGTACACACGCATGTACGCTCACTATCACTATGGGTCTGCACGCGTATGCGTACCCGTAGTGGTACGGACCGTACACTCGCATGTACGCTCACTATCACTAGGAGTACGCATACGCGTGCAGACCCATAGTGATATAGAGCGTACATGCGTGTGTACGGTCCGTAACACTACGGGTACGCATACGCGTGCAGACCCATAGTGATAGAGAGCGTACATGCGTGTGTACGGTCCGTAACACTACGGGTACGCATACGCGTGCAGACCCATAGTGATGGAGAGCGTAGGCATGCATGTACGGGCCGTTGCCATGCATTTGGGGTGCCCTAGGGCCCCGAAACGCACCGTACCTGTGTGTGATGCTCCAAATTACATAGGGGACAAGTATTAAGGCCTACATGCATGCTGGTTGTCATGGAGACCAAGTTCAAAATTCGAAATTGTTCTGGAAGGTGCACAGCAGAAGTCAGTTGGAATTCTTCTACTTTGTTGCAATGTGTTTGTGGGGCTGACATCATGCAGGAGAGTGAAACCGATAGAGAACCCACAGACTGCTAGGTTTGAAGGGATTGGTGGAAACATAGGATGCAAATGTGAGTGACCAATCACTCTGTACTCCTGTGCATGAGACTGGGCAGAAGGGCACATATAAGGCAGCCAGGTCCCATGAGGGAGCACTTGCCTGCACATCTTTGCATTCGTCGACCCAGCTGCTGCTACTGATTCCCTGGAACCATGTCAAGGGCTGTGGAGAGGACACAGCCATTCACCCTGGAGGAGAACATGGCTCTGCTGGATGTGATCCTCCCACAGTACTCCATGCTGTATGGGCGACCAGGGTATCAGGTGAGTGCATAGGCCACTGCCACAGACTGTCCCTATGTTGTGACTGTGACTTCTGCCATTGCGTCCAGGTGTAACACACATGCCATGTACTGTCGGGGGGTCCCGGGGGGGGGTGCCTGATGTCTCCCAGCAGTGCCCTGAGACAGGAGGGGTGGGGGCCTATCACTCCCAGCAGTGCCCTGAGACAGGAGGGGTGGGGGCCTATCACTCCCAGCAGTGCCCTGAGACAGGAGGGGTGGGGGCCTATCACTCACAGCAGTGCCCTGAGACAGGAGGGGTGGGGGCCTATCACTCCCAGCAGTGCCCTGAGACAGGAGGGGTGGGGGCCTATCACTCCCAGCAGTGCCCTGAGACAGGAGGGGTGGGTGTGATGCACAGTGTGAGCCTTGATCATTGATTGTGACATTGCCATCATTCCACCTGTGTACCCACTGTGGCACGTACTGCTTTTTCCCTCACCAGGGGATGATGTCCCTATGACAAAGGTGCAATGCGTTGGCTGCATGACATGCCTTGTTGTAACCAGCTAATTTGTACCCATATGTCTCTCTGTGACATGTGGCTGGTGTATTGATGTGGTGTCACTTGTTCCTCCTCACAGGTAGGCGCCACTGCCAAGGAGCAGATCTGGCTGACCGCCGTCAGTGCCGTGAGGGGTGTGGATGGTCGGAGGCGGAGCCTGCCCCAGGTGAGAAAACGCTGGCAGGATATCCGGTGCTGGACGCGGAGGATTGCACGGCTCCTGCTGGGGGACTCACCTGAGAGCCACAAGAACCGCGGCCGCCGCCGTCTGAGCCACCTCCACAGGCGTGTGCTGCCGGTGGTCTTTCCAGACCTGGAGAGGCGCTTACAGGCGATGCAGCCGCCGGAAGGGGGTAGGTACATGTGTGTTCGTTGTGTGTCACCGGCATTTGTAAGGGCACAGTAGCATGAATTAACTGGCAGAGTTTAAAGGTGCTGTGCAGATCCTGTTTGCCCCAGTATAGCGCTGTGCCCCTGCCACCCTTCCCCTCCTTGCAATGTGTTCCCTGGTCTGTGTGTAGTCACTCCTTCACAAGGTGATGTAGGCTGGCGCTTTGTCCACGAGAACAATGACTGTAGCATCATGTGTGGGGGTGGTGTGTAACAGGTTGTGGGACCTTGCCTGTGCACTGTCAAGTTCACTGCATGTGGGTTCCATGTCAGTTGGCACTGATGCTGACTCCAGACATGGGAGTTGGTCTCTCATGTGTCATGCCTTACAGCGCGCATGTCCTATGTAGTGGCCTGTGACATGATGTGCATGAGTGTGCGATACACATAGTGCAGGGATGGTGACGTGTGTTGCAGTCATTACCATTCAGTAGCATGTAGTTGCGTGCCCACTACTGTCCCCTGGGGCACCTTTTCCTCAGTGGTGTATGTGTCATCATAAACGTGGACAATCTCAGTGTCTACAGCGTAGGTTGTGCTCTGTGCCATTGTCCCCTGTCACCATGTATATAGACGTGCTATTTTGTACAGGTGTCCACTGTGCAGCCTGACCTGATTGTCCTTCTACATACTCACAGTTGCCAGTGCCTGTGTGTCTTGTTATACTCATCTGAGGATGGGCACTGGTACCTCATTATTTGTACAGGCGCACCTTGGCTGTTTGGCGTACACTCTTGCTTTTTGCCTGCCCCTGTGTGTATCAGCCAGACTATGAGATGTTGGTGCCACCTGTGTCTCAACAATATGCCTCGTGTAGGGTCTTGTTGGTGCGGGCAATGCCTATGTGTCAAATCCTGATTTCTACTTGCTGGGTCTGGGCAGTGTGTGATGTGTCTGGACACACACGCAATGTGCAGTGACCGAGTCATGTTGGGCATGTTTTCAGCATTACCTATGCAGCATGTGTCTCAAGTTCATGGATATGGTCCCTGGTCATCGGTATTTTCGCCAACGCTGTGTGGTGCAGATGCAGTGCAGGATTGTCCCCAGGGCCTGGGTGCTATGTCAGACTCCGTTTCCTGTGTTTAGCTATTGTCTCATGCTCTCCATGGTATTTCAGTGGCATGGTGGCTCAACCAACTGTGTGTTTCATGCCCTACATCGGTACCTTGTTTAGTAGATGTTAGGGATCTTCCTTTTCAGGCTATGCAGTGTTACCTATGTCGATTGTACTCATGTGACTGATGTGTACAGCTGTCTGATTAATTTCTGTCTCTCCACCCTGCCCACAGCATCGTCGGGGGACACAGAGGGAGACATGGACACAGGCAAGGCGGAGGGCCCGAGCACCAGTGCCAGCCGTGACATCGGGGCTGGCACATCGAGTGGGACAGAGGTGGAGGATAGTGCGGCCAAGGACCTGTCGACTGGCACGTCAGAATACGAAGCTGACAGGTCCGAGGAGGATGTCTCCGAGTGGGCGGTGGCTGCACCAGCAGCTGACAGCGGAACAACACCTCGCACCGCCCCCTCAGTTCCCACCAGCCGCCTCCCACTTGCTCGTGTCCCTTCCCAGCGTGCCCGGTCACAGCATGTCTCCTTCCTGCCAGGCACCGCACCCCCTGCCCCTGTCTCCACTGCTGCCGCCAATGCAGAGTCTGTGGACATCCAGCGGCAACTGCAGGTTGGTCAGGCTGCGATCCTTAATGTCCTCCATGCTCACGGCAAAACCCTCACCAACATCGAGGCTTTCTTGGAGGGCATTCATTCATCGCAGGCTGACCAACGCAACTTGCTGAGGTCCATCGACTCCACACTGACTGCAGCAGTGGGTCTCCTGCAGCGCGACCTCCCCCCACCTACCCCTGCCCCATCCACACTTCCCACTCCCATGCCTGTCCCACGTACACCCAGACGTCGGCATGCACCCACATCAACGGACACGGGCACCACACCAGCAGGGAAGGTCCACCGCACTCCTCCTGACACGCACACACAGGGTGAGGTAGGCACACCCACTGGGTCGGGGGGCAAACGTGTGACACGCAGCCATAGTGGGAGTCCGCATTCCACCCAGTCCACTCCCTCCAAATCCCCTCCCCTCAGCTCTCCTGGCCACATCTCCCCCAAGGACTCCTTCATGGCCGCTCTGTCCCTGAGCCCCACAGTTACACCACCACGCAAGCGGTCAAGGAGGTCCCCGGTCAGGGTGGTTGAGTCTCCCCCCCTGTCTCCACCCTCCCCCGGTGGCGCTGCGACCCATCCCTCTGACCCCCCCCCCTCCTTGGGGCCTGAGGTCCCTTCGGGTGCAGGGGACTCCCTGGAGGACCTTGCAAAGGTGTGTAGTGCCATCCTGGCCTCCGCCTTTGGCACTGACCCACCCCCTGTGGTGGAGTCCTCCATCCCTGCACCCACAACGCCGCCCCTTTGCCCTGATGTCCCTGCGGTGCCTGTTGCTTCCCCCCCCCCTGATGCCCTCACCAGTGTGGAAGACAATGCCATTTGACTGTGTAGGCAAGGTAGGGGACACGCATCCCACTGTGTCCCCCATCCAGCTGAGAATCATTGACTGCCCTATGGGCTTTGTGAAGATTGAACTGCCTGCGATCCACGGACATTGTGCTCATGCTGAATAAAGCTTAATTTTGTTTTCATTATCACACTACTGCTATGCTGGTATTGGTGTTGGTGGGGCTGCTACATGGTTTTTGGTGGTGTGTAAGGGTTTGGGTGTGTGGGATATGTAGTAGTGTACTGCTCATTGGTGGGACTCTGGGATCTGTGTGCCATCACAAGGTGTTGGCTAACTTTCTTTGTTCATGTAAGCAGTTACTGCATGGTGCACTTGTCCCAGGGTGTATTCCTTCCTCTGTGTACCCAGCTTTCTTCCCTGCAGGGTGTTCCCAATGTTTAGCGCAGAGCTGTCTCTACATGAGCTGTGTGTGTGACGGAGCCCTTCTACTTTGGCCATGCATGCAGGGCCATGTCTCCACCTGCAACAATCGTGGCATCCTTGATGATCACTGTACTTGTGTGTGGAGTCTGTTGACATGAGTTCATGGGGACATGTTCCCTTGTAGCCAGTATGCATGTGGATAATTCTGGCCTCACACACATGTGTTACACCCCTCCTGTCTCAGGGCACTGGTGGGAGGACTCCACACCCACCCCACCTGTCTCAGGGCACTGCTGGGAGTGATAGGCACCCACCCCTCCTGTCTCAGGGCACTGCTGGGAGGACTCTGCACACACCCCTCCTGTCTCAGGGCACTGCTGGGAGTGATAGGCACCCACCCCTCCTGTCTCAGGGCACTGCTGGGAGGACTCTGCACACACCCCTCCTGTCTCAGGGCACTGCTGGGAGTGATAGGCACCCACCCCTCCTGTCTCAGGGCACTGCTGGGAGGACTCTGCACACACCCCTCCTGTCTCAGGGCACTGCTGGGAGTGATAGGCACCCACCCCTCCTGTCTCAGGGCACTGCTGGGAGGACTCTGCACACACCCCTCCTGTCTCAGGGCACTGCTGGGAGGACTCCACACCCACGCCTCCTGTCTCTGGGCACAGCTGGGAGGACTCCACACCCACCCCTCCTGTCTCAGGGCACTGCTGGGAGTGATAGGCACCCACCCCTCCTGTCTCAGGGCACTGCTGGGAGTGATAGGCAACCACCCCTCCTGTCTCAGGGCACTGCTGGGTGGACTCTGCACACACACCTCCGATTTCAGGATATGTACGCTTGGCACATACACGGTGGGGGTACGCTCAATGCATTCGAGGTGAGGGTAAGAGTCTACTTACACTGGTGTGGTGGGGGTACGCTCCATGCATACGCGGGTGAGGGTACGGGTCGAACTTACACTGTTGGGGTGGGGGTACGCTCCGTACGTCCGCGGGTGGGGGTATGGGTCGTACTTACACTGTTGGCATGGGGGGTACGCTCCTTGCATACGCGGGTGGGGGTACGGGTCGTACTTACACTGTTGGGCTGGGGGGTACGCTCCTTGCATTCGCGGGTGGGGGTACGGGTCGTACTTACACTGTTGGGCTGGGGGGTACGCTCCTTGCATTCGCGGGTGGGGGTACGGGTCGTACTTACACTGTTGGGCTGGGGGGTACGCTCCTTGCATTCGCGGGTGGGGGTACGGGTCGTACTTACGCTGTTGGGCTGGGGGGTACGCTCCTTGCATTCGCGGGTGGGGGTACGGGTCGTACTTACGCTGTTGGGCTGGGGGTACGCTCCTTGCATTCGCGGGTGGGGGTACGGGTCGTACTTACACTGTTGGGCTGGGGGGTACGCTCCTTGCATTTGCGGGTGGGGGTACGGGTCGTACTTACGCTGTTGGGCTGGGGGGTACGCTCCTTGCATTCGCGGGTGGGGGTACGGGTCGTACTTACACTGTTGGGCTGGGGGGTACGCTCCTTGCATTCGCGGGTGAGGGTACGGGTTGAACTTACGCTGTTGGGCTGGGGGGTACGCTCCTTGCATTCGCGGGTGGGGGTACGGGTCGTACTTACACTGTTGGGCTGGGGGGTACGCTCCTTGCATTCGCGGGTGAGGGTACGGGTTGAACTTACGCTGTTGGGCTGGGGGGTACGCTCCTTGCATTCGCGGGTGGGGGTACGGGTCGTACTTACACTGTTGGGCTGGGGGGTACGCTCCTTGCATTTGCGGGTGGGGGTACGGGTCGTACTTACGCTGTTGGGCTGGGGGGTACGCTCCTTGCATTCGCGGGTGGGGGTACGGGTCGTACTTACACTGTTGGGCTGGGGGGTACGCTCCTTGCATTCGCGGGTGAGGGTACGGGTTGAACTTACGCTGTTGGGCTGGGGGGTACGCTCCTTGCATTCGCGGGTGGGGGTACGGGTCGTACTTACACTGTTGGGCTGGGGGGTACGCTCCTTGCATTCGCGGGTGGGGGTACGGGTTGTACTTACACTGTTGGGGTGGGGGTACGGTCCGTGAGTCCGCGGGTGGGGGTTCGAGTCATACTTACACTGTTGGCATGGGGGTACGCTCCATGCATACGCGGGTGAGGGTACGGGTCGAACTTACATTGTTGGGGTGGGGGTACGGTCCGTGAGTCCGCGGGTGGGGGTTCGAGTCGTACTTACACTGTTGGCATGGGGGGTACGCTCCATGCATACGCGGGTGAGGGTACGGGTCTAACTTACACTGTTGGGGTGGGGGTACGCTCCGTACGTCCGCGGGTGGGAGTACGGGTCGTACTAACACTGTTGGCATGGGGGGTACGCTCCTTGCATACGCGGGTGGGGGTACGGGTCGTACTTACACTGTTGGGCTGGGGGGTACGCTCCTTGCATACGCGGGTGAGGGTTTGTGTCGTACTTGCACTGTTGGCATGGGGGGTACGCTCCATGCATACGCGGGTGGGGGTACGGGTCGTACTTGCACTGTTGGGCTGGGGGGTACGCTCCTTGCATACGGGGTGGGGGTAGGGTCCGTACATATCCGTCCCCACGCTATGTGATGTTTGTGCGGCCCGTACCCAGGCCTTTGCCACGTGGGTGCGATCCGTCCTGCCATTGTTGGGGTGACGTGTGTGGGCGTGGTCCGACTCGTACCCACGCTCTTCAGGCGTGGGTACGGGACGTACCTGTCTGGTTGTGTTGCCGGTTCGCGTGGTGACGGACTTCCGTTGTGGCGGTCGCTGGCTTATCAGGACACGCCCCCACCCCCTCGTGGTGACCAGGGCATGGGAGTCAGGTATGTCCAGGCCATGTGTGGTGTGTGACTTATGTGGTTGTTTTGTGGCCTGCCCTGGTCGTGCCACCCCCACCCCACCCCACTTTCCCCCCTCCCTTAGTTATTCTGACCTTCTGCGGCGTCTGCGTCGTAACCTGTAGAGGAGGTGTACTGCTATGAGGGCAGGGATGACTCGTAGGTTCGGGTCCATGTCTGTCCGTCGCGTACTGGTACTCCTTGCTCGCGTCGTCCTGTCGCGTACGGGTCCTCCTTGATCGCGTCGTCCTGTCGCGTACGGGTCCTCCTTGGTGGCGTCGTCCTGTGTGTCCGTCACGTACTGGTCCTCCTTGTTCGCGTCGTCATCTGTCCGTCGCGTACTGGTGGTCCTTGTTCGCGTCGTCCTGATTTCCCGGCAGTTTTTGGCTGCCGCAAAATATTCACCGTGCGGGGTGACGTCGGTGCGAATCGTGATTCCTGGGTCGTGAATGGCTGGCTGCGAGCGTCCCGACGTCAGGTCGGCGCTTTCCCGGATCGCATTGGTAGGTGTTTTTTTGTTCGGTCGGGCTTTTTTACGATTCGTACGGTAATGGTGTACCCGTGCGAATCGTAATTCCTTGTTTGTGAAAATTGACGACCGGGTACGCGTCGGGCGGAGATTGTGCTCCGTCCGACGGTTCGTACCCGGTTTTTGCAGGATCGTGATCGGCACCTAGATCTTTGGGAACCAGGGCATCAATGTAATCATGCACTATCTCTGTGGGGGCTTGAAAATGACTATCACAGCACACTACCTCTGATAGCTCTAGAACATTTCATATGCCATATCGTGGGGACTATTATTGTACAGCCATGCCAAGACAATGGTGGAGTTGATGCAAAAAAAGGTAATCTCAACTTGGCTTTCCCATCTGACCACAATACATACTCTTTGTCATTTAAAGGGATTTAACTGTTCACTATTTCCTTATCCCTTAATGTTTGTAAGAAGTCAGCAATACACCAAATATCTGAAAATGCCTTTCCGTGGACTGTATATAGTATATTTTTCTACTGAGAACTGCATTCTCAAAATCCATCTGGTGGATGCTCCTAAGACACAAAGAGATATTCATATATCTCTAAACTATCATGTAATATAGGTAAAGCAGAGAAAAACAACAGTTAGCCAATTGTTTGTGAATGTATTCAATCAGAAATGATAATTATTGAGTAAGTCCCCGCAAGGATAGTAAGACATGTTCAAGTCCCCACAAAGATGGTTCTGTGCGCGCGATTAAATAACAATTAAATATATTTGCTGATTTGAAGCAGGATCCTATATAATGAATTTTTTCTTAACCTTTTTCTGTTATTGGTATGTTTTTAAAACATTGGGAAAGGTTAGTCCCCACAAGGCAGGTGTTCACACATAGTCCCCACAAGGATGGTAACACGTGTATGCGTGTTTTAGTGTTTGTGTGTTAGTGTGTTAGTGTTAGAGTGTTACAGTGTTTTAGTGTTAGAGTGTGTTTTAGTGCTTTAGAGTGTTTTAGAGTGTTCTAGAGTGTTTTAGTTTATTATTATTTTGGTGTTTTATTGTTTTATTGTTTTAGTGTTTTATTGTTTTAGTGTTTTAGTGTTTTAGTGTTTTATTGTTTTAGTGTTTTAGTGTTTTAGTGTGTTAGTGTTTTATTGTTTTAGTGTTTCATTGTTTTAGTGTTTTATTGTTTGTGCTTTAGTGTTTCAGTGTTTTATTGTTTTAGTGTGTTATTGTTTTATTGTTTTATTGTTTTAGAGTGGGTTTTAGTGCTTTAGAGTGTTTTAGAGTGTTTCAGTGTTTCAGTGTTTTAGTGTGTTTTAGTGTTTTAGTGTGTTAGTGTTAGTGTTTTATTGTTTTAGTGTTTTAGAGTGTTAGAGCGTGTTTTAGTGTGTTAGTTTTAGAGTGGTTTAGTGTTAGAGTGTTTTAGTGTGTTTCAGTGTTTTATTGGTTTGTTTTATTGTTTTAGTGTTTTATTGTTTTATTGTTTTAGAGTGTTAGTGTGTTTTAGTGTGTTAGTGTGTTAGAGTGTGTTTTAGTGTTAGAGTGTTTTAGAGTGTTTCCGTGTTTTAGAGTGTTTCAGTGTTTCAGTGTTTTAGTGTTTTATTGTTTTATTGTTTTACTGGTTTATTTTTTTTAGTGTGTTTGTGTTTTAGTGTGTTAGTGTGTTAGTGTTTTAGTGTGTTAGTGTTTTAGTATTTTATTGTTTTAGTGTTTTATTGTTTTAGAGTGTTAGTGTGTTTTAGTGTTTTAGTGTGTTAGTGTGTTTTAGTGTTTTAGTGTGTTAGTGTGTTAGTGTAAGAGTGTTAGTGTTTTAGTGTTAGTGTGTTTTAGTGTTTTAGTGTGTTAGAGTGTTTTAGTGTGTTTTAGTGTTTTAGTGTGTTAGTGTTAGTGTTTTATTGTTTTAGTGTTTTAGAGTGTTAGAGTGTGTTTTAGTGTGTTAGTTTGAGAGTGGTTTAGTGTTAGTGTTTTAGTGTTAGAGTGTTTTAGAGTGTTTCAGTGTTTTAGTGTTTCAGTGTTTTAGTGTTTTATTGTTTTAGTGTTTTATTGTTTTAGTGTTTTAGTGTGTTAGTGTTTTAGTGTGTTAGTGTTTTAGTGTGTTATTGTTTTAGTGTGTTATTGTTTTAGTGTGTTAGAGTGTTTTAGTGTTTTAGTGTGTTAGTGTTAGTGTTTTATTGTTTGTGTGTTAGAGTGTGTTTTAGTGTGTTAGTTTTAGAGTGGTTTAGTGTTAGTGTTTTAGTGTTAGAGTGTTTTAGAGTGTTTCAGTGTTTTAGTGTTTCAGTGTTTTAGTGTTTTATTGTTTTAGTGTTTTATTGTTTTAGTGTTTTAGTGTGTTAGTGTTTTAGTGTGTTAGTGTTTTAGTGTGTTAGTGTTTTAGTGTGTTATTGTTTTAGAGTGTTAGTGTGTTTTAGTGTTTTAGTGTGTTAGTCTGTTAGTGTGTTTTAGTGTTTTAGTGTGTTAGTGTGTTAGTGTAAGAGTGTTACGGTGTTTTAGTGTTAGAGTGTGTTTTAGTGCTTTAGAGTGTTTTAGAGTGTTTTAGAGTGTTTTAGAGTGTTTCAGTGTTTGTGTTTTAGTGTTAGAGTGTTTTAGTGTGTTTTAGTGTGTTTCAGTGTTTTATTGGTTTGTTTTATTGTTTTAGTGTTTTATTGTTTTATTGTTTGAGTGTTAGTGTGTTTTAGTGTGTTAGTGTGTTAGAGTGTGTTTTAGTGTTAGAGTGTTTTAGAGTGTTTCCGTGTTTAAGAGTGTTTCAGTGTTTTAGTGGTTTATTGTTTTAGTGTGTTAGTGTTTTAGTGTGTTAGTGTGTTTTAGTGTGTTAGTGTGTTAGTGTGTTAGTGTAAGAGTGTTAGTGTTTTAGTGTTAGTGTGTTTTAGTGTGTTAGTGTGTTTTAGTGTGTTAGTGTTTTAGTGTGTTAGTGTTTTAGTATTTTATTGTTTTAGTGTTTTAGTGTGTTAGTCTGTTAGTGTGTTTTAGTGTTTTAGTGTGTTAGTGTGTTAGTGTAAGAGTGTTACGGTGTTTTAGTGTTAGAGTGTGTTTTAGTGCTTTAGAGTGTTTTAGAGTGTTTTAGAGTGTTTCAGTGTTTCAGTGTTTCAGTGTTTCAGTGTTTTAGTGTTAGTGTGTTTTAGTGTTAGTGTTTTAGTGTTAGAGTGTTTTAGTGTGTTTTAGTGTGTTTCAGTGTTTTATTGGTTTGTTTTATTGTTTTAGTGTTTTATTGTTTTATTGTTTTAGAGTGTTAGTGTGTTTTAGTGTGTTAGTGTGTTAGTGTGTTAGAGTGTGTTTTAGTGTTAGAGTGTTTTAGAGTGTTTCCGTGTTTTAGAGTGTTTCAGTGTTTTAGTGTTTTATTGTTTTATTGTTTTAGTGGTTTATTGTTTTAGTGTGTTAGTGTTTTAGTGTGTTAGTGTGTTAGTGTTTTATTGTTTTAGTGGTTTATTTTTTTAGTGTGTTAGTGTTTTAGTGTGTTAGTGTGTTTTAGTGTGTTAGTGTGTTAGTGTGTTAGTGTGTTAGTGTGTTAGTGTAAGAGTGTTAGTGTTTTAGTGTTAGTGTGTTTTAGTGTGTTAGTGTGTTTTAGTGTGTTAGTGTTTTAGTGTGTTAGTGTTTTAGTATTTTATTGTTTTAGTGTTTTATTGTTTTAGAGTGTTAGTGTGTTTTAGTGTTTTAGTGTGTTAGTGTGTTTTAGTGTTTTAGTGTGTTAGTGTAAGAGTGTTAGTGTTTTAGTGTTAGTGTGTTTTAGTGTTTTAGTGTGTTTTAGTGTTTTAGTGTGTTAGTGTGTTTTAGTGTTTTAGTGTTTTAGTGTGTTAGTGTGTTAGTGTAAGAGTGTTACGGTGTTTTAGTGTTAGAGTGTGTTTTAGTGCTTTAGAGTGTTTTAGAGTGTTTTAGTGTGTTTTAGTGTGTTTCAGTGTTTTATTGGTTTGTTTTATTGTTTTAGTGTTTTATTGTTTTATTGTTTTAGAGTGTTAGTGTGTGTTAGTGTGTTAGTGTGTTAGTGTGTTTTAGTGTTAGAGTGTTTTAGAGTGTTTCCGTGTTTTAGAGTGTTTCAGTTTTTCAGTGTTTTAGTGTTTTATTGTTTTTTTGTTTTAGTGGTTTATTGTTTTAGTGTGTTAGTGTTTTAGTGTGTTAGTGTTTTATTGTTTTATTGTTTGTGTTTTATTGTTTTAGAGTGTTAGTGTGTTTTAGTGTTTTAGTGTTTTAGTGTGTTAGTGTGTTTTAGTGTTTTAGTGTGTTAGTGTGTTAGAGTGTGTTTTAGTGTGTTAGTTTTAGAGTGTTTCAGTGTTTTATTGTTTTATTGTTTTAGTGTTTTATTGTTTTATTGTTTTATTGTTTTAGAGTGGGTTTTAGTGCTTTAGAGTGTTTTAGAGTGTTTCAGTGTTTCAGTGTTTTATTGTTTTAGTGTTTTATTGGTTTAGTGTTTTATTGTTTTAGTGTATTAGTGTTTTATTGTTTTAGTGTTTTATTGTTTTAGAGTGTTAGTGTGATTTAGTGGTTTAGTGTGTTAGTGTTTTATTGTTTTAAAGTGTTAGTGTGTTTTAGTGTTTTAGTGTGTTAGTGTGTTTTAGGGTTTTAGTGTGTTAGTGTTAGTGTTTTATTGTTTTAGTGTTTTAGAGTGTTAGAGTGTGTTTTAGTGTGTTAGTTTTAGAGTGGTTTAGTGTTAGTGTTAGACGGCGACCTCAGAGGAGCCCGGAAAGGGGGTCCTGACTATCCTGAGACCCACCCTCAAAGTATCGTAGCCGGGTACTGGCGGGAGACTCCTCAGGGGGAGGAATCTCTCGTGTCTAGAATCGTACTTCTGGCACCACACGACACAGAAACACCACACCGTGCATTCTTAGGAATCAATCTTTTATCAATCAGGTTAGTACTACAAATATGTACAAGGAGAGCGCGGGCTCAATGAGTCTCGGAAGGGATAGGGGGTAGCGGGACAGTCTCTGGTAAAGGTTCAAGGCAGGGATGTATCCGGCGCACAGCTCACAATCCTCGAGCTGGGGGATAGGGTTGTAGTAGATGGGGTCCAGCGGGACCGTGGCAGTCTGTGAAGGCCGCGAGTCACTCAGCGGGCTCAAGTACAAGTTCGGAGGTCTTACGATCTTCGGGGAGCCGTGAGTCACTCAGCGGGGCTCAGGTACAAGTTCGGAGGTCTTACGATCTTCAGGGAGCCGCGAGTCACTCAGCAGGGCTCAGGTACAAGTTCGGAGGTCTTACGATCTTCAGGGAGCCGCGAGTCACTCAGCAGGGCTCAGGTACAAGTTCGGAGGTCTTACGATCTTCAGGGAGCCGCGAGTCACTCAGCAGGGCTCAGGTACAAGTTCGGAGGTCTTACGATCTTCAGGGAGCCGCGAGTCACTCAGCAGGGCTCAGGTGGTTCTAAGTTCCAGGAGCCGCGACCGCGTCAGCAGGCTCTCGTCGTTCCAGCGTCGAATCTGCCGGACAGTCCCAGAGCACCCCTTGTTATAGGTCGACCCCTCTTTGATGTCCGGAGTCTGTCCAGGCAGGGGTCTTGTCGCCTGGGGGTTGCTTGTCGAGGTTTCCTGCCATTGTCTTTTGATCCTTTCAGTGCCGGGTCGGGAGGAGTCCCAGACACCCAGCAGGTATGGAGCCAGCCCTCAGGGAGGCCGGAGGGCCGATCGAAACTCATCGTCCCAGGGGAGCTCAGAGGTGCGATAGAAACTGCTCCTCCCTCTCTCATCCCCTGGAAAGCGTGATGTCCTCCAGCCGGAGTGGCGCCGCTAGGCCCGGGTCGCGCTGGGGCTGGGCGGCCATCTTGGTGCCTGAAGTGGGCACGCGGGCCTGGGGTGGCCGAAAGGAGAGAGGCCAGGAACGAGGATGCCCGGGTCGGGTGCGTGCATTCTGGGAGGAAAGATCGTCTAGGCCGTGTGCTTGGGGCTGTAGGTACCAAGTTATGTGGTGCGGGGCAAGTAGGGCCACGCTTACGAGGACGGGTCCAACACGCGTCCCCCCCCAGCTGAAAGCCGGAGAGAACTGCCCATCATCTTGGGGGGTTCTCTTCGCTGAGGCGGAAGAACCGGGAGAGGCCGTCAGCGTTGGCGTGGTCCGTGCCAGGGCGATGTTCTACGGTGAAATCCATCCCCTGGAGGGAGATTGACCACCGCAGTAGCTTGGGGTTTTCTCCTCGCATCTGCATGAGCCATCGCAAGGGCCGATGGTCGGTTTGAACTTTGAAATGGGTGCCGAACAGGTAGGGGCGTAGTTTCTTGAGTGCCCAGACCACGGAAAAGGCTTCGCGCTCAATGGTGCTCCATCTCTGTTCTCTGGGCAACAGCCGCCGGCTGAGGAAGGCGATGGGCTGGTCTAGGCCTTGGTCATTCACCTGGGACAGGACGGCCCCAATGCCATGCTCGGAGGCGTCGGTTTGGACTACAAACTCTTTGGAGTAGTCGGGAGTCTGGAGGACGGGGGCCGTACACATGGCCTTCTTTAGGGCATCGAACGCCTCCTGGCAGGCAGTCGTCCACTGCACCTTCTTCGGCTGTTTTTTGGATGTGAGTTCTGTGAGGGGACCGGCGAGGCTACCATACCCCCGGATGAATCTTCGGTAGTAGCCAGTGAGGCCCAGAAAGGCTCGGACCTCTGTTTGGGTGGTGGGTGGTTCCCAGGCCAAGATGGCGTCGATCTTCGGCTGTAGAGGGGCGACCTGGCCGCTCCCGACCTTGTGCCCTAGGTAGACTACTGATCCTTGCCCAATCTGGCACTTGCTGGCTTTTACTGTGAGGCCTGCCTGGCGCAGGGCGGTTAGCACCTTCCGGAGGTGCTGGAGGTGCTCACTCCATTCGGAACTGAAAACGGCGATGTCGTCTAGATAGGCCGCGCTGAACTGTTCCAGCCCGGCCAGGACTCTGTTCACCAGTCGCTGGAAGGTGGCCGGGGCATTTTTCATTCCGAAGGGCATTACGCGGAAGCGGTAGTGCCCATCTGGGGTGGAGAAGGCGGACCGCTCCTTGGCTCCCTCGGTGAGCGCAATCTGCCAGTATCCGCAGGTGAGGTCGAAAGTGCTGAGGAACCGGGCGGCCCCGAGTCTGTCAATGAGCTCGTCGGCCCGTGGGATGGGGTGGGCATCGGCTCGGGTGACGTCATTGAGCCCCCGGTAGTCCACGCAGAGTCGGAGCTCGGGGGCGACCCCGGGGGCCGCTGCCTTCGGGACCAGGACCACGGGGCTGGCCCAGGGGCTGTCAGATGGCTCGATCACCCCCATGGTCAACATTTTTGAGACTTCAGCTTGAATGCAGGACCAGACCCGGTCAGGGACCCGGTATGCTCGGTGCCTCACCGGCGGGCTGTCCCCGGTGTCCACGTCATGGACACACCAGTCGGTGACTCGGGGGATAAGGGAGAAGAGGTCCGAAAATTGTCCTAGGAGCTGGCGGCAGTCCTCTTGTTGCTGGGCAGTGAGGGTTTGTGAGAGGTTCACTCCTTCCACGGAGCCATCCTGCTCCTTGACACACAGGAGGTCCGGGAGGGGATAGGACTCATCTTCGGCCCCGTCATCGATGGTCAGCAGGAGGCTCAGTTCTGTCCGCACGAAGTGAGGCTTTAGGCGGTTCACGTGAAGGACCCGAAGGGGATCCCGAGGCGACTGGACGTCCACCAAGTATGTGACTTGACTCTTCCGCTCAATCACCTTGTAGGGCCCGGTCCACCTGTCCTGGAGGGCGCCTGGCTTCACGGGGGCCATGACCCATACTTGCTGGCCCGGCTGGAACTCGACCAGAGTGGCATTCTGGTCGTACCAGCGCTTCATCTCTTCTTGGCTTGCCTCTAGGTTGGCCTCGGCCAGTGCTCGGAACTTCCTGGTCTGGTTCCGGAGGGTCAGAACATATTGGAACACATCTCGGGGGGTGGTCTGGGGTGCCGCCTCCCACCCTTCCTTAACCAAACTGAGGGGACCTCGGACGGGGTGTCCATAGAGCAACTCAAACGGGCTGAACCCTAGGGACTTCTGGGGGACCTCTCGGTAAGCGAACAAGAGGCAGGGGAGTAGGACGTCCCACTTACGCCGGAGGGGCTCTTCTAGGCCGGTGATCATCCCCTTCAGAGTCCTGTTAAACCTCTCTACTAGGCCGTTCCCTTGGGGATGGTACGGGGTGGTGAACTTATAGGACACTCCACATTGTTGCCACAGGGACGTCATGTACTTCGAGATGAAATTAGTGCCGCGATCGCTCACGACCTCGCGGGGAAAACCCACCCGGGAAAAGATGCCCATCAGGGCCCGGCCCACCACGGGGGCCGTGACGGTGCGTAGGGGGATAGCCTCCGGATAGCGGGTGGCGTGATCCACTAGGACCAGGATAAACCGGTGACCTTGGGAGGTGGGGGGGTCCAGGGGCCCCACGATGTCGATCCCAACTCGTTCGAAGGGGGTACTGACGACCGGGAAGGGTTGGAGGGGAGCCTTGTGCTTCCCCCCACTCTTCCCACTAGCTTGGCACGTGGGACAGGACTTGCAGTGGGCTTCTACGGCTGCTCTCATTCTAGGCCAGTAAAAATGGGTCACGAGACGGCTGTAGGTCTTGTCTTGACCCAGGTGGCCGGCGAGGGGGACGTCGTGGGCTAAGCCCAGGAGGAAGTCTCGGAAGCGGAGGGGTACCACCAGCACCCGTCCGGATCCCAGCTCCACTGACTTCTGCTCACTGTACAAAATGTTATTCTCCCAATAGACTCGGTGTGTCCCGGTTTGATCGCCTGCGGCTTGGCCCTCGGCCTGGCGCCGCAGTCCGACCAGGGAAGGACAAGTGGCTTGCTCCCGGCAAAACTCCTCCCGGGTGGGCCCGCCCTCGTGGCGCCATTGGGCCAATTCGGGTAGATCGCCCAACTCGGGGACCGGGGTGGTGTCGGACGGTGAGGGTTCGTCGCTGGCGACCGACCCTTCCGATGGGGGGACGGGAGAACCCTCGGCGGCTACTGTTCTGCCTTCTTCGGTCGGGGCGTTGTCGACTTCTCCCCGGGGGGGGAGTCGAGCTGACATGGATCGGGTGGTGGCGCACACCCACTCGGGGAGTCCCATCATTCCTAGGTGGGCCTTGCGCTCGACGTGCTTCCAGGGAGAACTCTCCAGGTCGTTCCCTAAGAGGCAGTCGACCGGCTGGGAGGTTCTTACGGCCACCCTTAGTTTACCTGTCACCCCACCCCACTCAAACGGCACCAGGGCTACCTGGCACAAACTCTCTCTATTATCTGCGGAAATCACCGGGCAAAAGACGTTGGGGAGGATCTGCTCTTCGGGGACCAAGTGCCTGAGGACACCGGTGATGCTGGCCCCGGTGTCCCGCAGGGCCTCTATTTGGTGGCCATTGATCTTGACGAGCTGCCCGTATTTCTTCGTGTTGGAGGGCAGGAGGCTACCAGGGACCATCTCTCTATCTCCCAGGGATACTAGGGCCATAGCTGCGGGTTCCCACTCTCCGGTTTCCTCAACCTCCTCCCCCAGAGCTATGTTGGATATCTGTCTCGCAGGGGTGATTTGGGTGGCCAAGGGGCACTCTGGGTCATTGGCGTAGTGCCCAGGCTTCTGGCAATGAAAACAAGTGACGGTTATCCGGTGTCCCCGTCTCCCGGGGGGTCCGGTTACTGGTGGGGGGGAGAATGGGAAAGGTGGAGGTTGGGTCTTTGGGGGGCTCGGCTGGGACTCTCGCTGCCCTCCCTGATTCCCTCCTCTCTGACGGGGTGGTCCCTGACTGGCTCGGGGGTATTCTCCTACCATACCCCGGGGGACCCGGGTGTTGGTCCAGCGGTCTGCTTCCACCGCCAGCTTCCTGGGATCGGTGAGTTTGCTGTCAAGCAGATGCTGGCGTAGTTCCACAAAGCAGTTCGCAGCCAGGTGTTCCCATAACATGAGGTCGGTGAGTTCCTCAAGGGTGGTGACTTTGCTGCCCTTGATCCACCCATCGAAGGCTCGACTGAAAAAGTTTACATACTCCACCCAGGTAGTGCCCGGGATCTTCCGGCAGTCCCGGAATCGCTGACGGTACATCTCGGGGGTGAGGCCGTACCTGGTGAGTAGAGCCTCTTTCATGTGGCTGTAGGAGGTCTGCAGAGAGATGGGTAGATCGAGCAGGGTGTCTCTTCCTTCGCTCAGAAACCGTCCCCACAACCCAGCCCCCCAGTCCTTCTGCGGGATCCGATGGGAGGTCATGGCGACCTCGTAGGCCCTGAACCATTGCTGAATGTCATCGTTTTTATAATATTCTTTGACCACGTCCTTGGGGATGTGGACCTTCTGCTCCGCTGGGGAGGCCGCCTCTCGGTTCCCCGGGGGCCTCCCTTCCTCGCTTTTGGCCTTGAGCTAGAGTTCCTTCAAGCTGCGTTCATGCTCTAGTTGGAGCTTCTTCCCTTCGTGTTCCCGTTGGAGCTTCTTCTCTTCTAGCTCGCCTTGCACGCGCATTTGCTCTACTGCTAGCTTTTTTTCCGCTAACTTTAATTCGCCTTCGATTTTGAGTTTAGCTAACTCGAGTTTGTGATTGCGGCTTCTCTATCTGTCCGCGGGTTCTTCCGGGGATAGGCCCCCGTCTGGTACGATCCCTCGCACCCGATTGCTGCTGCTTTCGTCTTGGGGGGGTTCGGCTTCATCGGGGCGCTCCCCTGTGCCTTCTGGGCGGGAGGCCCCGGCATCCACCCAGGCTTTCAGTGTTTTCTGCAAATCTTCTTTGGTGTTGAGACCGGTGGTAGCGATTTTAAGTTCTTTGCAGAATTGCTTTAGCTCTTTGTGCGTGTATTCTTCTAGTTGTTCTACCTGGAACACCCTGTTGGCATTGGTTTCTGCGGAGCTCATGGCCCTTCCTTCTGCCATCTTTGTCGGTAGTGCGTCCGTCGTTCACAGTACGATCTCTAGGTGATGGGCCCGAATCCCGTCGCTTGCCACCAATGTTAGACGGCGACCTCAGAGGAGCCCGGAAAGGGGGTCCTGACTACCCTGAGACCCACCCTCAAAGTATCGTAGCCGGGCACTGGCGGGAGACTCCTCAGGGGGAGTAATCTCGTGTCTAGAATCGTACTTCTGGCACCACACGACACAGAAACACCACACCGTGCGTTCTTAGGAATCAATCTTTTATCAATCAGGTTAGTACTGCAAATATGTACAAGGAGAGCGCGGGCTCAATGAGTCTCGGAAGGGATAGGGGGTAGCGGGACAGTCTCTGGTAAAGGTTCAAGGCAGGGACGTATCCGGCGCACAGCTCACAATCCTCGAGCTGGGGGATAGGGTTGTTGTAGATGGGGTCCAGCGGGACCGTGGCAGTCTGTGGAGGCCGCGAGTCACTCAGCGGGCTCAAGTACAAGTTCGGATGTCTTACGATCTTCGGGGAGCCGCGAGTCACTCAGCAGGGCTCAGGTACAAGTTCGGAGGTCTTACGATCTTCAGGGAGCCGCGAGTCACTCAGCAGGGCTCAGGTACAAGTTCGGAGGTCTTACGATCTTCAGGGAGCCGCGAGTCACTCAGCAGGGCTCAGGTACAAGTTCGGAGGTCTTACGATCTTCAGGGAGCCGCGAGTCACTCAGCAGGGCTCAGGTGGTTCTAAGTTCCAGGAGCCGCGACCGCGTCAGCAGGCTCTCGTCGTTCCAGCGTTGAATCTGCCGGACAGTCCCAGAGCACCCCTTGTTATAGGTCGACCCCTCTTTGATGTCCGGAGTCTGTCCAGGCAGGGGTCTTGTCGCCTGGGGGTTGCTTGTCGAGGTTTCCTGCCATTGTCTTTTGATCCTTTCAGTGCCGGGTCGGGAGGAGTCCCAGACACCCAGCAGGTATGGAGCCAGCCCTCAGGGAGGCCGGAGGGCCGATCGAAACTCATCGTCCCAGGGGAGCTCAGAGGTGCGATAGAAACTGCTCCTCCCTCTCTCATCCCCTGGAAAGCGTGATGTCCTCCAGCCGGAGTGGCGCCACTAGGCCCGGGTCGCGCTGGGGCCGGGCGGCCATCTTGGTGCCTGAAGTGGGCACGCGGGCCTGGGGTGGCCGAAAGGAGAGAGGCCAGGGACGAGGATACCCGGGTCGGGTGCGTGCATTCTGGGAGGAAAGATCGGCTAGGCCGTGTGCTTGGGGCTGTAGGTACCAAGTTATGTGGTGCGGGGGCAAGTAGGGCCACGCTTACGAGGCCGGGTCCAACAGTTAGTGTTTCAGTGTTTCAGTGTTTTAGTGTTTTAGTGTGTTAGTGTGTTAGTGTGTTAGTGTGTTAGTGTGTTTTAGTGTTTTAGTGTGTTAGTGTGTTAGTGTAAGAGTGTTACAGTGTTTTAGTGTTAGTGTGTTTTAGTGCTTTAGAGTGTTTTAGAGTGTTTTAGAGTGTTTTAGAGTTTCAGTGTTTCAGTGTTTTAGATTTAGAGTGTTTTAGTGTTAGTGTTTTAGTGTTAGTGTTTTAGTGTTAGTGTTTTAGTGTGTTTTAGTGTTTTAGTGTGTTAGTGTTTTATTGTTTTAGTGTTTTATTGTTTTACTGTTTTAGTGTTTTAGTGTTTTATTGTTTTAGCGGTTTAGTGTTTTATCGTTTTATTGTTCTAGTGTTTTATTGTTCTAGTGTTTTATTGTTTTATTGTTTTAGTGTTTTATTGTTTTAGTGTTTTAGTGTTTTAGTGTTTTATTGTTTTAGCGGTTTAGTGTTTTAGTGTTTTAGTGTTTTAGTGTTTTATTGTTTTAGAGTGTTAGTGTGTTTTAGTGTTTTAGTGTGTTAGTGTGTTTTAGTGTTTTAGTGTGTTAGTGTGTTAGTGTAAGAGTGTTACAGTGTAAGAGTGTTAGTGTGTTTTAGTGCTTTAGAGTGTTTTAGAGTGTTTCAGTGTTTTAGTGTTTTATTGTTTTAGTGTTTTATTGTTTTAGTGTTAGTGTGTTTTAGTGTTTTAGTGTGTTAGTGTTTTAGTGTGTTAGTGTTTTAGTGTGTTAGTGTGTTAGTGTGTTAGAGTGTGTTTTAGTGTTTTAGTGTGTTAGTGTGTTAGTGTAAGAGTGTTACAGTGTTTTGGTGTTAGAGTGTGTTTTAGTGCTTTAGAGTGTTTTAGAGTGTTTTAGAGTGTTTCAGTGTTTTATTGTTTTATTGTTCTAGTATTTTATTGTTCTAGTGGTTTACTGTTTTATTGTTTTATTGTTTTATTGTTTTATTGTTTTAGTGTTTTATTGTTTTATTGGTTTAGTGTTTTATTGTTTTAGTGTTTTATTGTTTTAGTGTGTTAGTGTTTTAGTGTTTTATTGTTTTAGTGTTTTATTGTTTTAGTGTGTTAGTGTGTTTTAGTGTTTTAGTGTGTTAGTGTGTTAGTGTGTTTTAGGGTTTTAGTGTGTTAGAGTGTGTTTTAGTGCTTTAGAGTGTTTTAGAGTGTTTTAGAGTGTTTTAGAGTGTTTTAGAGTGTTTTAGAGTGTTTTAGAGTGTTTCAGTGTTTCAGTGTTTCAGTGTTAGTGTTTTAGTGTTAGTGTTTTAGTGTTAGTGTTTTAGTGTGTTTTATTGTTTTAGTGTTTTAGTGTTTTAGTGTTTTAGTGTTTTAATTTTCTCAGTTTGCGTCAGCCAATCACGGCATTGCTTTTGGCACGTGGATTCGTGAATCCTCTGCAGTAGATCCGCCTCTCTAGATAAACGTAAATCTTTTTTCTTTAATAATTTCAAAACTACTGAACAGATTTATACCAAATTAAAAAAAGTGCTCTTTTTGGACTAGGATCTAGCTGTCATTCCAAATTTGGTGTAATTCTGTTTGGCGGTTCGGGCTGTAGTTGTGTCTAATATCCCTATGGGAAATTGCATGGGGAAAACATGTTTTGGAACCCCATTCCCCTTTTCTCTACCCCCTCTTGACGAATAACTCCAAAGCTTTCCAGACAGTGCCTGAAGAGATTGGCACACTAATTTTGGAAGTTTTGTCAAGATTTGCCAAACAGACCCATAGTTATTAACAGAAAATGCTTTTCTTATGGAAACTAGGTCCTAACTATAACCACCTACTGGTAACTACCAGTGGGTAATATATATAATTCTATCAATAGGTCTGTGTACAACATATAAAATGATTGCTCTGGGTTTTGTTTTGTTTTTATTTCTCTATTTCCAGTATATATTATGCAATTTTTTAAAAGTTTTTACTTCCTACCTTGTCCTTGATGAGTTCTTGCTGTGAATGTTAAATGTGAATATTTATATTTTGAATACATTTAACAGAACAATATTGCCACTAAGTTAGACATTACAGCATTAGACTGTGCTCAAATTAAAGCACCCCACCTCTCCAAACCAACTACCTAAAAACATTTTTAGCACCAAAAGATACTGTGCATCCACTGGTTCTAACTGCACAGATGAGCAATAACCCTGTTTGTTTTTTTAAATAAAGTGCTATTTTGCTGCTTATGCAAGCGGATCATTTTTTCATCTGAGACAAGCATGCCTGCCCAGGACAAGCTTGCCTAACAGCACAAGTGCCTCCGTCGGAAGTACCTATTTATTTTAGATCATTTCTTTGTAAGTTTTTCTCAATTTTGTATTTAAGGAGATGCTGTTTGTGTTTAACACCTCAATTTTATGTTTTTCTCCTACCCTTTGTAAAAAATAAATATATATCCCAAAAAAATTAAAAATGTTTGAAACTGTTAACAAAAATGGCTCTATTCAGAGCTATTCTATAGTTTCATACTCTATGTTGTTTATACTATGTTTCCCTTTTTTTCCCCTTCTCTGAAGCTCTTGCGAAACTCTCATGAGAGCAAGGCAGGCAATCCCTCAAGTGTTGCCAGAGGGGGCAGGGCTTCCTGGTTTGTTCTTGCGAGACTCTAGCGAGATCATACTTTTGTAATGAACTTTGCATTCACACTGAATATATCTTGTCGTAGTATTATTTATAATTTATATACAAAAATAGTAACAGTGTGCTTATTTTAACCCCTTCGCTGCTGCGGACATTCCGCTGCAGCGCTGGGGGGGGCAGGGGGGCAGCGCGGTGGGCCTGTGCTCATGACGGAGCCGCTCCGTCATGAGCCACAGTTGAGCTGTGCTCATGACAGAACGGTTCCGTCATGACTCCGCCCATTTGCGTTGTCGCCCCGCACAGGCGGGGAAACAGCGCCGCGCAGGCGGAGCGGCCGCCAACAGGATTGTCATGACGGAACCGTTCCGTCATGAGCACACGCCAACCGTGGCTCATGACGGAACGGTTCCGTCATGAGCGGGGAAGGGGTTAAAAAAAAGCAATCCATTATATAATTATGGAGAAAAATAAATCACTTGGATTTATGGAAAAACCTCAATTGTTTTATCTGCTTGAGATGAACATTGGTACATACCACACATTGATACTCATTTATTTACTTTAAGTCCATTCATTATAATTGGAAAAAGTTCAATCAATACTCTATATACGATCTCGCAAAAGTCTTGTGAGATCGAAAACATTTGTTTTTTAGAAGATTTTTCACTTTGTTTTATTATAGTACTTATGCCATATAGTACCCATTAGTAGGGTGTGGGAAGAAAGCAGACAATAAAATGATAACTTTTCACAGTATGACAATGGTGCACAGTATGATGTAAGGAAACACTTGTATCTCACTGACACCGCTCCACAGCCTAACAACTGAGTATACTAGACTATGGGGAGAGTTTGGCCTATTCAGTGAGACCTTGCATGAAGGTAACCAGTGTGTAGAATAGGGTGCTAAGAGACACTGCCTCTCCACTCACACCTTTCCCCAGGCTCCGTAGTAGGGTAGGGAAGGTACACACCTCACATGTAAGACCTTACTATTCCATAGTAAGCATTACAAGTACTGGACTCTCCACGGAGGCCTTCCCCCAAAGAAATAACCATATATATTAGGGTGCTAGAATGGATTTCACTGTCCAGTCGCAGCTCTCCCCAGGATGACAGACATATACAGTAGTGTGTAGGGAAACATTCTCCTCTCCACTAACACCGATCTCCAAGACATCAGGGAAGTGGCCTCTCTGCCAACAGCCCTCTCTTGGATAACACCTATGCAGAGAAGGGTATGAGGAGGTACTGGCTTCTCTGCACAGATGTCTCTCTAGGAAGATCGATGTCTCTGCTAACAAAAAACACAAACTGCTCTCTTCAGTAATGTCTCTCTCTCTCCACGGAGACCTCTGTCTCTGATGCACAGGTGTGCATAGTATGCTGTGGGGAGGAAAGCTGGCCTGTTTACTAAGAAGTCTGTCTCAGAAGACACAACTGAGGGTAGAAGGGTGTAGTATAGTGTCTTCTGGGCTTTGCCTCGCCACTGAGGTCTCTGTCTTAATTGATAGATAGCATACTTTGGTATGGAGATAGAGTGGCATCTCCGTTCAGACCCCTCTCTCAGATGATGGGTGTCCATAGTAGGATGTAGAGAGGAACTGGCCTATCCACTGGCACCTGTTTCTCACATCAGAGGTGTGCATTGTAGGGTGTGAGGGAGAGACCAGCATCACCCCTGAGACATCTTTCTGTAATGATGGGTGTGCATAGTAGGGCTGGGTGGTAAACTCTGCTCCGCTGGCAGAGTTCACAAAGTTTTTTCGACTCTGCGCTCAATGGCGTGGCAGAGTTTACCGGCGCTCAGCTCCACTGCTTTAGAAATTAGGAGCTGGACTCTGAGTCCCTACCCTCACAGGCTTGTAGCGGACCAATCACAACTGCAACTGGCCACATCTCCGGCCAATCACAATTGACCTTGTCCCAGGGTTATAAGATGGCGGCAGTGGGGTGCCAGACTTTTGTTTTGCTGTGGCGGATGTTGTCTCAGAACTCCCCAGAGGAGAGCGGGCTCAAAAGGACGAGATCCGGCAGTAGGGAAGTCAGCAGAGAGACACAGAATGTTGTTGGGGTGCCAGTGTGACACCAATACAAGCAGCCTCTGTATAGCATCAGCATGGCTAAGTCAGGGAAGTTAGTTTAAGGTCAGGCCAAGGGTTTAGTCAGAGCAGACTTTCTGTCCATGTAAACAAATCAAATTATACTTTCTAGTGAATATTTATTGAAACTGACTCTGGCGTGTGGGTGCATGCCCCGGCTGGGAGCTCGAGAGCATGTGTAGTGTACCCGCCTAGAGCCTGAGAGACACGTACACTATCAGAGGGACAGAGCAGCATTTACAGCAAAGGCTGCACTAGAGCAGTAGGGAGAGTAAGCGTGAGGAAAACTCTTCAGCAGCACCGCCGACAACAACACTGGGGAGCCACTCAAGTCCTTCTGACAGCAGGAGAAGCACGTTCTCCTGCCCCGCAGCCCAGGCTCTGTGCCGCACCTGCTGTCTGCAGCCACAGTTTGGCCAGACTATGCCCACCGAAGTGACCAGGGAAGACGCCACTAATTACGGCTTCTTCCACTGCCCCAGCAGCCAGCATCGAAGATATGGTTAGAGAGGCGAGATTCCCAGGTGAGCTATGGCACTAATTTACCTACTCTGCTCAGGCCTCAGTGTTTGCTTGGTAGTGTAGTAAAACATGCTGTCAATCACTTCCTTGTAAGAGTAGTGAGCAGCTGTACTACTGCTGTTTATGGAAAGTGGACAGACTGCCACTTAATCTACTGCACTGTGTTGATGAGTGGTTGTTGGCGGAGTTGTGTGTGAGTCCCAGTAACGTAAAAGCAGTGAATGTCACAGGTCAGTATCCACGCTCATTGGCAGGCCTTGTACAGATACTGCATGTAATTTTAGCCACAAAAATAACAAACTGAGCTCCTAATCGTAGCTGATTATTGTTCTGCCTCTTTTTCATTGGACGTCCATTCTTGTAAACTGTGGACCGCGATGGGGTGAGCTGGAGTGCCGGAGATCATCTGGAGCTAAGCCAGGGCTGGCAGGGGATGTCTCTGGGACACTGTGTTAAGCATGTTACATTTATCCCTGGAGCTCTCTGTGGCAGGGGCATCCCCTTTCCCTGCTCCTGCATGGGAAAGGCCTAACAGGACCTCACAAGCAATAGACTTGGACTGGAGCCGGTAACTCCACCTTCTCATGGAAATCCATGGAATTTGGTGGAGTGTTTTGGTAACTCCACGGTATTCCGTGGAGTGAAACACTACAAGCTCTGCCCAGGCCTGCATAGTAGGGTGTGGAGAGGGACTGGCTTCAACTTTTAAACCTCTCTGTTAGATGACTGGTTTGCATAGTAGGGTGTAGGGAGAGACTAGCCTCTCCTTTCAGACCTCTCTTTCAGATGACAGGTGTGAGTAGTAGTTTGTAGGGACCAACTGGCCTATCCTGTCATACATCTCTCTCAGATGATAAGTGTGCATAGTATATTGCAAGGACGGACTAGCTTCTCCTTTTAGACCTCTCTCTCAGATTACAGGTGTTTGTAGTTTTGTGTGGGGAGGGACTGCCCTCTCCTATCAGACCTTTCCCTTAGATGAAGGGTGTGTGTAGTAGCTTGAGTGAATGGACTGGCCTCTCCTTTCAGACCCCTCTTTCAAATAATGGATGGATGTAGTAGGGTGTCGGGAGGGACTGACTTCTCCTGTGTGACGTCTCTTTCCAATGATGGGTGTGCATAGTACGGTGTATGAGGAGTGATTAGTCTCTCCACTGAGAAATCTGTCTCAGATGATGGGTGTGTGGGGAGAGACTGCCCTCTCTTATCAGACCTCCCCCTTAGATGAAGGGTGTGTGTAGTAGGTTGAGTGGATGGACTTGCCTTTCCGACCCCTCTTTCAAATTACAGATGGAGGGTGTGGGAAGAGCCTTAACTCTACTCACAACTCTTCTCAAACCAATAACCCTAAATAGTAGACTTTGATATACACTATCTTTTCCTTAAAGTAACAAGTGTGAATAGCAGAATGTATTCAATCATCATCTACTCTTTCTTACTTTTCACGATCCTGTGAGAGTCTTGCGAGATCATAACAGTTAAAAAAAAGAATTAACCTTCTAATCATGACATTACTTATCTCTTACACACTTCATCTCCAATACAAGGACCACAATAGGCGTTCCTACTAATAGATTGTATTGAGAACTCATCTACTCCTCTTTACTATTCACGATCCTGCAAGAGTCCAGCGCTATCATAAAAATTGGGTAAAAACAATATACATTGATTTTCTTCACATTAGTTATCCCTTAGACACCTCCTCCTAAATCTACGGGGATATAATATGCCTTTCTTCTGCCCCCTTAAATAGCTTTTTACTAAATTTCCACAACACCTCAATTTTCATAGTAAACCGTAACAGTGGCCATTTCATTTCCAACATTCCAATAGCCAGCCAGTTAAAGCACTAGCTCTCATGGGACTCATGAGAGTCTCTTGCTTCCATGAGAGCATGAAGGCTCATAGGAAAAACAGGCTTGTCGACCAATCACAAGCCTCCATTTTTGATTTTGCACTCTCAGGGGACACCTGCGGTACACCCGTGAGCCAACTGCCAAAATATACAATTATTATTCATCTTAATTTCCCCAAAACTACTGAATAGATTTACACCAAATCACAAAGAGCACAAGCTGCAGACCAAGATCTAGCTTCCAGCCAAATTTGGTGTAATTCCATTCAGCAGATCAGGTAGGATTCAGTGTTGAAAGCCGCCAAGAGGTCAAGGAGAGTGAGGGTTTCCATATTGCCTAGGTCCATGATGGTCTGGACATCATCGTTTGTGGCAAGGAGGATGGTTTTGATGCTTTTATTTAGTCTTAAACCTGATTGGGATGTGTCCATGAGGTGGCAGTCATCTAGGTGGTTTGCCAGTGGGTTGTTGACGAGTTTCTCCTAGACTTTCGCATATTGTAGCTGTGAGAGGAGTCTGTAGTTGGCTGGTGAGAATGGGTCTTCAGTGGGTTTCTTCAGCAGTGGCAAGATGGTGGCGTGTTTCCAGGGATTTGTGATGGTAAGGTCAGGGTATTCATGCTGTTTTCATCTCAGCTGAGGGCTGCTGGAGTAGAAGGGTTGGCCCTTTCTACTCCAGGGTGGACCATGTGCTACAGCTACTTCATGCAAATAGTTTGACTGTTTTTCCCTGACTGTTTTGACCAGATGTACTGGGACAACATCCTAATCGGAGAAAGCAACCTTTTCTCTTGGCTCCAATGCATATTTGTTTGCCTGCTGCAGAAAAAAATACTATTAAGCTGTGGTCAGTATGTCTGCCAACCCTGATTTCATAATTCAAGCAAATGTTTTTTTAACTTTACCTCAAGCATGATACAGTAATTCAATAATTCCTGAAAGAACAAGCCTTTGTCATTCAGCATATGGCTCTCATAGGCACACACTAGAGTTTGTTGAAGGCATAAGCCAACAGATCTACATAAAACTAGTTTGGAAAAATAAAAAAGAATGATGATTTTTTCAGCTTCCTTTGCCCTTGTGCAGTGAAAAATCGAAGTTAAACTAGTAGATCATGTGTTTCACTGTTGGTAATTGCTCTGATGCTAGCCTGCCACAGATGGATGTTCATAAGGAAGGAGTGGTGAATCTCTAGATCCAAACACCACAACCTCTGATTTGGCTGCATGTCAGTCCTGCATTCTGTGTCTCATCTACTAAGGGTTTTATCAATCTATGGCAAAGCATCAAATGTTAACATATAAGGATGCGAGACAAGTGGTTTGCAGATCAGCTTCAGGGTCGTTTTTCAAATAGCTCAGTTTGGAGAGTGGTAAACTTCTGTGGCGAGGACAAATTTAAAGAAAATGGAGTACATTGGGAACACTACGACTGCACAGAACACATGACTCTCAAAATTATTTCTGGTGTTCTGAATGCTGAAGTAGGTCCAGAAGAGCAGGAGGTGCAACTATCATAGCCCCTTTCATTAATACCATGGAAGAAAGAGATCTTCCCTCCAGAGTGAGTTGTTACTCAGACATATTGTCCAAGCCAGTGTTCTGCAATGGTACCATGGATTCACTGCTACAGTCCATCTTCACACCACTTGAAGACAGAAAGTGATACAAAAACACATTCATATCTCAAATAGTTGAAAGTTACTTCATCCATCCTGGGTGTTGATGAATGCCGACAAAGACCAGAGACTGTATTACAAATATGGCGTTCAGTCCCTGTTTGCGCTGTGGCGCACCATTATATTGCTGTACTGGGAACAAACAGGGACAGTATGCCCTATTACTAATTCTGATTTCCTCTATGATCAGCCACAAACTCATGGCCCTTAGGGGCAGCGCATTAGTGAAAGACCGCTCAGCTGAATGAAGAAGTGGCCGTTTTGTCTTTACCTGCATAGGTGGCACCGCCCTGTACTTAACAGGTGAAACAAATCCCCCTACAGGTGGGTGCAGTGAACAGCTGCACCCTCCTACAAATCATGTCTGGGGGGACCCACTTCTCCCCTCCAGACGGCTTCCCACAGAGGGTACACTGATTGTGTGCGTTCTGACGGCCTCTTTGCCCTCATCTACAATGTGTCACATGCACAGAGGCAAAACATTTCCTATATTTGCATGGGGCCATATCGCAAACGAGGAAACCCCCCCTCAAGATAGTGCTGTATATGTTCCGGCGCTACTTGTTTTACAGAAAAGGATGCACAACAGTCTGCAGGCGCTTCTTAAATACTACAGTGCCCTGGGTGTGCAGAAAGTGGGTGCCCACGACTGTTGCACCACTGAGGTACTGTATGTAACGTATGTATGCAATACAGCCTTAGATGTTGAAAATAATCATAGAAAGTTGGAGATGTGACAGTGTCCTAGAGACACTACAATAATAGTCCACGATCTACAGGTAATAAGTGAGGATATTCAGATAGTGACCCCTTGTACACAATATTCCTTCACCCTGTATGAGACTCTTGTTAGACAACGCAGACTGTGTACGTCTAAGATAATGTGTCCTCTGTAGGAGAGTAGGATCTGCTTCTTATAGTTACCCCCACTTTTTGCTGATGTTTCACTGTTTTTCGACTTTAGTCTGGCTGGGGCCCTGCTAACCAGGACCCCAGCCTAGCTGCTTCCTCTCTAAATTGATTACCAGTACTTTAGGTACACTCCAGATTGGATTCTGGGGTACCCTTATAAGTCCCTAGTATATGGTATACTGTGTACCCAGGGCATAGGTACCCAAGAGGCCTACCAGGGGCTGCAGCATGTATTATGCCACCCCTGGGAAGCCTTCCAAAATGACACCCCAGGACTGCTACTGCAGCCTGGGTAAGGTGGTGCATGCACCCCTTACTGAGATATAGGTTAACTATATCTCTCAATATCACTGCACATATAAACCTATCAGTCACCCCTATGGCAGGCCTTACTAATCCTGAAGGCAGGGTGCTGGGTTTTATGCATGAGCAGAGCCCCTCCGCAGCCTTCGGAACCTTTATTCTGGGGTTGTTTGTGATGCAGCCAAACCATATACTCTTAAGTGCATTATAACCAAACGGTAAATGCTAACTTTGGGATGACTGCACGGAAACATCTCGTGTTTGGTGTGAAACACCTTGGAATCATACCCCCACACCAGTAACTGGTATGGGAGTGTGATCCCACCCTTCTAGAGGGAGAGACATGGCAGCACCGGTATTCCCGGTACCAGCTAACAGTGCCCTGGCATCACAAAATGGATGCTGCCAGCCACAGACACGAGACTGCCCTCCTGCTGCTGGACGAAACTCTGGCAGGGGAGGCCTGGACAATAGGTTTCCTGTCACAGGGAGGTGTCACCACCTCCCAGACAGGCTTTAGTGTATTGGGGGCACATTTGGTGTCCCTGTGCATAGTCCAGCTCAAACCGGTTGCAGGGGCTACCAGCCCCTGCTCTGGCGTGAAACTGGACAAAGGAAATGGGTGTAGCCACCCCTCTTTCCTAACCCTCCCATAGGTGGGTCCCTAGAGTTTGTTCAACCCCTTCCTTGGGTAAAGGTTGGAACCCCTGGCAACAGGACTTTAGATTACACCTGGACGAAACTCTGATACTGAATCCTGGAACTTCGACGATCTACATTGAACTAGATGACTGAAGAATCTCCCTTGGAGTAAAGGAGTTACTCCCCTGCAAGGCAGGCACAAAAGATGCATCTGTCCATTTTGCATCTCCGAAGCTCCCGCCGGACTACGAAGAATTTTGCAACACAGGAGGTGGGTTTCCATGGTCTCTGAGGTCAATCTGTGCACTCAGCAACTTGAGGCCTGTATCCCTCGTGGAAGACTGTTGGAAGGTGGGCCTCGGGGGAGTCGGAGAGACCACCCAGAGGGGCCCCCACACTGCACAAAGTAGCCGAGCGCTGCTGAGAAGCCTCCAGGAGAGGTCCTTATCCTATGACGTACTAGCACAGTAACACCACCACACAGGACTCGAGGAGATTTAGCAAGATGAGCAATTCTTTATCAGCACTTAGGTCGTTACGGGTATCAATATTTACAAGGGAAGGATCGAGGGATCCACAAGAGTCTCAGAGTCTTTGGTAGGGACGGGGTAGCGGGACAGTCTTTAGCAGTAGCTTGGTACGAGGGTACCTGGGGCCCAGTTCTTATCCTCAAGCTGGAGGGACTCCGGTTTTCGGAGTGGTCGAGCCGCGACGGCGTCAGCAGGGCTCTGGCGATCAGTTCATAGAGTTCGAGCCGCGACCAGGTCCGCAGGGCTCTCAAGGTGGTTCAGATCAGCGCGAGCCGCGATGACGTCAGCAGGGCTCCGAGGAAGGCTTCAGCGAGGTTGGGCCGCGACAGCGTCAGCAGGGCCCCGATGTTCCGGGAGGTTTCGGGATCTCAACAAGATGGAGCCGCGACGCAGTCAGCAGGGCTTGTGGTAGAGTCTCAAGCAAGAGTTCTTTTCCGTAGGGTCGGCCGCGATTCAATCAGCAGGGCTCTTGACTCCGGGATACAACTGCTGCCTTGTTGCGGGGTCGCCCCAGATATAGGTCTGGAGCCCTTTGATGTCCGGACCCTTGCGCCCGGGGGGGCGGACAGGCCGGGTTGGGAGCGGCCAGACGCCCAGCAGGAGAGGCGCCAGGCCCAGGAGAGCTGGAGGGCGATCGCACCTAGGTGTGGGAGGACGGTTGGGGGTCCCATCGATACTGCCCTCCGCCGGGAGCGGTGAAGTGTTCACGTGGTACCCCCTGGCCAGTTCTTGGTGCCTCGATGTCGGGGCTTCGCTGGGGCCAAGGCCGGGTTGAGCGGGGTCACGTTGGCTGGTGTGCAGAGTCACGTGGAAGTCACAAAATGGTGGAGCCCCGAGGTGTATGCGACCTCGTGCGGCTCGAAAGGGTGGCCCGTGGAGGCCGGGGCGGGGAACGGGCACAATCCAAGGGGGTCAGGACCACGCCACGAGGCCGGGTCCAACAAAGACCGTGCAATTCGAACCCCTGGACACTGCGACCATTTGCAGAAGGATCAGCTTTCCAACAACTCCTACAGCTGAGCTTTGGGTTACTTGTAGCCCTGAACCCGAGCAGCATTTGCACCGAAGATTGCCCACCTACACTCCACGAGTGTTCCGTGAGCTGGCCCTTTGTGTTTTCTCTCGAGGTGCCTTCGCGATCCCTAGTCCGTCGACTGGTGGGTCTCTGTGATGGCAACTTTACTTCTAATTAGGCTTACCTGGTTGCCCCAGACGTGTCCTGACTCTCTGTTGCTTGGGGAGTCCCCAGGACCTTGCTGGTCCGCACCGAACCATCTTTTCTCTTCCTGCGTGGGTTTCTGTTGCCAAGGCTTGTTGGGTCCAATCCGGGCACAGACACCGCAGCACTCGACATCCTTTGTGGGACAGCTCGTATCCAGCTCCTAGTAGTTGTCGACACCGCCTGGTCCTCGTGGCTGTAGAGTCAAGCTTCACCTCTTTGCACCTGAAACACCCGAAATCGGTGGGAATTCGCCTGTCGTGCCCCTGGTCACTGGCAAGTGACCCAGACGCTGTCCCCTCTGCTTTCAGGTTCTTCTGATTTTCGATCCAGGCTTGGATCACACCAGACACTTTTCTCCTTCCTGGCAGCAGCACTTTGCAGCACATCGCCATTGAAATCAACGACGATTTCCAACACCATTTGACACCTATGCACCCGGCTTCCCTGGGCGAGGTAACACAAGTACTGCAGTGCTCCCGTGGGTACTGGCCCTAGAACCCCCTAAGTCTCAAGCGGTTTGCTCAAAGTCCTCTCCTAAGTGTCCTTTTAACTTCTAAAATTCCAACCGTGACTTTCCCATAGAATAGTATGGGGCTCGCGGCTGTGTTCTCACACTGTACACGTCCCCCGTGGGTCTCCTGTGTCACTACCTTGGGTGGTTCCTTGGGGTCCCAGCGATGCTACGTGTTCTAGGCACTGTGTCTAGTCAAGTTGTGGTTCTTGTACCACTTTCCTAATATATGGTTTGGTCTGCCCCTAGTGCCCATTGTATATTGTGCTATTTACTGTCGTTTTAGAACTGTATTATTGTAAGCCTTGCTCTCTAACTTCATAAACAAGTTAGTAGAGAGTGTTTAGAAATAAATACATATATTTTATATATATACCTTGTGTGGTTCTCCTTTCATTTAGTAATTCAAGAGGTTATAATCTGGTAAACCAAGCTGCTTTACACTCCTTCAAGACTTAGTCTGAAGGCTGCTCTCCATAGCTACCACTAGGATAGCTTTCCATAAAGGTTGTCTTTAAACCTATCATCAATAAGGGTTGTTTGGACTGGTGCAAGGTGCCCACTATAACTAGTGGACAGCATATGCCAGGCTAACTTCTCACAACCTCCATGCACAATACTGGATGAATCATGGAACTAGGATAAACATATACAGTCCATTGTTTCGATTCTCACTGCACAACAAAGAAATGATACCTATAAACCTACCTGAAAATTTGAAAAGACGTTTGTACTATTTAACTTTTCAGCAGAGGAGGTGAATGGAGTTCACAAATCTTCATAGATAGTCTGGCAAATGATGGTCCAGGGATCAGAAACAGGAGCTATTAACTAAGAAGGGGACATTTCTCTCAATGGATCTCTTATTGCTCACGCATATTCTCTGGAAGAGAGCCATGTTTGACAACCAGAAACGTATCCAAACATGAAAAAGCCAGCGACCAGCTTAAAGGTTGGTGGCAGAAATAACAATAAACACTCAATATAAATGCTAAAAGCAGCAAAAGTCCCCCCCCCCATCTTCAAAGAAATGTGTTTTTTAAACAGTTCCATAAGCTTGTTAATCCTCATCTTGTAAAACATATGATCTTATTATGCAATTTAGATACCACATACCATTTTGTTAATTGACGCCCCTACAGTCCCATTAATTATGATGTAACAAACTTGCTTCTGAAGAATCTCTAGGATTGACTGTAAGAAGTGCTCAGAAAATACCACCCTGCTAGAGATGGTTCCAGCCAGTTCTCAACACATTTGGCCAAACATGAACTCCTATTTTTCTGTCGCCTTTGACAACACTTTAGCTTTCCACGAAATTTATTAGCTACAATTTCTGGTAGAATCCCAAATTAGAACAGTAAATTTAAGCGCAGAAGTATAATTTTCACGTAAAGTAAACAAATAATGCATTCATGTATTTAGTTTACCCTTATTTTAGCCCTATTTATATTTTATATCTAACTTTCAGCAAGAGTCAAATTAGGATGTTCAGATATTAGGGTTGAAGAACAACCCCTTCATGTTTTATGAATTCGATTTTGCTGCCAGTTCATGCAGCTAATGTGTTCCAACAGATCTTGATGAGAGGGGAAAATACAGTACATAAAATACCAATCCGTAATGAAGTCAAAACAAAGATGATAGCTTAGGGCTATGAAATACGACTGAAACAAACACAAAGTAAGCTTAGTGGGTATCCAAAGGAAAAAGCTATTTAGTTTGTTTACTATTGCTTAACTTTCTGTTCACCTATGGCTTTAAAATGACTTATTAAGATGAAATGTGAGAAGCCGGTGAGAAGCCCCTGGGGTGGCTAAATTAATTTAAGCAGGGACCATATTCATTTAAAATCCAGAAATCACTATGCACCAAGGTAATCACCAATCGTGAAATGGGGAGGAAATCAGGGATATGCAATATCTGCATGCATTATCTGCCTGGGATTTGCGGTATCGGCAAGCACCATTGGCTTGAGTAATTGGTGCTTTTGGAGGAAACTGATGAACATTCCTCAACCAGTGCAGAGATGTCTCATAGAGACAGACCAGGCTCATTTTGTTGAAAAATCTTTATGAAAATTTCTCTGTGCTGTGCTGCCATACATGGTTGTGCCCCTTGTATTCATTTGATGCACGTAGTGCAGAATTTATAGACTATGAACAGCAGTGTGTTTCAAAAGAGGTTCCCGAAGGAGGAGTCCGTCAGACTTCACATGCAAAAGGTCTTATTCCTTGTTCATGACAATGGTAAAAATATCTAATAGGTGCACGACCTACTGAACGATTGCAGTGGAATCATGCAGGGTGGTGTTTTGAAGCCAAGACTACGTAGCATTGAAGGAAGGGGTTTCTCTATCTTGCATGTCAGTCTCTGCCATGGGTAGATCCAATCTTGGGGGAGTCTTTGGTGGAAAACCTACTAATGCCTTTGTAATATGGTACAATTTCAGACAATGTGGATGCTGTACATATAAACCTAAATTGGGGACATACTCTCATTACCAACATATCTTCCTGACCTACTGCGTAAAAGATGATTCACATAAAATTAGATAGACTATAATTACATGATTGTCTGCATCATTGAATGGAGTTTCCTCCTATCAAACTTGGTGAATGATGTGTCATGGCACTTGGGGTGGCTAAACTGCCGCTGTGTTTGCAGAAGTGACAACTGTACCTTGTTTGACACAGCGGCAGAGTTAGAGGTGTCTTTGACGGTGAGATTTTCACCACCGTGTAATGACCTCGGAAATGAGCACCCATCTTACCTGAGTGGCAGATGTAGAATCTAACATCTTTTGGCAGTTTATCTACTCTCAAACTCCTATAGTGTAGGCTTCAACAGTATATACTGTCTTTTCCACAGAAAATTCTCTCGTTCACTTTTTCAGTTATCGATTTTACTCACTTTACTAATAGTAATTTTTACTTACTTCTATCTGCTCCCATTTGCTTCATCCTCTCGCAGTGCTCCACCTCTTCTCCAGTTGAAAACAGATATTTTGATACACATTTAATGAGCACAGGGGGGGTAGGTTGGTGAAATGCAAAAGTAAAATATAATATCAGAAACTCATTTCCTAAACTTTAAAGGTCTGTATTAAAAACAGACTCTATTTTTCATTGGAGCGGACGCCAAACTATCAAAACATGACAAATCTGAAGGACAGACAATCAAGAAGAAATTCAGAAGAATTAACGTTTTATTTTATTATTACCTTACCAAACTGTCTAGGTCCTCAGAGAGCTAAAGTTTTCCTCAGCCTGCCGTAAAAGTGCATGACGGTGTTGATGAGCCCAGATTAATTAATTCTGGGGAGTCAAATTGGAGGAAATTTCTCAAAGTAAGTCATCAGACAATAATCATTACCATGAAGGAGAGGCTTGAAACACAAATCTCATTGAAATATTTATTCAATAGCCAACGTAATAATTACAGAACAAAATTGTGTTAATTAAGGGATCTGAAAGAAACACGTTAGTTATAGATTCCTTACCAATAGAAATACCCCCAGGCGTCAGACTGGATCCGGAAAGTTTTTTCGTCAGCAGTACCTCTGCGCGTTGGAAGGTGGTATCGGTCGGCTCCGCGTCCATCCTTGGCGTCGTGTTCGCCGGAATGACCTCGCGGTTGCTACTTAGAAGCCGCCCTCGCGCGCTGACATCAGTTCTTTATTTGTCCACGCCAGCCAGCTCAGACCTGGAGAGAGAGCGGTACCTCTAGTCACTTTTTGACTGACTTTTTCTCTACTTTTTGTCGACGTCTTTTTTGAGTCTATGACTCCTGGTGCACGAGGGATGCCCAGTTCCAAGGCCTGAGGCTCCTGTCCACGACTGATGTTGGTTACGGATCCGCACCGCGTGTGCCTATTTTGCCTGGAGCGTGACCACGACCCCATGTCGTGCTCCGACTTCCGGTTGATAGCGCCGAAGGCTTTGCGGGAGCAGTCCCAAAAGCTGCTTGAGCGCCGGCGGTCGCCTCCCCGCCATTGGAGGTCCCGGTCACGAAGGAGGTCAAGGGACCGGTCGCGGTGCCATCACCACTCGTCCAAGTCATCGAAGTCTTCGCACTCGGGGTCGGGTAAGTCTAAGCACAAAAAGAAGTTGCAGAAGCATCGTCGCTCTTCGACTTCTCCCCATCGGTCGGCTGACATGACTAGGGATGCGGGCGGTGCCCATCCCACGGCTCCGCGCGCGGAGCCCGGTGAGTCAACTCTGGTCTTCCCTCCCTTCCCGGGACATGGTAAGACTCCCGCCAATGTCGTACGTTCTACAAAGCAATGCATGCCATCTTTGGGGTGGCTCGAACCCGCCGGCACACCTTTGGGCCCTGCAGACTCGGTTAGGGGGCCTGGGCCTTCTCAGCTGTCTGCTCCGGCCATGGCACCGCAGGCCCCCCTTGGAACCAGGCCTGGATCTGGATTGGTGCCGGTTAACCTCATTACACCTCCACTGGAGCCGATTCCTCCAGCACCGCAACTGATGCCGTTCTTGTCCCCGGTCGGCGTCAATCCCGGCCTCCATCCCGAAGTGGACACGGAGCTGGACCGGGGTCATCCGACGCCGGATCTGGCGCCGAGAGGGGTTTTTGTGCCCCTGTTCACTCCTGGGGTCCCTTTTTGGCCAGCTTGGCAACCTGAGGATGAGGAGGAGGACTGGGAGGGGTCAGGTGACCCTTTAACTGATCAGATGTGATCTGAGCAGGACTGGAGAGAGGAACTGGGGGATGCCAGTGGTCTTGACACATCTCCTGACCTTGGCATGTTGTCTCCTCCTACCGTGGCTATGGAGGAGGGAGCATCGTACACAGTGGTGTTGCATAGGGTGGCTGAGGCTCTCAGCCTCGCGCTTCCTATGGTGGCCGTCACAACTAACCTCCTGACAGAGGTGCTTCAGCCGGCAGCGAGCTCTTCAGAGCCCCTGCTGCCGTTTAATGAGACCCTTACCGACGTCCTTTTGGGCACGTGGTCCAGGCCCAACACGGGGGCTCCCGTGGATAGGATGATCATCCGACACCACTGCCCGGCTCCGGGCGACCTCAGTTTCCTCTCCCAACACCCCACTCCGGAGAGCTTGGTGGTCCAAGCTTCCACTTCCAAGAGCGCATTCCTATCGCTCCACCGGAAAAGGAATTCAAGAAGCTGGACCATCTTGGGAAGAAAATGTTCTCTTCTGCCAGCTTGGGACTGCGGTCAGTAAAGACTGCATGTCTATTGGGCCGTTATTCCCACTCTGTGTGGGATACGGTTGCGCAGGTGCTGCCCAAGTGTCCGGAGGAGGCCCGGACAGTGCTCTCCCAGGCTGTCGCCGCTGGGAGGGATGCGGCTAAATTTACCATCCGTTGTGGACTGGATACCACCGACTCTCTAGGCAGGAGGATTTCCATGTCTGTAGCCCTTCATAGGTACGCCTGGATGAGGTCGACTGGCTTTTCGGGGGATGTCCAGAACATCTTGATGGACATACCCTTTGATGGCTATCGCCTTTTTTTTGAGAAAACAGACAACGCTCTAGAGCTTTTTGAGGATTCACAGGCTACGGCCAAGTCCTTGGGCCTTTCCAGCCACCCTGGCCCGTCTGCTTTTCGTGACTACGGAAGGGGTGCCCGCTATGTCCCGCCCAGAGCCACAGGCCGCGGCAAGTTACCCATCTTTCGCGTGGCCGGGGATGTGGGAACAACCGTCGTGGTTCCGGGGGCCAGCAGGCGGGCCAGTCCACCAACCCTCTCCCTCTGCAGCAGCCTCCAAACCTTCCTAGTCCGACATTTCAGGCCCATCAAACGCCAGTGGGTGGCAGGATTCGCCATCACCTCCCCCACTGATGCACCATCACGTCAGACATGTGGGTTTTGTAGATAATCCGAAGGGGCTACTCCCTCCCCTTCAAGGCTACCCCTCCAGCCATGCCACCGCAATACCACCGCATGTCGGAGGACCATCTGGCCCTTCTCCAGCAGGAATTTACGGCTCTCGTGGCCAAAGGAGCCATTGAGCGCCTTCCTGTCCCAGAAGTAGGTTGTGGTTGTTATTCCCACTACTTTGTGGTCCCCAAGAAGGACAAGGGCCTGCGTTCTATCTAGGATCTCAGGGACGAGAAGTTCAAGATGTTGACACTTGCTCAGGTCTTGTCTGCCCTCGAACCGGAAGAGTGGATGGTAGCGTTGGACTTGCAGGAAGCTTATTTTCACATCCCCGCCCTGCCGGCCCACCGGCATTACCTACGGTGGGCCATGACCATTTTCAATTTACCGTGCTCCCCTTTGGCCTTACCAGCGCCCCTCGGGTGTTCACAAAAGTGATGGCAGTGGTCGCTGCTCATCTGCGCAGATCAGGGTTTCAGTCTTCCCCTATCTCGACGACTGGCTGTTGAAGGCGGGTTCGCTCCAGGCAGTCGTCTCCCATCTCCATACAACAGCCGACCTCCTGCATTCACTGGGGTTTTCCATCTATGTGCTGAAGTCACACCTGATTTCCTCTCAGAAGCTCCTCTTCATCAGAGCAGTTCTGGACACAACACGGTTTCGGGTCTATCCTCGAGTCCGGGATATTCAGGCTATGATTCCGATCTTTCAGCCTCTATCCCGGGTTTCGGTCAGGATGACCCTGAGGCTGGTGGGCCTCATTGTCTCCTGCATCTTGCTGGTCGATCATGCCAGGTGGCATATTCGGGCTCTGCAGTGGGACCTGAAGTGCCACTGGGCGCAGCATCAGGGGAATCTGTCCGATTGCTTCCAGATCTCCGTGTCCCTCTTTCTGAAGTTCTTTTATTCCTTCTTTCTTTAGCCCAGCAGGGCTCTACTCTGGGCACTATCAAAGGCTATCTTTGGCCATCTCTGCCTTCCTTCGGCTTCCCGATCAGGATTCTTTTTTTCAAGTCCCCGGTTTTTAATCGTTTCTTGAAAGACACAACTCATCTCTTTCCTCCTATTCCCTTTGTTTTGCCTCAGTGGTACTTGAATCTCGTTTTAACCTATTTCATGTTCGCTCTCTTTGAGTCACTTCATAACAGTCCTTCGAGGCACTTAACTCTTAAGACTGCATTCCTGGTGGCCATTACATCTGCCAGAAGAGTGAGTGAGCTCCAGGCTCTTTCCTCCAAACCTCCTTTCCTCTCTGTCCATCCAGACAAGGTGGTTCTCAGGATCCTTCCTTCCTAAGGTTGCCACTGCCTTTCACATCGGGCAGACCATCCCTTTGCTCACCTTCTTTCCGCCTCCGCATCCTTTGAAAGAGGAAGAGAGGCTCCATCGTCTGGACCCAAAACATGCGCTGTCTTTCTATCTGGACCGCACAAAACAGTTCCGGGTAGATGACCATCTCTTTGCCAATAAAGGTCAGGCCATACACAAGCGAACCATTTCTCGATTTTGTGTGTTAAAGCATGCTATTCTCTGGCTAAAAAGGAGCCTCCAGTGGGGCTATGTGCCCATTCCACCAGGGCGACGGCAGCCTCTCCTGCCCTGAGAAGAGGAGTTCCTCTACATGACATCTGTCAGGCAGCTACGTGGGCATCACTGCACACGATTACGAAACACTACTGTCTGGACAGCCAAGTCCAGAGAGACAGCTTCTTTGGCCATTCTTTTCTCCAGGGCTTTCTGGTGTGATCTTGGTTCACAGACCCACCAGCTGGGTTGGTATTGCTGGGGTATCTATTCTAAGGTAAGGAATCTAAAACTAACATGTTTCTTTCAGATGAACAAGTTACTTATCTTCGTTAATGATTAGTTAGTTATAGATTCCTTACCGCCCCACCCATCCTCCCCGTTCTGCGAACTGATTTCTAGGGTTAAGGATATCCTTTCAGGGCCCTAGTTTTGTGCACCAGTGGTCAGTGTCTTGCATGGCTCTGCGTTTCTGGCGCGGAAAGTCGTGTACAGAACTGACGTCGGCGCGCGAGGGCTGCGTCTAAGTAGCTACTGCAATGTCATCCAGGCAACCACAACACCAACGACGGACGCGGAGGTGACCAACCCCACCATCCGACGCGCAGAGGTACTGTTGACGAAAAAACTTTCCGGATCCAGTCTGACGCCTGGGGGTAATTCTAAGGTAGGGAATCTATAACTAACTAATGTTTTTTACAGATATATCGTTACCGAAGGTAAGTAACTTGTTCAATAAGTCAAATCATAAAAATCGTAAACCATGATTCAAACTAAGTTAAAGTCTCTCAGCAAACAAGCAAAAATTCGACTTTCTAAAATATCCCACTAAAGACCTGACTTGCCACCAAAAAAGCATGTATTTTTATAATGTTTTCGGACAATAGAAGCACAAAAAATCATACTATGACATTAGGTAAATGGGATGTACTCATATGTTACTTTTCCATGGCAAACAATAACACGATTGCTTTACTAACACTAAAGACATTGCCTACTTCCATGTGACTGTGATTGGTTAAGCTACATGCTCTGTGTTCCCAGAGGACATAAACATGAAATAAAACATTGCACAATGAACTTCGAATCCACATTTATAACAAGGGACATAACCTTGTAAATTAATACTTTTCATTCTACTGGAAGGAAGCTAGAAAAGTATAATTTAGTAGATTCATCATACAAAGACCACGATTGCATCTGAATTAAAACGATTTTCTGAAAGAGAACATTCCCACAAGCATGCTTAGATTGTGTAAAGCAAAATCAAAACGTTCACTTCTTTATGAACTGCTTCAACCATTCTGCTAACATGGTCTAATGGGGCAAGGTCATGCCGACCATAGAAACCTAAGCCAAGGTATTATTTAATTTATGATGCTGCACTTCAACAATGGTGAACAAGATGTATATCAACACAAAGCAGTGAAAGATTAGGTGTCAATCAGGAAAAGGTATTCTTTGAAGAACCAAGGGGAGAACTGGAGAGGACAGGGGGTGGTCCACAGTGTCAAAGGCAGGAGAAAAATGAAGGGAATCACAGGGGTGGCAGAACTGGCAAGCATTGGCAAGAAAATTCAATGCCAGCAAAAGAGCGCTTTCCCGTGACCGATTGGCATAGCATGCACATATAAGAATGAAATACTGGAAATGCGAAACCATTTCCGCGATTTTACCTACGTAAGAAAGGCAGATGGTAAATACATGGCAAATAGCCATTTAGACAGGTAAATTTAGGAAGAGTGACAATGGTAAGAACGAATTGGCGATAATGGAATGTGGTCCTACAGAAAAAAGCTTAAAATTAAAAAGGTACAATTAGTGAAGAAGTATATTTGGAGGAAATCAATGGATGCAAGTACAATAAAGTGTACCTTAAAACAAGCAGATGAACCATGGGTAGGGCCTTTATCCAATTTAGAGAGATACTAATACATATGTGATAGAATATCAAACACCTGAATTATATAATGACAATCACAAGATGAAATGCAACCATATTTCTTTTCACCTGACCATCATAGGTATTGTAATTGTAGTTGCATTTATATGGCGCTTACTACCCCTGACGAGGCGTCAAAGTGTTTTTTCAGCCAGTAGCACGCTACTTTGGAACCCATAAAGGATTAGTGGTGAATTAGAATAGTGAAATATGAAAGTAATTTGGTGGATATGTTAGTCTGTTATTTGGATTGAAAAGGATAGTGGAGAGATAGAAGTGAGAAAAGGTTTGCATTTATATTGCGCTTGGTACCCCTGATGAGGTGTTGAAGCGCTTTTTCAGCGAGTAGCACACCACTCCGGAACCCATAAAGGATTAGTGGTCAATTAGTATAGTGAAATACGAAGGTAATTTGGGTGGTGTGTATGTTAGTCTGTTATTTGGATTGAAAGGGATAGAAAAGGGAAGGATTTAGAATTCTTTTTTAGTGTTATTGTTTGGCGGTCATAGCATTAAGAGGAGACTTGGGACGAGTGAAAGGGAGGTGGAGGGTGAAGAATCAGAGGGAACGGGTTGGGTACGATGGTAGTTCTTCAAAGAATATTGACTGTAACATGGATGTTTTTTTCATTCAGGACGGCCAAAACATGCTTCACCCCCTGTGGCTCACAGGCCTAGGGCTTTTTCAAGGCAATGTACTTGTTAGTACTTTTTGGAGTTACTGCGTCAAATAACAAGTTCCCCTTGAGAGGGCATCAACTAATTGTCTTTTTCAGTCTGATCAAAATGCTAGTGCAGCAGCTAAGCTTTCACAAGTGGTCTGATAGAGACCTGTCACTGGTCAAGGATTATTTCCAGCCTATGGGCAGCTGATCCAATTGACTTAAACATGACAAGATGGTCTCTGAGAAACGAAAGTCAGTTTGAAAGAATTGCTTGAGGTATGTTCAAAATAAATATTGTTGCTTTTAATTTTGGGATCGTTGCTTTAAAATCCAGCTGAATACAGAACCAAGAAAGACTCACACATCAACATACAATAGAACTCATTATTAAACATCATAACCCCCAGATCCCACCTGGCATTGCTATATTTCAAGAGGTAATATGTCACTGCTCAACACAAATGCAGAAATTCATTGACACCCATTGCAATATTCAAAAAGTTTCTCCCATAAGCTTGCCACAGAAACTGTAGTAAATAAAGGCACGCTGGTCATTCCTATTGATACATGCACTCTGGCAGGCATGCACAGATAGCTGCAAACCTAACAAAGCTTACACCAGTTGCAGTACATAGCCCATGCCTAAGACAGTAATGAAAGACTGCATGATATGCAATATGTTCAACATGCTCATTGTGCTTCCAAAAGCATACAGATAGACCAAAGAACAAAGATAGAACTGCAGCACAAAAGAACTTGCACCCCAGACATACATCTATATCAGGGTTCTCCATTTTCGGTCCTGGCGGGCTACATCCATGCCAGATTTTTCAGCATATCCACATTTATATAAATGTAGTTATCCTAGAAATCTGGCATGGATCCGGCCCTCCAGGACTGACGTTAGAGAACCTTGATCTATATAATATATGTATACATTATAAAAATACCCCCGCAATCCACAACATAGACACAGCCAAAATTGGTACAGATTACAAAGTTCACCTACCTCTTCATGAACGGACCAAAAGAGGAGGTATCGGAAGACAACCCTGCTCGCAACTCATACTGTTGTAAAAGGTCACTGGATACAATGCTATGTGCACAAGCAGCAGGGCAATTGAAACACCAAGCCAATGTTCCCATTGTAATACACTCACCTAACAGAAAACATAATGACCCCTATAAAAGAGAGCATTCTGAGTGCAGCCAAACGATGGTCTGGTGCAAGCACAATGAATGGAGTCACATCCCTCCACAGACCTGCCGTCGAACTATTATTGCCAGCCCTTAATTTGCAAGTACCAAGCATACCCATCAGACTGTTAGAATCCTGTTTTTCCTCTAGTAGTATTGTGTACGTATTAATGACAAATAGAGCATGCATGTTTGTTTAATGTCACTTTTTTGTGAAAAGTTGTAATCAAGTATGCTTGAATATATTTGATGGTATTTAGTCGAAGCCGCCTTCTCTGTTCTACAATAATTGTTGCCGAGTCGTGATCATGGTTTCATGAAAATGATAATTGTATTTCTCATTTCATATTATAATTCAAGGAGCATAGTTTCGCAGAAATAAAAATAAGTAAAGTGCATCAGACCACTTTTTGCTAATTGGTTATTCTAAAAGATTCAACAATAGTCAGATAATGCTGTATAAGTTATATAAGTTTAGAACAGAGTGTGTAGACAGAGAGAAGACAGGCCATGATAACGCCCGCACTTTGCCCACTCCCCAATTTTTCATCAATGTATTCCTTACCACAAATAAGCCAACGTACACTCTTGTCTTGTGGTGGTCATTTGGCCGCAGTTTTATTAGGAATACACGTATATATATTGCATATCTTTGCGTATCATGGCATAAATCATTATTGGTGAACTGTCATATTTGTGTCAAAACTTCTACGTTGATGCTGCTCCCCCGCTCCAAATGATATGAGCTTATCTGGGGGAGCAGTGCTTACACCTCCCCCAGTGCTTTCCCACCCTGACCTGGTTTCCCCCTATCGGGGGGTTTGTACTGCGCTCGGGCCCCCATTGGCCGGGGGGGCCGGCGCCTCTCTGGTGGCCGCAGCGGGGGAGGCGCGGGAGTTTTTGCGCCTCCTGGGCACATCTAGGCGCAAATCCGGTTCCGTCCGGGGCTCGGCGTCGGTTATGGTGCCGCCCTCGAGGCCCCCTTCGGGGGCGGCCTCTGCGAGGAATCGCTTCAACTCCTGTTACTGAAGGCTAAAGGGAGGCGTATCTCAGCCTTTCTCCAATGGCAGACAAGAACAGCAGTCAATGCTATTATAGTGACCAATACCTTCATTATTCAAAGAAGGTATGAGAGCGTTGACCATCTCTGAAACTCAAATTAGACTTTTCTTTTGGTGTTGAGTTTAGCGTAGTAAGCCAAAAACATGAGGGTGGGGTTGATATATAGCTAAACAGCTAATATGGTTCAATATTTCCTACTGTTCACATTACTCATAAGCGTTGAAGCTACTATTCTGTTTGTTTTTATTTTAGTTCTACTCCTCGGATAGGATAATATTAATAAAATAAATCGGACTATACCCATTGTTTCAATTGTTCTAGTGTTTACCTTTCTATCACGAGTGCAGGTTTCGGTTTCACTAATCATCCCAATGATATTTCACAAGATGGTTCGTTACTGAAACCCATCTCGCTCATGTACTGCTCAGTGGTTTGTGGGATGGTTGCAGAACAACTGGCCTTCTATCTCTGGTTGGCACATTGACTAAGTCCTTGGTGGCAGGGTGCATAGAAAGCAGATTTTACGGCAATGTTATGTTATAGAGAATCTAAAAAACATATCAAAATTATATATCTGAAGCCCACCATCATTAATTAAGGTTGGAGATCTGCACACTGGTACAGAAGAGCCCAGGACAAATACAGTTGGTTTTGTTCGATGTTCCAAAATCCACCAGTACTAAATTAAGGTCTTGCAAGAAATCAGAGAAAGCTAGGCAAATTATGAAACAGGCATCCCCCGGTTGAAAACATGACATAAAGAACTAACAAGAGCCAGAATACTCCCAAACCAAAACAGAGTCTTAGCGGGGCATTTGCAAAGGGCATCATTTGCACAGCACACTGAGATGCACCTCTACCCTGCGAAGGGATGTCAGTGAGACCAGCTCTACAATGGTACAGCAGCCGTAAAAAGCTGTATGGGTGGGAATCAATAAGAAGCCAGAAGTCACCCCCAAGATATAGCCAAACATGAAGCAACTCTACCATTCTTGTAAAAAAGCGGAGTCCTATAGAAAGCCTTGTGGATTAATATCTTCATCCAATTATGTGACCCAGTCCAATAGAGCTTAATAATTGCACAAATCAGGGTCAAGTACCAACAAATGAGCTTGTCATTGAAACAACACCTCATTAAAAGAGTCACACACATTATGGCCATTATGACTGCCATCCAGAAATGCAGTAAGATGACTTATTACCAAAAGTCTCATCAAAGACCAAGTAACAGACATTGCAAGTGCAAATACTTACCAGCAAGAGCATCATTTAAATAGATATTTATGAAATATTTATTGTCATGGAAAACGGTTTTAGGACATGTAAAATTGATCCAGTGATATTTTTGTAAGTCACAGATTGCCCTAACAAACAACCAAGCTGCGACTGTTAACAAATCAGCAAACTTTATTAGAAAGCAAATTGTTAAGCTACGGGGGTGTGTGTGTGTGGTGGGGGGGGGGGGGACTAGTAGGGGTTATTTGAGGCTTCAGTCTTGAAATGAGCCGGAGCTCAACTCCCTTGCAATCAGAGTAATCTAGTTGCTAATAGGTAGACTTGTTTATTTGAGGAAACCCAAACTTATCCTTGGTTGCTTTGCATTCCAGAAAGTCCTGCCTCAGAGAAAAGTGCATATGGATAATACCACGACAAACGTTGCCATTAAGAATCCGAATCAGGTAGAGACAAATGTGCATAATGTATAAAATGGCACAGAAAAAAAGTACGTCAGATATGGCTTTCGGGTATTATTAAACAAATTGTGATGCTTTCAAATCAAGAGTTTAAACAGACTAATAGACAGTTTGTGATACTTGGAATCATCCACTAAGTGCCAGTAGTGTGTTTTTTAGCCACTGGAACAAAGCAGTGCGCATCAGGGAATGGGTGTAAAATCACTTTTGAGAAACTGATTCCCTTTAAAATATAGTGACACTTCTGTAGCAAATATTCATGTTTGAAATGTAACTGATGAAAGAAATGACTAGATCTTCATGACTGGTTTTGTAAAATCAAACTACGGTTGTAGGAGTTAAAATGGCTTTCCACCACTTCCAGGCAGAAGCACATACAAAAGTCACTATTGGTAGCAAGCTCTCTTCCTTGGATGTTTCACACTATCTGCCACTGAAAAGAAGTTCACACAGACAGACTTTTCCCTGTCAGATTGTGGGCATTCTTACTCTTGTGGGTGAGCAAGAGATCTGATTCTCTGACCCACAATTTAACATTTCATGTTCAGAGATTCAGAGCGAAGCTGGAGTCAAGTCAAAACAACTTTATTTGGTTTACATTTCAAAACTGTAAAAGTACATCATCATCATGCAAAACCTTTGTCATTAAAATATACATAAAATCTCATTAAATTCATAAAAGCCAATACATCAATATTAAAAACGTGGATACAATTCACATGTCACCTAAATCTCTTCTCACTCTAACTGCACCCACAAGAAAACAGTTAACTGAGTGACAAACATTCATAGCCGACAAGAGCTGTTAATACAAATGCATTAGCCTAACTTGTTTAATATTAGATTTTACATCTTCAAAATAGGGCAAATAAAATGGTTCCATGTGGCCCGATATAATGGACAAAACATAAAAAAGTGGCAAGTGTTCTGTGTGGAGACATAATAACAATATGGGGAAATATCTGAGTCTTTAGTCCATCCCAACAGTGTAATCAGTAATTGATGAAAAAGGTTCATCCTGATCCTAGTAAGAAGGGGGCTATGAAAATTAGAAGGAACCACTCATACATATGACTGAATTGACAAAATTGTTTGACAAATTGTTTGAATCATGACGGAATGTCTGACTGTTTAGACACCTGCCATCGCTTCCCTCTCTGTCTGTTTCCTCTGAACACAGGCTTTTGTTGTCCAGGTCTCATCAACCTTTGTGATCTTAATTGGATGGTTAAATAATTCAGGGTGACCAAGAACCCTGAAATTCTACTTTAAGAATTTCAGCAAGGGCATTGAAAGTGCAATGGTAAGCCAAAGACAATCTCTCAGAATAAGATGATTTAGCATTGTGGGCGGTTTGGACCAGGCCTTCCTCAACAGCAAACTATGGACCCATATCAGATATATAGCTAGTTTACAATTCTTCATGAACCTCCCTCTGACGCTGTGCTATTTGTTAGGGATAACAGTCTTCTCCTGAATTTATTCTCCTCTCTCTGGAGCAATTGTACAGAAACATACCCCCAGATGTTACATCCGTAGGTGGCACTCGATAAGCACTTAGCATTATATATTTTAATCATGGCCTCTACAGATTTATAGCCTAAGAGCTTTGCAAACTCAAGTACCAGTCCTAGTAAATAATAGGTCTTTGTTGGACCAAAGCAAGGACCAACTCAAAGAGGCGTCAAACAAGCCTCCAAGATAAGATAAGGACCTTGCTTTGTTTCAATGGCAACCCTTGATATTGTGTTGTTGGGCCCAATCACCATGAACTGCATTTTTTTAAACTTTAGTGCATAAATTTAAATAGTCCATGAACTCAACAGATGAATCCAAAAGCCATTGCAAGCCCACTGCAGTTCTTAAAATGAGCACAGTGTCATCAGCCTACAGTAGTAAATCAACGGGCGCTTGCCCATATGTGATCCAACTCTGTCAGTCACCCCTTTTCAAACTGAAGGGTAATGTGCATTCTCCCTCCTTCACAAACCATACTGAGACTGCCAAGTTAGAGTGCAATGCTTTCAGTACGCTAATAATGTCCTGCTCTACCCCCGTGGATCCCAGCACAGCCGATAACTTTTCGCTATTCACTCTATCAAAGGCTGAACCGAGGTCCATGAATGCAAGATGGACTGACCCTGTCTTTGCAACAGTATGCTTTGATGCATTTAAACATTGATCATCCGTCCCCACTCTGGGCCAAAAACCATACTGTATATCGGATTGCATGTTCTGCTGCTTAGCCCAGGTGTCTAAATGATTTAATACCACTCTGCCTACTATTTCCACCTCTGTGGCTATCAGTGAGATGGGCATATAACAGCAGGGGACCTCGCTACGACCTTTCTTTAAAACTGACACAATCACCAAATGCGACCAGGAGTCTGGATAACCATGAATCATTGCTGCCTTAAGATGGATAGTAATCAGAGTGCCCATAACACAACATTTGATTTATACAGGTCACCTGCTACCCCATTGCGGCCTGGTGCTTTATTATTCGGAAAGGCTATAATGGTGTCTTTCACTTCATCCCAATCAAACCTAAAGTTGGGTCACTAATGGATGTCCCTGCTTCACTATTCATTCCACAGATACAAGTCCATTCATGGCTACCTATCAGTACATTTCATGTATATCCACAATATCATTCTGGTTTGTACCTAAGGCCTATATTTAAGCCTGAGAAACTCTGTGGTACATGATCAACATATGATGCAAGGCATTATTATCTACACAAATGACATCCTCTGTTCTGGAGACCACCTTCAGTAACATTAGGAGACTAGTGGCAACTACGCCATGACCACACCACCTAAAATGAACATTTTGTTTGGCTCAGAACTGCTCCCATGTTCTGAACTATGTCTGTAGCAGTTTCTGATTTCAGCCAACCCTTCCTTTCATACTGTCTCTGACAGCATGGGCATATGCTTGGTAATTTTGTTTTCATGACTATGAACTGGATTGTACTAAAAATACATACACGAGGCTAAAGATCGAGCAAGGTGTGGCGTGTCAAGAGGGATGTAGAGAATAACCTATTGTTGATCCTATTGTATTTTGGACACTTTTTTCACATCGCTGAATCATTCCAACTCCACTGCAGCCATTTTCTCACTCCTCCTACGCTTCTGGCAGGCTCGGTCCCGTTGTTGATTATATCAGCTAGTGTGCTTTAGACAAAATGTATTACATTTTCACACTTGTTCCATTCTAATTCTGACATTCATTTAGAGCCCACCGTTCTTTCTCTCAATTCATAAGAGGTGTTCTATTTCTTTGGATCCTTTTGGTTGCCCCTTCTGTAGTACCATATTGTAACTTGCTATGCTCTTTGTTATACTTTCCATGCCTCTGCCTAGGGACACGTGGACCGTTCTGGTTGTTGGTAGCTTAAGAGTCATTATTTGGTCTGATTGTGGTTTCATCAATCACCTCTTGTAATCTGTGACTTGTAATTGTGTATTTCACATATCAGCTTAACGTGGAGCCAAATCCCTGCTGTCATGAGCGCCTTATTCACAGCAATCCTCTTACGCAGAGTATCATTTCTTGACTCCATTCACATGTACTATGTTTTACCAAGCCCTTGTAAACAGTTATCCTCTTTTTACGCAGAAGTGTTCTAATGTATTATTATATGTATCCATCAGATTAGGAGATCCCCATCCATTGCATTGATTGTAGCGATGTTAGAGCGCCATCTTTTCATATATATTCTCTCATACTGCTCCATTAATATGTTTAATACCATTATCTTTCTTTGACGTTTGTGATGTGCCCTCTTGATTTGAAGATGCTCTGTAAACGTATTAACTTTTTCACTGCTGAGCAATTACTTGTGCTTGTGATGGTACATCGCGTTTTCATAGACAAGGGAACCGAAAGGTATATAAGGTACAATGGGTACAGCTATTTGTCACTGCAAATTCACTCAATAAGAGAGCATCGAATAAATTCTATGTCAGTGGAAATAACATGAAATTATAAAGGTATTTATTAAATCTTGAAACAAACAGAAACACAATAAAAGTGGGAAACAAACAAGAAAACGAAAAAAATTAAACACAGCTCAGACATTTTCTAAGTGACTACAGAAATAATGAACAAATCATGTCACATCTTTTTTTGAGAAGAACTAATACTATCATTATTAAATAAAGGACATTTGTGATAGTCGTGGTACTTTGTGTCAATGACATTTCGATCCCACTTTATGATCTGGGGATCATCATCAGGACTTAATTGTAAGGGAAGAGGTGTGGCGCCGCGGCCAGGGCGACTGACTCCGGAATCTGGGGATCACAGTTCGATCCCCGTAGCCGGCGGCAGATTAGCCCAGCACCATGTGACTCTGGGCAATAGCTTGCTTAATCTTCCCGACGGCCCCCAGCGCCTAGAGACCCTTACGGGTGATTGTTCGCGCTTTACAAATGTGGATTATTATTATTATTGTATATGCCTGACACTTAAAAAATGCTTGCAAAAAGGAAGAGTTTGCAAGGGAAGAGAAGAAACAGTACATGGTATGTTAAGGGAAGGAAAAGAAAAGAAATGGGGGGGGAAGGGGAGGGGAGGAGGAAAAGGTGAAAATAGGCTAATAACGGTATCAGCCAAAATGAAAGGCGATGACCTCTCATTGCATGAGCGTACGTTATTTGGTGTTGTTAGAAATGGGGGTCTCTAGTTGGAAAGAGTTTGCACCTATGTCCAGGTAGGGACCCTTCTTCCCAGTCAGGATAAGGGAGATACACTCCTAAAATAAGCCCTGCTTGCCCCCTTGGTAGCTTGGCACGAGCAGTCAGGTTTATCTCAGATGCAGTGTGTAAAGCATTTGCACAGAACCAATAGTAATACAGTGAAAGAACTACAAAAGGACACAACACCAGTTTAGAAAAATATCCAATATTTTTATATATCCAAAACAAGACCAAAATGATAAAAATCCAACATACAGTCCTTAAAAAAATATATACTTTGCAAGATATCTTTAAAATTGCAGAAATAACTCAAAAACACAGTATGTACGAGTCGGTAGCTCCGTCCGGGGCTACCTCGATGCTGAAAACAACAGAGACTAACAGTTCCAGCGTGGACAGACTCGGTATAGTACCTTTCACGTTGTGGAGGGCACGTTGGTGCGAGCCGGTCACGGCAACCTTCACGGTTGCGTTGCAAAATGGAAGCAGTGCAGGGTGCAGTGCCCTCTCGATGCGGTGCAGGCAGCGGTTCAGTGACAATCGTCCAGACATTGTCAGTGAGACCAAGTCTTACGGTGCAGGGTGAAGCGGTGCTCGATGCGGTGCTGGCAGGTTGCTGTGCAACCGACAGAGCCGGTTAGCGGGAACTGGTGTCGGTGAGCCCAGACTGCTCTGTGAGACGAGATAAAGCGGTGCGTCGTGAAACTTATGGGCGGTGCCCCCAGCCATGATGTGGTTGCAGGTGTCGATGTCAGCATCAGCCACAGCATCAGGCAGACCAGGATAGTGAAGTGAAGTGATGCGGTGCTGAGTTCGGTGCCCACAGGTCACGGTGCAAGCAGCGGCTCAGTGGCGGCGGCGTTGGTCGTCGATGAGACCAGGGTTGCGGTGCTAGATGTAGCTCAGGTCTATTCAACCCAGCCCTGACTCATTCAGGAAAGGCAGGACACACATCAACCCCCCTCCCCGGTGGCTGTCTGAGAGAATGCACCTCCCCAACCCCTCTCACTCCAAAACCAGACAGTCAATACACAAACCAGCAGAGGCACATAGAATGGCTAAGCAAGAAAATAACAACTTTCTAAAAGTGGTATTTTCAAACACAGAACATAAAAATCATCTTTACTAAACAATGCATTTTTCCATTCAGAGTTCAGGCATACTAAACATTACCTCCCTTTCTTGTCCCAATGGAAAGTTATATTTATAAGATGTTATTAATAAACTCCCATTCTACCCTATGTGACAGATAGCCTTTCCATAGTGAAAAACGAAATGCACTGTAATTCACTACTAGGACATGTCACACACACCAATACATGTTCTACCTTTAACATCAACAGCACCATGCCTACAGGGGAACCTTGGGCCTACCTTCGGGGTGACTTCTACGTAAGAAAGGGAAAGATGAGGGCCGGGCAAGTGGGTGTACTTGCCAAGTCAACATGGTAGTTACAAACTGCACGCAGAATCTGCAGTGGCAGGCCTGAGTTACCTTTACAGGGCTACTTCTGTGGGTGGCACACTCAGTGCTGCAAGTCAACTAGTAGCATTTGATTTACATGCCCAGGCACTCTCAGTGCACTTTACTAGGAACTTAACAGTAAAACAAATATGGCAATCATGGAAACACCAATTCATAACACAATTTACACAGAGAGCATATGTGCTTTAACACTGATCTACACTGGTAAAGTGCCCAGAGTCCTAAAGCCAACAAAGACAGGTCAGGAAACAATAGGAGAACGAAGCAAAAAGTTTAGGGATAACCCTGCAAAAAGGGCCATGTCCAACAGATGTCGTGCATCATACTGTGAACAAAGTGGCACAAAGGACGAGACAAGGGAATTATGTGACGAAAGGGAGTGTCAGAAGTTTCAAAAGGATTTAAGCCTAGTGCAAAAGGTGAATTAAAATTGGACTGACCTAAAAGTGCCACCAATTGGGGTGATAAATTCCTAAGAGGGGTGATAGTCGAGTAATCCGTGATAAATGGGGAAGATATGAGAAAAATATCAAGCGTAGGAAAGAAGCCAGAAAAATTAGATGAAAACCAAACAAAACACGAACCTTATTACACTGTGATGTGTCACATCTAGGGGCTGTGTGGAATAAAGAAGAAATTTACCGAAGTATGAGGATCTAATGAAATTGGAAAGTACGGAACGAAAAAAGCATATGGTCACGCATAAAGTGAAAGGAAGGAACTTAGTGATAAGTGTGACAACCCTTACCCAAATTGAAAGAGATTAACATCCGCTGATAGAGTGGACTGTGAAACCCTCCGCGTTCGCGTCCTAAAGGCTCTCCAATTGAGGGGGACTAGCGTTACTGCAAAAAATACAATAATGAGGTGATTAGCCATGAGCGGGAAGGAGCTACAGTCAAGGAAATCAATAGTGGTGAAATGACTGCTTACCATAAAGTCATAGAGAAGATCATAGCCACTCTCTCAAACACCCGTCTGCAAAAATGAACGACCGCTGTGGATGCTGGTTCCTAGTTAAGGGAATTAGTGTGCATGCATGCAACTGGCCCGGCTGGGATAGTGAAGAGTACGAGCAGAGATGACGGAGAACAACGCAGCCATCTTAGCATGGTTAGAAAAGTACCGGAAAAGGTGCAGTGAAAATAAGGGAAGAGATAACATATAGAGACAGTGAGTCCCTCCACTGGTTCTATATGTTTGTTCCGAATAAATTATTACATCACCTAAAAATGGGTAATTGTAAATTGAAGGCACAGGCTAATAACAGATGGAATAATGAATATGTGAAGTTAATCAACGTGTGCTAGCAAGTCCTTCCAATTCCTGTTACATTAATTAAGTGGCAATGACTCATTGAGACCTTTACTTTGATTAACATAGGTTTGTTTATCTGCCAAAGAAAGTATTTCGGGGGTTCTACATACATTGTGGGTTAACATAGTAAAAGGTAGGGCAATGCAGAATATTTATAACCTCTGCGAGCAAAGCATATGTGTAGGAAAGTAGGATCTGCTTTTTATGGTTACCCCCACTTTTTACTTGATGTTACACTGTTTTTGACTACTCTGACTGGGATCCTGCTAATCAGGACCCCAGTCTATCTGCTTTCTCTCTAAAATGTATTGACCTACTTAGCTACACTCCAGAATGGATACTGGGTTACCCTTATAAGTCCCTGGTCTATGGTACGCATGTACCCTGGGCATAATTACCCCAGAGGCCTCCCATGGGCTGATGCATATATTATGCCACCCGAGAGGCCATGCAAAATGGAACTACAGGTCTGCCACTGCAGTTGTGTAAGATGGTGCAAGCACCACTTACATTAGATATAGGCTTACTATATCTATAGGTTACTACACTTACAACCTATAAGTTACCCCTATAGCAGGCCTTAAAAATCCTGAAGGCAGAGTGCTGGGTTTTACGTGAGAGGGTCACCCTGCATGAGCAGAGCTCCTCTGCAGCCTTTGGAGACCATTCTCCCAGGTTGTCTGTGACACAGCCAGACATATAGCCAGACAAGGCTCCCAACGAAAATTGTCTACATTCCTTGTCTCTAAACAATAACCTTCGCTACATGCTCTCATTGCCCTTTCAAACTTGGCCAGTCCTTGAATACGCAGTCCTCTTTTCAGAACCCTGCACCTTATGAAATGTTCTTGCTAAACTGTAGGTCCCTCCCCAAACATTTTGTACAAATCTCTATGTTTCTACAGGATAAACTCCCTGATGCCTTATTTCTAACAGAGACTTGGCTCAATAATGAGTCTGATCTTGTTCTCGTACAGACTCTTCCCCCAGGCTATCATATCCAGCGGAAAGATTGCGAAAGCAGTAAAGGTGGTGGCATTGCCGTTATTTATAAGGATCAGTTTAAATTCCGTATCACAGCAGACCCTCTTCTCGACTGTGATAGTATTTCCTTCTTAATAAGCTTCTCACCTACACATACCTTTTCAGGCCTACTTATTTATCGCCCTCCCGGCGTTCCATGGACAATTTCTCAAAGTCTTGCCTAAAATAGTTGCTAACTTGGCCAGCTCCCCTTCGAATTTCATGGTATTAGGAGACCTAAACATACATTTAGATGACCCTGCCAACTCAGTCGCCTCTGAGCTGGTCAAGAACCTCTCAGCACTCCAATTTAAACAGAGAGTCTCTGGCGCCACACTTGCTAAAGGTCATCTGTTGGAATCTATTTTTAACAAATAGTGAGGAATTCTCAGTGGGGGTTCCCTCCCCCCTGCCCTGGTCAGACCACTTTCTGATTCCCTTTTCATGGTATATTAAAAGCCCATCTTCTTCGTTTAGCACGACTAATAGCCTGGAGCGTACATGGGCCAATCTTCCCCTAGAACAGTGGATCTCAGCTCTGGAAGCCACTATGCCCTCAGGCGAACGAAATCCCTTTAAAGCTAATATCAGGTGTAATGACTGGATTGAATCCTCTCTAGACCAGGTCCCTAAAAACACTCCCGGAAAAAAATCAGGACAAACATTTGCCCGTGGCACTCCCCTAAGCTCCGTGAGCTGAAACAAACCTGTAAAACATTAGAAAGACTATGGAGAAGGGACTACGCGGTGTCCAGCAAATTCAAGCATAGAGAGGCTATCAAAACCTATAAAGCAGAGATTAAACTGGCACCAACATCTTACAACGGGGAAAGAATCAACCTTGCAGCTAACTCCACGCGTGAAAATTCCCGCATTGCTAAGACACTCCTCAAACTTTCCCCTCCGAAAGCCCCTACAGAGGAATGCTCATATTCGCTGTAATAAATTGGCAGACTTCTTTTATAAGAATATTCAGAACATATATAGCACTTTTCCTCGCTCCACACATCAAAATGACCTGTCACATGTGGACACCTTTCATTCTGGCACTAATGTCCTGTTGGAAGAAATACCACTGATGGATTTAAAGTCTTTACAAACCATCTCAGCCCTTGTAAAATCAGGCTCACTGAGGGACTCTGCCCCCCCCCCCCCAATGTTCTAAAAGTAGCTGCAGGAACAATTCTTCCAGTAATTCTCGAATTGATCAACTCCTCCATCTCCTCTGGTGTAGTACCCCCGCCCTGGAAATGTGCTATGGTGAAAGCACTAATCAAAAAACCTAATCTAGATCCTGACCTCATGAGGAACTTTCGTCCCATTTCCCTCCTGTCCGTGATCAGTTAAATCCTCGAGTCCAACCACCTTCTGCACGTCTCACCAACAGGTTTTCAACCCCAACAAGGGACAGACACTGCTCTCCTAGCGGTGGTTGAAGAATCCAGGAACATTCTGGACCAAGGAGGTACAACGGCTATCCTCCTCCTCGACTTCTTCGCCACCTTTGACACTTTAAAGCACAGCATCCTGACTCTGAGCCACAGGAGTCTTGGAGTGACTGGGGTGTTATCACCTGGCTGCAATCCTTCCTGGAGAATAGGTTTTTCCAGGTCTTCGAAGGTAATACCTTCTCAGAGCCTAAGCCTCTTAGCTGCGGTGTTCCTCAGGGTTCTACCATGAGTCCTACACTATTCAATGTGTACATGAGCCCGCTTGCTAGATAGTCCGTCCATTCGGGATAAAAATAGTTACATACGCTGATGATACGCAGCTCATTGTGGCCCTAAATCACACTGATTATTCATCTTCTGGTTTGGGTCCCTATCTCGAGAAGGTAGCTGAATGGATGGAACACTCCTGCCTGAAACTAAACAGAGAAAAGATGGAGCTGATGCTCCTAGGAAACTCACCCGTGTTTGACGGAGGGCAATTGTGGGCGAAATGACTTGGCCCTGCTCCTACTCCAAACAATCAGATTAAAAGTTTGGGTATGTGGCTGGATCAATCTTTGAACTTTGAATATCATGCGACAAAATTATCAGCCACCTGCTATGGCATTCTCAGGATGCTCTGCAAAATTCTCCCTCTTCTTCTCTTCTTAGCCAGAAGTTTGATGGTCCAGGCCCTCATTCACTCACGCCTTGACTACAGGAATGCCCTCTATGTAGTCGCTCCTCAAGCAGCTACCGCAAAGCTACAGATTGTTCAGAACTGTGTCGCTCATCTACTCCTGCAGACCCCTTATCGGCCATCAGCCAAACCAGCATTGAATATAAAGCCCTATGTATTACTCACAAGTCCTTTTGGGGGAAAGGACCAACAATCATTCAAACTATTGTTGCACCTTACTGCCCTAATAGAAACCTTCACTCGACTAACCTCCTTCTTGCATCAATTCAATCAAAAAAGCAAGAAGTGGTGGGCGTTCCTTTTCTTATAATGTTGCCAAGCTTTGGAACACACTCCCTTTCCATCTACGTTGGGAGTCTAATCTCCTGACCTTCAAGAAACCCCTTAAAACTTGGCTGTTTCGGAATCCTGATTAAAAGTCGTCCAGGAGTTTGTGGCATTCTAGGTGGTCAGCAAGTTGTCGGTTGATGGTATTCTCAATGACTTTGCCTGGGAAGGGGAACCGCGAGATGAGTCAGTAGTTGCTGAGTACTTCAGGGTTGTTTCTACCAATGCCTTTCACAGTATTTTTATTCAGTACTAGAATGTATCCCCCCCCCCCCTCTGGGTTTCCACCCCCAGCCGGCTGATGTGACCAGCATCATATGCAGGAACCTACCTGGGTTAGCCATGCCCCTCTGGGAGCATGGCGGGAGCTGAGTACAGGTTTCCTCTCTTCCTGGGTCGGGGTGTACTCAGCAGGAAGAGGTTGCCTCCAGAAGGGTCTCTCCGATTCTGGTCTCACCTCCAGTATCTGACCCTGTTTTGTTTCCTCTGTGCTAGCTCGAGTTTCCCCTTCTAGTCCTATTGGGCTCCTCTTCTGTGTCTCTTGTTCCAGCTTTTTTTCTCCTATCTGTCTTCTCTTTCTTCTTCCGGGTTTCCCTCTGATGTCTATAGGCTGACAATAAAGAATCTTTTGTCTCTTTTATTTTCTTCTCCCTTTCTTGTTTCTGTCCCTTTTCTTTTTCTAACCATTTGCTTTATTTCCGTCTCTCTAGGGTCCTCACGGTGCAGGGCATCACTCAGGATTCAGAAACTGTCTACCTCTGCAAGTAAGTGTACTTTTTTTTTCTAAGATCCTGAATCCCGAAAAAAGTTATAAAAGGGAACATAAATGAGCATAACTTAAACCCAGACAGATTTGGGGGTGGGGAGGCAGGCTCAAAGAGCCCCCCACCGCACGTTTGATAGAGATGTATAAAAAATGTTAAGAATTTGGGTGGAGGACAGGCCCCGAGGTCAACTCCCATTTTTCAATTCCAAAGGTTGTGTGCAGCTGGGCTTGGCTGCCCATGGCATGTGGGTGTGTGGCCAGGCCCTTGGCCAACTTCCCCTCTTCATGAACAAAGGCCATGTGCAGCAGCAGATGACCACCCTGAAGAACCAGGGCCTTATGGGCCTGGCGGCGCAGGGCACGCTTTAATCCCCTGAGTTCACCTGCTTTGTCGAACAGAGACACAGGACACTCCGTTAGGCGTAGAAGATCAGGTTTATTAGCTGCAGCTAAGTACAGTGGTCCCAGAAGTACACTCGGTATGTTCTTAGGAGACTGCCACTTTACTTCGTGGCACACAATCTTTTATAACACACATATTCACAAAGAACACTCCCAATGCATACAGGGTTAACCTCATGAAAAGAATGTGAAAACAAGATATTAAGTAACTCAAACAAGCCTCTCTTCCAACTGTATTTGCACCCTTCCCCACAAGTTAATCAGTGGTAGTGTTTATAATTCGACTTGCAGGTGGCAGGACACATTTGTATGCCTCGGAGGACAGTTGTGAAATGAGAGAATACGAGTAAAGAATAGCGAAGGCCAAAGGATAAGATAAAGTCAGGAAAGAATGGTGCGAACCAACAGATAGTCGAGACAGGGATCAGTCAAACCAGACGAGGATTAGTGGAGTCAGCCAGACCCTGACACCAGCTTTAAACAGAGGCAGGAGGTTATTTTACACGTTGCAGTAGGAAGAGGAAAACAACACCTCGTTCACCGTGCTGCCTGGGTGAGGTCAACACAAAATGGCAGCGGGACACAAAATGGTGGCTAAATGCGAACGAAATAGGAAAACTGAATTATCTCAGACCCTCCTTTTGCCATTACTCAGGCAAAACGCACAGACTCATTTTAATCTGAGTCGACGTCAATGGCCATGAGGTCATCAAGCTGTTGCTGCAACATCATTTTAATGTTCTCCGTCTTCCGTGACACAGGCCTTGGGACACACATAGTGGCACAAAGACCACAGATGGCGGGGCCACACTGCATACAGAGACAACAGGAAAAAATTATGGCCAAAACCACTCCAAGGAAAGTTAATACCTTCCATCCCCATTTGGACAGTAATCCTCAAAACCATTCCAATAAAGACCAATCTCCTTCGTCCTGATGAATCGATTCGGAGATCACATGTAATTTGGAGATGGATTGGTATACCGTAGGGGCATCGTCAGGTATATAAATGTAACAGCTAGATCCGATCAATTTACAAACTCCACCACGATCCGCAAGAATAACATCCAGAGCAATCCGGTTCTGCAATGTCATGAGACGATCCGCCTGAAGTTCAGCTGTGAGATTACTCAAGGCTCCCACAGTGACATCTATGGTAGTCTCAACGACACGAACAAATTGTCTCATGTTTCTACTGTTGGCCATTGGGCCCCAAAAAGGGAGAAATCCTTTAAGGAAATCACCTCCCTCTTGTCCTGCCGTGTCTTTAGAATCAATAATCCCTCTGCCATATCTGTTTCTGTGATGACCTGAAGGAGCAGTGTATGTAAGAGGGAGAAGAAAGGCTATATAGCACGTTCCTGAAAAATCCGTCGGTAGCCACGTGTAGGCTCTATCGTGGCAGACAAAATACGTGCCCTGGGATGGCACTAACGGTGGTGAATTCTGAGATGTGTAAATGTATGTATGGGAACAAAAACTCTTTCCTTGTCCAGTGTCAGTAGTCTGGCCATTCATTTGTAAACAAAAGTTACCTTGATGAGGCACAGTCCAAATTGGTGGAGATTTTCCCTGTTTAACTCTATCTGTAAGGCTAGTAACGTAACGAGTCACATTCCAACCATCGTATGTCCGTTTCTCATCAACAGGAACCTTACTATTCTCCACAATTCTAGCCATAGCCACTATTCCTTTTATCAGAGAACTATGACTAAAATCTGGTCCACTACCATGTGAACCAACCGGACGTCTAAATCGGTTCTGATATGCATTTGAAAACATCACAAAATAGGCTCAAGCGGAACCTTCATAAGAAAATGGAAGGGCTAAATATGGCATCCCTTTGTCTGTGGTATGAGGCATAAGTCCACACACCCAACTGTCGATTGTGTTGACTACCAATTGGTGTTGGTGCAACAACTGGATAAATGAATTGTTAAAATATTCTGTTCTCCTGATTAGTTCATGTTGGGGAAGCGGTTGTAATTGATATGGGGAGATAGTGGAATGAAGAGGCAAGGAAATAGAAGTAGGGACAGATTTGTGCTGCATGGCATGAACAATCCAACCTACACAAGCCAATAAGGTACTCAAAAACATAAGTACACACAATGTAATGCCACATTGACTGTACAATAATTTACAATATTTCTTTCTCATCTCTTCCTTCTTATTCTTCTTTCCCAATGTGACATCCATCCTCTAAAATTGTTGCTCACGCAATCTTCCTTACTCACTTGGCTGTGATTATTAGCCGTCCTATGACACTGCAAGTCCTGGGGGCCTAGCCACTATACAGGTCACGAACCAAGACTCCTACCGTGACCCTGCAACCTGGACAGATGATACATGTCACAAAAGAGATGAACATTTCAGGTGTCCTTGACCAGTCTAGGCCTTAAATTATATCGAGTTCTGTTCAGTACAGTTTGGTCCTGAAATAGTGTCTGTGGATCTGTAGTATTCAATCGGAGATGTGGCGGTACGGCTTCTTGTAAAACATCGTCATCTTCTTTCTCTGACCGAGTTCCATCTAGTTGTGCACTACTGAAAGGTACAGACCGGGGGACCCTTTCGACTTCAAAATCACCTACACCCTTACGGACCCACTGGTCAAAAGGCAACAGCAAGGGTACCTTTTTGCAGTGCACGCCATGGATCCAGTTCTTTTTCCCTTCGACTTTCACTGCTGTACGTGTCACCAGAAGAACTTGTCGAGGCGCCTTCCAGCGAGGTTCCAAATGCCTTGTCCTCTGAAAAATTTTCACAAAGACCCAGTCTCCAGGTTGGATAGAATGACCTGGGTCTGTGGAGGCCTCTGGTAAAGCGTTTTGAACCTGTTGGTGGAGAACACGTAATTTAGTGGTGAGGTCATGTAAGTAGTCAATCAGCATTGGATACTGTATGTCAGAATACTTTTTAGGGCGAGGGACTCCCCAAACATTAGCCGGGCGCCCAAAACCAACCTCGTATGGGCTGAGTCCCAAACGAGAATGTACAGCTGTTCTAGTGGATAGGAGAGCCAAGGGTAAAGCATCGGGCCAGGCAAGACCCGTGCTGGCCTGAACCTTTGCAAGCTTAAGTTTGAGAGTGCCGTTATAGCACTCTACCAAACCCGCTGATTGAGGATGGTTCGCCGCTTGGAATTTCTGCTTGATACCAATACCGGTACACACCTTTTTCATAATTTGGCTCACAAATTCACTTCCATTGTCACTCCAGACAATGCGCGGCAAACCAAACCTAGGGAATAACTCTTTCAGAAGAACTTTGGCAGTGGACAAAGCAGTGTTGTCTTTCAGGGGGTAGGCATCTATCCATCTGGAGAAGGCACACACCACCACCAGAACATATTTGAGATTGTTGCATCGCTCCATGTGAATATAATCAATTTGCAACACCTCAAAAGGATATGTTGGGGGAGCAAAATGACCTGCTGGAGTTGGGGTTCCCTTTCCTGGATTATGCATCAAGCAAACGATACAATGCTTCACTAAATTATCTGCACATTTTGTAATCCCTTCGTTCAGCCACACTGGAGCCAGAAGCTTACATATTCCTTTCGCACTGATGTGGGCTGGACCATGCGCCATAGCAACTACAGGCAGTACATAGGCATCTGGTAACAGCCAACGCTGATGTTCTGACAATTCTATCCAACATCCCATCGCGTCTAACATTCCTGTACTCTCTTTCCACTTACTCAACTCTTTCTCTGTAGCCTCTCCTTGAATCGATCTCACACTTTCTATTGTATCCTCACACATTCCTTTTTCCTTGACCCAATTTGCAGGGCCCGCAACATACATGCGACTTGTAGCATTTCTGGCTGTATCTTTCGCTACCTCATCCGCAAAAGCATTCCCGCGACCAACATCATCAGTAATCCTCTTATGCGCACTACACTTTACAATTGCTATCTGGGTAGGCAAAGCAAGTGACTCAAGAAGATCAGTTACCAACTGACCATGCTGTATTTTAGTACCGTGGGAGGTAAAGAATCCTCTTTCCTTCCACAAACGACCAAAACTATGTGCCACACCAAACGCATACTGGCTGTCGGTATATACATTCACTCTCTTTCCCTTAGATAACACACACGCTCTGGTCAAAGCTATCAGTTCAGCTGCCTGAGCTGAATTATGTCTGATGCGTGCTGTCTCCACGATTGTATGCAAGGTGGTAACAGCATAAGCTGAAGTTGTTTCACCATTAGGAAGTTTAAAACAAGAACCATCCACCCATAGGATCCCATCCGGGTCCACTAGTGGTGTATCTTTCAAATCAATCCTACCTTTTGTCTCCTCCTCAGTACGGAGAAAACAATCATGTTGTTCCTGAATACCTTTCTCCTCTGGAAGAGGTAACAATGTAGCTGGATTTAAAGTGTTACATCGTTTGATGTGCACATGACTAGCCAAGGGCGTCAGCTCATACCCAGACAAGCGAGCACTTGTAAGATGCTGCGTTTTCGTTCTATTTAGCAAGGTATCCACTGCATGTGGTACCATAACAATGAGAGTGTTATCTAGCACCACTCCAACAGACTGACAAATAGAAATTGCTGCTGCTGCTGTAGCTTTAAGACAATTAGGCAATGCCTTGGCTACTGGGACTAACGTAGCCGAAAAATAGGCACATGGCCGCTGCTTGTCTCCAAATCGTTGTGTTAAGACTGACAACGCACAACCCTCTCTTTCATGGACAGAGAGCGTGATGGGCTTACTGTAATCCGGAGTACCCAACACAGGAGCAGAGCACAGAGCAGCACGTAAATCAGTAAAACTCTTCTGACATTCGTCAGTCCAAGGAAGGGGTTGGGGTGTGTCTTTCAAAGTGAGTGCCAACAAAGGTTTAGCCAACAAAGAAAAATTTGGAATCCATTGCCTACAATAAGAGGTAATGCCCAGGAAGGCACGCACTTCTCTTTGTGTGGATGGCACAGACATTTGTGCAATTGCTTGGATACGTTCTGGGATCAATCGCCTTCCCTCCTTCGACAAGAGATGACCTAAATAGGTAACCTCTTGGCGGGCATATTGTAGGTTAGAAGGTGAAACTTTATGGTGAAGGTCAGACAAGTGACGCAATAGTGCAACAGTCACATTCTTGCAAATATCCTCTGAATCAGCAACAATCAATAAATCATCCACATACTGAATAAGGGTAGCACCTGGCGGCAAAGGAAAAGCATCAAGCTGGCATTTCAGAGCTTGGCTATAGATGGAGGGACTTTCACAATAGCCTTGGGGTGCGCGCTTGAACCGGAAACTTCGGCCTCCTAAAGAGAAGCCAAAAATATCCCTACTCTCTTCAGCAATGGGGATGCTGAAGAAAGCATTTTTCAGATCAATAACCGAAAACCAAGCTGCCGAGGCAGGTATCATAGTTAACAGGGCAGTGATATCTGGAACAACAGGAAACTGCGGTACAACAATTTTATTAACCTCCCGAAGATCAATCACAAAGTGATAAACAGGAGGCTGAGAAGGATCAGTGCGTTTAAGAACCGGGAGAACAGGACTATTGCATACATTTCCTCTCGTCTCCTCAACCACACCCTTCTGAACCAAATCATAAATAATAGCAAAAAGCGCTCTTTCACCATCATTGTAAATTTTGTCTTGAGGGATGCGTGGCAATTTAGCATTGGGCTTGAGGGTAACAACATGAGGTGGGATCTCAAGACAACCAACATCATATGGACCCGTAGCCCAAAGTGTTGCAAGGAGAGAGAGCAATTCAGGTGAATATTGATCTTTAGACAAATACATTGGAGAAGTCAGTTTCTGCCCCAAAGCAAGATGTACACCAGAAGGAGAACAATATATCGTTGCATGCAATCTTTTCAATACATTTAAACCCAACAGATTTTCGCCGCAACCAGTTGTTAAAAGAAGCGGAGCCTCCAAATCATAAGAACCAATTGAAATAGGCAGAGTACAAGAGACCGGGCTATGAACTGGGGAGCCAGAAAATCCTACGGATACGTTCGTTAAGCCAGACAAAGGTGCCCCAGGGAGTTTGGAGTGAATGATAGAACTTCTCATCGCACCAGTATCTAAAAGAAATGCCTCTGAAACACCCATTGTAGTGACATTAACATAAGGCCCATTCTGATCTACTGGAATCGATACTACTCCCTCACTTTGTCTATGGCTGTCCTAGTTAGCGTGAAGACCTTCATTCTCACCTTCAACATAGTAGTCATCATTGTAATACCGTGTAGACTGAGTATTTTGCTGATCAAAGTAGTTCATAGAATGTGGAGGTGGAAGGGAACGCTGTGTTTGAGGCAACATACCTCGACCTCTACCCCTGGGCGCTAACTGGGAACCACCACGACCTCTTGGAGTAGATAGTCCTCCATTACGCTGTAATAAAACCGGGCAGCCATTCTTAAAATGACCTTCCTCCCTACAATAGGCACATTGGTTAGGACCTAACGAAGGCCGCGGAATTAAGGGCTCAGGCTTTTGAAACAGCCTCTGAAACTGGGGAGGCTGTTGAAACTGGCGCTGAGCAGAGCGAGGAGGATAAGCCTGTTGCAGAAGAACCTTCGTTTTTAATTCTTTAGTCTTTCTCTTGCTTATCTTTTTCCTCTTTGTCCCTGTTTTCGTAATATTGAGCAGTAGCCAATATCTGAGCAGAAGAAGAAACAGCCCATGAACTTTCGGAGTCTTTCAATTTATGTGACAACTCAGGAAGTAAATTAAATACGAATTTATCTACAAATAATCGCTGTCCACCCTCCGTAGTCATATCCTGACCACTGTGATCAATAAACGTCTCCTCAAAACGAGTGAAGAAATCGGAGACACTCATCTTTCTTCTGTTTACACGCAGCTAATTTATCCCAATTAACTCGTAAGGCGGGCATAATTGTTTTCATTAAAGTAATAATCCTACCAGGGAGTTCTGAAATCAAAACATCAGGCTTAGCACCACCCACTTGGGCTCTATCCGCGGCAGTTATAGCAGCCCAGGTACCACCCAATTCTTGAGCGTGATCCTCTCTACGAATCCGAGCCCATAACGCTTGTGGGACTACATTTCCCATCAACATGTCAATATCGGCTAAATTCATAATACAGGCATCAACAGTCTGGGACAATTCTTTATAGTAACCAGCAGGATTTTTACGGGGATATACCCATATACCCATATACGCTGGAAGTGAGCGGGAACAGCTGGATTATTACCTGCTGGTGAAACCTCTTCCCTCCATATCGGAGGAACCTCTCTCATTGGGTAATGTTTCAATGTCTGCCGAACAGCAGGATCAGAATCAAGAAAAGTTTGTGAAGGAAATAAGGACCTAAAAGTAACAAGTGTACTTACGGCGTCCTCAACCTTAGAACCCACAATGAGTCCTTTATCGAAATTAGCCTGAACATCCAACAGACCCTGGGGAAGTAAACCCAAATCCATATCCTCCCATCCTTTAACAAGAGTGTCACAAATAACATTAAAAACATATCTCTGCGTGGGCGCATCCCACTGATGAAAGGTGGTCATGATATCATGCGCACTATACTTGGGACCCTTCTCGATCCATTTGCGAGCGAGAGAGTCCAACGCCACCCGTTTGTAGGAACCTGGAAGTTGACTACGAGACTGTCTTCGAGAAAAAAACGGAGACATGTTCAGAGTCCCAAAGAAAAGGGACAAAACACCAAAGACAGTATCTGTGATTCGTTTGTGCACAGTAGGAGATTTAGACATAAGGACAGGGGACAAGGTATTAGGTGATACAGGAGAGGGACTGGCATTTATAAGGGGAGCCGAAGGCAAAGGAGATTGATGTTCAGGAGACGGAGGCAAAGTAATCGGTGGCACAGGATGTGGGAGTGGCAATGCCGGAAGGGCCAAATGTGGAAGAACCGGAACAGGTGGGGGGACAACAGGCAACTGAACAGGTTGTAACAACGGGGGTGCATTAGCACCATGTACATAGGGCGGAGGAAACCTCAATAGGTGAGACATCAAAGGGTCTTCCTCCAGATCCTTACTTTTATCAGAAGGGGAATTAGGCAACACCGGATAGCATCTATCTATTGCCATACGATGCTGTCTCTCTGAAAGTTCCATTGCATGATCAATCTCATTATCTTTAAACTGCTGGGCAGCCTGTATAATCGTCATACTTTGTGCTTTCTTATCTCGTTTTGCCTGCTTAATTTCTTTCTGTTTGGCTTCCTTACGCCAGAGGCGGAAAGAGTCAAACATTGCTGGCCGGGCTTTTCTTTTGAACAATGTCGCTTCCAAATTGTCTAATATGTCAGGCTCAAAACTACCATTCTGTGGCCACTGCAGAACACCATCGTTCTTCGTGTATCGGATCCATGCCTCGTTAAAGGCAATGGGGCCAACACCATGTTTTGAATAAAGCTCATAGGTGGGAGTTCCAACCGGAGGAATCGGACAACAGTCCTCCAGCCGGGAATCCCTATCACAACCTAGGCAACAGAACTTCCTAAACTTACTCAGACCAGGCATCGTAATTTCACTGGACTGTTCACAAACATCAAGGGGTTAAATCAAATAATACAGCACAAACGTACTCACCCCTCGGCTTCGGCTTTTGCAATAGCCGAATCAAAGACCCAAATCAAAACAAAATAGTGGGAGCTACCCACCAATACTTAACTAAGTGCCTTCTTACGCCAACAGAGGCCCGTTTAACGTCTCACGATACCAAACATCATCAAAGGGACCAAAGCAGGGCGGCAGTCAGGGCAGCAGTCGTCAGCAGCCGTCAGAAAGGAGAAATCGCGCTGAAAAAGACCTTTGGACCACTTCGACATACAGGGGTCGCTTGACGTGGTTCGCGATTCCTCCGGAATATTCTTGCGGGGCTCCTCACGATCCTCGGGCAGAACTGCTACCTCTGAAGCCGGCCCGACGTGGGCGCCAATTTGAAGAACCAGGGCATTATTGGCCTAGCGGCGCAGGGCACGCCCTAATCTCCTGAGTTCACCTGCTTTGTCAAACAGAGACACGGGACACTCCGTTAGGCGTAGAAGATCAGGTTTATTAGCTGCAGCTAAGTACAGTGGTCCCAGAAGTTCACTCTGTATGTTCTTAGGAGACTGCCACTTTACTTCGTGGCGCACAATCTTTTATAACACACATATTCACAAAGAATACTCCCAATGCATACAGGGTTCACCAATGAGAAGAATGTGAAAACAAGATATTAAGTAACTCAAACAAGCCTCTCTTCCAACTGTGTTTGTCACCCTTCCCCACAAGTTAATCAGTGGTAGTGTTTATAATTCGACTTGCAGGTGGCAGGACACATTTGTATGCCTCGGAGGACAGTTGTGAAATGAGAGAATACGAGTAAAGAATAGCGAAGGCCAGAGGATAAGATAAAGTCAGGAAAGAATGATGCGAACCAACAGATAGTCGAGACAGGGATCAGTCAAACCAGACGAGGATTAGTGGAGTCAGCCAGACCCTGACACCAGCTTTAAACAGAGGCAGGAGGTTATTTGACACGTTGCAGTAGGAAGAGGAAAACAACACCTCGTTCACCGTGCTGCCTGAGTGAGGGCAACACAAAATGGCGGCGGGACACAAAATGGTGGCTAAATGCGAACGAAATCGGACAACTGAATTACCTCAACCCGCTGAGAGATGGGAGCACAGAACTTTTTGAGTTTGTTTATGATTAAAAGAAAATCACAGAAAATAACCAAAGGTTGAAGTGGAGTTATCTTTGACTCTGTTATGTTAAAAAAAGAAATCTAAGAAATTAACATTGATTTAACAACAACAAATCCCTGACATTTGCAAGTTTTGGGTATGACCACAATCCATAACTCACACAACAGCCTTGAACACCATAACTCGCACATCAAATGCAACGCTCATGGTCTCACAATGTTTACACCACTAAATAATAACATCTAAAAGGAAAATTCAGTTAAATAACTTAAACTAATAACTAATACTACATTCATAGCCATCCTAGTTTAGGTGTCAAATGTAAAGGGATATGTGATTTAATATGTCAGCTGATTTATAAGTTTTGTAATTACATTTATCACATTCAGGGTGAGGGCTGTAAGAAGGGGTGAAAACACAATAAAAGCCTCATTAACTAGTAAATGGTCTTTTAAAGACCTGTGAAGTACTCGGGTGCGGCTGCAATTAGACGGACGCCAGCCCGCGAGGCTGTCTCAGCCGGGCTGACACACATGACGGGTGGGGCTGAAGCCCGGTGAGCCCAATGGGTGTTGCGCGCCTGGTTCATATAAGCTGTGTGTGCTTTGAAGAATGCAGTTTTGTGACACGGTACAATAACGTGGCTGTTTTCACACACAATATACTGGTGTCTCTCTCTCCACTCTACGAAGATTCCTTTGCCTTTCTTTGCTGAAAAGAGACTGCCGTGCTTTAAACCGTCTACCTTTTGTCTGATGATCTTAACTTTCAACCTGGGAGAATGTTCTTTGTCGTCTCAGAGTGGGTCTGAGCGACGGCATAGAATGGGAAGTGAAATGTGCGGGGGAAGAAGAGAGGAGAGGGCCAGAGGGCACCGCTGGATGATGTAGTGCTGAAAGGCGCATTGTCAGTCATTGGAAAGTGTCACCATTTCAGAACCACACACTGCCATGTTGTCACAACCTCCGTCTGCGAGCCGAAGACCGCAAGGCACGGCTGTACCTCGCAAAGAAAAGAACCATGTCCCAGCCATTAAGTTTTGCACTGAGAGCAGACACCTACGGTCTCGTTTACAATGCGGCCTCATGGGAGCAGGAGGAGGGGTGACGCGCGCCATTGGCTGGATCCAGTGACCTCTGGTGTCTCGCCCTCGGGCTATCCAGGGCTGACAGAGATGTTACAGTGTCCCCCGGCCTCAGAGGGGTGAAAGATCGAGGTGCAGTGGTCTCAGGTGGCTTATTAAGAGCGCGGATGCATCGAATCTTAGAGGAAGTAGTACTGTCAAGCATGTGTGACAGTTCCAGGTAGCGGGTGCAGACAAGAAAATAACTAACGGAGAAGCACATGAACGTGAAATGCCATGCTTCAATCGCATTTCTTTACTTCTGGCTGGCCTGGCCAGTAATATCGAGTCTGCACGTGTAACCCTTTAGAGTCATGGCCAGAGGAGCAAAACGATGTGCTTGGCAGACACAGACGAGTGCGCACGCACATTCAGTGAGCCTCTTAAAAACAGATATGATAATGTCAGCTTTTTGGCATTACTGTGTTGAGATCAAGCCCGCAGTTTAATACCATATTAGTTTGTTCCAGTGAAATAATTTGAGTTTCCCACCTGTGCTGCTGGGTTGAGAATTGTAATCTCTTCAGAATGCAACAGATTCTGGCGGGAAATGGAAAAGACACCCCGTGACAAGCCCCTCGATCATTTGCTAAAGGGCACAAAATATTTGCTGAGTTTGCACCTCCTATAAAGGAATCACACGGCCTCCTACTATTTTTCTACTGCAATGTAACGCGGATATTGACCCCGTCGTCTTAATACGCCCTATACAAAATATGGAGTTTGTTTATGATTTAGTTCGTTTAGTAGAGTATTGAAATCTCTGTTGAAGAGCCCCAGTTGAGAAGAAGGTTAGTAGGTGGCAGTAGACAGCCGTAGTAATAGCTGCGGAATTAAGCAAAATACGTGTAATATTACTATTCACCAGATCCAGTTTTAGGAAACCTTACTTTTCAGTTGAGATACCGAGGCCCAAGTATAAAAAATGATTTGTTGAAAACATATGGTGCTCTGTGGTTAACCCGAGATGGGGGCGTGCAGTTACAAGAAACAGACCGAGTCAAAAAATACTCATTAAATGTTGGCACGCCTAAAGACAACGTCACGGTGTGCTCGAATTCTCCCTTTGATTACTCAGCCTATTTGTTACAGAATTAACTGTACAGTGAGCGGGCGGCTACTTAGTTGCGGACTAGAGACAATAATAGTGCGTGTCCCTTTAATTGTGGAGGATGTTCAGTGCAAACAGAGTCCTCATGAGTGTTTGGCCGCAGGTAGAGGGCGAGGATTTTAGTGAAGATGGGAAATGTGTCTCTTTTTTGCAGTTTTTATATAGCATGAACTCGGCCCGAAGGTATTTAAGAGCTTTACATGAGCACCAGTTACATTACATTCATTCCTTTTTTGGTAGGCACAGGAAGATTCAGGGGCATATTCACAAGGAGCTATCGCCAAATTAATCGCACTTCATCGCAGCCAAAGTCGTGATAAATATACCTCCCCATTCACAAGCTTGTGTTAACACCCCACAGCACCAGTTTACCCGCGATAGCAGCCGCAAAAAAACATCGCCACAGAGGACCCCTGCAACTATCGCTAATGAGATGCAGAGTAGGCGTTCCTGTGCCAAAAGCCGCGACAACACCACACCACAACTTTCTCAATGACCAGCCAGATCGGCAATAAGAACACAAAACCGGTGATAAGGCGTGTTAGCAGCAGGAACTTTACAATTGCTCTGACCTGGTGTAAAGTCGGATGGCAGCCTGTCCCACAAAAGGGAGCCCAGCCCAGGGCTATATCGGAAGTGCAGCAGATGCCATGGAGCCACTCATCATGCGGCCCGGACACCCAAGAGGGCCACAACACCCACCGCCACCACCCCCCGACCTCCCTCCCTGACACCCCCCCCGAACAATGATATGCCACATGAGCTACACCTAAACTTGAACAAAATAATCCGCTTGATGTTGCACAATCACAACTGGTGACGTGCATGTGTCGTCACAGAAATGAGCATCACACATTCACTTTCGAAGCAACAAATTAAACTTTATTAGAATGAACACTGAAATCAAATGAAGACACATGGCGGGTCCCCTCGGGACACTCCGTAGGTCACAGCCTGCAAGACAAAAAAACATGATGAGAAGGTGTGTCCTGCGCACATGAAAGGACAGAGAGAGAGCGAAGGAGAGAGAAAGAAGAAGAGAGGGAGAGACAGAGAGAGAAGAAGAGAGGGAGAAAGAAGAGAGGGAGAAAGAAGAGAGGGAGAGACAGGGAGAGAGAAGAGAGGGAGAGAGAAGAGAGGGAGAGACAGAGAGAAGAAGAGAGGGAGAGACAGAGAGAAGTAGAGAGGGAGAGACAGAGAGAGAAGAAGAGAGGGAGAGAAAGAGAGAAGAAGAGAGGGAGAGACAGAGAGAAGAAGAGAGGGAGAGACAGAGAGAGAAGAAGAGAAGGAGAGAGAGTGCTGCCCCTGCTCACCCAGGCCACACTGCTCACCTGCTGCCACCGGTGTGTCTCCAACCACGTGTCGGTATGTATAGCAGTACACCAGGTCACACATCTGAGTCAGAGCCGTCATCTGAAACAGAGTCCAGATAAATGAGTGGCACAGTACACACACTTGAACAAGATAACATCGCCTGCCCGCCCATGCACACCCAGGTAGAGGCACCCCGAAGCCTCCCGCCGCCCATCGGAGCATGCCTGCCAATGCACACCCAGGCCTCACTGCTCACCTTCCGCCACCGACGTGTAGACAGGATGTCCCACCACGTGCCGCTGCAAGCCACAAGCTCGAGTCCTGCAGACATGGCACCCTCCACACCATGCAGCCACACTCCGCAGGCCACCAGGTCTCACGTTTGGTGCTGGGTCTTGATTACTCCATGGCATAGGACATACCAGTGCACTCGGCAACACCGCAGGCTGCACACCCGCTCAGTTTTCATTTGTTCAGCATTACATACATCAATTGTGTCTTTTGCACACCCGATCAGCCCAATGGGTGCCACTAACTCTGTGAACCCGGAAGCGACGCCACATGGCGGTAGGCCTGCGCTGCCCGCTGGATCTGGCCTATACTGCGGTCCAGCAGGGCACACGAAATCTGAGTTGTCTGGACCGCTGGCACGGGGTATCAACGCAGGCTGCACACCTGCTCAGCAGCTTAAGGTGTCACTGACCAAGTGCACCCAAAGTCACCGTCGCGTGGCAGGGTGCCTGTGCCAGACGAAATGCTCTGGGTGCGACTAACCCTCTGCGACCCCAGTCACTGCCACGTGGTGGTAGGCCTGTGCCTTACGCAGGCCTCGGTTGTCACTAACCCTGTGCAACCCCAGTCAGCGCCACGGGGTGGTAGGCCTGTGCCATACGCAGGCCTTGGTTGCCACTAACCCTGTGGGTAACAACTCTTGGGCCTTTTATGATTGTGAACCGTGGCGTCCGTCATCCAGTCACCACCAGCAGAGGGGAATGTGACATTGTCGGCCCCTTATGTTGGCGGAGTCACATGGCCTGTGATGCCTGTGCCAGATGGGTGTGGTGTGCGTGCAAACCTGCACCAAGGGAGTGGCTGTGACATGCTGACAACTAGACCAGTGACCTGCACACCACCAGCGAGTTCGCCTGCGACGGGTAGCAATGAGGGCCCCCCCCTCGGAGCGTAGGCGGTGTGGTCTGGCCTGCCGTACGCCGGACCAGCGCAGGGCTTGAAACAACGACTTGTGGGTCTGGGCGTGGTTCAGTCCATGTCTGGACAAGGAAGTGAGTGATGCGTGTGTCCTTGTTGTAGTGTCCACGGGACCTGGTACACAAAATGCAATGTAGCACCCTCTGACTGGCATCCCACAGGATGAGCAACATTGATGTAAGGGAAATCACTGTCCCTTCATTCATCAACACATGCATACATGACTGATGAAAGACATGACACAGCAGTGCGTCACCGGATGTTTATTGCACATCCTGTGCAGTTCTACAGCTGAAGTGGGACAGGGCAATGCCGAGCACACTACACAATATGGGCTCGTGGAGGGCATGCCAGAGTCCATCTGGGGATGACTAGTGCTACGGAAGGGAAGGGTACAGTCCGCAGTATGTCCGCCGTGTCATTGGTCGTTGAACAGGATGAGGCAGTCCATGTCGCTGTACAAGGTGAGTGCATCGGAGTGTATCGGGGATCAGTGGAATGTCATGAGGCCATGTGCAGCACCAAGCAGAAACAGGCCAGGTGGCGGAAAATAATGCTAGTGCCTCCTGAAAACAAACCCATCCACGTCCTCGTCCACGGATGTGTGCTCTGACCCACCTGTGGGTGTTGCAGTACCGGCTGCAGCACTGTGTGCCACTGACACATCAGGTGCCTGAGTGGATGCGCCTGCCGCACTAGGAGGCTCTGACACACCAGGGGGTGGGATATGGATTGTGTGGGGGCAGCAGCATTCATCAGCACCACGTCTTGTGGCGGCATTGCCATGATGGAGGTGTGCAGGGCATGATAGATCCCAGCTACATTTCGATGATGTGCAGCAGTGGCTGCCATCCTTCCCGCCTCAATCCGCACCATGTCCTCCATGAGCTTTCGCATGTGTGCCAGCTCACGGCTGGCATCGCTGGAGCCACTCTGAGCGGACAGCTGTTCTTCTCTCTGAAGAACCAGGCTTTGTCAGGCCCGGCAGCGCAGGGTACGCCTGAAATCTTCGGACTTCGCCTTCCAAATTACAGAGACACGGAACACTCTGTTAGCATAGGAACTTCAATTTATTTAGCTGCAGCTAGGTACAGTTTGTAGGAGAGTAGGGTCTGCTTTCTATGTTCACCCCCACTTTTTGCTTTTGCTGTACTGGTTTTCGACTTAGATGTGGCTGTGGGCCTGCCAATCAGACCCACAGCCCTGCTGTTCTCTCTCTAAATTAACACTATGTACTTTAGGTGCATAACCCAATTGGACAGGATCACCTTATGGGCCCCTGTACAGTGTACCTTAGGTACCCAGGGCATAGGTGTACCCTAGACCTACCAGGGGCTGCAGCATGTATTATGCCACCCCTGGCTGGCCTTCCATTATGACACAACTGGCTGATCACTCAGCTGGGGCAAGGTTGTGTAATCCCCCCTTGCTTAGGTGTAGTATTCCTATACCTACCTTATGTATAGACACATGTGTACCTATCAGCCACTCCTATGGCAGGCCTTAACAATCCTGGAGGCAGAGTGCTTGGTAACATGTGAGATGGTGCTCTAGCATGAGCTGAGCCTGTCTGCAGCTTTCGGAACCATGTCCTTATAGCTGTTCTATGATATCGCCTACCATATACTCTTAAAGTGCCTTATAATCTTAAACGGTTATGGTAACTATGGTTTGGCTTTATCAAAACATGTCGTGTAAGGTGTCTAACACTTTGGAATAATACCCCCATCCCATTTCTGGGGATGAGGATATTATCCCTCCCTTCTAGAGGGAGAAGACATGTTGTAACCAACTTACCCGGTTAAAGTTAACCAGAGCCCCAGCATCACAAAATGGATGCTGCTGCCACGACACAAGTCTGACCTCCTGCTGCTGGGAGCGATCCCGGCATGGGAGGCTTGGACAATAGGTTTCCTGCCTAGGGAGGTGCGAGCACCACCCCAGACAGGCCTTAGTGTATTGGGGCAGGGAGGGATGAAAGGAACGAGACACTGCCTGGGGCACACAAGGTGTCCCATGCATAGTCCAATTCAAACCGGTGCTGGGGCACTCCAGCCCCAGTCCTGGCGCGAAACTGGACAAAGGGAAGGGGGTGTAACCACCCCCCTCCCAGGTCCCACCCATAAGGCGTGACCTAGCAGGTATACCAGCCCCCCAGATTAGTATAAGAGTGGGAGCTGGGTCCTTAGGAAATTAGATTATCCTGAACCTGCATCTTGAACAGAAACTCTGGACCTTCGACATTCTACGAAAGAAGAAGACTGAAGAATCTCCCTTGTAGCCAAGGAGTGGCTACCCTGTGCAAACAGGCACCATCAAGAGACTTACCCTTTGCTTTGCTGAAGTTCTTTGAGGGACCGACAGCAGGGCCCGACCAGAGCCTTGACTTCCAGACTTCTCTGACCCTACTCCACATCCACAGCCGAGCTGAGATCCGTGGAGGCGACGAGAGACGTGAGACCGGCTACCTGGGAAAAGTGGCGAGTATCTTCCAGCGCAGCTTCTGAGGCACCCTCGAAGTTGTGCTCCGGGGATTGAGAAGCCCCAACCCCAAGCACCATCTGCACCGAAGATCAGCCCCCCACACTCCACGAGTCCTGCGTGGGGCCCTTCTGCATTTTCCTTCTTGCCGCGTCTGTCCGGTTGCTTGCCCGTTGGCTAGCAACCTTTGCGACAACACACCTGAAATTTTCTACTGTTGGTTTGGCTCCTCCAGACTGGCCCCCGCTCCTCTGTGAAAGAGAAGCACCCCAGACCTTCCTGGTCTGCACCAGAAGCAAGTCCTCCATCCTGCGTGGGTTCCGCTTGCCCCGGCTTGTTGGGTCCTGACTCGACATCGACGCCGCCGACAGCAAGAGCCTTCGTGGGACAGCTCACCTCCTGGTCCTGGTCATCCTCGACGCCTCCTGGTCCCCGTGACTGCTGCGACAAGCTTCACCTTCACGCCTGCATCTTCACGACATCGCCTGGTTCCTTCCTGGTTCCACGTGGTCACTGGCTAGTGACCCAGACTCTGTCCCTTCTGCTTGCAGGTACCCTTCCTTCTTGATCCCGGTCTTGGGATCCACCGGACACTCTGCACTGACCGCCTGTCAGCAACTTTCCTTCAGGCATCCATAGAAGTCCACGACGAAACCCGACGCAAGTTCACACCTATGCACCCGCAGCCCGTGGGCTAGGTAACTTGGGTACTTCGGTGCTCACAAGGGTATTGACTATCCTAGGGACTAGTTTCTGAGTCTCGACTTTCTAGCTATACCAGAAGTGTCCTAAAACTGTTATTTTCTAACTGCTAGTAATTCTATCGACGTTTACGCATTACGCGTGAGTGTTTCCACTCTGCACACGAATCCCGTGGGCCTCCCACTTCCTAACCTTTGCTAGTGTAGTGTAGCCCCAGCGATTCCCTAGGCCTAGGCCTATTCTATTTCCGTGACAGTGGTCCTTATACCACTTACTTAGTATATGGTTTGCGTGGCCCCTAGTGCCTAACTGTATTACTGACCTGTGTGATTTAATGTATGCTTAATAATACTGTGTTGTACTTACCTCGAATCTCATAAAGAGTGCTGAGGGTTTAACTAGAATAAATACATTCTATTTTTATATATATCTGTTGTGGTGTCCTTTCATTTGGTATTCAAGGGGTTACAGATGGTATAACAGCTGGCTTCACATGCCATTCAGAGTTTAGCCTAAGACCCCTCTTGTCCATGCTACCACTAGGATAGCTTGTCTATAAGGTTGACTTTACAACCAATCACCATAAGGGTTGTTTGGACTGATACAAGGTGTACACTAGAACTAGTGACATCATGTATCAGGCCAACTTCTCACACAGTTGTCCCAGAAGTACATCGTAAGTAGGTTCTTAGGAGACTGCCACTTCAATCTGTGGCTCACAATCTTTTGTAGCGCTGGAATCCAAATACAAATCATCCACGAGAACACATTCTTTGTACAAGATACTGAATAATGGGCAATACAAATTCCTTCCCTAAGGCCGTGTTCTCTATCTGACCCGACAGGTCAGGTGGCTTAGCCATTCCTTAGCTAAATTACTTTACGACAGGGCGCGTGTGCGTGCTGGGGATGATGATTCGTAAAACAGCTGTAGGGGCCAGAGAACGGTCACCAAGGGTCAATAGATGGTTATCTAAAGAATTGGCTGCTTCGAGCCGAGGTTCACGAGGTTCAGGATGGGCTTGGTTCGAGAGAAACAGAGAGGTTGTGTGTAAGATGTACAACAGCATAAAATACGAAAGAAACGCTATAGAGGTTTAAGGTGCCTGAGTGAGGGCAACAGCGCCATAATGCCACTAAAACGGGATGGGGTTAAATTTAAAGTTCCTCATCTCCGCGTCTTGACTCCAGCGATGTCAGTGAGGGCTTGTTGGAGACCATGGGGCGGACATAGACACCCAAGGATGGCGTTCAGTTTTGCAGCCATGATGCCGAAGCCCACCCGCACCTGATCAGCCGTCTCCCTCTGGCACTCCAGCACACGGCGTTGGAAGGCCATGTGCTGTTCCTGGGGGTCTTGGGAGAGTGCCGGGGCTGTGGGTGCCTTATGCTGGGTGGTTTGGGTGGTGGGTGTGGTCTCTTTGATGTAGCTAGATTGCCCTGATCCTGGAGGTGAGTGGCGGATGAGGTCAATGATGTCTTGATGGTTTGGGTGTCGATGCTGGCGTTGTCCTCCTCGTCATCAGTGAAGAGTGGCTGGGACTGCTCTGCAGGAGGTGTTAATGATGCCCCTGCGATGTGAAGGGGAGATGGTGTGTTACAATGTGTCCACATCTATGTAGCCGCTTGGTACATGTTGGCATTCAGACAGCATGGCATTGTACATTGTGACAGTCTGTAGGTCTGGTCAAGGAGCCAGGGTCATTGTGGGTGTGTACTATGCCCTGCTTGATTGTGCATGTGTGCCATTGTGCCCATCTCCACCCGTCCCCCCAGTACCTGGTGGTCACGCATGCTGTTGCGGTTGTGTTGTGTCCTGTCGAGCAGTGTCTGCTCCCCCGACTCCAGCCACAGTCTCCACACTGATGACTGTCGACACCAGCTCCTCCATGTCATCCAGCTCCAGCTGTGGCGCTGGGCCCCCACCTCCAGTCTGCGTTGCTGCCTTCTGGTTGGCGGAGAGTTTCTCCTTGGTCTTCCGCTTGATGTCATTCCATCGCCTCTTGACCTCGTCCATTGTCAGCTTGTGCTCTACAACGGCATTCACCTTGTCGACAATGTCAGCCATATTCCAGTTTTGGTGCTCAATGACACGTTGGAGGTGACAAAGAGTTGTTGATGGTGTTCCATCACCTCCGTGACTATGATCCTGTTTGCCTGCGGATTGAACTTCGTCTTCCTCGTCTTCTTGACCTTGCCCTTTCCTGTCCCCGAGGTCCCAGGCTGGTCGTCCGGGGTGCTTGTACTGTTGCGCTCATCCTCTGCGCCTGCTCCGGCTGCCTCCATGGTGCTTGGGTGTAGGTCAGTTTTTGTTTGGGTGTTTTTTCTACTTTTATTGTGATTTTTTCTGCCTGCCCGATGTGTGTTGCAGGCCTGGCGGTGCTTATCGCTGATTTCCTCATCGCGCTTTGGCCCATCGCAGGTTTTTGGGTGTTGTGCTTTGTGTTTTTATCTCCATCGAGGTGATTGTATCGCAGACATTGTCTGCGATTTCGGCAGACTATCGCATGGTCCCACCGTGTTGTGAATTCCACGTTGTCACAGGGTTATTTTCCCGCGATAGGCTGCGATGTTAAAAGTTGTGTTACACTACTCTTGCGGTAGTTATCACACGTTCTTGTGAATATACCCCTCAGTGTTTTGCTCAGAATCACAGGATGTTGTTGAGCCAATGCCGAGAATCGAACATTGTTTTCCCAGCTCCAAAGTCGCTACCTCTGGCCATTATGCAGGATATGCATGATAACCAGGGGCGCAACTAGAACCAAACTTGAGGGGGTGGAGGGGGGCTTGGGGGCTAACACTCCCAGCTAGGGGCTGGCTCTAGCATTGGTTGCACACAGTGCAACAGTCTTTTTTTGGCACCCCCTTCCCCATTTCCTCCTTCTCCATGAATTCCCTCACTGCCACTCTCCAACAATACACCTCATCTCTCTATAGCACCTTTCTGCAGAAAATTTTATTTTTTTGTAGTGCTACTCATAGTTTACTCACACTCAGTTCTGTGATCTGCATGGTACACTTTCTTTGTAGCAGGCACATTAACCCTCTGCGCTGGGTGGGTGGCAGGATTGCCCATGTGAGTGCACGGTGAGCGATGCAACAGTGTGAGAGTAGGGTAAGAGGAGTGACTGCAGGGTGAGTGAGGTGACCATATGAATTTGGGTGCGGATGTAAGTGCAGAGTGGGATGAATTAATGCATGGTTAGTGATGGGCTTGTTTGAGTGAGATTGTCGTTATGATGCATTCCTTTTGCACGCAAGTCATTACAACGACTTCCCGTAAGGGGGGGGGCTGGACTTTGGGTTAGTATAATTTACTATTCCTACTCCAGTCTGCGCAGCAGTAGGGAAGGTGTTGGACTTTAAATCCAAAACCACCTGTCAATGCTCCACCTAAAGCAAGTCATTCTTGCATGCTAAACTAATGCGTGTAAACAACGCATTTGTTCTATTGTTGATGATGTAAAGGCACAGCATGATTCTGGCTTTGCACTAAGGGATGTTTCCCCATCCAGTGCATTCTAACGAAAGATGCTGGCAGATTCCACATTGGAGAATGAATAATGTTTCCCTTTCTAATCGGCACATGACCTTCCAAAGGAAACCAACAGATGTCATTACACTCAGTTTGTTTCTCTCAAATAGTTCCATTTTCCAATCCAAAGTAAAGGTGTTATCCGCATTATGGGGGAGGAATAGAAACGGATCTCAGGAGCTTCCAAGAGACGCCGCCATCTTGGACTCCAGCCAGCCCCACTCCCCTTATTGAGCTCGTCTAAGCAGGCAGAGTACTTCTCTTTCCATTGGTAGGCGATTTGAAAGAGTTTCCCTGTGCCTCTGCTAAAATTGCTGGTCCTGTTAAGTAGCCACAGCAGCACTAAAAAGTATATACTCTACATTCTGATTGCAGCTTTAATTTCTTCTAGGAAGACTGTCTCATTTGAGTCTACACTTCTGAGGCCAGGCCAGCACTGTTGTGGTATTTTGTGGGGCTGCTCTCTGGTGGGTGTTCTTGACATTCTACCCCTCGCCCCACAATGGGTCAAAGCTGTAGCTGCCGCCTCCAACACTTTTGACGTCTTGGGCTGGAAGCGTGAAGTCTTGGGAGGGGCCAGCGATGTTCTGTGTCACTCCACGAACTGCCCCTGCCTTTAACCTGTCCAACCTATTGTATCTGTCTTCACAGGGCAGTTGCCTCGCAAAAAGTTTTTGAATACCCTCAGAATCATGAGTTTATGGGTATTCGGAAACGTTTTGCATGTTGTTTCAAACCCAAGAAAGATAATCTCCAGAAGAGCAGGAGTAAATCCCTTTCATCAAAGTGAACAAAATAGGTACCCCCCAATGTTTATGGTTGCTGGGGGGTGGGGGGCTGAGTTCTAACTAAGTAATTATTTTCTCATGTAGAGGGAAAAAAAGAGATGTGTTGGCCAACGTTTCTGCTGTGCACACTCTGGCGGGCAATCTACACGTTTGCACCTAATTAAAGTCCAGCAATACCCATGGAAGTCTGCAATTTCGTGTCAAGTTCTTTAGTGTAACTATTGTGATTTTAAGAACCCCCAAAAAAGGGTAAAATCAATATGCCTAGTACAAATAGGATTAATATGTGTGAATGGGGGTCATGTGCAATGAAGATGAATTGGAGCTGCAGATGTCTACATATATGCGGTCATCTGATTGGTGAACCAGAAAGCGTGGCACAGTATCTTGCGCGCATGGCAATTAGACATTTTCTTTCATGCTCTCCTTTCCAACAAGAGGATCCCCCTCCTTGCACTGCTCAAAAACTGAACATGAAAGGCCCCCATCAGCTCTGACGTGCTGGCCCCTGTAACAGTTTTTACTAGGGAGCCTGACTTCTCTTTGCTCTTATCATCTTGCTCTGAATTTGGTGAGAAACGTATCAGGGTAGTGCATCCTTAAACAGACACACATTTATCAAGGTTTAGATACTAACTGCAGAGTTTCAGTCCAAAATGGCAAGTATTTTAGACTCTGTAAGACTAAGAAGAGAATCATTTTCCTCACACTGGCTGGTGTTATGGACGATTCCATGATGGCAGCTGGTGACTGACAGTGAGTCAGTTGCCATATGTAATGCTACTTTGGTTGACTCATTATGTGGGCACAGGGCCTGTTCCAGTGCGACAATCTTTTTTGATGACCCCCCCCCCCTTCCCACTTCCCCCTGACCTCCTTCTCCACGGATTTCCTCACTACCACCCTCCAACAGTGCCCCACATCTCTCTATACCCCTCTCACACATGCATTTCATTTGTTTTTACAGCGCTAATCATGCTAGTGTAGGGGGTCAGATCACTTTATATCTCACACACACGTTATAGAGAAAAGTGAATCATACATGTGTAAATCAGTCTACAGGAAGTGCCACGTAAAACAATGAGGATTACAAGGTATAGAAATCACTTGCCATGCATACTAGTAGACTCTATATTTTAAGAGTGTTTGCTCTGGAGAAGCACAAACATAGGATTTAAAGTGTACCACGGAGTAAGTAATCTTTGTTGTATATAGTTAATTAAAACCATTACAAAAAAATGCAGAAAGAATAAAACAGTTCAATTTTTAGGAGGTAGGTGAGAGACTAGAGCGTTACAAGTAAAATCGAAAAATAAGTGTGAGATTCCCAAAGTATTCTAAAACCAGTGTCCTCTTTGACTTTTCCCTAGGCAGAATTTTTAAACTGGTCCCAGGAGAAGCAAAGTTCAGTTGATGGTTTATTGCAATGTGTGTTCACAGAATGTAAGAGATTTGCTGTGGAAATAAGCAGAGTATAGCAGCTTAAAAGGGGGTGGCACCTCTGAGAGAACAGCGGATTGGTTTCTGTCCAGTGGTGTTAAAAGAGCAATAAAACTGCTAAGGTGTTGGCAGAGATAGTCCGCAGCAGTCTTTGGTTGGAGTGTTAATTCCCGCAAACCGTTAGGCAGGAGAGTAGTTGTTTTTGCAAGTTTGGTGTGGACGGCCCGGGACATCCCAGAGGATGTGTCAGTTCTTGATGTTGACAGATCATTTTCTACCAGTGCTAAAATTTGACTAGTTTGTGGTTTGACTGCAGGTCCTCTGGTTTGAGTCAAGTTATTGCAGCCTGACTTCCACTTGCGGATCCCATGCTGGTATGTGCCCATAGATGTGTGAGCTTTGCCATGCAAATAAGTCAAGTGAGTCGCAGTTTTAAAAGGAGGGCACCTCAAAGGGAACAGCGCAGTGATTTTTATCCAATGATGTAGATTGAACAAAAAAATGGCAAACTGTTGAAGGCCAGAGACCTCTGCAGCACTCGTCAGGTTTTGAGATTTTTAGTTCACATAGACCTACATTTCATGCCAAAAGAGTATTTGTGTTTTATAAATTAGGTGTGTGCAGACCAAGGCATTCCAGAAGCCGTTTCTGCGCTTGACAGTTTGTCTTCTACCAGTGCAATTTTTGTACTAACTCACAGTTTATCTGCAAGTCATCTGGTTTGAAACAGGCTATCACAGCCTGTCTCTGCGTGCGTATTCCACGCTGGTTGAACTTCAGTTTAAGCAGACAAGACCTCTCCTTCTTCAGGCTGATGCATGTACCATGTCCTCGTTTCCATTGCCGCACAGACAGCAGATTGATGGTATTTGGCATCTCAGCCATGGTGGAAGATGCAGAATATCTGGGAGTTTTCCCAGCCGATGTTTCAGGAATTTCTCCTTGGAGTACCTGGAATATCCCAGGCTGAAATATGGCTGTGGATTAAGAAATGTGGAGCCATTGATTGTCATCCGAGCATTGCTTCTTGCTGAGAAGGTAGATTTGTCTTCTACTAGGGAGAGGCTCCGTATTGCCTTCCACACTACTTTTTTCAAAATTACATGCGTAGTTGGAACTTCCCAGACCTGGGTGAGTCCCATGTTTGTAAGAAAATCGTGTAGGAATTTTCTTTCTGGTGATGTTGCTATGTGCTGGAGCTCTTGCCAGAGTAGGTGGTTTAAACAGTTTTGGCCGTCGTTCCTGATTTTGTGCCAACAGGTTATGTAGGCCCCTGTCTTGCTAGCTGTTGTTTAGTGACGTCGAACTGCAGCTGAATCTGTGCTGCGGAGGGCATATGTTGGAATGTAGAACATGATCCGATAGGCCCTGATTAAAGTCCTAGCCAAAGTTTTGGAGTCTCTTCCTCTTAGGGCTTCACTACCATATGTGATAGTGGACAGAAGTTTGGATTGTGCAACCTGGAGGAGAGGGGAGAGTCTGGGTCCTGCCAGATTGGATTTTAAGCGCCTTAAAGTTACCGCTAGGGCCATCTTTTCTTTTTCCACAGTGGTTGAGTTGGCTTTACTAATAAGAATCTATTTCTACCCAAACAAGAGCTTTTTAGCAACATTAACATAATGAAAGGCTGGGGAAAGGTTCTAACTTATGTCATACAGTATGCATGTATCTCTTTGACGACAGTTCATAGGATACTGTGCTATACTATGATAGTACCTTATGAACTGCAAGTAATAAAAGTATCTCTGTGACAAAAGCAGTAACCCACTGAGCTATCCACATAAAATGGAGCTCTGTGATCCATATGGTGCAGGTACTTTCCAGCAGAACAGTAGCCCTCTATGTTACATTATGATGTGTCAGAACTGTCACTTGACAAAACTCAATCTCTCTCTAGCAGGAGCCTGAATCATCAGTTATGTTGACATTATAATCACTGCCTGGAAACAGTCCAACACACAAGGAGCTCTGCTGAAGGTGCTTTCAAACCCATAAGGTTTTTCTAAACACGGTGCCCCCACAGGTCAGCGCCAGGAGCGGCTGCATCGGTCTCACCACCATAGAGCCAGCCCTGTGTGGGCGACTAGGAATGCTATGTGGCTCTTCTTCAGAGAGAGAGAGACAATTATGGAGAACCTTACAACAAAATTCACACCATGCCCAAATATAGCACCACACAAAATGTTTTCAAGGAGGTACCCAGCTCCAACACCAACAACATCCCGCCGTCACAAGCCCTGTCCGACTCCCTCGCCACTTTCTTCCACCGCAAGATAGCAGACATCCCCGACAGCTTCAATACCCAGACAGCCCCAACATACAGCAACACAACAGACTCTCCTCACACCATCACCTACGACCCCCTGCTAGCCTGGGCCAGCGTGAGCATCGATGACACCATCAAGACCATGAGCACAATCCACTCCGGCTCTCCGTCAGACCCTTTTCCGCACCACGTTTTCAACAAAACAAGCAGCTCCATCGCACCCCACCTGCGCAACGTCATCAACCTCTCCCTCGAGACCGCGACTGTGAGAAGTTGGCCTGGCATATGCTGGTCACTAGTTATAGTGGCCACCTTGCACCAGTCCAATTCGACTCTTATGGTAGATGGGTTTAAGGCAACCTTTTAAAGAAATCTATCCTAGTGGTAGCTGTGGAGAGCAGCCTTCAGGCTAAGTCTCAGAGGAATGTAAAGCAGCTTGTTTTACCTTATAATATCTTGAATTACCAAATGAAAGGACACCACACAGGTATATATATCACATATATATGTATTTATTTCTAGACACACTCTGCTAACCTCTTTATGAGATTAGAAACCAGGAACACATTCAAATATCAACGTTTCACAATAAGTTAAGCACAAATATTTCTGGGGCCCTAGGGGCATACCAGACCATATACTAAAAAAGAGGTTTAGGAAAGTCAACTTGCAGAACGACAAGGCCTAGGGCCTGTAGAATCGCTGGGGCTTCACTACTGCAGTGAAAGCAGGTAAGTAACAGACCCACGGGAGACGCATGCAGTGTGTAAACACAGCCGCGGGTTCCCTATTGATTACAATGGAGCAAGTCGCGGTTTGATTTTTTATAGTTTTAGGGTACTTCGAGGAAGTCTACAAGCAAGCCACTTACAAGGTAAGTAATTTGTACACGGTAAGTAATTTGAGGGCCAACACACACTAGGGCACTGGAGTGCCCGAGTTACCTCACCCATGGAAGCCGGGTGCATAGGTGTCTTTTGGTGTCGGGTCGCGTCGCTGTTTTCTATGGAGACCAAAGAAGATTTGCTGCTTGTGAAGACTGAAGAAGTGTCCGGTGGAATCCAAGGCTGGATTCAAGATGTAGAAGACCTGAAAATTGAAGGGACAGTGTTCACAGTCACTTGCAAGTGACCCGGGGCCAGGAAGATGGATGCCCACGGATGTCGGGTGATTTCAGGTGATCAAAGGTGTTTTGACTCTTCGCTCACGAGGTCCAGGAAGAATCGACGATGACTAGCAGCTGGATTCGGAGTGTCCCACAACGTCTGCAGCTGACTGCGGTGTCAGCAACCGGATTGGAGACAACAAGCCTTGGCAACAGCAAGTCTCGTGTACAGTGAAGAAAGTCGATGGTGCAGACCAGCAAGGTCTGAGGGACTCACCCAGCGAGGGTGAGTGAGGGCAGGCCTGGAGCAACCAGGGGAGCTCTTTTAGTTGATAAGAAAGTCTTCGGGGGACCCATAAGCCAACGGGCAAGGGATCGCAAAGACGCCTCTTGAGGAAATGCTTCACAGGAGCCCACGGTCACTCGGGACAGGGTAGGCCTCTGATTTTTGCTGCAAAACCTGCTGGAGGCTTGGGCCATAAGTGGTCCAAAGCACAAGTTCTTAAAACATCGTGAAGGGGTTGCACTTGACAATAGTGCACGATTCCTAGGTATTGCGATTCCTCGTCACTCGTGGGGTCCACTCGCCTCAGCTCTGCTGGGGACTCACAATAGCCGTCGAGAAGTCAGGAAATCCACTTCCGGGGCTGCAGGGACTTCGGACTCCGCCGGGAGTAGGAAAGTTTGCGACCATTGATTCAAGTTTTGGTGCCTGCCAAGCAGGGGAGTCACTCCTTAACTCCAAGGGAGATTCTTCCGTCTTCCAAAGGTAGTGGAACGTCGAAGGACCAGGATTCTTCTTGTAAAGCGTTATCCAGGGGTTATCTACTTTGCAATGGCAAGGTTTCCTATCTTATACTAAAGATAGGGGTGGGACTAGCTCTATCACCACTCCTCTGGGAGGGTCAGGGTAGGGGGTGGTTACACCCACTTCCCTTTGTCCAGTTTCGCGCCAGAGCAGGGACAGGTAGCCCCTGAGCCGGTTTGAGCTGGCATATGCACAGAGGAGCCTACTGCTCCCCCAGTGCAGGACTTGAAAGCACTCTAGGAGTGCACCCACCCAGCCCCAATACACTAAATCCTGTCTGGAAGGTGGTGACACCTCCCTGTGACAGGATGCCTATTGTTGGGCCTCATCCACTGTGAGTTTCAGTCAGCAGCAGGAGGGCAGCCCAGTGTCTGTGCTGGTGACATCCATTTTGTGATGCCAGGGCTCTTTCAGATTTCTACAGTGTTACCATAGTAGGTACATGTCGTCCCCTCTAGAAGGGTGGGATCATACTCCCACACCAGTTACTGGTGTGGGAGTATGATTCCAAGTTGTTTTGATGCAGTCATTCCAAAGTTAGCATTAACCGAGAGGTTATAATGCACTTAAGAGTATATGGTTTAACCGCATCCACAAACAGCCACAGGGAATAGACCCTGCCAGCTGCAGAGGGGCCCTGCTCAGGCAGAGGCACCCGCTCACATTGTAAACCAAGCACCCTGCCCTCAGGATTGATAGGGCCTGCCTTAGGGGTGACTGATAGGTTTATATGTGTGTGTATGGTGAGATATAGGAACCTATACCTCTGTGAGGAGCGCTAACACTACCTCACCCAGGCTGCAGTAGCAGGCCTGTGGTGTCAGATTTAGTCTGCTTCCCAGGGGTGGCATAATACATGCTTCCGCCCCTGGTAGGCCTGTGAAGTGCCTATGCCCTTGGTACCTAGGGTACAATATACTAGGGGCTCATAAGGTACCACAGTATCCAATCACTAGTGCATCTAGTATGCACTCAAAGTTGTTTAGAAAGAACAGAGAGACTGGGGCCCTGATTAGCAGGGACCCAGCCAGACGAAAGCCAGAAACCAGTATATACATCAGAAAAAAAGTGGGGGCAACATAAGTGCAGATCCTACTCTCCTACACAACCCCCCAAACGCAGGGACATTAAACTAACCTTGACCAGTTGAGTCTTCATGCTCTAAGCGGAAATACCTTGAGAGTCCACCTGCATGTTGGGTCCCAGGTCTATGTTCCACTGTATAGTCCATCCCCTGTAGGGAATTGGACCACCTGAGCAGTTTAGGATTTTCACCTTTCATCTGTTTGAGCCATAGGAGGGGCTTGTGGTCAGTCTGAACTATGAAGTGAGTGCCAAACAAGTATGGCCTCAGCTTCTTCAGGGCCCACACCACAGCAAAGACCTCCCTCTCTATAGCCGACCAATGTTTCTCTGTCTTGACCTTCATCATTTAGTTGAGACAGTGCAGCTCCCACACCCAGCTCTGAAGCATCTGTTTGGACAATGAACTTCTTTTTGTAGTGTGGACTCTGCAAGATGGGGGCAGTGCACATTGCCTGCTTTAGGTCATCACATGCCTTTTGACAGCTAGCTGTCCACTGAACCTTTTTTGGCATTTTCTTAGAGGTTAGATCATTTAAGGGGGTCACTATAGATCCATATCCCTTAACAATCCTCCTATAGTACCCAGTCAGGCCTAAAAAGGCTCTAACCTGTGTCTGGGTGGTTGGAGCTACCCATTCCATTATGGTCTGGATTTTGCTCTGCAATGGTTGAACCTGGCCTCCACCTACAAGGTGGCCCAGGTACACAACCTGACTCTGCCCTATCTGGCACTTAGTGGCCTTGATAGTGAGACCTGCTTTTTGCAGGGCCTCCAAAACATTTCTGAGGTGGACCAGGTGATACTGCCAGGTGGAACTAAAGACAGCAATATCATCTAGATAAGCTGAGCAATAAGTTTCCATACCAGTCAGAACTTTATTCACCAACCTCTGAAAAGTGGCAGGTGCAGTCTTCAAACCAAAGGGCATCACCACAAAGTGATAATGCCCACCAGGGGTTGAAAATGCTGTTTTGGCCTTGGCATGTATGTAAATGTAAATGTATAGGTATTTATATAGCGCCGATCACCACTACGGGTATCTCAGCGCTGTACTCATACCGCTGAAGGAACCCTTCCTGGCTTTCCATGTGAGGTGTCCACTCCTGGGCACCCCCATGGTGAGGCCAGGCATCCCAGCGCTGTTGGGGCCATTGTGGAGATTAAGCAAGCCCAGAGTTGCAGCGTGAGACCCATGATTAGAATAGGCACTGAGGCGAGAATATCCGGTCCGCAGAATTTATAGCCCGAGACCCTGCCGCGACGGGAATCGAACCCTGGTCCCGGACCAGTGCTCTGCATCGTGGTCTGCCGCTCTAACCATTGAGCCACACATCATCAGCTAGCTTGATTTGCCAGTAGCCAGCTGTTAGGTCAAATGTACTGCGGTACTTGGCTGAGGCCAAAGTATCTATTAGTTCAACTGCCCTGGGAATTGGATAGTCATCAGTCCTGGTGACTGCATTGAGGCCTCTGTAGTCAACACAAAACCTCATTTCTTTCTTACCACCCTGGGTATGAGATTTAGGCACAAGTACTACTGGACTCCAGTGATCCAGTCCGGGATTTGCTGACCGTCGTCAGTTGAGGCACGAAGCTGAGCAGCGCGAGGAGGCAAGGACGCCGCACCGTTCCTCGCTGCTCCGCTACTGTACTAGCTGGCAGTTTACCGGTACCGGCACTACACTACACTATTACTCAACTTAGAAGGCGGCAGGAACCGCTTGAATTCTCAGCACGACCGGAGCCGCCAGATATCACCTCTGCGGCAGGAGCCGTTAACACCTTTCCATCGCGGTAGGAACAGCCAGAATGCAGAACTCTCCCAACACGGTCGGAAAACATTGCAACAAAACATTGTCCCCCCCAGGCAGGAGCGCTAAGTCTCTTCTAACGCGGCCGGAGCCGCTTGACAACACCTTGGTACCACCTCCTGTGGCAGGAGCCGCTGAACAAACACTGCCCCTGAGGCACACCGTGCCGTGCTGTTACGCATCATACTGGAGGAGTGAGGAGAGAAGAGGAGAGAAAAGAAGCGATAATAAGCGGTGAGCTGGGTGCCGGGAGCCGGGTGTCGGGTGTCGAGAGCAGGTGTGGTGCGGGTTGGGCGGAGGGGAAGCACCCCTGAGTCATCTTAACGCCATAACAGCCAGTCAACAGTGCCCACCCTGTGACCCTGCAGTGAAGCTAACCCCGGCTGAGTTATTGGCGCTAAGGCACTCCTGGACATAAGAAAGGGGGTAGCAGATGGTGGTTCACACCAGCACCATCCAGCGGCAGCATCAGCGCCCACAGGACACAAAGGTGGGAGGTGCTAGCACCAGCGGCCCAACTTGGCACTACTTGGCGATATCCGCGTCTTTTCTGGCGCCATAGGCGCAAGTGGCAATAACTGCAAAAAAAAAAAAAAGCAACTCTCTATAAGGACCCCCTATAAGTGCTTACCCATTTCCCCGTCTCCTGAGTGAGACCAGACTTTCGGCTACACACCGCAATAGTATCTTGCTATCTCGCAATCTCCCTGACGGCAGCTGTTCCGATTGAGGATACAGACAGGCTTGGGAGGTGGAGCGGGAAGCAGAGCGGAGACAGTAAGGAAAAAAAAAAAAGAGGGAATGAGGTCGGGGAGAACACGAACAAACCCACCTAAGAACACAAGAAGAAAAGCTAAAGCCAAGACCAAATCCCCCGCTAACCCAGCTAAGGGAAGCCCACCTGTTCTACTAATCCCGCCGGTATATCCGATTTTCAGTAACATGAACCACACTGGCAGATTTGCCTTTTTGAAAGACCCAGCAACGGCAGTATACGCAATGGCAAATACGCCAACAGGATTACAAAAACCAATGTCATCAAAAAAAATTGAAATAAGGCCAGCAGGGACTCCTCGGAATGCCCAAAACACGAACGTTGATAGGCCAAACGGAACAGAGGAGAAATACAAGAGCACGAATGCCACTCTTGTGAAAAACATTTTTTCAATTTCAAGCCCAGGTGCACAAGGATAATAAAAAGGACAGCACGACATTACTCAAGGGCAAGGACAGGAGAAATCACTAACAACTCTCACAGGACTAATAAAGACCACGGACTGCCAGCATGAAGGACACAAAATAAGTTGTTCCCCCAACAATAAAGAGAATAAAGGCGACAAAATTATATCATCACCAGTATTATCAACCAATGCCATATACCAAGAGCAAATAACAACGGGAAGCCATTTGGCCCAACCCAGCAACAAAGTCTCCTACAACTCAAACACAAGCCTGTACGAATCGGCACACAAGGTGCCTCCTTATAGCCACTCAACCCCTAGACTGGACCAACGCATGAGCCCAGTATTGAATAAATCTATAGAGAGGATAAAGATAAAGGACTTAAACCTCTGTTGGGTGCCCCAAGTACCTAGCCATAATAAAGGAAGGACCATGACACAAGAAGTTTGCCCGGACAACCATACAATTGAAAGCACCCAGGAGGGTCCGAAAATCCGCATTAAATCAATCGCCTCCGAAAACGAGGCCCAGGAAATAACTGAAAGTAACTCAGAGGGACAAAAAAACCCTAATAAAGTAATAATTACCGAAAGGATGATCCAAGGAGCAACGGCAACCGGTTGGACTACAAAAACCTCTCCATCACATGAGTCGCTAGGCAAAAACATAGTTGATACATCCAGTGGAATGAACCAAGAGGTGGACATTATTGTACTAACAGACTCACCACACGTGACTCACATTGGTGCTCAAACAGAACTCTCAATCATAGAGATCTCAAGTGTTTCAGCTGCCCCAGACGTGGTAACAATGAAAAGTCCCGAAACATGTCCCGAAACAAGACAAAAAACCAAAGTGCAGCGTAATGATTTAACATCCATAAAGCAAGCCCCACACGGACTCCAACCTAGCTGCAACACAGGAGACCGACACCGGCAAAAAAGAGTAAATGACATCGGCGATAATTTGGAATCCATAATCACATTGCACAGTGCACTAGGGTGCATATTGGAAACCTCTATTAAAACCCTCAATACGCAGTCGGATAAACTCGACATTCAGATACACCTTATGAGTACAATGGCGGAATACATCGCTAATATAAATAAAAAGGTAGACGACATGGCCAGCATTTTTGACATCATCAAGGATCAGACCCGATCGTGGGTACCATCCCAGTCTTGCACCTGCCACCCAATGTTGGATAAATTAAAGAACTTGCCATCAATACTTAAAGATATATTGCAGGAATGCAAATACGCTAATCACAGTGACAACAATACACCAACTGGATGCGATCTCATCTCTTTTGAGAATTGCAAGAGTACACAAAACGAACACGCAGACCAACCAAATGGACCAGTAAGGCAAATAACAGTGGGAAAAACCTCACAGCACAAGCTGCCAACGAAACCTGACGATATAAGAGAGGAATCGAAAACAATTGGCGCAATATCCCTCATTGTACAAAACAACGGTCACAAACTACTAGGACTAGAATCACCTAGCCTGGACGGGGCGAAAAATCAAAATGACCAGAAACGCCTAACCAAGAGGCAAAAATAACGGGCAAGGAAAAACAGAAATCAGCTGTCAAACTGCCCACTCACCAATAAACAGACGCTGGTCACTTATCCTATATTTAGTCAGGTAAAAACGTAACCAAAACTGGAATCCAACGTCACAGAGGGGAAACATAACCCATCATTCAAGATAGAAATGGAACGCAAAAACTGGAAAGATCGAGAAGATAGTCAAATACGATTATGGATAAGTCCAAAGGCTATACCACAAGTGAAAACATCAAAAAAGTCATCACAAACAGCGGGGGTCGCCCATGCAAGAAACTTAGAAGCAGGGAACTCTAGTAACACTGAACTATTGAGTTCAACAACCGCCGCAAGCATTCCTGGCTGTAGCACGGACCAAGGGCTCAGCGTCATTATTCAACTAAAAAAACTTCAGATAATCTGCTGGATGAACCCCAAAAAACTGAGTTGGCCCCAAATCAAAAAGGGCGCACTAGTTTTGAAGATAAAAGCCACTGTATAAAGAGGTCCGAGCAAATAAACAGCTATGAACCAAGCAACCAGAGACACCATTGGGCTGTACCCCAAGACACGAACAAAAATCAAAAAAAGGTCCCCGCCATTCGTGTCACACTACCTAGCACTAATGTAACCACAGGAAAAAGTGTTACCATATTGTCGGACCTTCAAACCCCGGGAAAAAGTGACCAAAATACTTATAGGCAAATAAGAACAAAGGCAGATAGACATATAGACGATCAACTGCAACTCACGATATATACTGGCACCAATGGTATGCAAGCAACAAAAGAGAACGCAAATGTGGAAAGGATAGGACCACGCCCAGGACCAGTGATTACAACTAGTGGGCACCACCGTGAACAGGCAGGACCCAACAGAATAGGCCGGGAGGTAAAAGCCACGACAAACATGCCACCAGCACCGTCTCCGAATGATGCGTATAATCAAATAGCGCAATATCTCCACCTCAAGTCAAAGGGTCATGAGGATCAGAAATTTGATAATAATGAAAAGGCCCAGATCAGTAGCAAAACACCCTCTGAGATGCAAATAGCTATAGCAGGGAAGATACTCTTTATTCCCTACGAGCCTCAAGGCACTCAAGACTACCTAAATCGAGGGAACATTCTCCACCTCATATCAACCATCCCAAGCCTAAGCCACTTAACATCCGCGGACCTACTATCAATTGAATTCATCACATTAGGAGACAACGTGCCCAGGGAAGGCACACTTGCCACCTGGAGGAACTTAGAAGTGGCAAAAAGCATTTTCACAGAAGTGAATACATTTGAAGAGTGGGGAATTTCTCTGAAAGAACAAACAAAAAAGGGCTACCCGTCACCCCTGCTAAGAAGATGTAGGAAAAGAGAAGACCATATAACCCCGACCACTCGCTCAATATTACACGGTGCCAGGGGGGCTGAAATCACAATTAATAATCACCAGAGACAATTATTGGGCATTAATGGTAATTGAACCTATTGCGAGGCAGGTAAAATTGAAGAAAACGTAATAAAACTGCTCTCCTGGAACATCGCAGGAACAAAAAACATCCTAAACCACAGTAGAAAGACAGCTGCCTGGGACCAGTATGACATCATAGCGCTGCAGGAAACGTGGTCAATGGAGCCAATCGATGTACCTGGGAGATTATGTTTCCATGAAAGCGCGACGCGCTCCCGGCGCTACGGCCGCGCAAGGGGGGGTTTATCTATTTACGTATCCACTGCCTACATCAGCAACGGACATGCAAATTATTAAGCTGGAGAGTATAATAATATGCGTGGCAAGAACAATGGTCTTAATTAACCTATACGCCCACCCAAATAAACAGCAAAAAAAGAACTGTTCAAACGTGTCGTTAACGTTGTAACTTCCATCCGCCTTGACCACCCAAGTTGGGAGATTATTGCTACGGGTGACTTTAACTCCAATCTTCTACATCAGTCGGAGGAAGAGGACAACATCTCAGTGGAAAATGAAATGTGGAATGTCGAATCCCAGGAGGTCATACCGGCATTGAAGAGAGACAAAGTGGGCAAGCAATTGGTGTGGGACCTGGAACGACTCGGTTTACGGGTAATAAATGGAAGATCCATGCACGACAAACCCCCTGCTGCCACATACATAGGTTACAATACAAATTCTATCCTAGATTACACATTAGTAACTTTGCCCTTGCTGAGCCTAGTCAAAAAATTCCAAATAATCAGCTCTCTGGACAGCGATCACTCAATGCAACACATTGAGATGAAACTAAGTTCCCCCAGGTATGCAAATGCTCCAGCCATACCAGGCCAACTCTCAACAATCAATCTGAAGCGGTTACAGTGGACAAGCATCACATTACCTCAAATAGCGTTGGATGCTAAGAACTTATTACAAACAGTCACAGCAGAGAAGGATCTATGTTCAAAAACTTGGGCTAATTTCCTGGAAACATTACCAAGATCCAGCAGTAAGGCGAGGAGGCAGAGTAGTCCTACGACCAAAACCAAACTCTCAATAACTACACTAGGTATGAAGAAATATCTTCAAAAGCTCACAAGACGGATACAAGGTTTAAGGACAAACCAAAGCATTTGGCAAGAAGTTCGGTCGATAAGGAAACAATATAAAAAGCTAGTATGGATGGAAAAAAGGAATAAAACCAATGACTTTTGGGCCAAATTGGTGGTTAACCCAAAAAAAGCAGACTCCAGGGCGTTCAGGGTGCAAGTCGACTCCATCAATAGAGCAGCACAACCCATAAGCATGACATGCATCCCTGAAAATGTTTGGGCCCAGCACATAGTCGATACATTCTCGGTAAAGCCAGTGGAGCATCAGGTCACGATGGCTACAACGGTCTCCGAATCTCCAAGAAATATGGTACAGGAAAGCAAGCCTGTTCTCAGCCTCAATGGCATGCCAAACTGCCAGGAGAGCCTGGATCGATCAATGTGGTCAGCTGACAATCGACCAATATTATCTATAATTAAGAAAGGCAAGCAAGAGAGCGCACCAGGGCCAAATGGTATCCCGCAGGCGATCTATAAAGAGGACCCCAAGTTCTGGGCACGCAAATTCAATCTCCTGTTCCGGACAGTCAGCAGCTCAGGTCGGGTCCCGGAAAGTTGGAGGGGTGCCATCATTAACTCAATCTATAAAGGCGGAGACTGCAAAAATCCAACAAATTACCGCTTAATTGCCCTGATCGATGCAGAGGCAAAATACTATGCATCCTTGGTGCTAGCTGATTTAGCACAATGGTCGGACATGAACAGCAAGATCCCGTTAAATCAGACAGGGTTTCGTCGTGGAACAGGTACAATGGCTAATGCAATGGCGCTGTGCTTGATTGGCGAAAACAGTCTACATAACCATTGGGAACTATATACCTGTTTCGTCGATTTTAAGGCGGCCTTCGACCGTGTTAATAGGAATTTACTATGGGCCAAATTGAAGCAGCAGGGTCTACCGGAGTCAATCCTAATGCCGATTATCGACCTGTATAGTAACACCTGGATGCAGGTAAAAATCAACAATGGGCAAAGGCTAACTAGGAAGATCCACACTTTTGACGGATTAAAGCAAGGCTGTGTGTTGGCTCCCCATCTTTTCAACTTATTCATGGCCGACTTAACAGTAAGCCTTGACTTGATCAACGCACATCCTCCCCGGCTGGTCATGCTTCGTGTAACACATCTATCCTATGCCGACGATGTGGTTCTACTAAGCCAGACAAGAATAGGCCTGCAACGCCTTCTACAGGAGCTGATCCGCTACACAAAGCAGAACATGCTAGAAATAAATAGCACGAAAACAAAAACCATGGTCATAACCCGACGCAACATAAACTACCACCAACCTTCTTAATAGATAACGTCAAACTGGAAGCGGTTGGAAGTTACAAGTACCTCGGGATACTGTTGGACAAGCGTCTTAATTTCCAGGCACAATTCACCAGCATGAAAAGAAGGGCATGGCCCTAATGCACACCTTCATGAGCTTAGCAACTGAACTCCAAGGTCCTTTGGTTTCGCCTCTGCTAACAATAATGAAAGCTAAACTAATTCCAACTATAGCTTATGGGAGCATACTGCATCATGGCAAGAGTGCACAACTTTTGGACAAAGTGCAAATGAAAATCTATAAGCACGTCTTTGCGCTACCAAGTAACGCATCACCGGCCCAAGAAAGACTGGAACTCGGCTTGAAATCTCAAGTGCTGCTGAGAAAGTACGAGACCATAAAATTCTGGTATGATGTCTGGATGAACCAAGAGATCATGCTCTATCGAGCTATGTGGGAAACTATCACCAAAAATCCAAACTCAAATCACGCCAAGTATCTTAAAACGTCAATAGAGTCAACAAATCTGGCTGTCCTCTGGGAATCTAAGCTCCCAGTACCCTCATTCAAACAGTTGGTAAGGAAGGCAGCCATTAGACACTCATTGCTGGACGACAAAATAGCTTTTAGCCGCCGGTCACACGCATGGATGACAATCCATTCTTATAAAAAACTAGTGCCGGCGTTCTCCTTGGACCTTGCATTTTCGCCTTTTATCAAACGCAAATACCTTAATATAAGGTTGGGTAATCTGCCAACTAATGCCGAGCATCCAGAGTGGAAGCCCAAGAAAGTGAAGGGTGCGGGTTATGTGGCGCAGCAAGACAAGACTTTATCCACCTGATTTGTATTTGCCCGGCTCTTATACAGGAACGTCGGAATTGGTTGAAAACCAAGTTCAAGGAGTATGGAATACGTACATGTCGGTCTGCTGTCATACAAACCTTATGTACAGTAGACCCACAATTCATTTGCAGGACAATCAAATTCATTGAACATTTTTTGAGAAAAAGCAAAAAAAATTAGCAAATTGTTGAATTTGGAACATGCTACTTCTTATAGTAGAAAGTCATCTGTTTTTACCTTCTTTTTTCTTTTTAGCATATCGTCGTATTTATATTTTGTAATGGTTTTTATAAACTATACAATAAAGCATTTATCAATATCAACTACTGGACTAGCCCAAGGGCTATCTGAAGGCTCAATCACACCTAATTCCAACATTTTCAGGACTTCAGTCCTGATACAGTCCTTGACATGGTCAGGTTGCCTGTAGATTTTTCTCTTGACAGGCAGACTGTCTCCAGTGTCCACCTCATGGGTGCACCAGTAAGTCCGACTAGGGGTCAGGCTAAACATATGTCTGAACTTGGCTGCATTCCGTTTGCTGATGTTCAGGGAGGCTTCTTGCCAAAGCAACACCATCAACTGACCCATCATCAGGGTTCTGTGAGAGCAGGTCAAGGAGAGGGTCACTCTCCTCCTCCTGGTCCTCATCAGTTGCCATGAGCAAGCCCATGTCAGCCCTGTCCACATATGGCTTTAATCTGTTGACATGGAGCACCCTAAGGGGGCTCCTGGGAGTTCCAAGATCCAATTTAACAATTGTATGGGGGCCACTCCATTTGCCCTGGAGAGCTGCTGGGGCCACAGGCTGCAACACCCACACTTTCTGGCCTGGCTGATAAACAGTCAGGACAGCCTTTTGGTCATGACAAGCTTTTTGTAATTCTTGGCTAGCCTCAAGATTTTTGGTTGCCTTTTTCATGTACTCTGCCATCCGGGAGCGCAGACCAAGTACATAGTCCATCACATTCTGTTTGGGAGGTTTGAGAGGTAACTCCCAGCCCTCCTTCACCAAACATAATGGGCCTCTGACAGGGTGCCCAAACAGAAGTTCAAAAGGGCTGTAGCCAACCCCTTTCTGTGGGACCTCCCTGTATGCAAAGAGAAGGCAGGGAAGTAAAAGGTCCCATTTTCACCTAAGCTTTTCTGGGAGGCATTTAATCATTCCCTTTAGGGTTTTGTTGAACCTTTCAACTAACCCATTGCATTGTGGGTGATAGGGAGTAGTGAACTTGTAGTTGATCCCACAAACCTTCCACATTGCTTTTAGATACCCTGACATGAAGTTTGTACCTCTGTCCTTAGGGAAACCCACTCTGGAGAAGACTCCAATGAGGGTTTTGCCACCACAGGGGCTGTGGTGGTCCTGAGGGGAATTGCTTCTTTGTACCTGGTGGCATGATCCACTACCACCAGGATAAACCTGTGCCCAGATGCAGTTGGAGGGTCAAGGGGGCCAATAATGTCAATCCCTACCCTTTCAAAGGGAACCCCCACCACAGGTAGTGGTATCAGGGGGCCCTTTGTTGTGCCACCTGACTTGCCACTGGCTTGGCAAGTGATACAGGAGCGACAAAACTCATTTGTGTCCTCTGACATGTGTGGCCAATGAAAATGAGGCACCAGCCTGTCCCAGGTTTTGTTTTGGCCCAAAATTCCTGTCAATGGGATATCATGTGCTAGGGTCAAGAGGAACCCCCTAAACGTCTGAGGTATTACCAACCTCCTGGTGGCTCCAGGGGTAGGATCTCTAGCCTCAGTTTATAGGAGTCCCTCGTCCCAATAAACTTTATGGGACCCACTAGCACTCCCAGCAGCCTCAGCAGCAGCTTGCTGTCTGAGGGGTTCAAGAGAGGGGCAGCACTGTTGCTCCTTACTCAGATCTTCCCTGGAAGGCCCCCTGCCCCGAAGAACTCAACCTGATCAGGCTCAAGTCCCTCTGGGGCAGTTCCTTCTTCAGGATATGCTTCTCCTCCCTCAGGAGGGAAATCTGAGATCTAAGACAGAGGGGAAGGCACTGCCTTAACCCTACTGCTCCTCCTCTTGGGTAGCATCTGGTCCATAGTTTCAGGATCCAGAGCTGGTTCAGCTTTATGCATTTTGGCCTGTGACCTGGTCACAGCAAATACCTCTGCAGGTATGCCCAACATCTCAGCATGAGTCCATAACTCCACTTCAGACCAGGCTGAAGTCTCCAGATCATTGCCCAACAAACATTCGATAGGGAGGTCTGCACTAACTACTACTTTCTTAAGGCCAGTTACCCCTCCCCAGGAGAAATTCACAACTGCCAGACTATGGTTGGTCCTGACATTGCTTGCATTGGTTACCTGGTACATTTCACCCAGGATGATCTGTGCAGGGTCCACTAGATCCTCTGCTACCATGGTGACACTAGCACCTGTATGTCAAAGCCATTTATTATAGGCTGCTGCTTGTACTTGCCCAGATTACTGGGGCTCACTAGGAAGGACATATCAAGGTCTCCCTCACAAACTAGCAATGCCTGTGTTGGTACTCTGACTAGGCCAGAGTCCACATCAGAACCCAGGGTCAACCCTACTACACCCTTATTCTGATTACCACCTCCACCAATGACTGCACTAGGGGGAACAGCTGCCTTAGGGGCTGGAGTGGTGGTGGTTTGGTCTTTAGACTTGATACAATCAGAAGTCCAGTGCCCTTTCTGTTTACAGAATTTGCACCAGGGCTTCTTTGGGCCTTTTCCCTTTGTAGACTGTGAATCCCCACCAGATGCAGATTTTTGGGACCCTTGTGAAGACTTCTGGTCGTTTGCCTTATCCCCACCTTTATCTGAGCCTTTTGGATCCTGCTTCTTAGTGTCACCCCCTCGGTGCTGGGTTTTCTGCCTCACCCGGGTTCTGACCCATTTGCCTGCCTTCTTTCTCAATTCTTGGGGAGAGGTCAGATCAGAGTCCACCAGGTACTGATCCAACAACTGGTTTTGGCAATTATTAAGGATCTGGTCTCTCATGATAAGATTATACAATCCCTTAAAATCAGTAACTCTACTACCAACCAGCCAACCTTCTAGAGCCTTGGTTGCCCAATCAACAAAGTCAGTCCAATCCTGAGTCTGTGCTTTCTGGGTATCTCTGAACTTCAACCTGTATCGTTCAGTGGTTAAGCCAAACCCATCTATTAATGCACTCTTCAGGGCTTCATAGTCATGAGCATCCTCTTCTCTAACAGTGAGGAGCTTGTCTCTACCTTTATCAGAAAAGGAGAGCCACAAGATTGCTGCCCACTGTTTCTGGGGGACCTGTTGAACTTTACAGGCCCTCTCCATAGCAGTCATACATTTGTGGATATCGTCCCCACTCTGGTAGGGAGGAACAACCTTGGACAGGTTCCTATGGTCTGGAATGTAATCTCTGCCTCTAGGGACACTGTTGCTGCCACCAGGGATATCTAACCCCTCTTTTCTAGAAGCTCTCTGGAGCTCAAAGGCTTCTCTATCTGAGGCCAATTGCTTGTTTCTGAGGGCAAGCCTAGCTTCCTCATACTGCAGCATCTTGTACCTTCTTTCAGCGGAGGTCTCTCTATGGAAGTAGGAGATCCTCTGATGGACAGAATTCTTGTCAGAGTGATATGAGTGGTTAGATTCCCTTGAAAGGGACCTAGGCCTCTCTTCCACTCTGTCAACTCTTTTAGGGAGAATTCCTCTGTCCTGTTCAGACCTTTCTGGGTCTGGCCCTTCAATCACAGACTCCAGGTCATCTTGATTTTCATCATCAGACCCAGAGACACCCCCTGATCCAGATCCACCAGCTCCTAGAGCCAGCCTAAGATCATCTGCTATAAGTAGATTTATCAGGTGTTGTATGGGCGGACTCTGTCCTAACCCCAGGTGTCTTGCAACACACATGGCCTTCAGGTCAAAGAAGGTCATGTCCTTATACTGAGGTTGGGTGGATCCACTGGGTCCATCCCTTGAGGACATTCTAGTGTTATGCAGTGTTGTACTACCTACACTAGTTTGTGGCCTACTGATCCTAGCTTGAGCTGTAGCAAGGGTGTGCTATCCCTTCACAAACAGCTCTAAGTTCAGTAGAACTTATTGATACTAAGCTTGACTTTATATGTACCTTGAGCACCTAAAGTGGTTTTCAGTTAGTAATTGAAATAGAGATTTTCTGGTAAAACAATGGCAAGCTGGAATCCCACACACTGCCCACCAATGTGAGAAGTTGGCCTGGCATATGCTGGTCACTAGTTATAGTGGCCACCTTGCGCCAGTCCAATTTGACTCTTATGGTAGATAGGTTTAAGACAACCTTTTAAAGAAAGCTATCCTAGTGGTAGCTGCGGAGAGCAGCCTTCAGGCTAAGTCTCAGAGGAATGTAAAGCAGCTTGTTTTACCTTATAATCTCTTGAATTACCAAATGAAAGGACACCACACAGGTATATATATCAAATATATATGTATTTATTTCTAGACACACTCTACTAATCTCTTTATGAGATTAGAAGCCAGGAACACATTCAAATATCAACGTTTCAATAAGTTAAGCACAAATATGGCTGGGACCCTAGGGGCGTACCAGACCATATACTAAAAAAGAGGTTCAAGAAAGTCAACTTGCAGAATGACAAAGCCTAGGGCCTGTAGAATCGCTGGCGCTTCACTACTGTAGTGAAAGCAGGTAAGTACGGCAGACGGGAGACGCATGCAGTGTGTAAACACAGCGGCGGGTTCCCTATTGATTACAATGGAACAAGTCGCGGTTTGATTTTGAAAGTTTTAGGGTACTTCGAGGAAGTCTACAAGCAAGCCACTTACAAGGTAAGTAATTCGAGGGCCAACACACACTAGGGCACTGAAGTGCAAGAGTTACCTCACCCAGGGAAGCCGGGTGCATAGGTGTCTTTTGGTGTCGCGTCGCTGTTTTCTATGGAGACCAAAGAAGATTTGCTTCCTGTGAAGACTGAAGAAGTGTCCGGTGGAATCCAAGGCTGGATTCAAGATGTAGAAGACCTAAAAATTGAAGGGATAGTGTTCACGGTCACTTGCCAGTGACCCGGGGCCAGGAAGATGGATGCCCACGGATGTCGGGTGATTTCAGGTGATCAAGGGTGTTTTGACTCTTCGCTCACGAGGTCCAGGAAGGATCGACGATGACCAACAGCTGGACTCGGAGTGTCCCTCAACGTCTGCAGCTGACTGCGGTGTCGGCAACCGGATTGGAGCAAACAAGCCTTGGCAACAGCAAGTCTTGTGTAGAGTGAAGAAAGGCAATGGTGCAGACCAGCAAGGTCTGAGGGACTCACACAGCAAGGATGAGTGAGGGCAGGCCTGGAGCAACCAGGGGAGCCCTTTTAGTTGATAAGAAAGTCTTCGGGGAACCCACAAGCCAACGGGCAAGGGATTGCAAAGACGCCTCTTGAGGAAATGCTTCATAGGAGCCCACCGTCACTCGGGACAGGGTAGGCCTCTGGTTTTCGCTGCAAAACCTGCTGGAGGCTGGGCCACAAGTGGTCCAAAGCACAAGTTCATAGAATGTCGTGAAGGGGTTGCACTCGACAATAGTGCACGGTTCCCAGGTATTGCAGTCCACTCGCCTCAGCTCCGCTGGGCACTCACAATGGCCATCGAGACGTCAGGAAATCCACTTCTGGGCTGCAGGGACTTCGGACTCCGCCGGGAGTGGGAAAGTTTGTGAACGTTGATTCAAGTTTTGGTGCCTGCCAAGCAGGGGAGTCACTCCTTGACTCCAAGGGAGATTCTTCCATCTTCCAAAGGTAGTGGAACGTCGAAGGACCAGGATTCTACTTGTAAAGCGTCGTCCAGGGGTTATCTACTTTGCAATGGCAAGGTTTCCTATATTATACTAAAGATAGGGGTGGGACTAGCTCTATGACCACTCCTCTGGGAGGGTCAGGGTAGGGGGTGGTTACACCCACTTCCCTTTGTCCAGTTTCACACCAGAGCAGGGACAGGTAGCCCCTGAACCGGTTTGAGCTGGCATATGCACAGTGGAGCCTACTGCTCCCCCAGTGCAGACTTCAAAGAACTCTAGGAGTGCACCCACCCAGCCCCAATACACTACATCCTGTCTGGAAGGTGGTGACACCTCCCTGTGACAAGATGCCTATTGTTGGGCCTCCTCCACTGCGAGTTTCAGTCAGCAGCAGGAGGGCAGCCCAGTGTCTGTGCTGGTGGCATCCATTTTGTGATGCCAGGGCTCTTTCAGATTTCTACCGTGTTACCACAGTAGGTACATGTCGTCCCCTCTAGAAGGGTGGTATCATACTCCCACACCAGTTACTGGTGTGGGGGGTTTGATTCCAAGTTGTTTGACACCAAACACAACATGTTTTGATGCAGTCATTCCAAAGTTAGCATTAACCGGAAGGTTATAATGCACTTAAGAGTATATGGTTTAACCGCATCCACAAACAGCCACAGGGAATAGACCCTGCCAGCTGCAGAGGGGCCCTGCTCAGGCAGAGGCACCCCCTCACATTGTAAACCAAGCACCCTGCCCTCAGGATTGATAGGGCCTGCCTTAGGGGTGACTTATAGGTTTATATGTGTGTGTATGGTGAGATATAGGAACCTATACCTCTGTGAGGAGTGCTAACACTACCTCACCAAGGCTGCAGTAGCAGGCCTGTGGTGTCAGATTTAGTCTGCTTCCCAGGGGTGGCATAATACATGCTTCAGCCCCTGGTAGACCTGTGAAGTGCCTATGCACTTGGTACCTAGGGTACCATATACTAGGGGCTCATAAGGTACCACAGTATCCAATCACTAGTGCATCTAGTATGCACTCAAAGTTGTTTAGAGAGAACAGAGAGACTGGGGCCCTGATTAGCAGGGACCCAGCCAGACTATAGCCAGAAACCAGTGTATACATCAGGAAAAAAAGTGGGGGCAACATAATTGCAGATCCTACTCTCCTACAGCGACCTTCCCAGAGAGCTGGAAACACGCCGAGATCAACGCTCTTCTCAAAAAACCCAAGGCAGACCCGAGAGACCTCAAGAACTTCCGGCCCATCTATCTACTCCCGTTCCCGGCCAAGGTCATCGAGAAGATCATCAACAGACAGCTAACCCAATACCTCGAAGAAAACAGAATCCTGGACCCTTCTCAGTCAGGGTTCCGCAGCAACCACAGCACCGAGACCGTCCTCATCGCCGCCACCGACGACATCATGACCCTGCTGGACAACGGTGAGACCGCAGCACTCATCCTCCTAGACCTCTCCACCGCCTTCGACACCGTCTGCCACCGCACACTACGCGCACTACTCCACTCCGCAGGGATCCGAGACAAGACTCTGGAATGGACCACATCCTTCCTCTCAGGCAGAACCCAGAGCATCCGCCTCCCCCCATTCCGATCCGAAGCCTCCGAGATCATCTGCGGCATACCCCAGGGCTCCTCCCTCAGCCCGACACTGTTCAACATCTACATAGCCTTGCTTGCACACGTCGCCCGACAGCACAACCTCAACATAATCTCGTACGCCAACGACACTCAGCTGATCCTCTCTCACACCAATGACCCCATCACTGCCAAAGCCAACCTCCACGAAGGAATGAAGGCAGTCGCCGACTGGATGAGGGACAGCCGCCTGAAGCTGAACTCGGACAAGACGGAGGTCCTCATCCTCGGCTCCAACCCTTCAGCCTGGGACGACTCCTGGTGGCCGATGGCACTGGGGACAGCCCCGACACCCACAGACCATGCACGCAACCTGGGAATCATCCTAGACTCAACACTCTCAATGACCAAGCAAGTCAACGCCGTCTCCTCCTCCTGCTTCAACACCCTCCGCATGCTCTGTAAAATCTACAAATGGATCTCAACAGACACAAGAAAGACAGTCACCCAGGGCCTCATCAGCATCAGACTCGACTACGGAAACACCCTCTACGCGGGAGCCCTGATCAAGCTCATCATACAACTACAACGCATCCAAAACGCCTCGGCACGACCGATCCTCGACATACCACGCCACAGCCACATCACCCCCACCTGAGAAACCTGCACTGGCTCCCCGTCAAAAAGAGGCTATACTTCAAGCTCCTCATCCACGCACACAAGGCACTCCACAAGACCGGCCCTGCCTACCTCAACAGTCGACTCTCCTTCTACATCCCCAACCGCCAGCTACGATCCGCCGACCTCGCACTTGCCACCATTCCGCGCATCCGAAGAACTACCACCGGCGGGAGATCCTTCTCCCACCTCACAGCCAAAACATGGAACCACTGAGCCTACGACAGACCCAAGACCTGCTGACCTTTAGGAGAACACTCAAGACCTGGCTTTTCGATCAGTAGCAGCCTACCCACCCCCCCCCCCCCCCCCCAAGTGCCTTCAGACCCTGACGGGTATGTAGTGCGCTTTACAAATGTCTGATTTATTGATTGAATGTGCAATTTGCCATTACAATTGTGCATTTGGCATCTTTACGACCAGCACTAGAAATCAAGCCTTCATTTAGGACGGTCCTATAACATATGCACAGCTTAGCAACAAAATGTATTCCATACAATCTTGGATTCATATTCAGCAACACATTCAGAACTCTGTTCAGTATTTGGCAGGAGACACAGTGTACCAGTCCTTCTATAGGGACCTATACTCTACACGTGTGAGTGAACTTGGAGATCTGACTGTCTTCGAGAGTGCAGTGTCATATATAAGGTGGGCAAGCATTACTTGAGTCAGTGGTCATCAGCATAGTTCAGTGTGAATCTCAAGACTTTTGGGCATCTTATTGGTAAGTAACTGCAAGGGTGCTGATCTTTGGTCCTCCACCCTGAACGAGGAAGCATCCTGACGTGTGTATTTCAGAGGGAATAGGCTGCATCCTCATGGACCATACAGCTGACAGGCCAGCACTGTCTTCTCCCGAGTTTCTGTTGGGCAGAATTACTAAGGGCATTAGAGTTGTTTGTCATCTCTGCAGACATTTGTTTACCACATAAGACTCACTACTCAGGACATTGACTAAGCTCACTGCTAGATGGAGGGATATCAGATCGCTCCCCAATAGGGATGGACCTTGAATTAGGATTAGATCATCTCTGTATGTATATATGTAGACCCAAACAAGGACTCTATGACTATGCTGCAGGAAAGCTGACCATGAGAGATAGTTTGATTAGAGACTAGGCCTCGCATATACATAAATTAAGACTCTTCCAACCCACCTTAGAGCAACATGCTAAAAATCTGATCACTGTCTGCAATTAACATCCTTCCCTGGACCTAACCTAAGGTTTAAGAAATTAGATTTTAGTTTCCTATTCACAAACAGCTAAATAGGTCCTGGCCTGTCTATGATGGTGCCACTATAAGCACTCGAAGAAGGCAGGCTGACTCCTGGTAGTCCCACTTCAGCAAAGGAATCTCAGACTCTCATTCCTGTCATATATAAGAACTCCTGTATCACCCATCTCGAAGACATTGTGAGAATGTTCACCAATTTAATTCATTTCAGTGCCTTTGTAGCTGAATGGCCAAAAGGGACTTCCAGATGGCATTCAGCTACCAGTGCTCTCTAGTGAAGTATGGCCCTGCTGGATGGGGAGATTAAGATAGGACAAATAAAGGTAATGATCTCTAACCTTTCATATGGCAAATTGCTGGTGAATGATGGCCTACTAGGGAAATTCTACCAGATTGATACAACATCTACTCTCTGTGATATGTTAAAGAAGGCCTTAGAGACAGGTAGGCTTAGATCAGAATTTAATGGAGTGATTATACCTATGCTGCCTAAACTGGGCAGAGACCCACTGTTCTGTTATAGCTACAGGCCTATATCCCTAATCAACCCTGATGTGAAAATACTCCTGAAGATACTGGTGAGTCACCCCAGGAGGGTAATACCGAGTCTTATCTACAAATGGTGGTCTTTGTATCAAGCCACATCTCCAGAATTCCTCTAAGGTTGATGTTTATCATAATATAACAGGTCAAAGGTGACTAAGAAAACACAGTGGTGTTACTAAAGGATGTGGAATAGCATCCAACCACGTTGTGTGGAGGTTTTTGTTTAGAACGCTATAGAAGGTAGGCATCTGGCAAGACTTCTTAGCTATGTTAAGTGGTTATATCTAGAACTTTTGGCTCTGATTGACTGTGGGAGATTCATGTCAGATGCTTTCAATGTCCGGAGAGGGAAAAGATGCAGCTGCCCATTATCATTTTTGTTCTTCTACATTCCATTGGAGCGCTTGACTCTTGCGTTTTGGCATTTAGATTCCTATTAGGGGAGTGGAATCTGTTGTAGAATATTCTATGGTCATGCAGTATGCAGATGACATCTTACTTACCTTCAAGAGTTACTCACATTGATTCTTCCCTCATGTCATTGACGAATCATTTTCCTCATTTTTGGGATACAAAATCAAGTGGCGTAAGAGTGAAATTCTCCCCTTATCTTGATTTACCACAAGGGGAGTGATGGCAAACATGGATTTAAATGGCTGGTAATGAATTCTAAAATAATTCCACATCTTGGTTATGAAGGGCCCAGAAAACACAGTTGTGGACAACTTGAATCCATTTATGGCTAAACTAGACAGTGACTGTTGGAAATGGTCATTTTTGCAGGGTGAACTTAAACTTATTGCCTTCTTCATCCTCTGTTTTGTTTTTGACTTCGTTTTTGCTGGCTTTAGGACTCTGTGCACTTTTTCACTGCTGGCCAGCTATAAAGTGCATGTGCTCTGTGTCAAAAATGTAATGGCATTTGTTTTTTCCATGATTGACATATCTGATTTACTGATAAGTCCCTAGTACAGTGAACTACATGTGTCCAGAGCCTGTAAATTAAATGCTACTAGTGGGCCTGAAACGCTGATTGTGCCACCCACATGAGTAGCCCTTTAAACCCTATCTCAGAATTTGTTTGGTGTCTCTAGATCCTGGCTTTCTAGCCGCCACAGCTTCGAATAAACTGCCTTTGGACTTGAGGATGCATCCATTTGAACCAATGTTTCGTAGGAAACGTAAGACTTGATTTTTTCAATCGTCCCCGGGGGACTGGTGTTAAGCACGGCTGTTGCTGATATATCATCTATGCTGGGATGATGGGTTTCTTTTCTTTTTAAGGGATAGGGCTCTGTCGTTAGGACTGAGATGTCTTAGAGCGGGAACACACCGTTGGAGTAACCAAGCGCTCTATAAGCTTTAATCATTCATTCATTCATAGAACAACATGACACCCTACATCAGTCAGTTGATTTTTATGCCAATAGTTCATATTTTGACCTGGGTATTACATAAGAATCAAAGTTCTAGTGTTGAATATACAAGATAAATTTAGCATAAAGCGCTGGTGGCGGGCTGCCACTTAACAGTGTAATAGTTTTCAGAGTTGATTCAGGAAATCTAATCTCAGAAAGGTAAGCATTTCTAGGTTGACCATGCAAAATTTCGCATGTAGCTACATCTACTTGGTCAAGAGAAGAAATGATGGCGTTGCCATGTGGGAGCTAGATACAAACTATCTCTATATTCTTTAATCAACAGGCTATCAGATGGTCAATGGGCAATTTCCCCAAAATATACGGCAGACTACATTCCACAATCAGGTACACATCCATAATAAAGTTGACCCAAGAAAGTGATAACTGTAATTGAGAGAAAACATATAACATAAAATGCATTTCTATCACACCAGCCATCAATGTTCAAACGCCAAAATCTTATGTGCAGCGATAAATAACCACTGCACCCATGATCTGGATTTTTTTTTATCTTGAGAGCAAGAATAATACAGAAAGCACAATACATACTGATTGTTTAAGTCAGATTCAGTGCTGGGGATTTGCTCCTTCCAAAGATCTCAGATCCTCTTGACATTTTCTCTGCACTGGCTCTGGCACTGGTGCATTTGAATCATCAGTACCTCTATCTGTGCTGGCCTTTTAAGGATGGGGCTTGTGGCAGGGGACCTGCATGGTTTGATGATGATGTACTGCAGTTGTGGACATTGCTGGATGTGAATGGCAGATGCAGAGTCATGGTGGTTGTAAATTCATCAGCCAGCAGGGGTACTCCATCTTTGTTTTCTTTAAGGGCTGTAAAGATGTAGCCATGGTTTTCACAAGCATGAAAGTGTGACTCATGTTGGGATTGGTGTCAAATTTGCGTTAGTCTATTATTGCCGTCCCAAGATAATTCTTTGTCTTTATTAGGTGTGGTTTGCTACATGGAGCTGGATAGATTTTTTTGATTGGTGAGGGATATGTTACAGGCTCATTCAAATACATTTACCATCTCCAAAGAACTCATCAATGGGCAGTGCACTGGCTGTTGACACCTCCTAATCTTCTGATCTTCTGTGATGGTGTTTTTTTCGAAGGGGAGGGGCATGGAAGAACTTGCTTGATTCCGGACTGATGGTGGACCATGTAAATCGTGCTTGTATCTATATTATCAGCTGAAAGAGTATTTGAATAATGTCCTCTTTGATGCATGTCTGCAGTGCTGGCTCAACTAGGCGATGACCAGATTTTATTAATGTCTTTCACTGTTTGTCTACGTGCCATTGCCCAGTGGAGATAATAGGTGGTGTTGAATAATGGATTCTGAAGGGTGTGTTGTACATCAGTAATCCTAAGCACGGAGACTTGGATCTGTGTTGGGAGCTTTGTGTTAAGTTCACATGGAATTTGTTGTCTATGACTGCTTGATTTTTGCAGGCCTGCTTTTTTCCTAATAAGGATGCATGGAACAGTCCTGATGGTGTCTGACCTTTTATGGTTTTGCCCAATTGTAATCGTCATACATTAATAGATGAGCCGATTTCATGGGTTTTTGATCTTATGAGAATGATGAATTTATAATTAGAACATTGGAATGTTGAGAGCTCCATTGAAGACGATGGAGATGCTCTGGGCCAGTATTGGTTGGTATAGGCCTCCTGCTCCAACTTTTCAATGCTTGCTTTTCTGTTTCTCCGTCTTGAAATTGGAGCTTTCTACCATCAGCGGGTGGAATGTGCCTTAAATCCATTCTACCAGGGGCTAAACGTGGTTATTGAAGGCCCTCTTGCCTTTAACGACCGATATAGCCCCAAGTAGCAGGTTATATTGATATTTTTAATTATGTGATTTTGATGTGATCTTTAATTCTGAGAGTTTTATGTATTTGTTTTTATTTGAGTACTTGTATATTTAGAAGCCTTGTGTTATAAAATTGATTTTGTTTTAAAATGACTTGCAATAAACAGCAAAACCACACCTATGACATGAACTTTCTCATTATCTTGGTTGTAATGTCTGTTCCAGAATTACAATTTTATTTTACAATGCTCTGTGACTGAAAGAAGTAGGGTTGAGGGGAGGGTGGCAGAAAGTGTGAAGTGGGAGATTCCAAATTTATATAATTTTTTTTAGATATGCTCTATCAAACATACATTAATAAATTATAAAATATACCATCTTTAAAAATCATCAACCCCCAGATTACATCAATAAAAATGCCAATACTTAATTAAAACCAATGCTGCATATCTTAAACCTACCCCACACCCATAGCATCATCAATAAATGCATATTTATTAATTGATCAAGGCCTAATTATTTTATCAACGTGCCATACTTAACAAAAGTCAGGGACACAAATTGGTGTTGAGATGTTAGAAACCATAAGCAGTCCATTAACAAGTATGCATTACTCCATACCCTCCGAGGCAGACCTGTATACCTCTCCTCATTCGCTTTAATCTCAGAATAACATTTCTGACACGTTATTGAGGGGACAACCCCAATCCTCAACATAAAAAGAAGCCTCCGTAGCTTATAAATTGTGGGTTTTTCCAAATATTGGAAAAACCTACGGCTTAACACTGAGCCTAAATTTGAGAATATTGGCAATTTACCCATCAAATATGTACAATTATTATGTAAGGGAAAAGCATTTACCAGATCTCTAAGACGTTGATGAGTGGGGAAAGGATTCCATTGTATAATCAATCCAGTTTAGCAGTTTGGTAGTTTTATCAAATCCATTGTCTGAGTACATCCCAAGACTGCTCATAACCTTGCTTCTCCTACCAAATAAGATGCAGTTGTGCTGTTTCCTTGATAATATTCTAATTGAAATAACAGAGTGGATCCATACAATAACTTCCCAAGATGTAAATTCAACTTCTCTATGGTTTGCCTGAACCATGCAACCTAAAGGGGTCTAAAACAAACTTTTAAAACAATGACTTTAAACAGGCCCCAGGCTACCCTGTTATCTTTGGCAACCAGTTAAGTACCATATAAACCCAAAGGCAACATGTTACCACTGAAAGCCTTTAATATATGAGTTGTTGAAAGGAAAAGAAGCAGGAGCATGAGTTGAGAGAGAAGAGAAGTGGCCCAGCCAAGATTATGAATAAGAAAACAGGAGACCTAAATAGTTATACATTTTCACTCTCTCTAAAAAGATCCATACTGACTTTGAGCACCAAATACTAAAATATGAAGGTCAAAATCACAAACTGCATTTTTACTACTAATAATAGGTGTAACTCGCCACCTTTTTTGTAATTCGCTGTTTCCGAGTGGAGACTTACACCATATGTAATCTTACATGTTTCCACTTCCTAAAATTAGAGTGTTGAGCCTCTTACAAAAGAATTCACAAGTGTAACATTACTACTAATAACTTTTCATCTGTTGGTAGAGATGGTCACAACTGTGCTGGAAACCTCCCAATGAGAAAGTATAGGACAAATTATCAAACCTTATTATTCTATAAAAATAATCTTAACTATGTTTTAATGTAGAAAATAAATGTAAATTAATTTAAAATACATATTATTGATCGATAAATAATGCAATAGGGTGTTACAACACATTATTTCATCTAATCAGATCTGCTTTAAAGAATACAATAATGTAACTATATTTTAATTTATAAAAAAAGTCTAAGCAATTGTTTTAAAAATTGCTCACCTTTGCTAGTATTTATGTTTAATACTTATTAAATTATGTCTAACATATATTTAACTTCTTTAAATGTTAAGTTTAAACATTTAGTTTATATTTTAGTAAGCTTTATTATACTTTTAAATAAATGTGTGCAATTTGTATCACTTGAAACTATAGATATGCAATTTAAATGTCATGTTAATTTAATGAATGCAGCATTATTTTTTATGAGGTGTCATTTTATTTTCCTGCCTGCATTCATTTCTAAGAGTGTGTGTTGCAGTACCAGTGGTTGTACAAACATGGTGTTGGACTTACCCCAAGGCAGGGCTAGAATACATTTACACCTACTTCAACACTTTTAGGGCTGTAGTAACTTTAGAAGTGTCGTTTATACAAAGCAATTTTCTTACCCTTTTATTGGTAGGTGTCTGTATTAGCTTTTCTCTCCCTAAACTAGGGTGGGTGAAGAATTCCACTTCGACAGTGGAGTTTGGGAAGTTTTGCCCACTCCCCACACAGTTCTGCAAAACTCTGCAAAGTTTTTTCGCTTGCGCGGCTCGCCAACATTAATTTGGCAAGCGCGAGCGATAAAGTCGTGTGCTAGACCAACACCCGGCAATTTCTCAACCCGGGCGGTCACTGCAGGTTGTGATCCCTCAAGTTGAGAAATCTTCTGCCCCCGCTAAGGAAGCTGCTGCTCGGGAAAAATATCTACTCGAGCGGCAGAAAGAAGCAGCACCCGCTGGCACGATAAGTAGTGCCTTTCGCAGTGATTTTACAGCGCACAATAAACTCCCAGCTCTAAAAATCAGTGCAAGCAGCGTGGGTTGCCACACTCTGCCACTAGCAGAACTCCACCGAGCACGGCAGAGTTTTTTCAGCACTTAGTGGAGTTCTGCGGAGCAAAACTTTACGAACTCTGCCCAGGCCTACCCTCAACCCTTCTTAAATTTCCTTAAATACCACCACCCCTACTGGTCTCTTCCACATTTACTAAAGTGTGCTCCTACATGTGCCGAGATCTCCTCACAGAAAAGATGAGAGGCGAGGTCTTCAGCTTTAGGTTTGTGGATTGTATTTTATAATATGTGGGTGTTACTACTGTAGCACTCCTTTTTGTGCTACAAAATGCAGTTTGTGAATGGGACCTTTAGCTTTTTCAATATTAACAGTTAAGTGGTTTACTTAATAATAGTCACCAAATACTTTCGGTTTCTGCTGAAGATCAATTGTGGTTAAGTCAAAAATCACAAAGTCATCAGCATAAAGTAAGCACCAAACATGCAATCCATACATCTTTTAGGGGGGCAGAATTTGCGGTACTCAATTTATCAGGGAGGGAAAACAACAAGAAGACTACAATAAATCCCTGTGAGTTCCCATTGAGGACTGGAATTTGTGTTGACACTTTATGCCGAGAACCAAGTTCCATGCAAGCCCAATTATCATGGTGCTAGATGATCAATATTGATAAATATAATCTAAGGATAGAACACTGTTAAAGGTTTGGTCACAAACTCTCTCTGTCAATCAAATAAAAGGCTGAGCAAATGTTAAATATAGAAGAAATTGTTATACTATGTTGAGTTTAGTGCTATGACCCACAGGGCTCAACCTTTTCTATTCCTTTGGAATCCGTTTTCTAACCCAGACCCACTCTGCTAATATACAGAAGCATTTTAACATGCATTTTCACTGCGATGTCACTAAACTAATTATATGGTGGTTGGCGGAATTGAAGGGGTTGTCCTTTTCCAATTTTGGTTTAACCACTGCACCGATTCATGAACTTGTGAACAACCCTAGTTAGTTATCCAACACAATAACACATTCAACTGAGCTGCCATCCACCACGGATTGCTCTTGATAATTAGAGCAGGAAGATTATATGATCTGCTGCTCGAGTTAGGTGGTTTGACATAATGATCTTAATCCCAACATTCACTGTCAAGGTGTCTAGAAAACCATCATCAAATACAAAATCGGCTGATAATGAAATTTCAGCATGGTCATACAGATTACATAGAGCTAGCTCCTGTTTCCCTCAGGAACAACTCAATTCTTGATGGCTTAACTCCCTGAGTGTAAGAAAACAGGCCCTTTTTACAGATGTCCCACACTTTTTGCTCCCATTTGGACTACTAGAGGCTGTTTTTCGACTCTGACAGTGCACTGGAGCCCGCTAAACAGGCCCCAGTGCCAATGCTCTCTCCCTAAAACTGATGTATGTAATTGGCAACCCCAATTGACAAGGACTTTACCCCCCTTGTAGGCCTCTAGTATATGGTACCAGTGGTACCATGGGAATGGGTGGTAAAGGGGTCCCCAGGGCTTGCAGAACTGTGTGTGCCACCCCGAGTGACCCACATAAACTACTGACAGCAGGTCTTTCTTTGCAGACTGTAGGAGCAGTGCAATCTGCTCTATTTTGATTTTGCCCTCACCATGTGTGGGAAAGTCAATGCACTGCTTTTAATATGTCAGTCATCCCTAAAGAAGGCCTCCTAAGCTCAGAAGGCAGGATGCAGTGTATTAAGGGTGGGGCATGTATGTGAAGGCTTATATGTCCCTATAGTGGTCTACTATTAAAGTTCAATATAAGTTATAGACGGTCCATAGGATAACATGGGCGGGCACACGGGCAAACCCGAGGTTAGTAGCTCCATTATGGTACTGCCTAAATATGTAAAGTTTGGTATCAAGCAACAAGCCTTCTCAGCCCTGGCATAAATCTTAAGTTGAGGGCGATTTGGCATGCACCCAGGCGACTACCTTAGAGGTTTCCTATCTGGTTGCCCCAGCTTCTCTGTGCTCTGGCTGAAACCCTGCTCTGTCTGCTACCAAGACAGGATTCTGACATTCTTCCAGGTAGTGTGATTATTTCCAGGAGTCAGGAACAAAGGCCTGGGCAGGAAGGAGGTCACACCTCCTCCATCCCAGGCAGGCTAGTGAAGTGGCACATCAAGGCTGTGAGCTTCAAAGGCTACATAGCCTCTGATATGCATCAGGGCTGACTCCCTGCGGAGGAAACAGCCCTCCCACAGGCACATTTGCACCTGAGCAGGCGGGAAATGTAATATGCCAGGTGGTGTACACCCACAGAGGGCTAGCCACACCACCAGGATGGGCATCCCAGTCTGTACATTGAAAGAAGGGTCTTGCTATTTTTAGAAGTGGCAGAATAGAGGGTTCTGTGTCAGAAAAGGAGAAAGCCACTCCCAGATGTGGTCATCTGGTGGCAGACTAGGTGGAGTCTACTGGCTCCCACACCCATAACTCCCCTAAATCTAGGATTTAAGGGACATCCCTGACACCAGAACCTCAGTTCTGAACATCTTACATTGAAGAAGGTAATAGAAGAGACCCATGTCTGCGACAACAGGACTTACACAAAGCTACAGAGGTATACTCTGTCCCTGTGGCAATACTCCTGTAACTGCCTGATCAAGACTTGTCCTAGGCTATCTCTCGGTTCCTCCAGACAGAAAGACCCCTGTGGAAGCCTGTAGCACCTTTAGACTCTCCTATACTTTGCATTTGTCCCCTGCAAACTGCAGGTAAAACAGTGCTCTAGATCTGAAGAATCGCTGCCCATCGGTCCCTCCGAGGGAGTCCCCAAATCCATATGGTCTAGTGCATTATGGGACCTGTAGTCCTGCCTTCCACAAAGTTACAGCCAGCTACTTAGTTCCCCAGGGCCACCGAACATCAAAGTTTCACTTATTGCTGTGAAGGCTTGTTGGTCGCCGATCCGGCAACCGACCCCTTCAACTTGACGCTGTCCCTAGAGGGAACTCCATCCGACATTCATCAGAAGTGGCCCATTGTTGTGTGTTTGAATATTGTTTCCCTGCAGCACCGTTTCAGCGGTAAAAGCAGCTCTCTCGCAGCTCCCGTTCAGCACCAGTGTCAGCCAGGACAACACTACACCTGGGCTCTAAAGGCCATGTAAAATTGAATTCACTGACATGGCTTGGTCCTGGGACCCTCATCACCTTTACCCTGCAAGGGATCCACGCAACTCGACCTGCAAGTGACCCATTGTCACGAGTAGTTTTTCTCATTGACCCCAATGATAAAGTTTCATTCTATTATTTTGCACTGATTTTATAGTGCTTCAAAAATGTTCGACACTGGTTATATGCATTTTATTCCGTTCGTTTTGCTGTCTACATTTATGTAAAAATCTGCTTTATTTGTATTATTTGGTGTTGGATTTCTTTTGAGTCGTGTCAATTACCTATCTTTGGGGTATTGTGGGAGTATTGCATGATGAAGCCTAACCAGCATCACCACATAATACTCCACCTTTCTACAAAAGGTGTTATTAGGGCCATCGGAGGAGGCTCTACAGATGGATCTTTTAACATAAGATGAGACTTCTAAGTACCTCTGTCACCATTCTGTATATTTGGATCATTTTTAGTCGGTCACCCTTGAAAAGACAATTAAAAGCAACATGTTTATAACTGTGAACTTTTGCTAGCTTGTATTCATAATTGGATTGCTGTATTGTCTTTTCAGCACTCTGATGACTTTAACGTAAGTGTATATGCTTTACAAGCAATCAACAACGTCTTCAGTCCATAATGAATGAAACTGTAAATGACTCTAGTTTCGCCTAAGCAGGTGTCTTGAGTCTCTTCATAATAAAAGCTAGGGGTTTACGAAAATGTTCTAATTTGCTTTGCATAATTGCGCAAAATTTCAAAAAGAAAAAATGTGAAATTACATGCAATTTTGTTAAATGCTAAAAAGGCATTTGGCATTATATCTTAGCTCAAAATGCATCTTTGCGGACTCGAATGCACATTTTGTTCTTAATATAGGAAAAAAAACACGAGTTTTGCAAAAGGAGCTACTTGCGTTCTGGATGTTCTTTTGCAGCGCCCTAAATTTTGGTCACAAGCAGGTCGTAATTATCAGACATGGTGTACTAGCATAATTTTGGGAACTTTGCGTAACATGCGCAAATGTAGATGTCCAGTATTTGTAAAGCCCAAACATTTACCTGAGGGTGTCAAGGCGGGAAGATTAAGCGAGCTATTGCCCACAGTCACATGGTGCTGGGATGATCTGCCACCGGCACCAGGGATCGAACCGTGAGCCACCGGTTCCGGAGTCAGTTGCCCTGGCCGCTGCGCCACACCTCTAATGAGGTACCTCTGCCCTCATGGAAATTTCACCCAGGTCTAATAACACATTTTTCTTCTATACGATCTTTAAATTCCGAGAGGCCTGCACTAAATGTAAGACCTGCTCTAAATTGAAAGCCGTTCAAACACACCAAAAACACTTCCACCAAACTAAAGCAGAAAGGGTTGCTTACCTGTTAGGGTCAAGGTATTGAATTGCTCTTTGTGTCTGAGAAAGAGGGTCTTGAGTTATTAACTGACGTGCCAAAAATGAAAGCACAGGCGCGCATCTAAAGACAGCTTCGTAGCTCACCAGGCATGAGCTGCGAAAGTAAGAAATTAAGCTGTAAGTGATTAACACCGATAAGAAGGCTTGTAGATGGGCCCACATAAAACCCAGCCAGGCACGCACTGATGGAGGCTCCACACATCCTGGTCATTTTATTTCATGCTATATTGTCTCATTTCCCTCTGCTCGCAGCTAGGAAAACCCAGGCGCGGGTGCATCTCTGAAAGTAGTTTTATCAAGTATAATCATAAATAAAGGGGCTGCAGCCTTGAGTGTCACCCCTGAGCATTGAAAAGACCGCCTTGCCGCCTATCAAATGCCACTCGGCCGTATTTGCTCAGCTATGTGAAGGGACTCATTTGTAATTTCACTCAATTGGGCTTTGATTCTTATGGGCCATAATGGGTTTTCATCTCCTTCCATCTTATTCGTATTATGCATTGTGCTCGCCGAGCTCTGATTCTCCTCTTTCTGATGATCGACTATTTTTATGCGCCGCCACTGCAGGGAGACGGGTGGGGAATGTGTAACTTATTTTAGAACATCGTCATTGGGTTCCATATTTTATGTTTTTACTTTATTTGGTCAAATTCTTTAAGGACCCGCGGCTGCAGTGCTGCCGGTCTAAATGGATCTTCTGTGTAATGTGTATGTTGCTGGCCTCGAAAACATCTAGACTTAATTTGTCTTATTGTATTGTAATTGCCTTTATATAGCGCTTTCTACCCCTGACGAGGCATCGAAGCGCTTTTTCTGCAAGTATCACGCTACTCCGGAACCCATAAAGGATTAGTGGTGAATTAGTATAGTGAAATATGAAAGTAATTTAAGTGGTGGATATCTTAGTCATTTATTTGGATTGAGAAGTATAGTGGAGGGAAAAAGGTTTGCATTTATATAGCGCTTGCTACCCCTTATTAGGTGTTGGTGCTTTTTCGGCGAGTAGCACGCTACTCCGGAACCCATAAAGGATTAGTAGTGAATTAGTATAGTGAAAATATGAAAGTAATTTGAGTGGTGGCTATGGTAGTCAGTTATTTTGATTGAGAAGGATATGGAGCAGCGGCGCAGGAAAGGTGCCATGAGTCCTAGTGCAAGCAAGCTAAATGCCCCCCGATTTGGCTAGGAGTAAAATAAAGCAACAATCAGTGTTCAGTTGGCCCCTCAGGCTCTCAGCCCTGGTGTCACTGCACCTGCTGCACCACTGATATCTGTCCCTCTGTTGTAGAAGCACATGTTTGGCTGGCTAATAGGGAGGCATCATTCCATCTTCTGCAGTGGTGTGTTCTCTGTGAATACACTCGATACTCTTCTTTTCACTCTTCTTTTTCTATATGGAAGCACGTAAATGTCACTTAGCAACTGAATATGTAATCTCTTCCAGGTGTGTACTAACTGGAATTCACCCACTCAATTTAAAGTTGCCAGCCTCGATTTGCATATGAATAAGGAACCGTCTATTTTGATTAACCACAAGTTCAAAAACGTCTCCCAAATGCAAACAATGATTTTATATTTGAAAAATATAGTCTTTAAAAATACATAGGATGCAGGCGAACCAATGGAAACAGATGCGTCATATGTCGGCTGAGGCTCCACTGATCTATCCTCTGTCAGTTGGATGCCTTCGTGAAGCCTGCTTTCTTGTCTTGATATAGAAATGCGCATGGTAATGGCATTCCTATGGCAAATGTTGGTGGGGTAGATATTTATGAGGGTCCCCGAAATTCCATTGGCAGTAATTGGTTGAGACAATAGCGAAATATACCCCATCATCAGTTTTTGCGAGAAGGGCGTAACCCATTGTTGAACTGATATTCAAATCTGCCTACCATTCACCATCCTGCTAATTTTAATTATGCCATAATTTTAATTGTACTGGAGTACTCAGTAATTTCTTCTTGTTACTCTTTTCACGTGAAATTATCCAAATTTTCACAATTCCAACAGTTCACATAACTTTTGACCAAAATCTCCTACCTAAGAAAACATGCATAAAAGCACAAGCGCTGCTGCTATTCATGTTCTGTTCCATTTAGCGCGATTTTCTTGGCACAAAATTCATTCTCTGGTCCATTTTGGACCCGACGGTGCAATTTGTGCTAAGAAAACAGCATTAGACGCAGATTTATGCTCCTCGCGTAATTCAGCGTAATTTTGTGTAATAACACTACAGCAATGTGAGTTACACCAACCCCTAAAATTAGCTAGAGGTCTTTCCATGTGAATGGCTAAATTCCGTGTGTTTTAGTTTGACTATTTAGATATCAATTCGTAACACTATCTTCAGACCTATATCCCTATTAACCTGACTTTCTACTGGTCCTTAAAACTTCCCATCTATGGAGTGCATCCTTACACCTTTTCTGCTGACCATCAGGCCTGCCCCTCTGTCAGCCACCCTTCTGTCAAGTACCCCACATGCCTGGGTACATCAGTGTGTCATGCAATTCTCATATAGTTTAATTTAGCCCTGTAGCACATCACATTGCCATACACATAAAATCAAAAGGAAAGGTGAGGCAAACCACCCCCCCCACATTCAGCCAACCCACGCTGTGCATGGCCTACAGTGGTACAGGGTGTTGGCAGCAGAGCCTGGCTTGTGCACAGCCCCATCCCTGAACCAACAGTGGCCACCAGGATCTCATAATTTAGGGCCAAACCATATATGTTAGGGGGAGGGGCATACTGACCCCCCTCCCCAAGCCAATTGTGAACCCAGTGACCCAAGCCCCAGGACCAAAGCATATATATTAAGTGGAGGGGGTGCGCAGCGCCCATCCCTGAGCCTTATTAGACCACAGGGACCCCATCCCCTGGGGCCGAGTTGAACAAAAATGTGGAGGGGGCAGCATGGGCCCCCTCCCTGAGCCTTCTTAACCCCCAGGACCCTGATCCCTTGGGCCTGAAAGCTAATAAAAATAGGAGGGGGGTATGCAGCTGGGGATTCCATCTTCCACTGTCAAATTACAACAAAAAGGGAAGGGGGCTGCACAGCTATTTGTGGCCCGAAGACCCCATTCTCTAGGGCCTCTAAATTATAGGATGGTGCCCACCCATGGCACCAACCAAGCAACACTTATATTAAGGGAAGGGGGGAAAGGTGCCCCTCCTGATGCCTCATTTGGCAACGGGGACCCCATGCTCAGGACCTAATCGAATTAAAAAGGGCAGGCCACTCTGCCCCCCTCCCAAGCCTCATTGGGCCCCCAGGGACCCCATTTTCCATTGCCAATTTCAGTTAAAAAGGGGAGGCTTCAAGCCCTGTGACCACCATCCTCTGTGGCCAGAGATGGATGCCCATCCGGGGCATCAAGTATACACACTTTGGGAGCCGCAAGGGGAGCCTAGGTCCCCTGTTGCCCCTTTCGCCTCCTGCATGGTGTGTGAGCTGCCATTGCTCCTGCTTGGAGGGACCAGTTATCTTTGCTTGCTCCCTCCGGGCAGTATCAATGTCTTTTCCCCTGAAACAGAAAAGAAGTCTGCTCCCAGCTGGCAGGAGCATGTTTAAATCTAGCACCGACTGGGAGCAAACTGTTGCAGGCAGGGAAGGCATGTTTGCTCCCAATTGGTGGAAGATTTAAAAATGCTCCTGCCAGGTGGGAGCAAACTTGTTTCCCTGCCCGTGCTAGTGCGGGCAGGGAAACTGCTCTGACCCATGTCTGGGCTCCACATGACAGAGTACTTGAGCCAGCCCTCGGGGTTGGGGTCCCCGTAGCCTTTTAAGGCTCTGGGAAGTGAGCTACTAAGCCCATCTCCCTGTAAAGGAAATTGTGGCCCCGGTGGATGGAGTCCCCGGGCCGACAATGTTTCAGGAAGGAGGGACATGCTGTCCCCACCCCTTTATATTAAATTCAGCCCCAGGAGATTGGCTCCCCAGGGTCTATAATGGCTTGGGGAGGGGGACCAGGCGGCCCCCCTCCCATTTTTACATATTTTGGCCCTGAGGGATGGGGTCATCGGGGCCTACATAGGCTTGGGATGTTAGCTGTGCAGCCCCCTCCCCCTTAATTGCACATGTTGACACAGGGGGATGAGATCACTGGAGCTGCCATCAGCCTGGTAAGGTGGCCACTTCCCCCTTACTTAAAGTACAAGTAGAGGAAATAAGTCTCTCCTACATCCTGTGCACCTTCGCTTTCCCTGTCTCTGCAGCAAAAACAATGCATACTGTCCACCAAAACAAGCTAAATACTCTGGCTATGATTAGAAAATGAGGGAAAGTGCTTTGACAGTCTGCATGCTATTAAGTGAAACAGTTTTTACCTTTTTCTTGGCTTGAGAAGCATGTTTGCCGAAACGCGAGGAACGCAGTGAACTTCACCTTTTCTTTGTGTCCTCCTTTTCCAGGGAATGTGGCACTTGCAGACAGTGCAGCGGAAGCCTGATGAGGAGTCCTGGAACACAACCGGACCCCGTTGTTGCTTCCATAGAGTGGAACTTGAACAGAGCTGAGGAGTGGGTGCTGCCGCAAAACTCACCTGGATAGGACCCGGAGAAGCTGGCAACACTGCAAGGCTCAACTGGAACGCAGGTAAGTAGTAGCGATCGCCGGTGCAAGGTTTATCTGGAGCAGGGAAGTGCTTCTCCTAGTCCAATAAAGCAAAGCAGTGGGTGCATGTTGTAGCCGGCTTAAATAGCCGCAAGGAAATGAACCAATGCATGTATCTAATTACTGGCAATTTACACAGGAGGCACAGAAAGTATTTGGTATCTGATCCCAGAAGTGCGACGCCTGTGCAAGGGAAAGGGCAAATGCAAGGGTGGAGATCAACTTGTGGCTGGCATGTCTTAAGGTTGCAACAGTGGTCACACAACTGACTATGGTGGGGGAGGGCCCTCCTCTGGGCCCCTCTGAAATGTATGGATTAGGTCGTCCCAGTCTGCAGCTATAGGATATTTACGGAGGCCACTTATCTCCTCTTGTCGCAATGACATATACACTAGCTTGACCCAGTGGACTAAAGTATTCGGTCATTGTGAAACTCCTGGAGGGAAAAGTGTTTTCCATCTCATTGTGATTGCACATCTATCCAGTAAAGTGCAAGATTGATAAATTGGTTGCTTGCGCCTTCTGCCCTCAATCGCTTCTAGAGGCCCGGTGGAAAGCAGTCTGCCCGATTCAGATCCTGCCGGCCTGTGGTCCTCATGAGAACCATGCAAACCCTGTCTTAAAAAAATGCATGTAATTGGACAGTCCCAAAATGTATGCAAAACGTCATTTTTTGGAGGATGGCAGTGGGGGCAGTTGGGTTGTAGTGTAGTTCCTATAGTACCCTCATGCAGGACCTGGGCTTTTGGATAACATACACTGTGGGTCGGGTGATAGACTGACTCTGTGCACCCCCACCGCGTAGGTTAGCCTAATTTGCATTAGCTAGCTCACAGTGCCACTAGAATCTCCTTTTATCAGAGAGATTAGTTTTTGGCAACCTCAGAACACAACAAACCCTGATTCCTCAGACTTGTGAAAACAGTATACTACTTTTCACCCAGTCACTCGTGCTTGCTCATTTTGTCTCAGAGAGATACACGGAAGAAACAGTTGAGCGTATTTACAATAAGAATTTATCGTACTGTTGTTCTTCTAGTGTAAAATATATGCGCTGCTACAACTGTTACACAGTAGCAGAGATATAGGATCAGCAGTACAGTGAATAAAAAGGAATAGTGCAGTCCTACCATTTTGCAATAGTCATGAGCATATACATGAATATAAAATGCATTTAGAAAATAAAACGCATACTCCTAAGATGCTTGTCTAGATGTACCTAAGTGTACCTAGCATGTGAGTAGGTGCAAAAGAGCTAATAGGCCTAAGAGCCAAGAATCCTGCTAGGATTTCGTCAAACCCCATTACCTGAATAATGAGAGTGTGGGACATTGTCCTGGTCTCGAGTTGGACACCCCGCAAGGGATGTTCAGACCACTGTCAGCTGGATTGACTGCATGCAGGAGTCTCAGATTCTCTGGTCAGTGTGTCGGCCTTGAAATCTCGGTTCCCTCCTGACTACTGATAGCAAGAGGTGCTGTATTTATACAGTCCATGTGCGTGTGTTAGCTATTGTTTAGTATGAGGATGACGTTGGGATTAAACCTTGTGCGTAGGTAGGAGAGGTGAAGTGTGCCCCCTGGGTAGTGTTCTCATAAATTATTCATATGTGCCAAGGATGACGTCTTACAAATATCGATTGGGAAAAATCCTCCCTCTGCATGGAACTAGGTGAAAGGTTTAGTCCATAAAAGGCGTCAGTCCTTATAAAGCATTATGTCCCTATAAGGCTGTCTGTCCTTATTAGGAGTTATGTCCTTATAAGGCTCGTTCATATGAAATGAAGGGGAGATGATCTAGGGAAAGTGTATGATGTTCCCTGGACCTATATTAGGGTACCGAGATGAAATATAACAGGGTGATGCTGTGAGCGGAAGTGTATTGAGTCTGGCCGATGTCAGATAAAATCTATGTATGAAATTGAGTTGTATATATTGAAAGCATGCATTTCACGAGACCTTGAAGAGGTCTATGAGCACTCCTTGCCATTCCTTGGGCTTCAGGGGGCTCCCCAGATTGTGCTCCCATTTCTGCTGGAGAGTTGCTAAAGGATCTACTGTCTGGTTCGGTTTCGCTTTTGTTATCCAAGATGTAAGCCTTCTCCCAGAGCCTAAGGAGAACAGTGTCTGAGTGAGTGGGTGTGTATTAGGCTCAGAGGCTGCCATGCTCCAGAGTCACTCCAATATGACAGCTAAGCACCTGTGCATGAGGAACTGCCATGCTAGAAGGCCTGTCTGCTCCAACAGCAAATCAAAGGTGATAGACCTGGCACCATTGGTGTGGGTCTCCCTTCCATTTTTCGCTGTTGTCTCCTCTGTTTTTGCTGGTGTTAGATGCTCTGGGCGCTGTGCCACTGCCATTCAGTGCCACAGCGCGAATGCTCCCTGTGTAAATATGACATGTGAATTGGTATATCCATGATTGGCTTATCTGGTTTACCTGTTAGTCCCTAGTAGCGTGGCCTGTGTGTGCCCAGGGCTGGTAAACCAAATGCTGCTGGTGGGCCTGCAGCGCTGGTTTGCGCCAACCACAGAAGCAGCTTGTAAAGTGTGTCTCAGACCTGCCACTGCAGAGTCTGTGTGCAGTCCAGAACTGCCATCTTGGCTGTGAAGTGCACCCACTTCCCAGCCCCTGAACCTTCCCTTGGCATCATGGAAGTCACCCCTAAGGTAGGGTGCATTGTATGTGTAAGGTAGGACATACCTTGGTGTGTGTAGCATGTCCTGGTAGTGAATTACATCCAATTTTGTTATTTACTACTGTAAGGCTACCTGTTCTCCATAGGCCAGAATGGGCAGTTTGACTATTACATTCTATAATCCTAACTGACCCAAGGAACATGGTGGAAAAACGAATTTAGTATGCCTGAACTCAGAATATTAAAATACATCTTTTAGTGAAGTTTATTTTTATATTCTGTGTTTGAAAATACCACTTTTAGAAAGTAGGTATTTTCTTGCCTAAGCCTTCCAGTGTGCTCTGCTGTTATGTGTATTGGCTGTCTGGGTTTGGAGGGACAGGGCAGGCTGAGTCAGACCTGGGGTGAATAGAGAGATCTGCATTTGGAGTATGGGGGAGGGGTAGCTCCTTGACCTGAATAGGGCTGTGCCTGGCAAGGTGAATGCTGGCTCCACCTCCTACTGTGCGTCTGATGGCAGACCCCCTCTTTCTGAAACGACGGATGCAGCCTGGTAAACAAAGTACTCCAGAACTGGTTCTGGCTGGGTTCAGTGACTTGTAGCTTTTGAGAACAAAGACTTTTGGGGTATAAATATCTGTGCTGAAACCCCTACAATTGGTATTGCTCCTGGACATAAAGACGAACCTCTGTCCGTGTAACTGAAGGAATCTGCAGGAGGTGACTATCTTTGTGCTTGTGTGCTGTTTCTTGGATTGGCCTACAGTGGTTACCATTGGACTTGGAAGAAGAGGGAAAAGGACTTTGAGAGAACTTTTATTAATCTTGCTAAAGCAATCACCCAAGGGCTAGGAGAGAGCTAGCCTCCTGCTGAAGTCTCAGGCACATCAGACTTCACCACCAGCCTCCTGATTCCTCCCAGCAAGGATTTCTATCTGCAGGTGAGGCTCCTGTGAGTTCCAGGGCCTCTAGTTCTACTACAGAGAAGAGAGTGCTGAAATCATCGCTAACGCCCGTTTGCGAGCCGCCGCAGCTGTAAGCGCAGTGGAAAATCATCGCGCTGCTGCCGCTGATTGCTCGCAACCAAAGATCAACACATTGCACGTTTGCGGGCTTCCAAGTGCTCGCTAACTCTAAGAGATCATCGCATCGAGATCATCGCATCACGACATCGCAGCGTGGACGCCGGGCGTCTGCCATTTTCATCACATCGCATCAGGATCATCGCTCCCTCGCGGAGCGCCATTTCTTCGCATCGCAACCTGATCGCACACGCAACAGGATCGTCGCATCGTCTCCTCTCTCGTGGCATGGAATCATCCCATCAACGGCTTAGCGTGCAGAAGTTTGTTGCCTTGTCCCCGCACGCACCAGCAGATCGGCGCATCGTCTCCTCCCTCGCGGCAAGGTTTCATCGCATCGCCGGCCCCGCGTGCAGAAAATCATCGCTACAGCTCCTTTGTGAGATTTTGGTTGTTGTGCTACGAAATCCAGGTACTTTGCACACTTTGAACTATTTTTGCAGCATTTCAAGAGTAATCCTATTTTACAGTATTGTGGCTTTTTACAGTTATTGGTCTTGTGTTAAGTCTATATATAAAGATACTTATTTTTTATAGCTACTTGTGTGGTGTCCCTTTGTAGTGTTCTTCACTGTGTTACTGTGTATGGTCATAATTGCTTCACACACTGCCTCTGCGATAAGCCTAGCTGCTTGTGCTATGTTACCACAGGGTTGAGCAGGGGTTATCAAAGGGTGTAGCCCCCTTACTCTGACTTAGGAAGAAGGGTCCCTACTTGGACAGTGGCCAGCCATTGCCAACTAGAGACCCCCATTTCTAACATTGGTGGTCAGCGGTGAGGATCTGGACTTGCATTTGTGATCGCATACAGTAATTATAGTGTACACTACTAGTGAGTGCAGACCATAACGCAACCACATACATTTTTGAGGTATTTGATTCTATTTTTGATTAATATTGCCAGTTATTGCTACAATGGGCAAGCCCAGATCCAATGCCTCGGAGGATCTCTCCTGGGAAGAAGAGAAATTAGAAACCTACAATGCCAGGCAGCTCAAATATTTTTGCAAACGCTTCACAGTCCCTATCACAGGTCTCACTAGAAGGGAGGAGTATTACAAGGGGCTGAAGGCCTGGCTAGAAGCCAGGGATGCCCCAAACAATGTGGGAGGAGCCTGTGGAGGGGGAAGAGAATGCAGGAGAGCAGCAGGGTGAAGTAGTAGATTTGGTGGGAGATAAAGCAATTTCCAGCTCGGGCACTAGCGTGTCCACAAGGGGTCTATCCCCGGTAGAGATGGAGGACAGGGAGAGAGATAGGCGGCATAATATGGAGATGGCTAAGCTTAAAATGGATGGTCAGAGGGACATAGAGAACAAGAAGTTAGAATTTGAGATTATGAAAATGAAACTTGAGCATGAGAGAATATTGAGGGAGTTGGAGCAAAGAGTGTAGCGATCTCCCCCTGTGGTGGCAGCATACCTCTAGTACATACCGAGAGTAGAGTGTATATACATACCCAAGGAGGTTATTAAGGATTTCCACAAAAATGAAGATATTGGGCAATGGTTTGCAGCCTACGAATTAGCCATGGTGTCCCACCGGGTCCCTGAGAAGGATTGGGGAGCCGGGTTGTGGGGACGCTTTGTGAGTGAGGGGAGGGATACCTTGTTGGACCTGCCCCCAGAAAGTAGGATGGTTTATGCCCACATGAAGGAAGCTTTGATGACCCGCTATAGTTTGACCCCTGAGATGTATAGGCAGAGGTGTAGGACCTGCAAGAAGCTAGAGGGTACCACTTGGGTTGAATATGTGCCTTTTGTTTTGCAGAGCAATGGAACGCTGGGTAAAAGGTAGCAAAGTAGAAACTTTTGAGCAGCTTTATGATTTTATTGCATGGGAGCATTTATCTAGTAAATGTTTTCCTGAGCTACGCCAGCACCTGATTGATTGCAAGCTGACTAACCCTAGGAAGCTTGCTGAGGAGGCGGACCACTGTGTGAGCACCCGGGTTCGCAAGAGTCCAGTGGTAGACTTCGCCAAAGGAGGGCAGGGTCCCCAGCAGAGACGTGGGGGGGACAGGGGTAAACCGAGGGAGTTCCAAAGAGGGCCCCAAAGTAAGTCCCAAGGGAACCAAGCAGTGGTGTCCCAGTCTCCCCAATAGAAGAAGCCTGTGCCCCCGACAGGTAGGCCTGTTCAGAGGGGGCCCCTTACTTGTTTTAAGTGTGGTCAAGTGGACCACAGATACTATGATCCCCAGTGTCCTCAAAGGGATGCTAATGCACCACCCCGTGCACCACCCCGCCAGCTTGCTAGTGTAGCCCTGTGAGGGGAGGAGATGGGTGCCCAAGGTGGGTGGGATCCCGTAGAGTTGACCCTTGTCTCATTAGGAGACTTTGAGATGGTCCCTAAGCCTACACTGCCTGATAACACTAAAAAGTACAGGCAGTGGGTGACCATCAATGGCCATAGAGTGCAGGCTCTAAGAGACACAGGAGCCAGTGTAACTGCTGTCAGCTCCTGGTTGGTGTCCAAAGAGCAGGTTGTCCCCCATGCATTCTACCCAGTAGTGTCTGCAGACAACTCAGAGAGCCAATGTGAGGTGGCTCAAGTTCCCTTTGAGTGGGGGGGGGGGTCCCAGGAACTCTTCAGGTGGCTCTGAGGCCCGCGATGCCTGTAGACTGTCTGTTGGGCACTGGTTTGGATAACTCCCCGTGGACTACGGTGGAGAGGAGATCTCACTTAGAGATGTTGGGTATGCCTGAGTGGGTGTGTGCTACCACTCGGTCCATGTCAGCCAAAGAGGGTGTTGAGAACGACCTGGAGCCTTAGAGTATGGCCCAGATCCCTGCCTTAGAGAGAAGGGGCAGGGGGCATGGGAAGCAGGCCCCCTCGGTTCCCACGACCCAGGAGGGAGCAGACCCTGAGGGGGATGCCCTGGAGCCTACCAGGGAGCAGATTGCCGAACTGGGGGACCTGCCTGAGCTGACCTATTGGCAGCAGGAAGGGGGGACCACCAGGGAGGAATTTTGTGAGCAGCAAAGAGTTTGCCCTTCTCTTGAGGGTATGCGGCGACAGGCTACAGCCCAGGCAGCAGGTGACATGTCTGGTTCACATCTGATTTATTGGGATAACAGTCTCCTGTATAGCGAGCATAAGGCTGCTGAGCCGGGGTCAGCCCGTGTGCTGGTGGTACCCAAGTGCTTCAGAGCTTTCCTACTGGGGTTGGCTCATGACATTCCATTGGAAGGACATCTGGGGCAGACCAAGACCTTTGAGAGGCTGGCCGCCCACTTTTATTGGCCCCAGATGCGCAAGAGTTCAGACACTCATTGCAGGACATGTGAGACTTGCCAGACAAGTGGGAAGAGTGGGGGGAAGATCAAGGCCCCACTCCAGCCCTTTCCAGTTGTTGGTACCCCATTTGAGCGAGTGGGCATTGACATTGTGGGGCCTCTGGACCCCAAGACAGCCATAGGCAACAGGTTCATCCTGGTCTTGGTTCACCATGCCACCCGGTACCCTGAAGCCATCCCACTCAGGACAGTGATGGCCCCCGTGGTGGGACGTGCACTGATGGGGATTTTCTCCCGTGTGGGGTTCCCCAGAGAGGTGGTGTCTGACAGGGGGACCAACTTCATCTCCCAGTATATGAAGTCTCTGTGGAAGGAGTGTGGGGTAACTTATAAGTTCACCACTGCTTACCACCCCCAAGGTAATGGTCTGGTTGAAAGGTTCAACCGAACCTTGAAGGGCATGATTATGGGCCTAGAAGAGCCCCTGAGGCGTAAGTGGGACGTCCTCTTGCCATGCCTGTAGGTTTGCCTACCGTGAGGTGCCACAGAAGTCCTTGGGGTTCAGTCCCTTTGAACTGCTCTATGGCCATCCGGTAAGAGGACCTCTGAGTCTCGTCAAGGAAGGCTGGGAGCAATCTCCCAGGTAACCTCCCCAAGATGTATTTAACTACATATTGGACTTCAGAAACCAGACTCGGCGTTTCAGAAAACTTGCTGAGGCAAATCTGGAAGCCAGTCAGGAGGAAATGAAACGTTGGCACGACCAGAACACCACTCTGGTCGAGTTTCAACCTGGTCAGAAGGTTTGAGTACTGGCCCCAGTGGAGCCTTGTGCGCTCCAAGATAAGTGGACCGGTCCATTTGAGGTGGTGGAGCGCAAAAGTTCAGTTACCTACTTGGTGGACTTTCAGTCTCCCAGGCACCCCTTGCGGGTCCTGCATGTGAACTGCCTGAAGCCCCACTCTGAGAGGTCTGAAGTGGGCATGCTTCTTGCCACAGATGCTGGGATGGAGGAGGAGAGTGAGCCTCTTCCTGACCTCCTGTGTGCAGGAGAGAAGGATGGGTCAGTGGAGGGTGTGGTCCTCTCCACCACACTGACCCCTGAGCAGCAGAGAGATTGTCACCAGCTGTTGGGGCAATTTTCTGATTTGTTTTCCCTGGTGCCTGGTGTCACTGATTGGTGCGTCCATGAGGTAGACACCGGGAACAGTCCTCCTGTCAAACACAAGGCTTACAGAGTGACTGACAGGGTCAGGGCCTACATTAAGGAGGAGGTCTCCAAAATGTTTGCCCTAGGGGTGATTGAGTCCTCTAGCAGCCCTTGGTCCAGCCCCGTGGTCTTGGTACCAAAAGCTGCAGCGCCTGGTGCCACCCCTGAACTGAGGTTCTGTGTGGACTACCGAGGTCTCAATTTGGTCACGAAGACCGACACGCGCCCCATCCCCAGAGCTGATGAGCTCATAGATCGGTTAGGGGCTGCCCGGTACCTCAGCACGTTTGATATAACATCTGGGTACTGGCAGATCACCTTAACTGATGGGGCAAAGGAGAGGTCAGCATTCTCCACACCAGATGGGCACTACCAGTTCCGTGTGATGGTCTTTGGGATGAAGAAGGCCCCTGCCACCTTTCAGGGGTTGGTCAACCAGGTGTTGGTTGGGCTGGAGGATTTCAGTGCCGCCTACCTGGATGACATTGCAGTGTTTAGTTCCTCCTGGGAGGACCACTTGCGCCACCTCTGGAAAGTGTTAATGGTGCTGCGCAGAGCAGGCCTCACAATCAAGGCCAGTAAGTGCCAGATTGGGCAGGGTTCTGTGGTGTACTTGGGACACCAGGTTGGGAGTGGCCAGGGTCGCCCCTACAGCCCAAGATTGAAACCATCCTGGATTGGGAGCCCCCAAGGACCCAGAACCAGTTGAGGGCCTTCTTAGGACTCACGGGTTACTACAGGAGGTTTGTCAAGGGGTATGGCAACATTGTTGCACCCTTGACTGAGCTGACTTCCAAGAAGCAGCCAAGGATTGTGAACTGGACTGACACCTGTCAGAAAGCTTTTGATGCCCTCAAGACTGCCATGTGTACAGCACCCATACTCCAGGCGCACAATTTTGCTAAGGAATTTATTGTCCAGACAGACGCTTCAGAGCATGGGGTGGGGGCCGTTCTGTCAAAGATAAATGAGGCGGGACTAGACCAACCTATAGCCTTCATCAGTAGGAGGTTACTTCCACAGGAACAGAGGTGGAGTGCAATTGAGCGTGAGGCATTTACTGTGGTCTGGGCACTGAAGAAGCTGAGACCATACCTGTTTGGGACTCACTTCCGGGTTCAGACAGACCACCGGCCCCTCAGATGGTTGATGCAGATGCGGGGTGAGAATCACAAGTTGTTGAGGTGGTCCATTTCCCTACAGGGTATGGGCTTCACGGTGGAACACCACCCTGGTACAGAATACGCCAATGCTGATGGTCTGTCCAGATTTTTCCGCCTTAGTGATGAGAACTCCCAAGGGGATGGGTAGTTCTCCCCACATTTCAGCTGGAGGGGACACGTGTTAGACCTGGCACCACTGGCGTGGGTCTCCCTTCCATTTTTCACTGTTGTCTCCTCTGTTTTAGCTGGTGTTAGATGCTCTGGGCGCTGTGCCACTGCCATTCAGTGCCACCGTGCGAATGCTCCCTGTGTAAATATGACATGTGAATTGGTATATCCATGATTGGCTTATTTGATTTACCTGATAGTCCCTAGTAGCGTGGCCTGTGTGTGCCCAGGGCTGGTAAACCAAATGCTGCTGGTGGACCTGCAGCGCTGGTTTGTGCCACCCACAGAAGCAGCCTGTAAAGTGTGTCTCAGACCTGCCACTGGAGAGCCTGTGTGCAGTCCAGAACTGCCATCTTGGCTGTGAAGTGCACCCACTTCCCAGCCCCTGAACCTTCCCTTGGCATCATGTAAGTCACCCCTATGGTAGGGTGCAATATATGTGTAAGGTAGGACATGTGTGTGTAGCATGTCCTGGTAGTGAATTACACCCAATTTCGTTTTTCACTACTGTAAGGCTACCTGTTCTCCATAGGCCAGAATGGGCAGTTTGACTATTACATTCTATAATCCTAACTGACCCGAGGGACATGGTAGAAAAATTAATTTAGTATGCCTGAGCTCAGAATATTAAAATACATCTTTTAGTGAAGTTTATTTTTATATTCTGTGTTTGAAAATACCACTTTTAGAAAGTAGGTATTTTCTTGCCTAAGCCTTCCAGTGTGCTCTGCTGTTATGTGTATTGGCTGTCTGGTTTTGGAGGGACAGGGCAGGCTGAGTCAAACCTGGGTTGAATAGAAAGATATGCATTTGGAGTATGGAGAGGGGTAGCTCCTTGACCTGAATAGGGCTGTGCCTGGCAAGGTGAATGCTGGCTCCACCTCCTACTGTGCGTCTGATGGCAGACCCCCTCTTTCTGAAAGGAAGGATGAAGCCTGGTAAACAAAGTGCTCCAGGACTGAGCAGAACTGGTTCTGGCTGGGTTCAGTGACTTGTAGCTTTTGAGAACAAAGACTTTTGGGGTATAAATATCTGTGCTGAAACCCCTACAATTGGTATTGCTCCTGGACATCAAGACGAACCTCTGTTCGTGTAACTGAAGGAATCTGCAGGAGGTGACTATCCTTGTGCTTGTGTGCTGTTTCTTGGATTGGCCTGCAGTGGTTACCATTGGACTTGGAAGAAGAGGGAAAAGGACTTTGAGAGAACTTTTATTAATCTTGTTAAAGCAATCACCCAAGGACTAGGAGAGAGCTAGCCTCCTGCTGAAGTCTCAGGCACATCAGACTTCATCACCAGCCTCCTGATTCCTCCCAGTGAGGATTTCTATCTGCAGGTGAGGCTCCTGTGAGTTCCAGGGCCTCTAGTTCTACTACAGAGAAGAGAGTGCTGAAATCGTCGCTAACGCCCGTTTGCGGCCTGCTGCAGCTGTAAGCGCACCGCAAAATCCCCGCGCTGCTGCTGCTGAGTGCTCGCAACCAAAGATCAACGCATCGCACGTTTGAGGGCTTCCAAGTGCTCGCTAACTCTAAGAGATCATCGCATCGAGATCATCGCAGCGCGGACGCCGGGCATCCGCTATTTTCATCACCTCAGGATCGTCGCTCCCTCGTGGAGCAACATTTCTTCGCATCGCAACCTGATCGCACACGCAACAGGATTGTCGCATCGTCTCCTCCCTCGCGGCAAGGAGTCATCGCATCAATGGCCTAGCGTGCAGAAGTTTGTCGCCTTGTCCCCACACGCATCAGAAGATTGGCGCATCGTCTCCTCACTCGCGGCAAGGATTTATTGCATCGCCGGCCTCGCGTGCAGAAAATCATCGCTACAGCTCCTATGCGACATTTTGGTTGTTTTGCTACGAAATCCAGGTACTTTGTAAGTAAAAGGGTCGCAGAGACGACTGCTTTGGACTGAACTCCTCTTTGCACACTTTGAACTTTTTTTTCAGAATTTCAAGAGTAATCCTATTTTACAGTATTGTGGCTTTTCACCGTTTTTGGTCTCGTGTTTTAAGTCTACATATAAAGATACTTATTTTTTATAACTACTTGTGTGGTGTCCCTTTGTAGTGTTCTTCACTGTGTTACTGTGTATGGTCATAAATGCTTCACACACTGCCTCTGAGATAAGCCTAGCTGCTCATGCTACGTTACCACAGGGTTGAGCAGGGGTTATCAAAGGGTGTAGCCCCCTTACTCTGACTTAGGAAGAAGGGTCCCTACTTTGCCAACTAGAGACCCCCATTTCTAACAAAAGGCGATTAGATTCCCTTCCTGGAATAAGTCTCCAAGGGTGCCTGTCCCCACGTATTCCCATGTCTTTATTTACTCCTGTTCGGAGTACACGCATGGAGCTTAAGGGAATCCCTGGCACGTATGATGGCAGTAAGGCTTGCTGGTAACTGTGATAGGCTATGCAAAGCATTTTGTTGGAAGCTGTAGGTAACAGTTACCTTGGGGGAAAGTGCTCCTGCACACTGCACAATGTTTTGCCTTGCAGCACCGTGGACACCTTTGCCAAATTGTGACCCACAAGCCAGTAGGCTGGCAATTGGAGCTGTGCTGCCAGATGGAAATGGGCAAATATCGGAACTCCAAACCCTCCTCTGTTCTTGGGCAGTTACAGCTTGGCTAGAGCAACTCTGTGTTTTATCTTGTTTCAGATCAGGTTTCCCAGTATCCCATTTAATAAGCAAAAAATTCTGTGAGACATAGGGACTGGCAAATTTATATAGTGATAAAGTTGTCTCTGTAGCATCACCATCCTGTAGAGCGCCATCCGACCCTACACAGTGAGTACCAGAAAGTGATTTAAGGCCGAAGGGATGAAATTGCTTCCATCAGATTACTGTCAAGGAGATTACATGGAGCATGACATATATTTATACCCAGGTAGCGGAACGTATGGGCCTCCCATTTGATATGATGAGAATAGACAGTTACAGCATGAACTGGACAATCAGAGCATAGCAAAAACAGGCAGGTTTTAGACCAATTTACCTCCAAGCACAAGGCCGCTTGAAGGTGCTTAATGTGGGAGCTATGTCATCCATTCCGGTTCGTATGTCTCTGACATAAATGAGAACATCGTCCGCATACAGGGGTACTGCATGCATTTCACCCTGCAGAGGCACACCCCAGGTTGCTCCAGACTTATGTAGAAGCTGCACCAGTGGCTCCATTGCCAATGCAAAAAGCAGCAGTGAGAATGGACAACCCTGGCACATACCGCTGCCCACTGGGAAAAGGGCGAAGATCAGCTGGCCAGTTTTAACACTGGCTGTCGGCTTCGGGTTCTAAATGTAATCAGGCACAATATCTTGCCTCCCATACCCATCTGCCAGGAAACCACAAACATGTAGTCCCAGTTCAGCATGTCAAAGACTTTTTTATTGTGATGGAGCTTTTTCAAGATGTTGGTGCTGCCACCACAGATTGAGGGATTTGGATCTGCTAGGTGAATCCATTTTGTACTTTGTGCACTAATGTGCGCATGTGTTCTAGCAGACATATAACCAGTATTTTGCTAAGGATTTTGTAATCACTTCCAATCATGGCTAGAGGCCTATAGGAAGTGACCTCCAGAGGATCCCTGCCGGGTGTCAAAAGGTAAACTAACATCACCTCATGAGCAGAGTAGAAGTTCGGAGGCCAATGCTGTAGTGTACAACTTGGCCAGCTTCAGGGCCAGATGGTCTGCGTACTTTTTATGATATTCAATTGTGAAGCCACCTTGCCCCAGGGTTTTCCATGAGGATGAGTTTCTTATGGCACAACAAATTTGCCTATTCTGTTATTGGGCCATTTAAAGCGTACCTCTGCTTCGCCGTCATCGCTGGAAGTGGGACCACAGAGAGGAATGCCCCAAGCATGTGCCAGCTTATGTCCCGCTCTGGGCTATACAGCGCCTGGTAGTGTGTGCAGAATGCCGTGTGCACTGCCTGTTGAGAATAAGCAGTGGAGTCAGGGGTGATGCGTATGGCAGTCACAGGTGCACTAGCCAACCTGTTGCAAAGATGAGACGTACAAGTAGATTATCAGGGGTCTTCTTTATTCAATCTCAACACCATCACAGGTTCCAGTCAGCTGGAGTCAACTGTGGAATGTTCATACATTCTTACTGGGCTGTACCAAGGGGTGGAAGGGCAGAGTGGTGGCGGGGTATACCAAGTGGGATTACAACACATCTCCTTACCAAGGGAAGGGGGAAAGGGGAAGGAAGGAAGGAAGGACTGGGGTGCAGGGCAGAAACATACTGCCTAAGGGTCATAACAATGTTACACAAAACCAAGGTCGGAGGGACCAGAAATATAACAAGGTCTTAACCTTAATATAGCATAAGGTAACACAGCGACATCATGTGACATAGTAATCTTTTGTCCACCTGGGTGCAGATGTAGGTCTTAGGGACCTCCTCGGGCCACATTAGTCATAGTGCACCCTTGTGCTTTTACTTGGGGGACAACCACTTCCTTGTGGGGGACAATCCTGTCCATGCTCCATGTCTGTCCGTTGGCCAGCTGGACAACATTTCTTCCCACCTTAGTTACCTTCATGGGTTCAGAGAACCTTGTGGCCTCCCTTCTGCGTGGCTTGGGAAGGTCCACCCGGACCCAATCGCCTTCTATGACCATGCTAGATTTTACATGTTTATTTACATCATATCTAGCTCTGTACTTGGCTTAGTGATCGGTTACTCGCTTACCAATCTCTTCATGATCTACATGACACGTGTTCTGCCATTTTAGAGGAGGTGAGAGTCTGGTTTTGGGAACCCTCTCCTTTTATGAGCTAAAAGGAGATACCCCTGTGACTAGGTTGGGTGTAGTACGATAAGCCCAGAGTGTCTCTTGCAATGTCTCTTCTGCCGAGATACCCAATATCTCTGCGCGCTGTAAGCACTCTTTTGCAAGGTGATTCATGCGTTCCACCAACTCATTGGCACAGGGACAATAAAGGGCAGTTTTGTGGTGGGCGATGCCCATGTCAGTTAAGAATTCCCTCATGTTATCTGAGGTGAACTGCACCCCGTTATCGGTGACCAGGATATCCAGGATGCCTTCCTCAAAGAACACACCCCTTGGGAAGCTAATAAGTACTTTTGTGTCTATTTGGTGAACACATTTATATACCACCCACCTTGTATGGTAATCCACCAAAACCAGTAGAAACCGTTCCTTCAAGCTCTTTAGGTTGAGGGGGCAAATTATATCAAGAGCTGGCTTAGACCAGGGACTATCAGGCACCAAGACAGGGGATGGGGGGGGGGGTTTCCTTGCCTGCTGTGTTTTGTCAGATTTACTACATTCAAGGCAGTCCCTCACTGTGTGTTCCGCCATGGTGTCCATCCCTGGCCACCAGTAGTCCAGTTTTATCTTGTTCTTAGTCAGGCTATGCCCCAAGTGACCAATGTGGGCCAGGTCTACAATTTTCTGTCTGAGCGATACAGGTGGGACAATTTTCTCTCCTCTATAAACCATACCCTCTTGGATGTTCAGTTCCAGTTTCACCTCCCAGAACCCACTCAACGGGGTGGCGACCTCACCCTTTTCGTTAGGCCACCCCTTGACAATGAGATTTTTTAGGGCTTGCATTTCCTTGTCATTGCGTAAGCACTCGTCCCATTCCTCCTTGCTTAGGCAAGACAGTTTCAGGATCCTTTCCTCTTCTTCTGCTGGAGTGGCACAATCATTTGCATCAGTGGGTGAGCGAGAAAGAAAATCTGCTACCACATTTTTTTAACCTGGCATATATTTTACGGTGAAGTTGTACCCCTCCAGCCCCAAAATCCATCTTGCAGTTCGTGGTGTGGTTTTTTCAGACCCTTTAGTTGTGAAAGCATACATGAGGGGTTTGTGGTCGGTCCTCACAATGAAGGGATTGCCCCACAGGAAAAAACGAAAGTGTTTGATGGCCCATGCGCATGCCAGTGCTTCCTTTTCCACCATGGAGTAGTTTACTTCTGCTTCTTTAAGGGCGCGAGAAGCAAAGGCCACTACTTGTTCCTTGCCATTGACCATCTGGGTGAGGCTGGCCCCCAACCCCTTATTGCTTGCGTCAGTGCACAGGACACTGGGTTTAGTGGGATCGTATCTGCCCAACGATGGGGCGGAGGCAATGCTTTCCTTCACTGTGATGAACGCCGCTTGACAGTTCTCATTCCATACAAAAGGGGTTCTAGTTTTGAGTAATGATCTCAGAGGCTCCACAATACTCGCATAATTTTTAACAAACTTTGCATAATACTCGGATAGCCCTAAGAATGATTTCAAATCATCTACATTCGCTGGGGGGCTGTCCCTTGAATGGCCTCTAGCAGGTCTACTTTAGGTTTTATACCATCCTCAGAAATTGTATGACCCAGGTACTCTACAGATCCTACCCCTATGCAACACTTCTCCTTCTTTAATGTCAACCCTGCTGCTTCCAATTTGGTCAATGCCCTCCTCAAGATGGTATTATGTTCCTCCAAATCTTTCCTGTAAATGAGGATGTCGTCCTGGAAGCACATGTACTAGGGAGGTCCTCCAGTAAATGTTGCATGATCCTCTGGAAGGCAGCGGCTGCTGATGCCAAACCAAAGGGCATGCAAATGTACTGGAAGGCCCCTAGAGGGGTAATGAATGAGGTTAAATGGCGTGAGTCTGGGTGCAGTTCCACCTGGTGGTAAGCAGACGAGAGGTCCAATATGCTGAAACAGCTAGCACCCTTGATTAGGGTAAGAACTTCATGTATGCGTGGCAATGGGTGCCTGTCCACCCATATATTGCTATTTAAGTCTCTAAGGTCCATACATAATCTGATTTCCTTCCTAGATTGTTTGGTTGTAAGAACAATCGGGGCCAACCACTGAGAGCTTTCTATGGGTTCAATGACTCCTTATGACAAGAGTTTGTTTAACTCGGCTTGCAGGGGTGTTTGCATCAAGTGTGGTATGGGCCTAACTCTGTGGGCCACTGGTTTGGCATTACTTTTAAGCTTGATGAAGTGTTGGTAGTTCTTTAGTAGGGTTAATCAAAAAGGGGGGGCACTGTTCCAGAGTGAGTGTTGCAGGGAGTCAACACGCACTACAAAGGGAGGAGAAGACAGGAATGAAGAGAGGGGTACTAGGTCAGGGACCTTGTGATAGGGATGGGGAGAGGCGCAAATTGTCTCTTGTTGCCCTCACACACCCCGAGGGATGTCATGCTTCATCATCGGGCTTTTGCTCCTCGTCGGGCCAGCGGTGCAATGCCCTACGGGTCCCTCGAAGGGTCTCTTTGGCGGAGATCTTTTTAGAGAACTGCCGATTCGTGCATGTGGGTGTGTGGGTAAAGGTCCTCTGTGGGGGGTTGTGCGTGCGTGCAGTGCATATTAAAACTGCCTAAGGGTTGCCAGAAAAGGAGTTTTAATAAAGAGGTACACTTGGCAGGATAAAAAACCCGTAGGTTGAGAGTTACCAGTGGGGGCGCAATATGCCCAGGTAACTATGCTGAGGTCGACATGTTTCACACCTTTGTTGGTCTGTAAGATCCCTGGCGTTTCATCAGGACCAAGAGTGAAGGTGGTGTGAGGTGAGTGCCCGGACGTATTAATGTGAGCGGGGTAACATTGGCCCTCTCACACATCAATGGGGGAGGAAGTCCGCCTCCAAAATAATTGTGGGTGGCGGCTATGACTAGGAAGTACATTTTGCCCCCTTGATCATGACCTAAGCAGGGAGATAGTATTGCTCCATAAGCTTTTGGCGTGGGATGCCCGCACCTTCTTGGGGGTTTTGCTCGGGTGTCAGCACATGAAGCCTACCCCGTATGGACGCCAGCTCGTAGGTGACGTCCGGACGGGGTAGGCTTCATGTGCCCTGTTTAGGTCATGATCAAGGGGGCAAAATTTACTTCCTAGTCATAGCCGCCACCTACAATTAGTTTGGAGGCGGACTTCCTCCCCCCATTGATGTGTGAGAGGGCCAATGTTACCCCACTCACAGTAATACGTCCATGCACTCATCTCACACCACCTTCACTCTTGGTCCTGATGAAATGCCAAGGATCTTACAGACCAACATAGGCGTGAAACATGTCGACCTCTGCATAGTTACCTGGGCACATTGCGCCCCCACTGGTAACTCTCAACCTACGGGTTTTTTATCCTGCCAAGGATACCTCTTTATTAAAACTCCTTTTCTGGCAACCCTTAGGCAGTTTTAATACGCACTGCACGCACGCAGAACCCCCCACAGAGGACCTTTACCCACACACCCACATGCACCCATCGGCAGTTCACTAAAAAGATCTCCGCCAAAGAGACCCTTCGGGGGACCCGTAGGACATTGCACCGCCGGCCCGGCGAGGAGCAACAGCCCGATGATGAAGCATGAAATCCCTCAGGGTGTGTGAGGGCAACAAGAGAAAATTTGCATCTCTCCCCATCCTATCACAAGGTCCCTGACCTAGTACCCCTCTCTTCATTCCTGTCTTCTCCTCCCTTTGTAGTGCGTTTTGACTCTCTGCAACACTCACTCTGGAACAGTGCCCTTGGTAGAATACACTTATTACGAAGAGCACTTCTCTCTGTATTCTACTCTAACAAAATGGGTCTCTAAACATCAGGTTTAAGGTGAAATTTCAGGTTTAAGGTGAAATTTCAGGTTTAGGTGAGCCAGAAGCACCTACGCAAAAGACTGATCTTAAATCTGGTGGTATCGCTGGGGGATGCTACTATTCCTCCTGTACTTCCCTGATTTGGTTGCGGGTTTCTATGGGTATTAATGCAAATATCAAAACCACAAAAGGACACTGTTCCTATTGCATGGTGCAAACAGTCACCATTGCATAGAGGTGCAAAAAGTCACCCATTTATTAGAAAGAAAAAACAAAGGAAGAAAAAAGAGAGATCCTAGGTGATGGGGACCCACCAGTGAAGTGAAGGAACACATGTAGTCCTCTGTTGCCCTCACACACCCCAAGGAGTATCATGCTTCTTCATCGGGCGTTTGCTCCTCGTGGGGCCGGTGCTGCAATTCCCCACGGGTCCCCCGAAGGGTCTCTTTGTCGGAGATCTTTTTTGGACTGCCGGATGGTGCATGCGGGTGTGTGGGGTGGGGGTCCGATGAGTGTAAAAATAGTGCGTCCATAGTGATGAATCAGTTCATAAAGGGTAAAAATGCAGCTAATGTTTTAGATTATATACCCTTCACAGACTAAACTGCTGTGTGAAATCTTGCCCCTGCGGCACACTATGCCTGGGTGTCAGAAAGGTCATAGGTCGACAAGTTTCGCGCCTGCGTCGCCTTAATGGTCGTTGGCGCTTCCTCAGGACCAAAACGATAAAGTTAAAGTGCACGTGAAATAAATCCAATTAAAATACCCTCTAGATCAGTCAGGGCGGGCAGTGAGCCTGTGTACCGTTAATCTGGCTGCAGCTGCATGGTGTATACCGCTCCTGGTTGATGCCTAGGAAGAGAAAACATAATAAATCACAGAAGTGAGCATCAGTAACAACTTGATGCCACACAGTGTGCCACAATTGTGTGTACATCAGTTACATAAAAAGAGGATCAACAGGCACACGAGACACATCAGTATAACATAAATGCTCAATGGAGCCCATGTCCAAGGATGAGTGACAGACAGGGTCTAGATGAGACCCCGAGTATGCGTTAACTGTGTCATCTAAATGCAGTAATATGCAAAGTGTTCTAGCTACACACTGTTTAAAAGAATAACCAAATAGTGCTCCAATGAACATATGGCATCGTGTATGCTAGATACCATAACAATTATGAAAATTAATAGGTCTCCAAGAGCACATACCTCCCACTGTCAAGGTGGTTCTTCTGTGGCTCGAGCAATGGGTGCCCGCACATTGTCGGGCTGGAAAACACTAGAAAGTGGACAGGAAAATGCAGCCATAAATGTAAAGTACATGCTTACGAGCCAACGCTTCACGATGTCCAAGTCCCTACTCAAATGAAGAAACTTACAAATTTAGCCGGGATGCTGACTCCTGTCCACCTACCCCGTCCCTGCGTCTGCCAGTTGTGAGCAAAAGGTGGTAGGACGCGGTACTAATAAAAAGTTGGGTCAGGAGTCTGGGCGTTTACCCTTTCCGGAATGTCCTTAGAAAGTCACAAGTGGTGTGCATGTGCAAGAGGAGGAGTACAATGCGCATGTGCATTTATGTGGGAAACTACTCCCCAAACCCTGCGCAGAAACTTGCTGAATAGTTAAATACCGGTATGGACAATTCATACACTCACCACAATGTGGCCAGGAGAGCCCACAAGTTAAAAATACCGGCAGTGTGTTGTTAAACTCGTGAGCGTCCCATAACTAATCACTGTGTAAACATGAACTTTCCACATGGATATAATTTGCTGTCCCTAAACCTATCCATGTGCTAAAGGGAGGCTGTGATGGTGGTGCCAATACGTAATAACTAAAAGAGGAGACTTTGACAAATCCTAGCATTAAAAACAGAGGCGGGGCTGTAGTAAAATGTCACTGGGGTTGCAACCTCTGCATACCCTCGTGCCTCCTACCTCAACGGTCTCGTTATACATCTAGATATCAAAGAGGAGTGAAAATCTGAATATTGCTACTCGACAGCAAATCCCACTATCAATAGAATGGTGCCTTGTGTGCCTGTAGAAAGGAAAAGAAAGGGAAAGAAACAATAGAAGTGTCCTCGGCTGAACCGCCGTACATAATCATTTATCACAAACAAAGAGGGGGGGCCCAGGAGCTAATAAAGGTCCAGTATCCATGCTCCATATGCCAATATCAAAACCACGAAAGGACACTGTTCCTATTGCATGGTGCAAACAGTCACCATTGCATGGAGGTGCAAAAAGTCACCCATTTATTAGAAAGAAAAAACAAAGGAAGAAAAAGAGAGATCCTAGGTGATGGGGACCCACCAGTGAAGCGAAGGAACACATGTAGTCCTCTGTTGCCCTCACACACCCCAAGGAGTGTCATGCTTCATCATCAGGCGTTTGCTTCTCGTGGGGCAGGTGCTGCAATTCCCCACGGGTCCCCCGAAGGGTCTCTTTGTCGGAGATCTTTTTTGGACTGGCGGATGGTGCATGCGGGTGTGTGGGGTGGGGGTCCGATGAGGGTAAAAATAGTCCGTGCATACTGATGAATCAGTTCATAAAGGGTAAACATGCAGCGAATGTTTTAGATTGTATACCCTTCACAGACTAAACTGCTTTGTGAAATCTTGCCCCTGCGGCACACTATGCCTGGGTGTCAGAAAGGTCATAGGTCGACATGTTTCGCGCCTGCGTCGCCTTAATGGTCGTTGGCGCTTCCTCAGGACCAAAACTATAAAGTTAAAGTGCACGTGAAATAAATCCAATTAAAATACCCTATAGATCAGTCAGGGCGGGCAGTGAGCCTGTGTACCGATAATCTGGCTGCAGCTGCATGGTGTATACCGCTCCTGGTCGATGCCTAGGAAGAGAAAACATAATAAATCACAGAAGTGAGCATCAGTAACAACTTGATGCCACACGGTGTGCCACAATTGTGTGTACATCAGTTACATAAAAAGAGGATCAACAGGCACACGAGACACATCAGTATAACATAAATGCTCAATGGAGCCCATGTCCAAGGATGAGTGACAGACAGGGTCTAGATGAGACCCCAAGTATGCGTTAACTGTGTCATCTAAATGCAGTAATATGCAAAGTGTTCTAGCTAAACACTGTTTAAAAGAATAACCAAATAGTGCTCCAATGAACATATGGCATCGTGTATGCTAGATACCATAACAATTATGAAAATTAATAGGTCTCCAAGAACACATACCTCCCACTGTCAAGGTGGTTCTTCTCTGGCTCGAGCAATGGGCGCCCGCACATTGTCGGGCTGGAAAACATTAGAAAGTGGACAGGAAAATGCAGCCATAAATGTAAAGTACATGCTTACGAGCCAACGCTTCACGATGTCCAAGTCCCTACTCAAATGAAGAACCTTCCAAATTTAGCCAGGATGCTGACTCCTGTCCACCTACCCCGTCCCTGCGTCTGCCAGTTGTGAGCAAAAGGTGGTAGGACGCGGTACTAATAAAAAGTTGGGTCAGGAGTCTGGCGTTTACCCTTTCTGGAATGTCCTTAGAAAGTCACAAGTGGTGCGCATGCGCGAGAGAAGGAGTACAATGCGCATGTCCATTTATATGGGAAACAACTCCCCATACCCTGCGTAGAAACTTGCTGAATAGTTAAATACCGGTGTGGACAATTCATACACTCACCACAATGTGTCCAGGAGGGCCGACAAGTTAAAAATAGCGGCAGTGTGTTGTTAAACTCGTGAGCGCCCCATAACTAATCACTGTGTACACATGAACTTTCCACATAGATATAATTTGCTGTACCTAAACCTATCCATGTGCTAAAGGGAGGCTGTGATGGTGGTGCCAATATGTAATAACTAAAAGAGGAGACTTTGACAAATCCTAGCATTAAAAACAGAGGCGGGGCTGTAGTAAAATGTCACTGGGGTTGCAACCTCTGCATACCCTCGTGCCTCCTACCTCAACGGTCTCGTTATACATCTAGATATCAAAGAGGAGTGAAAATCAGAATATTGCTACTCGACAGCAAATCCCACTATCAATAGAATGGTGCCTCGTGTGCCTGTAGAAAGGAAAAGAAAGGGAAAGAAACAATAGAAGGGTCCTCGGCTGAACCGCCGTACATAATCATTTATCACAAACAAAGAGGGTGGACCCAGGAGCTAATAAAGGTCCAGTATCCATGCTCCATATGCCAATATCAAAACCACAAAAGGACACTGTTCCTATTGCATGGTGCAAACAGTCACCATTGCATAGAGGTGCAAAAAGTCACCCATTTATTAGAAAGAAAAAACAAAGGAAGAAAAAAGAGAGATCCTAGGTGATGGGGACCCACCAGTGAAGTGAAGGAACACATGTAGTCCTCTGTTACCCTCAAACACCCCAAGGAGTGTCATGCTTCATCATCGGGCGTTTGCTCCTCGTGGGGCCGGCGCTGCAATTACCCACGGGTCCCCCGAAGGGTCTCTTTGTCGGAGATCTTTTTTGGACTGCCGGATGGTGCATGCGGGTGTGTGGGGTGGGGGTCCGATGAGGGTAAAAATAGTGCGTGCATAGTGATGAATCAGTTCATAAAGGGTAAACATGCAGCTAATGTGTTAGATTGTATACCCTTCACAGACTAAACTGCTGTGTGAAATCTTGCCCCTGCGGCACACTATGCCTGGGTGTCAGAAAGGTCATAGGCCGACATGTTTCGCACCTGCGTCGCCTTAATGGTCGTTGGCGCTTCCTCAGGACCAAAACTCCAAAGTTAAAGTGCACGTGAAATAAATCCAATTAAAATACCCTCTAGATCAGTCAGGGCGAGCAGTGAGCCTGTGTACTGATAATCTGGCTGCAGCTGCATGGTGTATACCGCTCCTGGTCGATGCCTAGGAAGAGAAAACATAATAAATCACAGAAGTGAGCATCAGTAACAACTTGATGACACACGGTGTGCCACAATTGTGTGTACATCAATTACATAAAAAGAGGATCAACAGGCACACGAGACACATCAGTATAACATAAATACTCAATGGAGCCCATGTCCACGGATGAGTGACAGACAGGGTCTAGATGAGACCCCAAGTATGCGTTAACTGTGTCATCTAAATGCAGTAATATGCAAAGTGTTCTAGCTACACACTGTTTAAAAGAATAACCAAATAGTGCTCCAATAAACATATGGCATCGTGTATGCTAGATACCATAACAATTATGAAGATTAATAGGTCTCAAAGAGCACATACCTCCCACTGTCAAGGTGGTTCTTCTCTGGCTCGAGCAATGGGCGCCCGCACATTGTCGGGCTGGAAAACATTAGAAAGTGGACAGGAAAATGCAGCCATAAATGTAAAGTACATGCTTACGAGCCAACGCTTCACGATGTCCAAGTCCCTACTCAAATGAAGAAACTTACAAATTTAGCCGGGATGCTGACTCCTGTCCACCTACCCCGTCCCTGCGTCTGCCAGTTGTGAGCAAAAGGTGGTAGGACGCAGTACTAATAAAAAGTTGGGTCAGGAGTCTGGGCGTTTACCCTTTCCGGAATGTCCTTAGAAAGTCACAAGTGGTGCGCATGTGCAAGAGGAGGAGTACAATGCGCATGTGCATTTATATGGGAAACTACTCCCCAAACCCTGCGCAGAAACTTGCTGAATAGTTAAATACCGGTGTGGACAATTCATACACTCACCACACTGTGGCCAGGAGAGCCCACAAGTTAAAAATACCGGCAGTGTGTTGTTAAACTCGTCAGCGCCCCATAACTAATCACTGTGTATACATGAACTTTCCACATGGATATCATTTGCTGTACCTAAACCTATCCATGTGCTAAAGGGAGGCTGTGATGGTGGCGCCAATACGTAATAACTAAAAGAGGAGACTTTGACAAATCCTAGCATTAAAAACAGAGGCGGGGCTGTAGTAAAATGTTACTGGGGTTGCAACCTCTGCATACCCTCGTGCCTCCTACCTCAACGGTCTCGTTATACATCTAGATATCAAAGAGGAGTGAAAATCAGAATATTGCTACTCGACAGCAAATCCCACTATCAATAGAATGGTGCCTCGTGTGCCTGTAGAAAGGAAAAGAAAGGGAAAGAAACAATAGAAGGGTCCTCGGCTGTACCGCCGTACATAATCATTTATCACAAACAAAGAGGGGGGACCCAGGAGCTAATAAAGGTCCAGTATCCATGCTCCATATGCCAATATCAAAACCACAAAAGGACACTGTTCCTATTGCATGGTGCAAACAGTCACCATTGCATAGAGGTGCAAACAGTCACCCATTTATTAGAAAGAAAAAACAAAGGAAGAAAAAAGAGAGATCCTAGGTGATGGGGACCCACCAGTGAAGTGAAGGAACACATGTAGTCCTCTGTTGCCCTCACACACCCCAAGAAGTGTCATGCTTCATCATCGGGCGTTTGCTCCTCGTGGGGCTGGCGCTGCAGTTCCCCACGGGTCCCCCGAAGGTTCTCTTTGTCGGAGATCTTTTTTGGACTGCCGGATGGTGCATGCGGGTGTGTGGGGTGGGGGTCCGATGAGGGTAAAAATAGTGCGTGCATAGTGATGAATCAGTTCATAAAGGGTAAACATGCAGCAAATCTTTGAGATTGTATACCCTTCACAGACTAAACTGCTGTGTGAAATCTTGCCCCTGCGGCACACTCTGCCTGGGTATCAGAAAGGTCATAGGTCGACATGTTTCGCGCCTGCGTCGCCTTAATGGTCGTTGGCGCTTCCTCAGGACCAAAACTATAAAGTTAAAGTGCACGTGAAATAAATCCAATTAAAATACCCTCTAGATCAGTCAGGGCGGGCAGTGAGCCTGTGTACCGATAATCTGGCTGCAGCTGCATGGTGTATACCGCTCCTGGTCGATGCCTAGGAAGAGAAAACATAATAAATCACAGAAGTGAGCATCAGTAACAACTTGATGCCACACGGTGTGCCACAATTGTGTGTACATCAGTTACATAAAAAGAGGATCAACAGGCACACGAGACACATCAGTATAACATAAATGCTCAATGGAGCCCATGTGTGGCCCACACCTTCCATTCATTTGAACCGAATCGATAAACCAGACATCAGGGCCCTGATTGATCAACTCAGTTGCTGGAGCGAGATTGCATTGTGTATTCCTTCTGCACCAGGGCATTTGTATAACTGGATTCTCACTGTGGAGAATACCACTTTACGGGCCTCACTACAAGCTGGCCCATAATTGGAGTTGTAGATGCTGATTGGGGATAGTATCTCAATCACCAGACATTATAGGTATACTGGCTCAGAACGGAATAAAACATGCAGGTCCCAGAATTACCAGGCTTATTTCCAAAAGTGATTTCCCATGTCAAGGCTCTTCACTATTTACATTTTCCAAGTGCTGAAAGTAATATGCAGTGGGTTTTACTTGCTGCGTTTTCGCACCCTGTAAAACTTGTTCTCAGGCGCAGCCGCATCCATCTAAATCCAGAATCTGGGATTGTAGAGTACGCACGACCCTGCTCGACTCAAGCCATCATGGCTGACCGTTCCCTAAGAACAACCCTATTTGCAAAATCCCAAATCACCACGGGAACAATAGATGTTGCAAATTGGTGGAGAGTCAAACAATAAAAATTCAATTCTGTTCGGTTCTTATCTGATTTATTATATTGTTTTGCTAAATTAATTTCAGAACAATAGGAATTTAACATCAGTTCTCCCTTTCAACAAGATGCATTAAATTTCAACCCGTCCTTGACAATCTATATTCTCACAAAAAACTCCCTTGGTATGCTGTATAAATCATATCAAATTATAAATTATTTTCATTTTTCACCAATAGATCTAATGTCAATATACATTATTCACAAAAATGTTTACATTTATTTGACTTATTTGTTTGCTGTTTATCCAACAAATTTTATCCGTTTAGAGTCATGCCAGAGCACAGTCACATTTGCCGCCGAGCGAGCTATTGATGAAAATTGCTGAAACTTTAATTTTTATTTTGTATAAGTAAATCATCAAAGCATGTGTGACGCAAGAATCCGTTTAACATGATGGTCATAGTCCACTGAATAGATAAAGGCCAGACTATAGTTAGGCCACATAACTAAAGAATACTGTTTCCTCCTCGTTTCATTGCTTTATTTAATGTTAATATATATTCTGGAAAAGAGGATATTAAGGGCCTACCCTTTTGATAACTACGTATGATTCTCAAAATCATAGGGTTAGGGATCGCAAGAAAGGCTCTTTTTAATGTACAAAAGCCCCTTTATGAGTCTGACTAATAAATTACTTTTGTGATCTTTTCTGAATCGCAAATAGGAGGGGTGTAAAAGGGGTACCCCTCTCCTATTTGCAATGCGGAAAGGAATGTATCAGTGGTTATTGGCAGAATTGTGGTAGAAACCATTTATGAGTTACCTACCCCACGTTGGGGTGGTATCTCATTCGCAAAGAGGAAGGGATCCCTAACAACCAGTTCCTCTTGGGCAATTGTGTTTGCAGCCTTGAAGGGAGAAGGCAGCGGCCCAGGGGACCAAAGCCTGTTTTGCTTGAATTTTTTGAAAACAGACACATTATTAAAGCTGCGCAGGTTCCTTTAATGAACTCGAGCTACTGTTAAAAAAACACAGAACGTTTTCCAATTTGTAATGTCTTCATTGGCATTGTGATCTGTTGTGCTTTGTAGGCCACCATCTATGTGAGTGCAGCCAATCATAGAGGGTTACATATTGCACCCTGCCTGATGATTATTAATTAAGCAAGTCATCATGCAGCCCCCTGTAATTCAGTAATTTGTGTCCCAACCTATTAGTGCGTAAGTCGGTTCTCAAAATACTATTCTATTCTCAATGTCAGCACGCACGAGTGGGGCAGGGTAGATTGGAGTGGGGTAGATTAGAGTGGAGTATATTGGCATAGAGTGGAGTGGGGCTAGAGTGGGGTAGAATGGAGTGGGGTGGATTGGGGTAGATTGGAGTGGGGGAGTTGGGTAGATTGGCATGGTAGATTGGGGTGCAGTGGGGTAGATTTGGGTGAAGTGGGGTATATTGCAGTGGAGTAGGATATATTTTGGTGTATATTAGAGTGGGATAGATAGGGGAAGTGTGGAGTGGGGTAGAGTCGGGTAGATTGGAGTGTAGTGGGGTAGACTGGATTAGAGCGGGTTAGATTGGAGTGGGGAAGATTGGATGGATTAAAGTAGGGTAGAATGGAATTGAGTGGGTTAGATTGGAGGAGTAGGGTAGATTGGGGAAGTGGTGTGGAGATGATTGGAGTAGTGTGTGGTCTATAGATTGGAGTGGTGTAGAGTGGAGTAGTTTCGAGTATATTGGGATTGGGTGGGCTAGATTGAATTAGGATGGAGTGACTAGATTGGGGTGGAGTGGTGGAGATTGGGATAGAGTGGGGTAGATTAGAGTGGTGTAGATTTGAGTGGAGTAGATTCAAGTGGAGTAGATTGTGCTGGGGTAGATTAAGATGAAGCAGAGTAGAATAGGGTGGAGTGGGGTAGATTGAAGAGTAGTAGAGTGTAGTGGCGTAGTGGAGTAGAGTGCAGTGGGGAAGATTGGAGTGGGGTAGTTTGAGTGGATTATGGTAGAGTAGATTAAAGTGAAGTGAAGTGGGGTAGTTTGGAGTGGGTTAGATGGAGTGAGATAGGAGTGGGGCAGTTTTGAGTGGGGTAGTTTGGAGTGGGGTAGGTTGGAGTGAAGTTGGATAGAGTAGTGTGGGTAGATTGGGATTTGTGAGGCAGATTGGAGGGGGTAGATGTGTTAGGATAGGGTTGAATGGGGTGGGGTGGAGTGGGTTAGATTGGATTGGAGTGGGGTAGATTTGGGTGACGTTGTATAATGGAGTTGAGTGGGGTAGATTGGTAGAGTGGAATGGAATGTGGTAGATTGGGGTACAGTAGAGTGGAGTGGGGTAGATCGGTTGGATTAGAGTGGGTAGATTAAAGTGGAGTAGATTGGGGTACAGTGGAGTGGGGTAGATTGAGTAAAGTGTAGTTGGATAGATTGGGGTGGAGTTGAAATTGGAATTGAGTGAGATAGATTAGGGAAGAGTTGGGTGGGGTAGATTGGAGTGAAGTGAAGTGGGGTAGATTAGGTTGGAGTGGAGTATGGTAGACTGGGTGAATTACAATAGGGTTCATTGAAATGGAGAGGGGTAGATTGGAGTGGGGTAAATTAGAGAGGGGTAGTTTGGAGTGAAATAGCTTGGACAGGGATTATTGGAGTGGGGTGGTTTAGAGTTGGTTAGGTGTGAATGGGGTAGACTGAGGTGGGGTAGATTGAGGTGGGATAGATTGGAGTGGTGGAGATTGGATGAAGTGGAGTTGGATAAAGTGGAGTGAGGTAGGTTGGGTGGATTGAAGTGAGATAGATTGTGGTAGATTGTGATGAAGTGGGGTGGATTGTGATGAAGTGGGTTAGATTCTGGTAAAGTGGGGTAAATTGCAGTGGAGTGGAGTAACTTGGAATTGAGTGGGTTAGAGTGGAGTGCAGTGGGGTAGATTGAAGTGGAGTCAGGTAGAGTGGATTGGTTTGGATTGGGGTAAATTAGAGTGGAGTGGAGTGAAGAAGGATAGATTGGAGTGGAGAAGTGTAGACTGCGGTAGATTGGAACAAAGTGTGGTATATTGAAGTAGGGCAGAGTTGATTGGAGTAGACTGGAGTGGATTAGGGTAGACTGCAATGGAGTAAGGTAGATTGGATCATAGTGGAGTGGATTGGGGTAGATTGGGGTGGCGTGAGGTAGATTGGGTTAGAGTGGGGTGGATTGGAATGGGGTGGGTAGATTGGGGTTGGGTGGGTAAATTGGGGTGGTGTAGAGTGGAGTGGGCTGGAGTGGAGTGGGGTTCATTGAGTGGAGGGCGCAGATTGGGGTAGACTCTAGTGAAGTGGGGTAGATTGGGGTACAATGGTGTGGAGTAGGGTAGTGTAGAGTGGAATAAGTGGTATGCAGTGGAGGGGCGTTGAGTGGTGTGTTGTGTTATGGAGTGTGTGGCACGGAGTCGAGTGCCGTGGCTTGTCATAGAGTAGAGGGGCATAGATAGAAGTGGCATACCGTGGAGTGGAGTGAGTGACATAGAATGGAGTGGCGCGGCATAGAGTGGAGTGGAGTGAGGTGGCGTGGCACAGAGTGGAAGGGCATGGAGTAGAGTGCCATAGTATGGCGTTTGCGTTGTGTGGTAGTGCACTGCCATTACAGCCAGCACATTTAAAATTGAAATAACCATTACATTTGCACCGAAATACGGTTTTACTGCAGAGAAACGATGTGTGCAAATGTCATCACCTAGTGTATTCATGTGTTTTAACAGTATTCAAATATCTGTTTTCCCCACACTTAAGAATTACAAAAAAGGGCTTCATTTGTACTAGTTCTGATATATTCTGAAACATCAGCACAGTTCATTTTTAATTGTTGTGTGCTAGAAAAAAAACGACACCCTTTCCTCTTACATAGATACTCAGCAGGATTGTCACATACATTCTCTCACTTTGAAGTCAGATAAAGAAAAGTAAATACCAAGTCCCCTCGGAAGACAGAGCTTCACATTTGACATCTGTATTTGAATGCACAGCAAATGTGACAATATAAGAACAAGGTTTAAAGACCTGTTTACAGAAAGGTTTGGCCACGGGAGGAGTGAACACAAGCTGGACAGTCTGAAACAAATAAAGCCAGCAAATAGAAAGCCTGAAAATGTGAGTTATAAACCACAAAGCCAATGGTAAGCAACGGGTGGAATGCATTCCTAGGCCAGCTTTCTGAATGTCTGCAATATGTCTTTAGCAAACCAGGCAGCACACAAAACACAGTCGTGCTGTCTGGTAGACTTCGACCTAAAAATAGGACACATTTTACCAAGCTCATCACCATTAATTTTATTATGAAGTGTAAAAGAAAATACATTAGCACTTTTCCCCTGAGCGGAAGGGGGTTCCGAAAAAATATATAATGTGATTTGTTTTGATACACGTGCATTTAAATCATACAGTGCAATATGTTTGAGCTGACTGCACTGTCGGAAGAAGCAGCATTCAGGTGCAGAAAGAGTCAGCAGTCTTGGTGTTCCAGTGACACAATCATCAGCACAGCACACTGTTGCTCGTGTTATTACTTATGATAATTTATTCATGATATTCATGAACCAAAGTGTCAGGATACTTTACATGAGTTAAATGGAACAGTACAAGGATCAAGGTGGCAGGCACAGCAGCCAGAGTGCGCTCTGCCAAATTAACCTTTGCAGCCCGGAGTCACAGGCAATGGTTCCTGACATTTGGGAAAAATGTCACGAAATGCTTAGTGGCGTGTACAATCTGAATGGTAATGCAATTAAATGCTGCCTCTGTGACTGCATCAGTTTTCAGATGCGGGGTCAAGAAATGTGTACTAGTTGAACTGTATTGTTTCCTTTTCACAGTTTCCAAGCGACTGGATACACTATATCAGGGATACTCATAGTACGGCCCGCGGGCCGCCAGCGGCCCGGCAAGCCTTCCTTGGTGGCCCGCGGACCTTGCAGACATAGTACCTGTGCAAGCACCGCCGGTTGCAGCAGCGTGGAGCTATGGGGGCCGGGCCGGGTGATTGTTTTAAAAGCCATTCACTTGTTAATAAGGCTTTGTTGTATTTCACCTCTTCTTAGCGCCCCTGCATCTCCCCTCTGAATGAGTGGAGATGCAGGGGCGCTAAGAAGAGATGAAATACAACGAAGCCTCATTAACAAGTGAATGGTCTTTAAAAGACCTGTGAAGTACTTGGGTGCGGCGGCTGTGTGCGTTCCAGGGAAGCTGACTCAGCGCGGGGTGAGGTGATGGACAGGGGCGGGGGGGGGGGGTGTACAACTGAAAGGGCATACAGTGGCAAGAGAACTTTCCAGCTCTTAGAACACACATCCAGTCTGTGTCGTGTATAATAAGAACACAAATCTCTTCAGTTAGAATACCAAATATTTAATACAAAATGTCAGTGCACTCAGTATCTGAACATCATGTGAAAGCTGTAGATTCGGACCAGGAGAGTTCCAGTAGTGGCCATCCTCAATCTGAATACGAGCCACCTCAGCCTTTCACTCCTCTGAAGTTGATAGCAAGCATCATTGAATCAGACAACCACACTTGCAGCACAAGCGTGCACTATTAAAATCCATATTCATTCGACATGGTGTATTAACATACAAAATGTAACCAGTTCTCGAGTCAAGTGACTAATGCAGTTTACTCGGGGCGGGGAATCTTTAGTGTCTGGTAATACGGGAAGGGGAGCTTCCAAACTAATAAAAAAACGATGCCTCCTAAGTTTTATGTTTAAATATGTCCTCCATGTCACTTCGTTTCCACAGCTTTCTGGTGACAATTGTCATTGTCAAAAAAGAGGATGAAAGATAAAAGAAAGAAAATCGTCTGCCCAATAAATTAAATATCTTCGAAAATATTAAATAAAGCAAATAGAGTGCAAAGCCTGTAAAAATGTCGCCACAATGCGGCGAACCAATCCTACAGCCTGGCACACACCGAGCCCACTACTTCATGAGTGTTTTATAAATAAATGCTCCTAAAAAGCAAGAAAAAAATGCACTGAATCTGTCAATTCTCTTTTGCTCAGCATTGAGAAAATGGTTTCTCTGGCTGACTGAACTCCTAGTTCAAAGACAGCATCAATAATACACAAGGAAAACGCGCTTAGAATTGAGAACCACCAGCACTCAAAGGGGGTGAGAATGCGGGATAACTGATGGGCCATAACCCCTACGGCCATTAACAGCCATGTCCCACCTATACAAAGGAAAAAATACTACAAACCTATTGGAATTCACCTCCATAGCCCACTCATCCCACTAACTAGCCCCAAATCATGCACCTACTTCAACGGTTGAGGACAACCATGTCGAGCTCGAGGTCAATAGGTCTGACCTTTTCAAGGGTGAGATATATTTGTGTTATTTATGTTTTTTTGGAAACATGTAAGAAATGTGGGTGCCCCAGTATACCAGGCCCACCAGCCCAAGCCCTAAAGTTCACATTTGCTCAGGAAAATTGACATCGCTCACTGCCAAACAGCCAATGGATGAAGAGTACTGACACAGTAGATGCTCAGGTGGACGAAAGTAAAATGTGAATGACTCTTAAACAGAAGAGTGGGTGAAGAGAGAACCAAAAGCACCTGTATGTACACGCCCGCATCTCACGGCAGAGCAGGGCGTCTATTTAACAGCGATGGAGCCTTCTAACGAGTCTGACGGCCAGCGTGCCGTAGCTAGGAGACCGAGACACCACCGCCCCCCGAGACAGCCGGAGGACTGTGGGAGCCGAGCCGGCAGCAGGTACCAGCCGCTCCCGGCCTACACCTCCCTCCAACGGCCTGCTCTGGGGCTGTGGAAGGAAGGAGGAGTGAGCTGCAGAGAATGAGTGAGCTGCAGAGAATGAGTGAGCTGCAGAGCACAGGGGAGAGCCACAGATAGGAATGAGGAACTGATTGAGAGAGAGGGAGAGAGATAGAGAGAGGGAGGGAGACAGGGAGAGGGAAGGAGAGAGAGAGGGAGGGAGACAGGGAAGGAGAGAGAGGGAGAGAGAGGGAGGGAGGGAGAGAGAAAGAGGGAGGGAGAGAGAGAGAGAGGGACGGAGGGAGACAGGGGGAGGGAGGGAGACAGGGAGGGAGACAGAGAGGGAGGTAGACAAACGCAGTGAGTGAGGCAGAGGAGAGAGAGAGAGAGATAGAGGAAGAGGGAGAGGGAGGGAGACAGGGAGAGGGAGAGTGATAGAGGGAGGGAGGGAGACAGATAGATAGATAGATAGATAGATAGATAGATAGATAGATAGATAGATAGATAGATAGATAGATAGATAGATAGATAGATAGATAGATAGAGATGTGTGAATGGTGGCTCAGTGGACGAAGGCGTCTGCTGCAGGCGCCTGTGTTCAACCTCATGGTCACAGTTTTTTTTTGCTCTTGCCCCGCCCCCTCCCCCACTGGTGCGGCCCTCGGCCACAAACCCCACTGTAAATTTGGCCCCCGAGAGAAAGTTTGTGAGTACCCCTGCACTATATTGAGGTCCTGGTAAATGTATATTTACTATTCTTAACTCCCCTTGTTACCTGTAATGCGAGGTAGTGGTTCGATCACACCTCTGAAATTCATCCAGCTTTAGGGTCTTACACCCGCTCACCCACCAGCTTACCTTCTTCGGCCACATTATTCACAGCAGGGGCTGAGAAGAGGTTATTTGCAAGAATAATAACTTGTTCATTTATATGACACTTCTTGCACTGAAAATAGCAGGTGTCACTATCACCCAATTCATGATGCCGCAAATTAGCTGGCATGCCCGGATTCAATCCTCGGGATCACTGCTTTGTGATGGGATGAACGTTCAGCTCACTGAGCTATCCCCTCGGCAGGCTGACTGGTTCACAGGTGGGAGAAGAGTGCTGCATAACATGTATGTAAATGCTACTACTTCGTTAAATGCCCCCTCACATTCGACTCTGTTTATGCAGCGTGCTTTAAAAATACACAGTTGAAAGGTAAAATAGTGTCATACTAAGGGAAAAATGTAGAGTCTCCGTCCAGAATCGGTTGCCTCACCCAGCTACTTTGAAAGCTTGAGAGGTATACGTTAGTAGTGGGTGCAGTACTGTTGTCATGTGATACAATCCATGCGATGTAGTGAGGGCGTATCTTCCAAGCCATCTGTAACATCAGTGGCTCTGCTCGCATGAATCTCCAGTGGTAATGACATAGTGCAGTACATGGAAACAAGGCTTAAATGTGTGGTTGTGTACAATGCAACCTAACGTGCACAACAGAGTAAAAACAGTTTCTAGAGAGTAGAATGTAGAGATTTCAGCCAGTTAATTATATTCCCAATTTTCAAGTGCACATCAAAGTCGCTTTCTGTAGGTAAACGTTATTTAAGAATATGTAACCTAAACATATAAAAATAATAAAATGATGTCTAAAAACATGTAGGCATCCTTAATTGGACCAATTTGTCATCAGCCGCCCCCACTTAGCAGAAATTAAACATTCGTTAGTCACCGCTTATATTCATTGTCACATTAGTATTAGTAACGTTTATCGGAGCATAAGACGGATTTATACAGCAGGGCTCAAATCAAGTTTATCTTGCTCCAAGATAAACTGACTCATTGAATTAACCGCACAATACGTTCAAAGTTTTTGTATCCACTGGCCCTCCAGAACATCCTGAATTGCTCACAGTTTACCAAGGGAATACCTCACTGCTCAGCTTAGTTGTTGGAACAATAAATGACTCAAAAGTGGTATATAACTTTCCTCAGTCCCATGTCATACAGGTAAACTGCATCTAGAATGGTGCGTATACCATAAACAGGGCCACTAGATTTATGTGGCAAAGTTGACTAGATTATGTGACAAGAAAAGGCAAATTATGCGACAAGTGTGCATGTGGATTGGGTCGGCCGTTTTAGGATGGCAAAACCGACATGATGTCTCCAACCCCCAACCCAATACTGGTGCTTCTCTCATGCTGCCAGCAGCATGAAGCAGCATCTGAATTGGCCGTAGGGGAGTCTGGTAGAATATACGACGTTACGCATGCCATTACTACGCGGTCGTTAGTACGACCGCGTTTTTAGTTCGCATTCCTTTCCTACGCAATTCAGAACAACGAATTGCAGTAGGGGGTGCTGGATGTTGTCACTAACAGATGTGTTGTTAAATTGTGAGTCCAGAGACACCATATCCGGCTTTCCTATCTTTTTCCCATTTGGACGCTACACTTATAATAGCTACAAGGCAGCTCCAATTTTAACTTATTGGATCGACGCTCCTTGCAGCAGTGAAACACAAATTTAAGAGTCTTTCACTTCCAGGACATGTGAAACGTAAATGTACGTGCCCTACCTTTTAAGTACACTGCATCCTGCCCATGGGCAGTCCATGGCCTACACTAGGGGGGACCTAAGTGTGATAAAAAGGAAGGTTAACTTGCCATGTCGACATGGCTTTTTAAAGTGGGTGGTACAATCAGTGGTGCAGTCCTACCAGTAGCATTAGATTTATAGGCCCTGGACACATGTAATGCACTGTACTAACAACTTCTAGGCAAATCATATTTGGGAATTCTACATATCAGGGTTAAACCAGTAATTGTCACATTGTTTTATACAGAGCACAGGCACTTAACACTGGTCAGCAGTTAAAAAGCAGAAACAAAGTTCAGCAAAACAGTCAAAAACAGGAGGTCAAAATGTAAACAGTTAGGGGAAAGCATGCCAAGGATGCCAGGTCTAACAGATGCATTTCCACTTATGCCTTAGGACTTTTCATAGGAGTCACTGTTGCAAAATATATATGTATATCCGTTTAAATTCATATGTATGCACTCACACTAACATGAGGCCCAGAGCTTTAAAGGACTTCCTCTCTGACCTTGCCTGGACAAGCTTCCAGCAGCTATTCTGAATCAGCCTTAGAGGTCACTTTCCTTGTCCTGGCGTCATCATAAGTTTCCTTATCTGGTTGTGCAAGTTGCTTACACAGTGCCGAGCCAGCCTTTCTGGCCTGCCCATATCTGGCTGTTTATAATTTGCATGGTGCAGACATTGCACATCCATATTAACCATGTTTGGCTTGCTTGCCTTATTCTAGTTCTGCTGACATGGCATTACTGAACTATATAGCACCCAGAAACCAGCCACTCTGGGAAGAAGCAGTCTGAGAGCCCCTAAGGTGGCAGATCTGACTTCTTCCTTGCTAATTAGCAATGGTGCATGCTTTTGGTACCAATAAATACATTTCACTCTGTTTCTGAGCAAACCTGCTATGTCTGGTGAGTTTCATTTATTTGATCCTGGGAGGGTGCCAGTATTACCCCATCAGTCACTTACTAAAACTATTCGGTTCCTTAATGCACTTGTCTTGTGTGCTTTCTTGACAGGACTTATATGTAGTTAATAGCTGAGACTTACTCCTGGAACCTCCAGACACTCCTTTTCCAGAACTGTGGCTCCTCCTCCTGTGCCCAGTATTGCCACTAAAAGCCCTTCGTACGTATAGGACTCAGGCCAGGCAGTCCATTCCTCATCCTGTGTTTCTCCCCAGGCATCCATGAAGGTAGCATGTGGGATGCACAGGGCTGCCCTGCCAGCCCCCAGGTAGTGCACTTCACAAATTTTTAGTCCTGGAATTGCTTCCCCTCCAGAGCAAAAGAACAGGGGGAGGATGATTTTTATGTGGGCCCGAAAATTAACTACTTCTATAGCTGTGTGCCATGTTCCGTGGACTTTCGCCTTATTTGTGCAGGATTGCTGGCCATACAGCACTGGGCAACACCATGTTCTCACACCTACTCTCAGGGTTTTTGGTTTTCCCTGTTTGAGAGCCGACTGGTGGCCAGAAGGCTGTGTCTGTTATTTCCTTACCCTGGAGGAGATGACTCCCAATGAGGTACATATATTTCTTCCAATGTAAAGCTTGAACCGCTACAGCTTTGATTCATGTGGTTTTGGGGAGTTGGGGTGTGTGTATAACAGCGTGTACTGCTGCTATCTATTGTTTACCAGTCGGTACTCTGGCGCTGGTAGTGTGACATGAGATGACATCACTCATGTACACCTATGCTTACACCTACCATTTCCTGCAGGATAGACGGGAGCTTAAGTGTAGTGAGGAAGAGTGTAGAGAGGTGTAGAATGTTTGGAAGGAAGAGTAGAAGAAAGGAGGGTAATAAACTACAAATGAAAGAAGAGTAGAGAGGCAGAAAGATAGGTTACAGTACGAGGAGCGGACTAGGCATAATCCAACAGTGAAATAGGCGACACTGTTAATTTTCTAACTTGGCTCCTTTATTTCTCTAAATTCGGTTTCACAACCTTCCACTCCATAGAAAATCTTCCTGCGCTCATTATTTTTTAATTGGGAATGAAAGAGAGCTTTACTATGTGAATATTAGATGTACACCCGATTGTACTTCTTTCCGAATTAATTAAAAATGATAATCTGTGTCTCTGTTCTCTTTTGTTTTGCAACAAAATTGTGAAAAAAAGAGCCAAAAATTCTTAAAAAGCAAATTAAATCACTGTGCAGCAGTGGCGTCTATATTTTCCGTGGAGGATAACATTCAGTGCATTCATTGTCTCTTTTTGCTTCGGTAAAGTGTTTTATCGTCTCTGTTCTGTGCAATGCATACTGTTTTGCTAACCTCTTTGTAACACAAAGCGCACTGGTCTTCTGCCAGTGCAGCAGTAACCAAAACGATCTGTATCACTGAGTGCACTGCCGCACACCTCTTGACAAACCCGCTTGTAACGGGGTTACAATGATGACCCAGACCAGATGGATGCCGTATGACGAGGTATATTAACATATTAAATGCCGAGGCAGTAATTGGCATAATAGAGACAAGGATTGTTGTATCTGAAGTCGCGTTCTTGGTTGTTCTTCCGGGTTGGTTACTGATGGATGGCGTCTTCTCCTTCCTGGTACCCCTGGAACTGGTCCTCAGGGAAAACAAAAACAGGAGAGACTGTTCGAAATGAGGCCTTTTGCTATTTCACATAATCGCCACCACACCGTGCCGGTTATCCAGAAGATTTAGTGTGTATAGTGCAAGGGTCAGTTACTACTTTGTTTTTAGGTCTCGCCTAGTGAATGCAGCGCAGGTGCTTCGCTTGGCGAGACTCTATTGTTATGGCTTTCATTCACGAAGGGAGACAAACCATGTGCACGCCTGGACAGGCGATGTGCACGCGCATGGCGTCTCCTCTCCGGTATCTCCTTTGTAGTGATAGGAGCCTTTACACACTCCCACCGTGCGCTTGATTTATTAGCGCTTGTCTGTCCTTTGGAGCCTCTCCAAAAGTGCCCGAGTATCTGTTTCCGATCACGAGCTGTACAGCAACAGACTGGTGTCAACATAATTGGCTCATCCCACAGTTGGCCTGGAAACCTCCTGGTAACAACGGCACTGCTGTGCAATGTAAACTCCACAGCATAGTGCACATTTCTAAGTCTGCACACACCATCCGGTCTTTTAAGAATGTAATGTTATTTACATTTTCATCTAGTGCAATACAATGATGCTGCTCCTGTAATGCATGTTCATATTTTGGATTTTGTGAGCTTGTTACTGCTGTGTGTAAAGAGAAAAAACATTTTCACTTCACAAAACTCTGAACTAATGGTCTTGTTTTTTTTCTTGTTTTTGTGTGTGCAGTTTTATATAAAGCTAACTTGAGCTGAAGGTACTGGAGCACTTTACATGAGCATCAGGTGCATTGCGCAAGGTCCCATGCATGTTTTTTAGGCACGGGGAGCAGCACATTCAGTTTTAGGCATGGTGGGGTTAAGTAAAGTGCCCACTGGATGTTGCGCTGATGGCTTGACTCGAACTTGGTTCCACAGTTTCAAAGTCGGCAACTTTGGCCACATCTTTTCCCATTCGTGTCACAACCACCCACCAATGGCAACCACTCCAGCAATCAATAAACAGGCACCTTTTATTAGTGAAACCAACTTGATCCCAATATACTGGCCATTCTTGTTCGTTAGTTTTGCGGTGGAGTGTGAAAGGAAGTTGGCCGATTTTAATAAGTTGTGAGTGTTTTTACCTGACATGACACTCGTGGGCTCGGGATAAACTGAAATTCAACCTAGATTTTATCTGCCCCAGCTGGGCACAGAGTTTGAGTGCAGGAAAAGTAAAAAAGATAAGGTTTTACTGGGCAGTTTTTATCTGCATTAACTGAAAACTCACTGACAGGACAAGTTCAACGTGGTTCATCTTGTGTGCCGCCCCTGACCTCCCCTCTGTCTTCGGAGCCGTCTCTCCCAACGGTTTCACTCTTGCGTCTCCACATGTGCCTTCAGTTATTATTTCACATTCTCTGCGTCATGGCGCTTTTTACTTTAAAAGAGGCTGTAAGTGCTGCTCTGACAGAGGCGCGTGTGGAATTTAAAATCTGTGGAATAACTCATTAGAAGCCGAAGAGAGCGGGCGCTGTTCTGCTGAGAAGCAGACCACCCCACCCCCAGGTCTCATTAAACATGGTGCTGTCCAAAGGCGTCACCTCTGAGCACCTGTTCTCATTGTTTCTTTAAAAGCTCTTTGGGGATACCCACGTATTGCATTTTTTGCTGTGAATATTGTACTTTTTTCTGAATTGTTTAATGAACGGCTTTGAAAAACAAGCAACCATTGGCAAAGCCAATAAGTCTCCACTTTGAATGGCGCTAGCCAACCTTTTGGCTTTACCAATGCATTGTGGCAATGCTGAACAGCATCAGCAAAAAAGAAGAAAATGGAAAGCAACACAGAGAGAGCATGGCGTGATATGATATGATGGGGGGTGGCAAAAAAAACCATCCACTCCCTCAGAATGTTGAAAGCAAAAGAAACAAGCATTTGCAATGCAATAGGTCTCGCAGTTACGCGAGTTTGAGCTATTGACATTGCAAATAACAATGCCTTTTATATTTGTTTTCGTTTTAAAAACATAAATAAAAGGCATTGTCATTTACAATGGCAATATCTTAAACTTGCGTAACTGTGAGACCTATTGCATTGCAAATGCTTGTTCTCTATCTAGTAGATCAGGTAAAAAGAAAGGAAGAAAATGGGCCTTTCTTGCCCTGCTGGTCCTAATACTCAGTCAGCCGTGCTCCCCTATCCCCTTCAGTAGTGCTGTGCTCACTAAGTCGGAGCTGTCTGGTGCTGACAAGCTCCTCTTTCTGTGACTCCATTCCCACCCTCATAACCACATTAGTGCACCCCACGCCTGTGCCAAAGAGACTACACGGTGAGAACCCTTTCTCGTTAAACGCCTAGGGTCATGACTCTGTCTATGAGTCACAGCAGTCTCTTTGCCTTTCCCTAGGATCTGGTTGAGTTCCTCTATCTGCTATCACTGCTCCGCTTTGCTTGTATCGGCCGATCCACCTATCTCGCTGAGACTTGTGTCCTCTTCCTCTTTGTTTCTCATTCCATGGGTCTGCCTTCCGTCGTCCTGTTACGCCTGCTCTCCCGCGATGATGCCTCCTCTCTGTCCGGAGCCGCTTCTGTCCTTGTTTCCGGGTTGCGATGAATTCATTCATCAGGAGCTGGCCTGAATGATTGAAAGGGCGTGGTTTGCTCCACCACTAGTACAGCTGCCTGGTTTAGACTTGTGCCCCCAAAGTCCTGATTCAGGCTACTGCTGCCCACATCCTCGTATGACTGGTCACATCGCTCTGGGCTGTTTTGCATCTGCTCACCAGCATACCTCCCTTATTCACCCACACTGCTGCAACGGACACGGGACTGAGAGGGCCAGGCCCATAAGTTCTAGACCTGCAATCCTATGGTTCTTTTTCACACTATTAAAGTGTAAAGGTGTTAGGAACACAATCAATTAGCCAATAATTCTCCTTCATACATAAATAAAAACCCACAGACAACTAATTAAGGTTAGTTAGGTTTATTACAAAGTCAAAAATAACTGAAGATAAATGCTTCTCAATACGAGGGTATAGAAATACAAAGGAATTAGCATGAAGCCAAATCTGCACATCCAGTTTAGAGGGTGCAGCAGAAACAACACAATTAGTTCAAGACGTAGGATACATAAAATCAGGAAGAATGAGTCCAAATTTCCCTGCATTGAGGGTTGGTGAGTGATGAGCATTAATTCTATACCTACTCTAACACTAAGGTGACATCCCTACATATACATTTTCAGAAGGAATGATAAAAGGTGTCAGTGCATGAAGTCATCCTAAGAAGTCTCTCCACCATCAGTGGGTCAAGTAGCCTAAAGCTACCATCACAAAGACAGCTAGTTCTAGGATGCCCTCCCTGTGAAGGCAAGAAAGAAGTGGGGCATTCCCTTGAAATGGGGCACTATCTTGATGCAATTCGAGTCATTCCATCATCTCTGGGTACAATCCTGAAAGTGTGTTTTTGTCAATGTTGACCGTGTACCTCGCTCACAACAGTTTGTCCTTGGTTCCCAGGCCTTCTCTCGCGTGAAGCGTTACGACCTTCCTTTATCGACTCAAGCCACACAAGTGTAACTTCTTCTCTCTTTGCTTAACTAGTAAAACACAGACATTATTCTACCTAAAAGAGTGCTTCTTCACCTGCAACGTAAAACGTGAGAAAGAACAGATTTAGCAGCACACATGAGATTCAAGCTGTAAATTCTAAAGCGGAAGTTTTCAGGCCTACGAATTCCAGCTACCATAAGGAAGTATCATGGAAGAACATTAATGAAATTTCAACGAATATGTGACTTTACAATGCGATCGTTACACCGCTGTACGTTACATCACAGTTATTACAACGCAAGTCGTTACAACGACTTGCGCTAGAGGGCGCTGGACTTAGGAATAGTATGATTTACTATTCCAATTCCAGCCTACGTAACAGTAGGGAAGGTGTTGGAATAGTAAACCATACTATTCCTTAGTGTATAGCGCCATCCAGCGCAAGTCGTTGTAACGACTTGCGGTGTAATGACCTTGATGTAAACCTACCGCGGTGTAACGACCGCTTTGTAAAGGTCGTTCGCCAATTTTAACTAATACATTTACCTACATATGAAATAACATGATTAATAAACACATTTAATGCTTAGTATTTGTCAGTGCACAACACAAATTCTTCATGTTATTGTTTTCTGCTAGTTACATTCATTTTCTAAGTTGATTATCCATGCTACTCGTCAATGGCCTAAATACTTCAAGTATTCATGTTGCTACATTTTCGCAATTCTAACACTTCAAGTTAATACAGCAAAGGGTTATATGTGGGTATGCCCTACTTATGATTATGATGTACCCCTACAATTGAAAAATGATTTCCACTCTATCATTTGCCCCCTCTGATGATGTTGAGTCATAACAAAACACTCCAAAACATCCCCAGACAGTAGACAAATCTAAACAGATAGTATAGCTAATCTCCTTTGTCTGAACTCCTCCAGTCACTTCATATTTTCATAATGACTGTCCTGCAGTCTGTTCACCCTTCTCTCTATTTCTCTTAAGCAGTTAGCCATTTATATCGCCTTGTGCCACTTATATGCCCTTATCATCCCTACTAAGATACTGACACAGATCACAAACATTATCGGCTTCAAGATGTACACAAATATTTCACTTCCTAAGTTTGCAAACCAACTTCCAACTGCACCAAATCCTTTTCCAATCTTATCCCAAACTCCTTTGGCTGCCAGATCTTGTATCTCATGATGTATGCCAGTGATGTTGTTAATATATCCCCTCAGATCCTTACTCCTATCAGGAATATAAGTACAACGCTGTTGGAACTTCAGCATCTGAAAGACTCTTCCTTCTTTTGCCAGTAACATGTCTAAAGAAAGCCGGTTCTGTATGACCATCGCCCTTATCGTGACCATCTCCACATCAATGAGCAGCAGGGACTGAGCCGTGTTAACAGCTAATTTAGCCACTATTGTAGACAGTCTTCTAATCTTGATGTCATTCAGTACCACTCCTAGGCTAGGTATCATCGCTCCCAATACATCTCCCACAACCTCACCAGCACTCAGTCCACATTTTTCCCTACTGTTTGATTTTTCTTCCAAACCCTCCAAATCTTCCACATGATATTTCTTTGGAAACACAACTGCGAAATAACATGTACCATACCATTTGCTTGGAAGTCGAACATATGTATTTTTCCCACACACAAAACACACTCCTGGCACCATTCGAATGGACTCTTACAAAACAAAATTCCAAGGACCACTTATTAGAACAATATGATCGCATACACTCTGTCCCACAAATACAGTATCATGCCGACTCTGAACTTGGCGCACACAAAGCTTGCCTCGTTGTTCCCAATCTAAAGTGATAGGACCAGAACTTCTGTTAGCCTTGTGAGCTAACTCGTCCTTGGTCCACTCTGAGTTCTTGTCCTCATTATCAGGCTTAGCAACTAATCCCCTACGTCTATCCTCTACTTCATCTATGAATTTATTTTCTATGTCTGTTAGTGTGCAAGTTAGGTTATGTCTATGTGCGTAAGTAGTGTCTGGTGTTACTATTGGTGCGACGTAATTTTCCACTCTCTCTATTTGTTTATAATAATCATATTCGTTCAGGTGTTTATAAACTGGTATTTCTGGGAGTACCACATCATAATTCAAGAAGTAGTACTCCTAATGGCCCTTTCCATAGAACATACTGAGGAGTAAACTACAACTAATACTATAGGGTAAATGGTGGTAACGGATTCCTTCCTCAAGAAGAAGGTAATTGTGTGCATACATAAGTCTCTCACTTCCATAGTGTCAACTTACTCATACAACAGCTTAGCATAAACATTCAATGTATAATCACCCTTGGACAAATCTACATGAAGAAAGCAACTAGTTTGCTCTGTTAAGCCTTTTTCAGATCCTAATGTACCCTCTTTTGAGGCAGCATTGGTAGGTGTGGATGTCCCATGTACCACCACTCCCATGTTCCTCACCTTTGTGTGCACTTAAAATTGACTCATTAATGACTACAACTGTTACTATAATTACTCCTACAATGAGTGTACCTATAATACATTTGTGCCTATGATTCGAATTTCCAGACTCCATTTTCAAAGTAGCTCGGATCACAGCTCGTAAGAATATCAACACACAGATTCTCTTTTCTCCAACTCCTATTCTTGTGTAACAATGTTTGGGAGCAACTTTCCCTTTGAAGTCTTGAAAAGTTATTTTCGATAGTCTCTTGTACAGTATTTACACAGCTTGGAAGACTTCCCTAGTCCTCTTTCTTCTAGATGAAAATCCCCATTTCTCTTCTTTTTCCAGTCAGGCCTAGGTTATCTTCTGTATACAATTATTTACAGTTCACAGGTAAATTGACATCCCTTATGAGATAAGAACCAACATCCTCAATGACTTGTAACAGCTCAGCTCTCAATGCTTCAATCTCTTGAGGAGATTGTGGAACTCCAAAGCTTGGGATTTCAATGTCCTCCAGAATCAGAGTCTGTAAGCCACTCAACCTTGGTGGGAAAGGTACAGTCAATGACAGAAGTGCATTAGTTTAAATTCCAGGAACTCTCCGCAAAATCTCGACAACCAATATTGAAATCTCGGACCTCAATCTCCCCGGCAATAGTAATCAGATAAATCCACTCGGGAAAGGAATATCTCTGACACTGCACTCGAGCTCTCCTGGACCTTCTCATACCTTCTGTATTTTGATCAGTTTTGCTCAGTTCAGACTCTGAAGATTCATTCATGGGTGCAAGTTCTCTTTCTAATGCAAGCCTCAGATTTCTTCTCCTCTGTCTCACTGGCCACATTTCACCTGCAGCATTATTCTTCTTTAACTGCCCACGGCCACTAATCACAACAGTTTCTTCCACTGAGTCAGACTCTACATCACTGGCAATGTTACCGTCTCCCTCAGAGTCTATAGCAGGGTCTTGTGTAGCTTGACCCCCCCCTTAGATGGATCTGGTGTGTATCCAGCTTCATCAGGTACCTCTACAGCTTGTCTTGTCCCCTCCGGTGACCCCTCGGTTGGAAATACTTATGGGAGAGGAGCTGTTTCATCAGAGGGAGCTGTGACTAGTCTGGTATGAGAAGCGTAAATCCAATTCGGCACTCTGCCACACTTCACAGCACTGTTAGTCACCAGTATCACTTGACGTGGTCCATGCCACCAATACTTAAGACAGTTTTTCCTGACGTCTGTTCTGATGAGAACCCAATCTCCTGGGTTCAGGTCATGGCAGAGGCCTTTTGAAGCCTGTGCAGTTGCTGCTTCAACCTGATTAAACACAGAATGAACCACATCAGCTAATCCTTTACAGTAGTCAAGGACCAAATCATCTGTGATGTTCACTAATGCAGTAGTAGGCACAACAGGCAAATGCATTGCTCTCCCCATAAGGATCTCATGAGGTGACAACCCGGTTCTCCTGTCAGGAATGCTGCGCGGACTCAGCACTAAAGGCAATGCATCAGGCTACTTCAGAGATGTTACAGCACACACCTTAGCCAACCACGCTTTCAAGGTACAGATGCTCCACCATTCCCGATGCTACTGGCCTGTAACTACAATGCGGTCTCTGATCCACACTCAAAGAGGTGCACAACAACTTCATGACTTCATTGTGGAAGTGTGTACCTCTATACGATTCCAGTGTAGTTAGAAATCCGAATCTAGAAATAAGTTTACTTAACAACTACTTCACTACTGTGAGACTATCACAACTTCTAGTTGGATAAGCTTCAACCTGTCAAGAAAAGATGCACACAACAACCAGGATGTATCTCAACCCATTACACACGGGTATCTCAACAAAATCCATTTGGATCCAGTTAAAGGGACCCCCTGATCTGCTAATTTGTCTCAAAGCAACCCTGCATTCATTTGTTGACACGTGACACACCGATGACGCACAGATTCTGTAATCACTCTAAACCTCAGATTGAACCAAGTCTGTATGAACAATCTCACCATCACATCTCTTCCTATATGAACTGCTCCATGAATTTGCCTAGCCATTGGATGTAACAAACAATTTGATAATACCGCCTTGCCATTAACTGACACTCAAATGTCACTTTCCCCTTTCTCACAACCTGTTCTGATCCAACCCGCTTGTTCCTTGTCTGTGGCTTCTATCTGCCAATGTCTCACTTCATCCCATATGTCAGCAACAGCTAACATCATGCTGAGATCGGTCTACTCTGACCTCTTGCCAGTATACTCCCCAAGCTAAAACACATACATGAATAGCACAGAAACAGGCAACTTCATCTGCGTACCTATTTCCGGTGGCAACAAAATCATCTCCCTTTCTGATGGCTGCACACTTAACGACAGCCAGTTCTCTTGGCAATTGCAATGCTTCCAGTAGTTGTCTCTCATACTCCCTGTTCCTTATCAGAGATCCTGATGACATTAGGAATCCTCTTTGCGACCATAGCTGTCCAAAGTCATGAACCCCATCGAAATCGTACTGGCTATCAGCATAAATGGTGACTCGGATCTGTTAAAAAACTTGATATACACGGGTCAAGGCAATGATTTCAGCTACTTGTGCATAATGTACTCCCTGTAAACAAGCAATTTCCACCACTCAAGAAAAGCTACAGACAGCAAATGCTGTTCTTATATTTCCTTCATTGTCTCCTAAGCATGGCCCATCAACAAAAAGGACTTGATTGGGATCAGACAATGGCTCAATTGTCAGGTCTCAGCTCCGTGCAAAGCTCAGTGACATCCAGACAGTCATGGTGTTCACATTCGTCCCCATCAGCATTTGGAACAGGCAACAAAGTAGCAGGATTTAACACAAAACCCAATTTCAGAGTGATGTTTTCGGCAGCGACTAACACTTGCTCATACCTTGTCAGCCTGTTATTTGTCAAATGCTGCAGTTTGGTTCTCGCCATCAGAGCTCAACTAAATGTGGTATATATACTGCAAGAGTATGACCCATCACAATGCTTTCACATCATTCAATACTGACACCCGTTGCCGCAAAGGATTTGAGTCATATGGGCAACACTGAAGCTAAAGGTTCTAGGATAGCTGAGAAATAGGCCCCAGGTCTACGGGAAACTCTATGTGTCTGGGTGAATACAGATAAAGCACAACCTTCTCGTTCATGGCAGCATAGTGAGAATGCTTTGTTTGTAATCAGGCATTCCTAAAGCTGGAGCGCGACACAGACACTCTTTCAACTCTAGTAAGGTAAGCAGACAGTCGTTATCCCAAGATACCAGATCACACACATCCTTGTGGTTCAGCATTTGGAAAGCCTTCGCCATCTAGGAGAAATTAGAAATCCACTGTCGGGACCAGCCTACCACTCCCAAGATCATTCTGATCTTTTCTTGGTTCTGTGCGGATTCATTTTCATGGTCGCCTCCACTCTTTCCGGTGACACCTTCCTCTTGCCGTTTTCGATTCGATGACCCAAATATTGTACTTAGGTTAGACAGAGAAATATAATGTGAGAGGGACACTTTTCAGCCAAAGGGATACTGTTCTGTACAAAAATGAGAAAATATGCATATTTCCTCTGGCAACTATATTCACCCTAACCCACATGCATCATACTTCCAGTCATCCTCTAATATAACCCCACATATGTGTATAAAGCCGTTATGTATATATAGTGCCACTACACAGAACCTATACATAGAAATAATTTTTTTAACATTTTTATTAATAATTTTAAAAACAATTCAAAGTACCCCTGCTACAATGATTTGTAGGCCAGTTCATCCAGTAATCACAAAACAATATAACATTAATACATCAATATTATCAATAAATGGCACAATAAAATAACTAAATGACACAATAAAATCAATAAAAGATCAAAGAGAGAATACATACGACAATATACTTTGTCATCAAGAACCGCCAATCTGTGTAGAAATTCAATCAAGGTAGGCATATGATCAATTCCCAATTCTTTATCTATTGTGCCCATACATTCTACTAATTAAGCTTTAATGCGTCAACTCATTTTGATGGTATCGCATTGGTTTACACCATCTTTCTCAAGCCCACAACAATAGCTCTCTCTTAGTTTATTTAAAAATGAGTACTGGGCACCTGAACATAGAAAAAAAAACAATTAACATATATTCCCAAGCCTCTTCAATATTTGCTAAGCAATCATATATTTCATAAAATATTCTAACATTGAGACATTTCAAACACAATAAAAAACAGGCAATTATAACAATATTTAGCGTTTTAAAAAAAAAGCTCTATCATCAAGCAGTAAACTTGATTTTCAGTCTATGTGTGTAGTGACACTACTATATCTCATAACTTTGGGTTAACTCACATACATGCATCCTATTCAACTCTCAACTACTGTGCCCTAATTCCAATTTATTTTGTATACACAAAGCAGCGTCACAAACAGCCGAACCGAGAGAATTCCTACCTGTTGTAGGTATTATCGTATTTCAGTGGTCTATCGCCAGTTGAACATTTTTTATCTGCACAGTTATTTGCACAGTACTTCAGCATCTGCTGGTATTTTAAAGTTTTATTTACCTACAACCATTTTAACAAATCCAATTACCTGACTGCTGGCCGCCGCTCTCCGGTCCACCACTGCTCCCGACATAGCTGATTGAGTGGAGAGAGTCAGGCAAGTCAGGCAGTAGTCTGGGCCGAGTGCTTGACGGCCGCCATTTTGGAGCGCTTAGCGCTCTAGGCTTTCGGTTAACACAAGGGGAGGGTACTTAAAGCACCACTGTTGCAGACGCGCAGAGGACGCACACAGTGGGCGTGCAGCGGACGTGCCAAAGGTTCGCCTAAGGCAAGACCGTCTCTGCCTGTCCACGCTCGTCACGCACTCAGCGCCAGCCACGCTGCCGGTTTTTGGATCCATCTAGGTGCCATTTTTAAATACACCAGAGGTGAGCTCCTGTGACTGCCCACAGTAGTTTATAAATGTCCAAGGCCACTCTTGGGAGTTTGTAATGATATTGGGCCACAGGTATGTCCAAATTGCAAACTGAGACTTACAGGTATAAAAAGCAAGATCTATTCTGACATCGTCAGGAATAATACCGATAGAGAGCCCCCCGTAGGAACCAGGGAGGATGAGTTTACTGCAAAGAAAAGAGAATATGTCCGAGAATTGTCATGTGCTTTACTAAATCCACGATCTTTAATTAAGCATAAACATGAATTTGGACAGTTTGTGGACTCACTTGCCCTTGACCTTATCTTTGTTGTGGAAACGTGGGCGGATGAAAGCTCAGGGCCTGACCTAGTCATAGCTATCCCACCAATAGCCAGGAAGGATCAGGTGCAGAAAAAAGGAGGAGGTATGGCAATAATTTATAAGAGACCACCTAAAAGCTTTTTTTTAAAACATTTCCACAGATACAGTATCAGAGGCGTTTTCATTCAAAATTACAGTCAATCATGTATATACCTTTAACGGTTTACTAGTTTACCGCCCACCAGGACCCAGAACTAATTTTTTGCAATCAGTGGGCCAGTTCTTTGAACACAGGGAGTATACTCAAGACTACACTATTCTAGGTGATTTTAATTTTCACCCAGACAATTGTTCTAATAATGATTTCTTGGCCCTCATAGAACTGGCAACTAGCGCAGGAGTAGATTGTGAAAGGACCCACTCACAGAGCTGAACACCTTTTGCACGCTGTCTTTACGGACTGTCCTTTCTTAAAACATAAGAACAATTTACAACTTCATTGGTCTGACCACCTAGCAGTGATGCTAAATCTTAGTCTGCCTCCCTCAACAGGTCCTAAGCATTACGTAGCCAGAAATCAAAAAAGATATTTATGGCAGCGTATAGATAAACCAGTCTTTTCCTCACATTTGAATCAGAATAAACCCTTCCTTTCCCTTGATTCAGAGGCAGCTGCATCAAAGTATCACGATTGGATCACCGCAGCGGTACAAGCCACCATTCCCCAGAGAGCAGGGAAAATCAGCAGAACCACACCCACTGAACCTTGGTTCTCTGAGGAACTTAGATTATCAAGAAGGCTTTGCCGCCGTCAAGAAAGGTGTCGCCGTCAACACTATGATCCAAGGGAGAAAGAACTTTAAAAAATAAAACTAAGTCAACACAAAGAATGAATTCATAATACTAAAACCAGTTACTTCTCAGCAAAAATTGAAGGAGCAAAGAATGGCTCGAAAGAGCTATTTGAGACGGTGCTGAAATTAAGCCACCGGCAGGACTCCAGTCAGAGTACCATAGATTAAGCCTTTTGCAATAGCCTAGTGTCCTCTTTTTGCGATAAAGTGCCTGTTATCTATAATACCTTTGCCTTAAGTTCGGCTACCAATCAGAGCCCGCAGGCACGGACAGATATCGTAATCACAGCTGCACCACCCCACAACTCATATTCAGAATCTGATCCATCCCAATTTTCCATTTTCTCAAAAATTTCATATGAGCAAATTGTGAAACTTCTCTTGGTAACTAAATCAGGCTCCTCATTGGATCCCTGTCCCCTCAAAGTAATCCACATGATAGTGGAGACAGTTGCAGGTCCACTCCTGGAGGTACTTAACACTAACTTTGCATCAGGGATTATTCCTAAAAGGTGGAAAAAAACATCCACTCTACCCCTTCTAAAAAAGCTCACTCTAGATAAATCAGACCAAGGGAACTACCGTCCTATCTCCCGCCTACCTCTGCCAGCAAAGATTTTGGAGAAACACATGAATCAAGAACTAGCACACTTCATTAAGATCAATCATGTTTTAGACTCCACTCAATATGGCTTTAGAATTAAGCACAATACCGAAATGGCCTTAATTACGGCAACTGAGGAAATAAGACACGCGGTTGACAATGGAGATTCCGCAGTATTGATTTTATTAGATCTGTCAGCTGCCTTTGATACGGTAGATCACGGTACCCTATTAAAGCGGCTTCAATAGGATGGGATAATAGGCCCAGCTCTTGCTCTCCTCAGTTCCTTTCTGTTTAATATCTACGTTGCACCCCTGGCCCGCTTGATTAAAGCCCATAGCTTCGACTTAGTATCATACGCAGATGATACCCAGATTATTGTTTCCATCATGAGCAAAAATCACGACACAGCCCACAACTTCAAAGAATGCATGCAGATGTAGGTGACTGGATGGCAGATAATTGCCTTAAACTGAACTCAAATAAAACGGAGGTTCTACTCTTTGGCAGAAACACATCGTTTGGTCTCCAGAATGGTGGCCCTTGGAGTTGGGGATCCCTCCTTCTCCAGTCACCAAGGCAAAAAATCTGGGAGTCATTATTGACACCTCCTTATCCTTTTCACATCATGCAAAGAGGCTCCCCTCGTCAATCTCTCTCACTTTGAAAATCCAGAGGAAAACTCTTCCATTTATCCCACCGGCATTACAGAAAATAGTGGTAGCTGCTCTAGTTCTATCAAAACTTGATTACTGTAATGGGATATTGGTTAGAGCAAACAAATCGGTAGTGACAAAACTGCAGCCCGGCTGCACTTTGGCCTAGCCAATTTTCATCAGCCAGACAGGCTCTCGAGTCTCGACACCTTGCATTGGTTGCCTGTGGTGAAGCAAATTAAGTTTAAGTCGCTCTGCATCGCCTACAAAGCTCTGCATAACCTTGGTCCTGTCTACTCAGCAGACCGCTTCCAATGGCATTTGCCAGGGCGCACACTTTGGTCTGCCTGACTGAAGCTTGTGAAAGAACCCAAGGTCTGCTTGCTTAGATGGGGTGGTAACAGCTTCCTGTGTGTAACATTCAGATGGTGGAATGGGATGTCAATGGAGTTAAAAAACTCATCTGATCTGCTCTCCTTTAGGAAGAAACTAAAAACCTGGCTGTACACCCAATAACATCTTGTAAACATCCTTAGGGTTGGCTGGTCTTTGTGTTGAGCTGTAAGCGTCTAGACGCCCTTGGGTAGTAGTGCTGCTATATAAATATATAACTAAATAACTAAAATATACTTATACCAAAACAGTGATCTAATGTGCATTCACGGAGCAACACGGAGGTACATGGAAGTGAGGAATGATCCTGCAAATCTGCTTAATCCAGGCACCCTCCCTTCCAGTGCGCGCTCATGAAGCCTGAACATTACGCCTAATTAATATACCAATTTGGTTTTGAATCACTGGGGTCAATGTACCCTTGTTTACAGATCTACAAATTTTGAAAGGTCTGGTTTATTAGAATAATAGGCATACAAATAAATTAATAATTCTATATTGACTGCAATAGAGATTACTAATTGTCGGTCCTGATGAGTAAAGCAGTGGGGACTGCTTACGAAACATGTTGACCCAGTAGGCAGCCACAAATTTGTGACACCTCCTATACTTTTCTCCATTTTTAATGCTCCCAGCTAGAGAACTGAATAAAATTGTTTTTTCTACTAGCCATGGTTCTTTTAAAATAATTTTTGTATCTTACACTTAACCCTAGACACCCCCTCACTACACATAGCCTATCCATTCATAACAACAGTGCTCTCACGTATTCGTAGGTAGTAGCACGCCCCGCCCCGTAGAGGGACGGGAAGACCCTCATGATGAAGCATGACACTATGGGACTCATAGTGTGTGAGGGGTATTTTAAAAACACATAGTGACTTCCGTGACATCTCATGGATCACTCATATTCACCTCACTTATCATCACTTTAAAACAAATAAAATGTATTAACTTTTATATCTAGATAGGGTAGAACCACTTTGTTTATAAAATAATCATATAGGAGGTAGGTTCTATCCAGTTACCTCTTCACTCCCCTTCTTTGATATTGTTTTGGCACTTTGGCCTAGCCAATTTTCATCAGCCAGACAGGCTCTCGAGTCTCGACACCTTGCATTGGTTGCCTATGGTGAAGCGAATTAAGATTAAGTCGCTCTGCATCGCCTACAAAGCTCTGCATAACCTTGGTCCTGTCTACTCAGCAGACCGCTTCCAATGGCATTTGCCAGGGCGCACACTTTGGTCTGCCTCACTGAAGCTTGTGAAAGAACCCAAGGTCTGCTTGCTTAGATGGGGTGGTAACAGCTTCCTGTGTGTAACATTCAGATGGTGGAATGGGATGTCAATGGAGTTAAAAAACTCACCTGATCTGCTCTCCTTTAGGAAGAAACTAAAAACCTGGCTGTACACCCAATAACATCTTGTAAACATCCGGAGGGTTGGCTGGTCTTTGTGTTGAGCTGTAAGCGTCTAGACGCCTTTGGGTAGTAGTGCTGCTATATAAATATATAACTAAATAAATCAAATATACTTATACCACAACAGTGATCTAATGTGCACCATCTGTGGTAATTTGATATATTATGGGACTCGCCCACGAAGACCTCAGTATCTCTTTCTGGTGATTATCCTTTTTGTCCTGGATGTTTTTTGCTCTAAGACTGTGCCAAGTGTACAGGATCCTCCCCTCAGGTACCGGGTCCAGATCAAATCCGTCCAGAGCTTCAATTAAGGGCATATGATGATACGTTTGGTTGCCCTGTGAGATTCTCTGAGGCTGGGACTCTTTCACTAACTGGTTCTGATTCCCTCCTGCATTAAGATATCTTGGCCTAGACACTGTCGGTAACTGATTTACTCCATCTGCTACCTGAACAAGTTCTCCTTCCTGCACTTGAGTCACAGGGTTAAGACAACACTCATGCTTCCAGTGCCCAATCTTGTGACAAAAATGACAGGCAGTGGTTTTCTTCAGAGTTGCAACATGTTTCTCTGTCTTTGTATCTATGGGGAAACCTCCTCTTCTTCCCTGTCCCATCGACCCTGTGACTTCTGTCACTTGGAAGCCTTCTTGTGACATTTCCTTGGCCACGAGCTACAGTTGGGTCCATCCCTCTCCTCTACAAACAGGGACGTGCTGCTACCAATGGATACACGGGAGCACTAAATTGTTAAATATAGGGGGGTCCCTATACACCTATCCAGCTATGATAATTTCGAAGGAAGTGGGTTTTTACTAGAAGTAAAAAAAAGTTTAAAAAATAACAAATTTGTGGGTCCAAAAACTAATTTATCCCCTACCCCAAAGAAGGTATGCTAATATCTGGAGACGTATGGGAAAACCCTAGGCGTCAGTACCTATTGTTTCCCTTTATGGTCAACTAATTTCATGCCTCTCCCCAAGGCATTTCGTCAGGATCTAGATGGAAAAATGATGTTCCCACTCCAGGCATCACAAGTAACACAATTATTATAAAGAAAAAGTCAAAATGAATATACAGCACCTAATTGGCCTGTGGTATATATCAAAAAGACTTAAAATGTGACCATCATTGGGCTCCATGAGTCCATCCGTGAGTATGAGGAGGGACGCCTGTAGTCAAACTTCCGTCAAGGCTACTCCCTCTCTGTAAACCTGACCGCATGAGTGCCCCCCCTATATTTAACAATTCAGTGCTCCCGCGTATCTGTTGGTAGCAGTACGTCCCTGTCCGTAGAGGACAGGGATCGACCCAATAATGAACCATGCCACCAAGGGGAAACACGGGTGGGTGAGGGTTTTATGAAAAGAAAAAAACCTTTTCTTTTCCTTTTGTGTCTTCTGCAAGGTTTTGAAAAAATCCCCCTTTCCTTTTTGAGAGTACCTCTCTTAATTAATTATATAGTACCATGGAGGGCAGGTCCCTACTTCATCCTACCTCTACTCTCCCCTCTTTTGTTTTTGACATTAGCTTAAGTACCCAACATTGCCTGCACCTGTTCTTCCTTCTAGGCATTTTGCATTTGAACCAGCATCTGTTTCTCCTTCTATGTTTAGAATCCACCTCATCACTGCAGTACCTGGCGTACCATAGGATTTCATCCACGGATTTGTTTGAGGCTGATCTCTGGCCTCAATAAGGTCACAAATCTGGACACAAATTGTCCCATGTCTTTAGGGTCGAGCATATCTAACCCACTGTACTGCTTATAGGCTTGCAGCAGGCTCTCATAGTAAGCATGTACTGACTCTTTAGCTTCTTGGGTCGTTCAATCTATCTTAACCCAATCAATGTCTTGTGGGTCTTTTTTGGACTGAAACCATGTAATCATCTGATCATACTTCTTCATAACCAGTGGCGAAGGACCATGAGTTACTGGATCCTTCTTTAGTTTGGCAGCAGCCCATTCAATAGCTATCTTACAAGCATACCATAGATCACTAGGAAACACAATTTTGGTGTTTAAATCAATCTACAACACTTTCGAGATCTTAGGAAAGCGGTCCACTTGCTTATACATTTCAGCAGGTTTCCCCTTCAACCTGGGATATGCCTCTACTGCCTGCATTCTCCCTCCTGAAGGTGATGTCTCTCCTGCCGCCTTTCTTGCGCTCTTCTTTTTTGACCATCTCTCCTCTCACTTATCCAACATACTCTAGGCCCTTATTCATATCACCAACTCTCAGATGTGAGTCTACAAACCTGGCTTTATTCCTCTAGCTCATGACCACTATAAGTAAGCCTATGATTTCCCTGTAATGGCTTTGTTCGAGACAAGTCTATTCCATATCTCTGAGCCAACTCTGACAACTTTTCATGTGCTTGTCTTGCCCTTTGAATGACATCCTTCACTACAAACAACAGATCATCAGGCTAATAGGTTTCTATTCTGTCTAAAAGTAAATTTCCACTATTGATTTTGTCTGCTTCAGCCTTCAGTCTCACAACATCCTCTAACTTAGCCTTTATTGCAGCTTTGATCATACCCTGGCTCGACGTACTAGTTTGACTCTCCTTATTGCTGTCATGGTATCTCGACCAGGACTCCAAGTCTGCAACGTGTAGGACATGCTGGTTTTCAGAGGCTCTCTGACCTGTGCTTGCTTCTAAAGTCGCACCACTTGGTCCTCTCACAGGAGTTTCCCACATCCATAGATCTGAACGAGTGCTTACTATGGGTATAGACCGTGTAGTACTGGAGCCAATGTGTACTTTAGCAGTGGTCGCTAAAGGGGAGTAGATTCCACAGGCACTAAAGAAGGGCAATTCCCATTCAGTCGCCCTAAATTCCTATTTAGTCGCCCTCCTCTTCCCAAACCGGTCCCTTCAGCATGTATAGGCTGTCTCTGACTAAGGCTTCCCACTGAGCTCGGGTCATAAGCAGGAACAACAGGACTAATGGTAACGGGTACTGTAAGAGCTTCTGGCAACACCATTCGGTTCCATACCTCCCAAGGTAGACACTCCTGTCCCCCTACTCTTGCTTGTATCCTTCCCACGACCCCAGCTCTGAAGACACTGGAGCTGTTATACCTCCCACATTCTCTGTGCTGCCTGAGTCCCGCCCCTTCCCCTGATTGTGGTCTGTACGGTGGAGGACGCTCAGCAAACAACCCATTCAACAAGCTTTCTTCATTGTCGCTACTGTCACTCCCATTTGGCCTTCCGCTCCTATCCTGTGATCCTCCATCTCCTACAAGCACTGGGTACAACCTTTCTTCTTCAATGGTATCCGCTTTCCACCTTTTAAGCTTTGGATCCCACTCTGCATCCTGTTATGCCCTAACAGTTTTCCAAATTCTCCCTTGATTTTATCTCCCTCTTCTTAGCATGAGCTGCACGCAACCATGCATCTAACGCTTCAAACTGTGTTGGTGTAGGAAAAGGTCACAGCGCAAACATTGCTCCTCTAAGCTGATTCAATACGTCCAAACGAAATGAAACAAAGCGTGGAAATGAACGTTCACCCTCCTTTTAAGTGACTTTATGTCGATTCTGAAGCCAAATTATAGTGTGGTGCCCAAACTTCTTTGCCATATAGTGTGCTGGATTGGCGCCTCTTTGCCCACGCGAGTAACAACATCTTCATCAACCCTGAAAAGATCCCACAACACCCTAAAACATTGCATGATTCCAAATTGCAATTAGTTGTTTCCCAAGTTACGACAAAACAGTCTTTTTCAACCACAACTTCCTTCTGATTACCAACCAATCCCAACATTACGTTACACCAACTGACTTATCGCAGCACGCAACACTCTGATGTCACTCTAAGTCCTCGCAGCGGCCCATCCTCCTACACAATGTCTTTGTACGCATTCACTCACACAGTCATCTTAAATCTGTAATTGTCTGCCATCTAAAAGGATCGATAGAATTCAACCATTTAAGAACATTCACGTGCCATGACCCTCGACTAGCGTGGGTCACCCGAATCACTATAGTTAACCCCTGTACACAAGGCTCCCTAGACAATTCCCATACGTCCCATACACACAAGGTTCCCCGTCTTACAAATGAAATAAGATTTACACTCTATCAGGGTCATAGAATGAGCCCCTTTTACTGTGCTGCTCCAGCACAGAAAGGATCAGAGCGTTTCTTTGTGGCATCATTAGCGCATGCATTACCTTAAAATATTTCACAGATAGAGTATCTTTTATGGACAACAAAGCTTGGAAAAATAGGGCACTAATTGCCTCTTAGTGTTTCCAAGATTATTGTCAGTTAAAACTAAAATGCTTACCAGGAGATATTTTGAGGTAATTGTTAGAAATGGGGATCTCCAGTTGGCAGTGGCTGGCGCCGATGTCCAAATAGGGATCCTTCTTCCTAAGTCAGAGTAAGGGGCTACACCCTTTGATAACCCCTGCTCAATCCTGTGGGAACGTAGCACGAGCAGACAGGCCTATCTCAGAGGCAGTGTGTGAAGCATTTATGACCATACACAATAACGCAGTGAAGACAGTACAAAGGGACACCACACAAGTAGCTATAGAAAAATAAGTATCTTTATATAGGCTTCACACAAGGCTCAAAAGCGATCAAGAAACCACAATGCACATAATTACAGATTCACTTCAGAGCAATAGCGGCACTCAAAAAGCGTGTGGAACAAACTTAGTTCGAGGCCGGGGTCCACACGACCCGGTGATGCACAATGTACCTGAGATTTAAAGGGGCACAGCATGCAGCCTCACAAGGAAGCCGCGGTGATGACAGGCGGACTCGCAGCGGCCACAGCTCCCTGCTGTAGCAGTCCGCGGTGTGCACTCACGATAATCCTGGGACGGGGCTTAAAGGCGGGCACCCAGCGGCACCCGCAGGTGATAGCAAGATCCTCAAAGTGGTGACTAGTGCGGGCACTCAGCGGCACAGCTCCTCAGCTGCAGCGGCCCACAATAGCAATAGCGATGATTCTCGTGAGACGGCAAATGCGGGCACTCAGCGGCACAGCTCCTCAGCTGCAGCGGACCACAATAGCGATGCAATGACGTTCCCCGCAGTAGAACCAGAGGCTCCGGAATTCCCAACAGAGGCCTCACCTGCGAGTAGAATCCCTCTCAAATAGGAATCCGTACGGCTGATGGGTGAAGTCTAATGTCCCTGAGGCTTCAGCAGGAGTCAAGCTCAAATCAGGCCCTTGGGTAGTTGCTTCAGCAAGATGGATAAAAGTTTCAAAGTCCTTTCCCTCTCGTTACACGGACAGAGGTTCGTCTTGACGTCCAGAAGTAACACACCGTGTAGGGATTTTAGCACAGATCTATATACCCCAAAGTCTTTGTTCTCAAAAAGTCACAAATCACTGAACCCAGCCAGAACCAGTTTGGTGTCGTCCTGGAGCACTTTATTTACGAGGCTACATCCTGCCTTTCAGGGAGAGGGTGTCTGCCATCAGACACACAGTGGGAGGTCGAGCCATCATTCACCTTGCCAGGCACAGCCCTGCTCAGATCGAAGGGTCACCCCTCCCCATACTCCAACTGCAGATCTCTCTATTTAATCCAGGTCGGTCTCAGCCTGCCCTGACCCTCCAAAACCAGATAGCCAATACACATAACAGCAGAGCACACAGGAAGGTTTAGGCAAGAAAATACCTACTTCCCAAAAGTGGTAGTTTTAAACACAGAATATAAAAATAATCGTCACTAAAAGATGCTCTTTAATATTTGGAGGTCAAGCATACTAAATTCGACTTTCCTATCATGTTCCTTGGGTCAATTAGGATTATACCAATTCATACAGTCAATTTACAATAGGGAGCATTCGCGCTGTGGCACTGAATGGCAATGGCACAGCGCCCAGAGCATCTAACACCAGCAAACACAGAGGAGACAAAAGCGAAAAATGGAAGGGAGACCCACACCAATGGTGCCAGGTCTAACAGTAATGTATCCATTAAAAATGCCATAAAGAAATGCAGAGATCCCTTCTGCGCCAAGCAGCTCAGAAAACCGGATCATCATACGGACATGTGGTCTGAGTAAAATTCCAATAACTTGTTTTTTAATTTCCTTTTACAGCAATTCCACTGATAACTAATGTAGGAAATCTGCTTTTTCAGCGTAGCCACCCCTGTTTATTTTTTACTTTTGCTGGACCTTATATTTGTGCTGGCTCTTGAGCTCTGTGCACTGTAAACCTGCTAAACAGTGGTAAAGTGCCTGTGCTCCTCTTTTAAAGATGGTTGAATTGGCATTCTCTTAATTGGTATATTTAACTTATCCTAGTATACAGGGCCGGCTACTCCGCTAAGGCGGAGGAGCTTCGCCCCACTGTCATTCAGCTTGGCAAAAAAGGAAAAATAAAACTGTTATAACGCAGTGTTATTATCATTTTATTTTTCTGTGCTGGGGCAGTTTTGTGGAGCGGGGCTAGGCTGCGCAGGGGGAGGGATGGTGGCACCGTCTTAAGTGCGCATTAATGTTTGGCCGGCCCTCAGTGACTGGCCAAACATTTATGCTCACTTTGCATGCTCTCCACCCAGGCTGAATTACAGCCTGGGTGGAGAACATACCCAGGCTCACAATACCCATCTGAGCGCCGTACCACGGTGCTCAGACCAATCCCAAAGATGCATTGCAGCTTTGTGATTGGCTTAGGGGAGCCTATCCTGCTTCCTGTTCAAACAGAAGCCAGGAAGAGGATGGAAGAGAGGCGGCGCCGGATGGCAGGTAAATGATTTCCCCCTTCCCTCCATTCCCCCTCTCCCCACCCCACTACTACTTCGCCGGAGCAGCCGCGACTGCTAGTATATGGTAAAATATGAATTCAGGGCCTGTAGAATAAACATCACTAGTGGAGTGCAGCACCTATTGTGCCATTCACTACAGTGAAGATTAAAAAACATGGCTTCAGGCCTACCATTGTAGCCTGCCTATGTCAGTTTCAACACTGCAGTTTGACAAATAAACCCTTTTGACAGATCAGAACGTTCGTTTTAAACATGAATATGTCGCACCTATGTAGGCTTTGTAGTCCACAGGGCAGTGTACATGGTATTTTTCGATGTAGGACATGAGAAATTTTAATGTTAACATGTCCTTACAGTGACCGGCTCCCAAAACGTATTTTTCACTGTGGCAGGGCTAGCTGTCCAATGTAGAAAATCAGCGTACAGATGACGGCCAACCTGACATGCGCAATTCAAACCTCTCCAACCTAGGTGTCTTAGACAGGTGAGTTGGAGAGCCGGCAAAGGCCTCTAGTGCCTTTTGGAGCGCTGAGGCAGCCTGCTCCTTCCAATCCAGATGAGTTTCACTCATGCTGCTTACCAGCATGAGTACGTTATTACAAAGGGTAAACCCACAAATCACTGGGACCTGGGTAATAGAGCAGTATAAGGGAGAGGGTCCCAGGGTATACAAAACTGTTCGTTATAAAAAAGAACTAATACAAGATCAATCACAGAAAAAAGCAAAAGAAATGCAAAGAAAACTTGCCAAAGTGTTATTTAATCACACTTTAGGAAAGTACACATTTACTAATAGATACAGTAGACGTTGATGAAATAGTGCGGGGTGCCAAGGAAGGGAAAGAAGTGGATGGTGATTTGAGTGAGGAATGGGGGGTAAGTGACATATAAATTATAAACACGTCACAATTTAATTGCAAGGCAAAACAATTTCAAGCCAAAACATCCAGGTCAAATTCATTGAAATGAATAGCAGAGTTATTTACAAAAACCATGTACAAGCAAAAGCACAGTGTATGTTACACTGTTGACAGTACTGGCAAAGAAGTATTGTCGACGTTTCGACCCCTGGACATAGGTAGGTAAGTCAGCTCCTTACTAACGGGGTCTTCTTCAGGACAAAGACAATGTGACAAGGGGAGTGGCACCTAAAAAACATATATATATAAATTAATGACAAAAATTCGAAATCCCGAACTGGAATAATTCAAGGGGACTCCAAATAGGACAGGTAGCCATATTTACCCAAGACAGGGATGAACAGGTGATCAGTATCTTCTTGGCGTCAAATGACGCAAGGGCTGAGAAGCTCCAGAGAGGGGGTAGAGTGAGTGACACCTAAAGGAATTATAAGGTGTCTGAGTGGAGATCCACAAAAGCACATATTGGATTCAAAAGTTAATTCAAGGAAGAAAACTTACTTAATTGTCAGTCTTGAAAGAATCGGGGAATGCAATATCTCCCGAATCAGACGCCATGGTTCATAATCAAAGGCGACAATGGAATTAATCACAGGAAAATCCAGTCTCTAGAGGTAAAAACAGAGGAGTAATAGAACTAAAGTCTTAAACAAGAGTCTTAAAAAAGAGTCTTAAAAAACCCCAGCCTAGAGGAAGTACAGCTAAAAGAGCCAAGAAACCACGCCATGTCATCAGACGACATTGCTTTACAAGGTATGCTGTTGATCGGCCCCTAACGAAAAGGGGTTCAGCAGAAATGAATAGAGTTAACATAAGGTATCTGGCCAGCAAATTGAATGGGTAAAAACAGGTAGGCTCAATCACAAACCCCACTGTGTGATGCTACACAAAGCCAGCGGAGGCTAGAAGCGATTAGTGCAATGGCCAGCGTAAAAACGGGAGGTTAATTAAATTACAAAATAGCCCGAACTAGCGAGCAGCCGGACAGATGGAAAAAGTCTCGACAAATAAGCAGACAGTAGCAGGGGAGTGGGGGCGGGGGTTGTTTAACCCTTACCTTAGGACGCGGCAACTCCGACTCGCCTCGTAGTTCTTTGAAAGTCACAGAGAGCTGCACCGATCGTGCATCTAAATAGGCAGACGCGCCGCGTGACGCTAGACGCGGCGCAGACGCTAGATGCCTGCAGTCTGGGGTGTATTAGAAGAAAGACAACCGGAGTTGCTTTCTCAAAACAATTTCAAAATTATAGCGGAGCAGGGGGCAGAAGTACACATAATTGCTAATTAAATGTTCATGTGCATATCAGTAATTAAATCCAAAATAGCCCCTGAGATGTACAGTGTCACAGCAAAACATTGGGGCATATACAGAATAGCAAGTCTGGGTCTAATTAAAGACAACATCGTATCAAAAACCTGTATTGGTAAAGAACAGATACACAATCAATTATTAGGTCAGTAAATTAGACAGCAGTAACTGAACCTTGCCAGGGAGGATACAAAAGTAAAGTAAATATAAAATCGACGGACGTTTAACATAGTCAGTAAAGTGAGCAAAATTAGACTAAGTGTATAAATAGACAGATAGGTTGTTTTTGACCCCCGAACAATGACATAGATGTTAAAAACATGGTTCACCATAATGGACATTTATAGAAAATTGAGGTAGTTGTCGAAAAACACCAGATATACACAAAGATCGATCATGGGCGGGATACACAAAGATGTACAATGGGCGAGTACACAGACCTAAAGGGGAACCCTCTAAGAGGTTTAACCCAGCATCAGGGTGATTTGCAGAAGGCTAAGAAACCCAGGAAAACAGGGTACCTAGGTGTTTAAAATAGCTAGCTGGGCATTGCTAAGGTCCTGCTCATTCAGACCCGAGTTAATTGTATCAAAGCGAATCATCCATTTGCACTCCCTGACCGTAAGTACAGAGGATATATCACCTCCCCTTGGCCCCAATCTGGTTTTTTCTAATACAATCCACTGCATTTGTTCTGGGCGGTGTCCCACCTGTTTGTAGTGTTCGACTAGAGGTGCCCCAATGACCTGACATCTTATTCTACTTTGGTGCTGTAATATTCTCACTTTAACCTTCTGTTGTGTCTGGCCAATGTACAGTTGGCCACACGGACAAAGGATCCCATAAATAACGTCAGTAGAGTTACAGTTGGTGTGGGAATCAAGTGTGATAACATGATGTTTGTATACAAAAGTTTTAGCTTGAATCGTTGTCGGACAGGCCTTGCAGGATCCACATTTGAAATGGCCTATAATCGGTGGCAGGTTCCACAGTGACTGTATCGTTGGTTCCACTGGGTCTTCAAGAAAAGAATGAACAACATGATCTTTAATACTCATTCCTTTTTTGAAAGAATGCATGGGTAACGATGGTTGATCAATTTCAGTGGACACAAGACTCCAGTGTTTATTTATTATCCTCTTCACTGCGTTGCTTCTAGTGGAGAAGGTAGTGACGCAAATCATTTTTTGATGGGCTAAGGCGGCAGGTTCTTTCGCCGTTAGTAAGGTTTCCCGTGGATTGAACCACGCCCTCTTCTGGGCCTTTTTCACCAGGCGCTTTGGGTATCCCCTTGCAATAAGTCTGATGCTCAGATCTTCAGATTCCATTAAGTAATCAGACCTCTTGGTGCAATTTCTACGGATTCGTAGGAATTGGCCAACCGGCAAGTTATCTCTTAAGCCTCGTGGGTGGTGACTACTGTATCTTAGAAGTGAGTTCCGTTCAGTGGGTTTTCGGTACAAGGTCGTACAGAGCTTTTCATCTTCACTGAAAATTTTTAGATCCAGGAATGGTATCACCCGGCGGAGGAAATACACCGCATTACTAGTGAGGCATTAGACTCTGGCTTTTTAAGCAATTTGGAATTTGATTATCTCAATCAGAGGAATCCACGCTTACCCACTATATACACCCTACCTAAGATACATAAGGACCTCCTTCACCCACCCGGCCGTCCCATTGTGTCCGGTTGTGGTTCATTACTAGAACCTCTCTGTAAATATATTGATTTCTTTCTAAAACCACTGGCTGAACAAACAACAACCTACCTACGTGATACCATGCAAGTAATTACTATCATTGATAAAAAATCTTTCAACCCCTCGGAACAATTACTTGTCACCTGTGACATCGTATCACTTTACACTAGTATCCCTCAGGAACCAGCTCTAAATGTGATGAGAGAAGTTTTGAATTCCAGACCTGCACCAATGAGGGTACCCACGGATTTCATCATTGCACTTCTTGCTATTGCAATGAAAAAGAATTTTTTCTACTTTCAAGGAAACTATTACATCCAAAAGAAGGGAGTAGCGATGGGAGCTGCATTCGCCCCAGATCTGGCGATATTGTATATGGACAATTTTGAACAACGTCATATCTTCGATAACAACAACCCCTTCTCTCGAAACATAGAACTATGGAAGAGATATATCGACGATATATTGCTAATCTGGAATGGCGATATAACTCAACTTAATGCATTTCACGAATGGTTGAACCAGTGTGATCGGGACATTCAGTTCACTATTCAGTCGGACCCCCGGGTGATACCATTCCTGGATCTAAAAATTTTCAGTGAAGATGAAAAGCTCTGTACGACCTTGTACCGAAAACCCACTGAACGGAACTCACTTCTAAGATACAGTAGTCACCACCCACGAGGCTTAAGAGATAACTTGCCGGTTGGCCAATTCCTACGAATCCGTAGAAATTGCACCAAGAGGTCTGATTACTTAATGGAATCTGAAGATCTGAGCATCAGACTTATTGCAAGGGGATACCCAAAGCGCCTGGTGAAAAAGGCCCAGAAGAGGGCGTGGTTCAATCCACGGGAAACCTTACTAACGGCGAAAGAACCTGCCGCCTTAGCCCATCAAAAAATGATTTGCGTCACTACCTTCTCCACTAGAAGCAACGCAGTGAAGAGGATAATAAATAAACACTGGAGTCTTGTGTCCACTGAAATTGATCAACCATCGTTACCCATGCATTCTTTCAAAAAAGGAATGAGTATTAAAGATCATGTTGTTCATTCTTTTCTTGAAGACCCAGTGGAACCAACGATACAGTCACTGTGGAACCTGCCACCGATTATAGGCCATTTCAAATGTGGATCCTGCAAGGCCTGTCCGACAACGATTCAAGCTAAAACTTTTGTATACAAACATCATGTTATCACACTTGATTCCCACACCAACTGTAACTCTACTGACGTTATTTATGGGATCCTTTGTCCGTGTGGCCAACTGTACATTGGCCAGACACAACAGAAGGTTAAAGTGAGAATATTACAGCACCAAAGTAGAATAAGATGTCAGGTCATTGGGGCACCTCTAGTCGAACACTACAAACAGGTGGGACACCGCCCAGAACAAATGCAGTGGATTGTATTAGAAAAAACCAGATTGGGGCCAAGGGGAGGTGATATATCCTCTGTACTTACGGTCAGGGAGTGCAAATGGATGATTCGCTTTGATACAATTAACTCGGGTCTGAATGAGCAGGACCTTAGCAATGCCCAGCTAGCTATTTTAAACACCTAGGTACCCTGTTTTCCTGGGTTTCTTAGCCTTCTGCAAATCACCCTGATGCTGGGTTAAACCTCTTAGAGGGTTCCCCTTTAGGTCTGTGTACTCGCCCATTGTACATCTTTGTGTATCCCGCCCATGATCGATCTTTGTGTATATCTGGTGTTTTTCGACAACTACCTCAATTTTCTATAAATGTCCATTATGGTGAACCATGTTTTTAACATCTATGTCATTGTTCGGGGGTCAAAAACAACCTATCTGTCTATTTATACACTTAGTCTAATTTTGCTCACTTTACTGACTATGTTAAACGTCCGTCGATTTTATATTTACTTTACTTTTGTATCCTCCCTGGCAAGGTTCAGTTACTGCTGTCTAATTTACTGACCTAATAATTGATTGTGTATCTGTTCTTTACCAATACAGGTTTTTGATACGATGTTGTCTTTAATTAGACCCAGACTTGCTATTCTGTATATGCCCCAATGTTTTGCTGTGACACTGTACATCTCAGGGGCTATTTTGGATTTAATTACTGATATGCACATGAACATTTAATTAGCAATTATGTGTACTTCTGCCCCCTGCTCCGCTATAATTTTGAAATTGTTTTGAGAAAGCAACTCCGGTTGTCTTTCTTCTAATACACCCCAGACTGCAGGCATCTAGCGTCTGCGCCGCGTCTAGCGTCACGCGGCGCGTCTGCCTATTTAGATGCACGATCGGTGCAGCTCTCTGTGACTTTCAAAGAACTACGAGGCGAGTCGGAGTTGCCGCGTCCTAAGGTAAGGGTTAAACAACCCCCGCCCCCACTCCCCTGCTACTGTCTGCTTATTTGTCGAGACTTTTTCCATCTGTCCGGCTGCTCGCTAGTTCGGGCTATTTTGTAATTTAATTAACCTCCCGTTTTTACGCTGGCCATTGCACTAATCGCTTCTAGCCTCCGCTGGCTTTGTGTAGCATCACACAGTGGGGTTTGTGATTGAGCCTACCTGTTTTTACCCATTCAATTTGCTGGCCAGATACCTTATGTTAACTCTATTCATTTCTGCTGAACCCCTTTTCGTTAGGGGCCGATCAACAGCATACCTTGTAAAGCAATGTCGTCTGATGACATGGCGTGGTTTCTTGGCTCTTTTAGCTGTACTTCCTCTAGGCTGGGGTTTTTTAAGACTCTTTTTTAAGACTCTTGTTTAAGACTTTAGTTCTATTACTCCTCTGTTTTTACCTCTAGAGACTGGATTTTCCTGTGATTAATTCCATTGTCGCCTTTGATTATGAACCATGGCGTCTGATTCGGGAGATATTGCATTCCCCGATTCTTTCAAGACTGACAATTAAGTAAGTTTTCTTCCTTGAATTAACTTTTGAATCCAATATGTGCTTTTGTGGATCTCCACTCAGACACCTTATAATTCCTTTAGGTGTCACTCACTCTACCCCCTCTCTGGAGCTTCTCAGCCCTTGCGTCATTTGACGCCAAGAAGATACTGATCACCTGTTCATCCCTGTCTTGGGTAAATATGGCTACCTGTCCTATTTGGAGTCCCCTTGAATTATTCCAGTTCGGGATTTCGAATTTTTGTCATTAATTTATATATATATGTTTTTTAGGTGCCACTCCCCTTGTCACATTGTCTTTGTCCTGAAGAAGACCCCGTTAGTAAGGAGCTGACTTACCTACCTATGTCCAGGGGTCGAAACGTCGACAATACTTCTTTGCCAGTACTGTCAACAGTGTAACATACACTGTGCTTTTGCTTGTACATGGTTTTTGTAAATAACTCTGCTATTCATTTCAATGAATTTGACCTGGATGTTTTGGCTTGAAATTGTTTTGCCTTGCAATTAAATTGTGACGTGTTTATAATTTATATGTCACTTACCCCCCATTCCTCACTCAAATCACCATCCACTTCTTTCCCTTCCTTGGCACCCCGCACTATTTCATCAACGTCTACTGTATCTATTAGTAAATGTGTACTTTCCTAAAGTGTGATTAAATAACACTTTGGCAAGTTTTCTTTGCATTTCTTTTGCTTTTTTCTGTGATTGATCTTGTATTAGTTCTTTTTTATAACGAACAGTTTTGTATACCCTGGGACCCTCTCCCTTATACTGCTTACCAGCATGAGAGCAGTGTCTGGATTCCATAAAGTAGTTGTCTGTGTGATGTTACTTAGTGCTTGAAGGTGTCTGGAGTCGGGGACTGAACGCATCGAGGATGTGCTGCAGGATGAGGTAAGTGAAAGTTTTATATTTTCTTTCTTGACATTTTTACTGTAACATGCTTTCATAATGTATGTGTTTGTTATTATGTGTGTACCGCTCCTCTGTTTCATATGTCACCGACCACCACTGAATGCATATTTTACAGGCAGTAGAGTTCGAAATCACAGGGCAAGAAATGCCTCTTTGTTTTTCTGATCTCGGCTGTCACTTGAAGATTTTTCAAGTTACTGTATAACTGAAGGTGCCAAAAAGAAATGCAGAGAACCCTTCTTCAATGGCAAAGCACAGAAAATAGCATCACGATACGTCCCATGGACTCTAAATATTAACCTTTTGCTTACCACATTGTTTATGTGGCACAGGAGAACCTGATTGGCCTGTCATTCCAGTATGCCAACAGTTCCTTTACCCCCTGGGCAAAAAGTGCAGCAGAAATAAATCCATTACCACAAGTTTAAATATGTAATGCACTTCAATTTGTGTTTATCCAGGGTGCTTTATGCTCGGGACACAAACACACAACAGAAAGGGTAAAACATGTAATACCTTGGTTAAAAAAAATGGGGCTCCTGAAAAAACTGAGTTTCACCTATTAAATTGCTGCAAAAAGTTGAGGGACAAACTGCTGTGTGTTTGTCCTTACAATGCACAGTGTACATTATTGATCCACCATCTGTTGAGCACTGGGTACATTCTTTTGTATTTTTTGGTTTTCACTGAATGGGGCTTGCACAATTATTTGTAATTTTTTGCATACAACTTGTGACTGTTTAAGAGAGTGAGCGAGAAAGAGGGAGAGATGTGAAAGCTAAACTCACAACAGGTAACCGGATGGTGTGCCCAAGCTACTCACCAGAAAATCAAAGGGAGGGAGGGACAGACGCACACATGTGTTAAGACAGGAACCCTCACTCCCCCTAAGGTGACCTGCTTCATCATTGGGTTCCGTCTTGCACAGTGGGACCGCAGGGTACCCAGTGTGGGCTACAACTCCCCCGTAGGAGCGGAGCATGAGGTGTTCTCCAGTATTGGGGTGTCTTTCATAGATTCACATGCTTGAATATTCCCCGTCGTCGAAATGGGAGTCCCACGGTACATAACATAGCAATGTAGTAATAACATAAGCCAATATAGGCATAAAAAAAAGTAAAACCATAGAGTTTTTATGGATAGACAACTTGTCACTTCTATAACATATTGCTGTCATTATGTTTTAGTCCAAATTCCAACCAATCAGTCGTCCGCACCCTCTTAGAATGTTCTCCGAGGCTCAGGCCCTCAGATTTTCTACCGCACGTTGTGTGAAGGGAGACTTCCTGAGCTAAGCTCAGTTTTTCTTCTCATTTCTTCTCAGAAAGTTAGCTTTATGATGTCTACTACCTTGAAATCCTTCTTCAGACCTTGTGGAAACTGTGGTAAACAGAGCCTTCACTCTGAAGATCCTCACAAGAAATGTATCTATTGCCTATATCCTGAACATCAGGTAAAGGATTGTAAGATATGTAGGACCTTCTCTCAGAAGACTCTAAAGGACAGAGAAGGGTGTCTCCTTCTGTGGCTACAGAAGTTGAAGACTTCAAAGAACCCTCTCTCAGATGTGGAGAGTGTGTCATCAATCCAAACATCTTCATCCATGAAAAGGACAAGTGACTATGAAAAGGTTTCTCCTAAACCTAAAGTGGTGAAGAAACATCGAGTGGATAAGCCCACTATCCATCCTTCAACTTCAAAAGTGGTGATTTCTTCCCCTCTGAGTCTTTCTACACCTTTTGCGCCTCCGAGATCTGATTCTCAGACGTCAAAGACTCCATCTGTGCAGTTTTTACCTCACAAACTGCCTATCTCGTCGACGAGCTCATCATCGCTTCCTCCGTCGACGAGAGCTGCCGTCGTCGCATCTACGTTGACGACTTCAACTTCTGTATCTATGAAGCCAGCTATGATCCTGTCGTCGGCATCTTCACGTCAACGTTGGCATCTGTTAAGGTGAGACCCATTTCGTCTACGATGCCTTTGACTTCGTCGACGACGGCAAGCAAACATAGGAAAAAGCACTCGTCGACGGTGGCTTCGTCGTCGGTGGTGGCTTTGTCGTCGACGGTGGCTTTGTCGTCGACAGTGGCTTTGTCGTCGACGGTGGCTTTGTCGTCGATGGTGGCTTCATCGTTGACGGTGGCTTCGTTGTCGACGTTGGCTTCGTCGACGGTGGCTTCGTTGTCGACGGTGTCTCAACAACGACGGTTATCGTTGACGATAACAGCTACAACTGCATCCATGGATCTCGTACCATTGAAGACTTCGAGCTCTTTGCTTCAATGACGACATTCCTCTTTGGATACCCTAATGCCAATTCAAGCTCCTTCTCAACCTCCAGCTGAATTATTTTCTTCTGGCGATGAGGAATCTGAGGATGACAGATTTCGGGCTGCTCGCAGTCCCTCTGAACTTCTTATAAAATGTCAGGACTCTGATGATGAGGGCCTACAAGAGGAAGGTTTTTCTACTTATGACACACAACCTGCGCAGGAACTTCCTATGGCACAGATGCCTTTAAGTCTTATTTCCAACCTCCAGTACATATTGGATGACTACTACCGCCGTTTTCCACGTTCCGTGCAGACTTCCCCATCGCCGCAAGTACCTCCACAACCTCTTCCAACTAGAGAATTAGTTGCCACACCTACGTCAGCGACCAGAATTCAACATCATCATGTTCCTCAAATCATAGAGGATGACAATGACGACGAGAATGATGATGACGGTGACAAGGAAGAAGGTGAGCTGGATGATGGATCCCTTCTTTCAGAATGGGACAACTATCAAATTCAAACACCATCTCCCGCTGCCCCAGCTCCTCTGGATTCTCCACCAGTCGACATTGGTGGTTTTCATTTACTCACAGAAAGAGCAGCAAAAAGATTCCACCTTCCTATGACCACCAGAGAGGAAGATTGTTTCCTGTATGATTTTAAAGATCAGCCTCAGAAACAAGTCCGTTCAATTCCCATTATAATTTTTTTTTGGCAAGAAGGCCTCAAGCTCATGCAAAATCCTAATTCTATTCCAGCTGTTCTACTGAGGCTGGATAAGAAATACAAAGTCCCTGCAAATTCACCTGCTTGTCTCATTTCGCAACCAAAGCCTGATTCCATTATTACTCAGGCAGCACGGCGTTGATCCAGAAACCCATCGTCTCCATTATCGGCACCGCCAGACCGAGAGGGTAGACGCCTGGATGGTATTGGCAAGAAGTTTTCGACTATGGTTGCAACTACTTTTCGTGCGGCCAATTCTTTAGCTATCTTGGTCCGTTACGACCGCCAAATGTGGTCTGACATATCATCTCTTATAGACCTTATTCCAGAAGCATCCAGAGCAGAGGCATTAAAAATTCTTCAAGAAGGAGAAAGAATTTCCTCAGAAATTATTGATTCTGCTGTTGATATGTCTTCCAATGGTTTCCATCTTTTGGCTGGTGCAGCAGTCCTCAGGCGTCAGGGCTGGTTAAAGGCCACGTCCTTCCGTCAGGTGGTACAGACAAAAATACTGGACATGCCTTACGAAGGTGAATCATTGTTTGGCCAGCATATTGACGATGCCCTTCAAACAATTAAAAAGGACACCGACACTGCCCGTGCTCTCGGAACTCTACAGTTTAAAAAGCAGCCTTTTCGAGGCACAAGAGGTCGTGGTTCCTCTTCTTCCTTTCGAGGAAACTCCAATCAGTACAGACAGGGACAACACCGCTACTCCTCCCAGAATCAGCAGTCCTATAGACAACAGCATTCTTCGACCTACAGACAATACAGAGGCAAATCCTCTTACAGAGGAAAGGATTCCTCCAAAAAACAATGACTTTCACCATTCACCATCACAGAGTTCTCCTGCTTTTTCAAGAGTTGGAGGTCGAATCTCCCACTTCTGCTCCAAATGGTCACTAATTACTACCGATCAATGGGTTCTGGATATTGTGCGCTGGGGGCACGCATTGGAATTTGTAAAGATTCCCCCCAATTCTCCACCAAAAGGACCTCCTCCTGCTCGCCTAAAGGAACTTTTAAATCAACTTAAAATTTTATTAAGAAAGGGCGCGATCGAAGTGGTGCCAAAACTACAGAAGGGCAGGGGATTTTATTCAAGGTTCTTCCTCATACAGAAAAAGTCGGGAGAATTGCGCCCCATCTTAGATCTACATGCCCTGAACAAATTCATCAAAAAACAAACTTTTCGCATGTTGTCCCTTCAAGAAGTACTTCCTTTTCTATCCCAAGGAGAGTATATGACAACTTTGGATCTTCAAGATGCTTATTTACATCTTCCCATACTGCAGAGACACTGAAAATTTCTCAGATTCTGAGTAGCCGGAAAAGACTTTCAATTCAAAGTTCTTCCATTCGGCCCACGTTCTGCTCCCCGAGTGTTTACAAAGGTCCTTGCACCAGTGGCAGCTTACCTTCGCCTACAAGGAGTGCAAATCTTTACATACTTAGACGACTGCCTGCTGAAGGCAAAGTCATTCGAACAGGCATCCAAACAGACTCTTTTCTGCAGGTCCCTCTTCCAATCACTGGGCCTCACATTCAACATGGACAAATCTCAATTTCTCCCAGCTCAAAACAGACTGTTTTTGGGAGCCATTCTAGACACCAACCAAGCAAAAGCTTTTGTGTCGCACGAAAGACGTCTATGCCATCGCAATCTAGCGACTTCCATCGTCTAATAGAGTCAGTTTCTGTCCGACAGTTGAAATGTTTCCTAGGAATGTTGTCCTCTTGCATTCCTCTAGTCCCTCACTGCCGCCTGAAAATGAGACCTGTCCAGGAGGAATTGGACAGACAATGGGCTCAAGTCTCGGGATCTTTCCGCGATATAGTCAAAGTCACACCTCGACTAAAGAAAGCTCTTTTGTGGTGGACTCTCAAAGAAAATGTCTCCTCAGGCCGTCCATTTCTGGTGGACACCCCAAATTTCACTCTCACGACAGATGCGTCTCTCGAGGGTTGGGGTGCCCACTTGCAAGGACTAACTGTAAAAGGCAAGTGGAACGTTCAGCAAAAGACATGGCACATCAACCTGCTGGAGTTACTGGCCATTTTTCTGGCTCTGAAAGCTTTCCGCAGCATCATACAAGGAGCCTCGGTGTTGATCCGAACAGACAACTCAATGTTCATGCACCACATCAACAAACAGGGAGGCACAAGGTCCCTCTTGCTGTCCCTTCAGGCTCTGAAAATTTGGGATTGGGCGATTCAACATCACATCGTCCTCACAGCAGTTCATGTTCCGGGAGCGTCGAACAATCTTGCGGATTCCCTAAGCAGATCATCCACGACCAATCACGAGTGGAAATTACATCAACCCACTCTGGATCACATTTTTTGATTATGGGGTCCCCCGAATCTGGATCTGTTCGCAACACATCTGAACCGCAAATGCCTGTTTTACGCAAGTTGGCTTCCCCAACCAAAGTCATGCAGGAATGCCTTTTTGATGAACTGGTCGAAAATATATGCCTACGCTTTTCCACCAATACCTCTGGTCCCCAAAGTTCTGCGGAAAATGAGGAAAGAACCCTGTCACATTATTCTAATAGCCCCCCCGGTGGCCTCGACAAATCTGGTTCACGGAACTCCTGCTCCTGTCTCAGTGTGACCCGATCATTCTTCGTCCTCTTCCAAATCTTCTGACCATGGAACACGACCAAATTTGTCATCCCGATCCAGCATCTCTACGTTTAGCGGCTTGGAACCTGAGCACTATGAATTTGTAAATTTGGACATTCCTTTAGACTGTAGAGAGGTCTTAGCTAAGGCTCGAGCACCTTCAACGGTGAAAACCTATAAACTCAAATGGAAAAGATTCTGTCTATGGTGCAATGAAGCTCAAGTACATCCTATCCATTCCAAGCCAGAACAGCCCTTGCCTTTCTTTTTACACCTGGCAAAATCAGGCCTCTCGTACTCTACCCTTAAAGTTTTTCTAGCAGCAATCTCACGTTTCCACCAAGATGGCTCCAACTCGCTTTACTCGTCAAGAGTATTTCAACAATTTTTCAGGTGTCTTTTTCAAATGTTTCCTCCAATTCGTCGACCACCTCCACCTTGGCATTTGAACATTGTATTGGCACAGCTCATGAAACCCCGTTTGAGCCAATCCATAAGGTCGATCTCAAATACGTTACTTGGAAGACTTCTCTACTCCTGGCTCTTACTTCCTCTCGCCGGGTCAGTGACTTACAGGCGTTTACTACTAAACCGCCTTTTCTGCAATTTACCAAAGACTCTGTCTTGCTTCGCACCAATCCGGCCTTTATCCCCAAGGTGCCATCGGATTTCCACCTCAATGAGCCAGTTATTTTAAAAACATTTTTCCCTAATCCTCAAACTCCTGCAGAGAAGACGCTTCATTCTTTAGACGTCAAGAGATGTCTCAAATTTTACCTTCAAAAAACGGTTACTATTCGTAAAAATGACCAACTTTTTGTGGCCTACAGACGGATGCGTAAGGGTCATCCGGTCACCAAGCATACAATAGCACGCTGAATATCTACTGCTATTGCCTTTTGCCATCAACAAGCAGGAAAACCACTTACGGCAACTGTTCGAGCGCATTCCACCAGGAAGGTTTCTTCTTCCATTGCGCTATTTGCTGGGGTGCCACTTCAACACATCTGAAGAGCTGCAACATGGTCCAGCAGACGCACCTTTACAAGACACTACTGTCTGGATGCTGCGGACAACACTGACACAGCTGTGGGACAGGCAGTCCTTCGTAATCTTTTTAAATAAGGTGAGCCTCTGATGCTTCCCTCCTCCTGTATACAAGGTACTTTTTGTTTTTTATCTATGTATATTTATATATATTTATATATGTTTCTATTTATATACCTATAGTCTTTTTGAACTGGGTATTATGGTTGCTTTGATTCTTATGTGCCTTGTATTGTTCTGATTTCACTGCTCACTATTCTTATTCAAGCATGTGAATCTATGAAAGACACCCCAATATTGGAGAAGAACAAGTTACTTACCTGTAAACTGTGGTTCTCCAGTATTTTTGTCTTTCATAGATTCACATGCGACCCACCCTCCTCCCCTCAGAGGTTTTTTTTTCTACTTGACTCTATATCACTCTTGTGCTACGAAAATCTGAGGGCCTGAGCCTCTGAGGAGAACATTCTAAGAGGGTGCGGACGCCTGATTGGCTGGAATTTGGACTAAAACATAATGACAGTAATATGTTATAGAAGTGACAAGTTGTCTATCCATAAAAACTCTATGGTTTTACTTTCTTTTATGCCTATATTGGCTTATGTTATTACTACATTGCTATGTTATGTACCGTGGGACTCCCACTTCGATGACGGGGAATATTCAAGCATGTGAATCTATGAAAGACACCAATACTGGAGAACCACAGTTTACAGGTAAGTAACTTTTGTTCTTTTATATCATCCAATGTAGGGCAGAGTGCAAAAATGATAATTAAATGTGAGTTAAAACTATCTCCTGGTAGACAAGATTATTCTTTTATTAGTGGCCCCAGTGGATATATTACAATTAACTCAGTGAGACAAGGGATATGGATGTTCCCTATTAGGATCAGGTCAACATGTTTCTTCCTTAAGAGACCGAAAAGGTTTTTGGCATTCCTCAAGACCATTCAGTATGTCACTCTACTTGGTTAATGTGAAAATAATAATATTAAAAAGTTACCATACTTTTACTGTTATGGAAATAGTCACTGGTACCAGCTTGTAGTCAGATCCACATTCTGTAAGGATATAAGAGCAGGGGGCACCCTTCCTGATGAGGGGTACAAGTCATCACCCACTCGATACAGAGTTCGAGAAAGGTGTAAGTGCTCCTAGGTTTTTCGAGGCCCACTTGTGCGAGGGAAGAACAAGTCTTGTCTCTTAATGCCCTCACACACCCCGAAGGATGTCATGCTTCATCATTGGGCGTTTTGCTCCTCGTCGGGCCGGCGCTGCAATGCCCTACTCGTCACCCGAAGGGTCAATTTTGCAGAGATCTTTTAAGACAAAACGCCGTTTAGTGCATGTGGATGTGTGGTGTGGGTCCTCTTAGAGGGTGAAGTGCTGCGTGCAACGTGAGTCTAAAACTGTCTAAGGGTTATCAGATGTATAATTTTTAATGAGAGCGTATCCTTGGCAGACTAAAAAAAACCCGTAGGTTAGGGGTTACCTCTATGGGCTTAATGACCCCAGGGAACTAAAATGTGAGAGAGGTCCACATGTTTTGCGCCTGTGCGGCCTCAACAGATCTGTGGCGCTTCTTCAGGACCAAAAAAAACAAATAAAGTGTAGTGCACGTGAAGAGTGTAAGGGTTAATACCCTCAATAGGTATCCGGGCGGGCACGGGAACAATGTACCCTGCAGTCTAACTGCAGGGTACATTGCCGCTCCTGGACATCACCTATAAAAATGAGGAGAGTTGCTCCATTTTGGAAAAATGGGAAAAAGGGCTACAGATGAAAGCGTCTGTTTTTTTCCCTGCAAATGGTATCAAAAAAGGGGTTGTGGTGCTGAAATCACCATCTTCCTAGCTTTCAGGCAGACTTTTGTCAGAAAACCAACATTTGTTACACAGTTTTGGCACTTTTCTGGGACATAGCCTGTTTTTTGCTATTTTTTGTGCTTTCAACCTCCTTCCAGTTAATGGTAGAAATGGGTATGAAAGAAATAATGGGTCCTGGGGAGCTCTACATTTCAGAAAAGTAGACAAAATTCTGAATTCAGCAAGGGGTCATTTGTGTAGATCCTTCAAGGTTTCTTTATAGAAGCTAACAGTTAAATATAGGAAGAAATTGAAAATTAGTTGATAAAAACAGCCACTTGTGTCAACGTTTTCACCTGTAACTTCTTCTAATTATGACAGCTGTTTAAAAGCAAAATACCATTACATCCGCTAAGCCTTTCTGGTTGTGGGGATATATAGGACTTGTAGGTTCACCAAGAATCCGACGAACCCAGAGCCAATAACCGAGCAGCGTCTTGCAATGTTTTTTTATTATGTAGCAGGCATATAGCAATTATTCTGGGAAAATGTATACATGGAAAAATCGGTATGAAAGACACCTATGTATTTCTGAAATGAGAACAAAATATAGAGTTTAGAAACAGTAGATATTTGCACATTTCCGAAATTGGGAGTGCCCATACTAGCATGAGAATTATAAGTCATTTTTCAAAATTACTTCTGTTTTACACATAGTCTTTCATTTGGAAGGCAGAAATGCATCGAAAGTCAATAGGTAATAACAGTTGCTCTACAATTCTGTATTACGCTAAGTCTCCTGAAAAAATGGTACCTCACTTGTGTGGGTAGACCTAGTGCCCGCGACAGGAAATGGCTCAAAACGCAACGTGGACACACCACATTTTCACAATGAAAAATTATCCTTTTTTTTTGCAAAGTGCCTAGCTGTCGTTTTTTAACCCTAGCTCTGCCTGCACCTAGGGAAACCTAGCAAACCTATACATTTTTGAAAATTAGACACCCAGGGAAATCCAGGATGGGGTGACTTGACTGGCTCTAACCACGTTCTGTTACCCAGAATCCCTTGCAAACCTTAACAATTGTCAAAGAAACACATTTTCCTCACATTTCTGTGGTGGAAACAGTGCTTGATTTGTGCCGGTGCTTTAATTATCAGGGCCGGGTCTACACGCATTTAGTGCACATCAGTAATTGATTTATAATTAGTGGCACAGAGTATGTGCGGCTCTTCCGTGAGTGCTGCTGTGTTACTAGTTAAGAGTGTTACGTACTGGTAGTGTGTTCAGTTGTTTTTGATGACTGATGAAAGTCTTGAAAGGACTTGTTTCAATTTTGTGTGACTCCGATTCTGTCTTCTTCATGTTCAAGTTGTGGCGCGGCCGCGTGGATCAGTTTTGCCGGCCCAGTGGGCGGGACGCTGAGTTGGGCAGGGCTTCTGCAGGGGTTGGGGCTGTGCGCAGCAGCAGGCAGCATGCGCAGATTTTTTTAGATTGCATTGCAAAGTGCACGCATTTGCTGCTTTTTGCCACACCCTAGCATACCTGCACAGAGCCGCTCGGTGCACCTCACCACCATACCGGCACCTAATATCGTTCAAAGTAGCACGACCTGGACGACGTGGTTGGCCGCATTTGAGGTGGACTCGGTGGAGTAGACTGGTCTGGACTGGACAGTACAGAGAGTTAAGCACCCATCAGGTAAGGCATGGCCTGGTAGGCCTAATCATCATAAGTTAAAAAAATAAAGCTGCGTCGCGCCGAGTGAGTCAGTCATGTCCGACTCCCACCGTCCCAGACTCCCACAGTCCCGCTCAACTGTCTGATGATGATGGCGTTGCTGGCGGCTGCGGGCCCGCGTACCTTAATTTGTTGGCCGGGCTGCCTGGATTCAGTTTTGGACGATTCAACAAATCTGCGGGGGTTGAGGCTGTGCGCAGCAAGCAGCGTGCACAGATTTATTTTTTTTGCATTGCAATGCACGCGCATTCGCTCCTTTGCCACACCCCAGTATACCCGCTCTGCCCCAGGCTCTCCACCATCACGGCACCGTCCGACTCCGAGACAAGTCATCGTGGCCATTCACGTTCAGGGGTGAACCGTTCAGCAGCGTCAGTTCACTAAGAAGAGTCCAAAGTGAAAAAGTAAGTCTAAGTTAAAGTCAGCCAGCCCAGCAGCAAGCGTGAACGGCCAGGCCGGACAACGTTATGCGGTGCGACCATGCATTTGGTGACTTGTTGGCGTAGCCGCTGCCAGCAGTGAGAACTACTGACTCTGCTTTGGCCAGTGAGTGCCGCCAGTAACCGCTCCAGCCACCAGGTGAGGCAGGGCCTGGCAGCAGGCCTAATCAGTTAAAATAAAGCTGCTCAGCAGCCTAAGTAAGGCTGCAGGCTGTGCACTACACTGCAGTGAGTCAGTGTGTGTGTGCCTCGGCCCGAACCGAGTTCAACCGACCGGTAACTTAAGTTTTAATTTACACACACTGTGACTGCACTGTTCCAACAGTAAGGTAGCGCCAATATTCTCAGAGTCATATACCAAGTATGAATCTGTGTACAATTTAGCACCTGCAGGCTCTGACCCTTTGTAGTGATTGCCGGATTACTTGTTCTGTCCATGAATAAGACACCAGTGCTAAGTATATCACATGAACTCCCAGCCTGTCTCCGCTGTCTGTTAGCCCATGGTATATACCATATGAACTCCTAGCCCGTGTGACCCAGCCCTTCCATACACCCACAGACACTCTTATTGCATTGCAGGCGCTTGAGAGACACTCTCTGCTCCTCTCCACAGCTCTTGCTTTCCAACTATGACACAGGACCCCTTTACTTCCCCACCCTCCTCCGTCCCACGGCACTGTCTGGAGCGACGGACTAAAGTCCCAAGTCTCTTCTGTAATGCACCTTATAACCCGCTTTAACCTCTAGCTTCATCTCTCTGATTAATCCCCTTTCTTTCTGCCCACCAAGCTCTGCCCCACAGCCTTTCTTTTTTGTTCCTTCCAAGAGTCCACCCTCGCCCCTGGTCCCTCATACCCTCCATCGCACTCCCTCTCCAGTACCTGCAGTGGCTGCGCAGAGGTGCCCAGGGCAGACTGTAATTGCCAGTGAATTCGCAGGCAGGGTTATGTAATACATCCCACAGTTGTTTCTCTTGACTTGTGCTGCTTTCACATCGGTTTGTTTAGTACTTTGCATGTCTGATATGTCTCCCTGCAGAATGAAAGTTGTTCTTTGCGGTCTGTTCATATTGTGTTGACTTATGTGAACGTGCTGCTATGAGAACAATGTACATTTGTCTCTGTTATTTGGACTTTGGACTGGATGTACATTCTTGTGTGTTTTGTGCTTCCTGTGGTGCGTTAAGTCCGAATGTACAAGCTGCTATACATTATTTGGAGTCAAAACACACGCTTTAGTCCAAATGACCATTATGTGTTTGAAGATGAGCTTTTTTTTGTGCTCAATTCCAGTTGTTTCTGATAGTTAATGAGCTGGACTTTGTACTGACCTGGTTATCTAAGGTAGATATTAATATGGACAGGCAGTACTGAAATAAACATCCGTAATGGCTTTAAGGAGTACTGCGCCTACGGTGCACGGTACTCCACAAAACCACACTAATTTCACTCATTAATGTCCGCTTCTAGCATTTCATGATCTCTCCCTGCACTCAACAAAGGCGATCACTAAACCGTGTATAAATGTCAACAGAATTATGAGATGCCTTTACAAAACCACATTACAAATGATGTGTCATGTGTTTGTGTTTACATAACTGTCTGTAAATCACTATGTGTTTGATCATGCTGGTGTTTTACTCAGATAAATATTCTGGTCGCTAGTGTAGATTTACGGGTAATCTTCAGAACGAGGAAGTCTACCGTGCTCAGATTATGAGATCATTTTCAATTTGATTGGCAGAGAAAATGCAGCATCTAGATAGTATCTTCCCATTAACATAAATTGGGTATAGGTAGTAGTAAGCGAAAGCATCGCCAAAATTGGCAGCGTCAGTTTCATGAGGAACGTGTGCTTTCTTTCACTGATTGATTACTGCCCCCAATGGGCTGTCTTTTGAAATTTCCACATGCACTCTAGATCATTAACATATGTCTGCGGAATAGGCCTTGCATCACAGGTGGTTGAGGTCACCAAATACTGACAGAATTTAAAAATCATTGTAATTGCCTCTGGTAGTCATTTACGTATTATTGTTTTTATGTAGCACTCACATTGTCTCTTGACACTAGTATTCAAGGCACTTGCGAGTCCGTATTTGGATTCGCATTTGGTACTTATGTAGTTATTGTTGTTATATACCACTGGCACAAATTGAGCACAGCAGGCACTGATCCCATAGTATGGACTCCACATGATACCCCTGGTCTCCAACCAATAAAGCAAGAACGTTTGCTTGAAAATGCACCATTTGCCCACTCTTTTTTCAAAATTTTATTGGGGGTGCACCAACTCGAACACCCCGAAGATTGTTCAGGCTTGCTCGCTACGCTCGATCGCCACAGTGCAGTACGATGATTGATTTACACCTCCCCACTTTCAAATGTCACCAGGAGAGTAAAGGTGAAGTGAGTAGCCTGGGCCTCCCAGGCCATAATCCAGAGAAGAAAATTACCTCCCTAGTAGTCAGCAGTGCCAATTGAGGAAGTGGTTGAAGCAACTAGAGTAATTGGGTGGAGCCACTGGTGGAAGTGGGTGGAGCCGAGGGAAGTGGGTGTGGCCTCCTAACAAAATTTGAGCACCTGCACTTCATATTTTACAAATTAAGCACTGGGTGGAAAGTTCTGAAATCTGCATGGATCCACAAAATTCCACCCACCCCGCGTCCCCCAAAGTCTTCCGAGAACAATGGAACCTCACTTGTGTGGGTAGGCCTAGTGCCCGACAGGAAACGACCCAAAACGCAACGTGGACACACCACATTTTCACAGTGAAAAATGACCCTTTTTTTGCAAAGTGCCTAGCTGTAGTTTTTTAACCCTAGTTCTGCCGGCACCTAGGGAAACCTAGCAAACCTACACATTTAAAAAAAACTAGACTCCCCAGGGGAATCCAGCATGGGGTGACTTGACTCGCTCTCACCAGGTTCTGTTACCCAGAATCCCTTGCAAACCTTTACAATTGTAAAAACAAAAACACATTTTCCTCACATTTCTGTGGTGGAAAGTTCTAGAATCTGCGTGGATCCACAAAATCCCACCCACCCCGCGTCGCGCAAAGTCTTCCAAGAAAAATGGTACCTCACTTGTGTGGGTAGGCCTAGTGCCCGCGACAGGAAACGGCCCAAAACGCAACGTGGACACACCACATTTTCACAGTGAAAAATGACCCTTTTATGCAAAGTGCCTAGCTGTAGTTTTTAAACCCTAGCTCTGCCGGCACGTAGGGAAACCTAGCAAACCTATACATTTTTGAAAACTAGGCACCCAGGGAAATCCAGGATGGGGTGACTTGACTGGCTCTCACCAGGTTCTGTTACCCAGAATCCCTTGCAAACCTCAGAATGTGTCAAAAAAACACATTTTCCTCACATTTCTGTGGTGGAAAGTTCTGGAATCTGCGTGGATCCACAAAATTCCACCCACCCCACATTTCCAAAAGTCTTCCGAGAAAAATGGTGCCTCACTTGTGTGGATAGGCCTAGTGCCCGCGACAGGAAACGGCCCAAAACACAACGTAGACACACCACATTTTCACGGTGAAACTGACCCTTTTTTTGAAAAGTGCCTAGCTGTAGATGTTGAACCCTAGCTCTGCTGGCACCTAGGGAAACCTAGCAAACCTATACATTTTTGAAAACTAGACAACCAGGGGAATCCAGGATGGGGTGACTTGTCTGGCTCTCATCAGGTTCTGTTACCCAGAATCCCTTGCAAACCTCAAAATTTGTAAAAATAAACAAACACATTTTCCTCACATTTCTGTGGTTGAAAGTTCTGGAATCTGAGTGGATCCACAAAATTCCACTCAGCCCACATTCCCCAAAGTCTTCCGAGAAAATTGGTACCTCACTATGTTTTGGGCTCTTCCCAGTCACAGGCCGTTGCCCTACCCACACAAGTGAGGTATCATTTTACTCGGGAGACTGGGGGGAACACTGGGGAGTAGGACATTTTGATGGCATGGTGATTCCACCCCAAAATATGTGGAAAATGTGTTTTTTTAGCAACATTTTAGGTTTGCATGGCATTCTGGGTAGGAAAACGTTGGGGGATCCACGCAAGCCATACCTCATTGGACTCCCTCGGGTGTCTAGTTTTGTGAAATGTGTGTTTTTGGTAGTTTTCCAAGATGGCCGCTGAGCCCGGGGCCAAAAACCCAGGTTACCCCCCCCTTGCAAAACCAGGCTGTTTTGTGATAGGTAATTTTGATGTCTCCTCAATTCATTTTGGGCACTTTCCGGTTGCGGGTACTTGACTCACCCAGGCGTGCGAGTTATCATTTTTATCAGGAGACTTGAGGAAATTCTGGGTGGTAGGAAATTTGTGGATTCACATGGATTCCAGAATTTTCCCACACAGAAATTTGAGAAAAAAGTAATTTTTTTAGCTACATTTGAGGTTTGCAGGACATTCTGGGTAGGAAAATGTTGGGGGATCCACGCAAGCCATACCTCGCTGGACTCACCCGGGTGTCTAGTTTTCAGAAATGTGTGGGTCTGGTAGTTTTCCAAGATGGCCGCTGAGCCTGGGGCCAAAAACCCAGGTGACAGCCCTTGCAAAACCAGGTAGTTTTGTGATAGGTCATTTTGATGTCTCCTCAGTACGTTTTGGGCCCTTGCCTGTTGCGGGTACTGGACCCACCCACACGAATGAGGTACCATTTTCATCGGATGACCTGGGGGAATGCTGGGTGGTAGGAGATTTGTGGATCCACGTAGATTCCAAAACTTATCCGCACAGAAATTAGATTCCAAAACTTATCCGCACAGAAATTTGAGAAAAAAGTGATTTTTTTCATCAAAATTTAAGGTTTGCAGGGGATTCTGGGTAGAGAAACGTTGGGGGATCCACGCAAGCCATACCTTCCTCGACTCCCCAGGGTCTCTAGTTTTCAGAAATGTGTGGGTTTGGTAGCTTTCCCTAGATGGCCACCAAGCCTGGGACCAAAAACTCATGTGACTCCCCGGGGGGGCAGGGGGGAGGGTTGCCCCGATATGCCCCCAAGGGGGGCAGAAAGAGTGTGGCTATTTTTTGGGCGGTTGGGGCATTGGTATACCCATTCTGGGCAGCCCCTACCCCCATACATAAAAAAAGTCAGCATAATTGCTGGCACCTATTGGGCTTTCTGCCCCCCCCGGGGGCAGATCTGGGGCCACTGCCCCCATCCGCCCCCAGGGGGCAGAAAGACTGTGGCATTTTTGGGGGGAGATGTGGGCATTGGCATGCCCATTCTGGGCTGACCTCACCCATGAATTTAAAAAAAATCCTTAGGCCTCATGGGCTCACTGCCTATTGGGGCTATTGGCAGAAAGACTGTGGTAATTGTTTTTGGGGTGGGGGCATTATCATGCCCATTCTGGGCAGCCCCAACCCCATTATTATTAATCCCTGGTTTGTAGTGGGCTTTTTGTCCCCCGGGGCAGATTGGGGGCTACTGCCCCTGGGGCAGAAAGACTAACATTTCTCTTGAGGGGGGTGGGGGCTTTGTCATGCCTTTTTTGGGCAGCCCCAACCACAATAAAAAAAAATCCCTGGTTTCTAGTGGGCTTTCTGCCCCCCAGGGGGGCAGATTGGGGGCTTCTGCCCCCGTCTGCCCCCTGGGGGGGAAGAAAGACTGACATTTCTCTGGTCGGGGGCATTGGCATGCCCTTTTTGGGCAGCTCCCACCCCAATGTGAATAAAAAAAATCCCTGGTTTTAGTGGGCTTTCTGCCCCACTGACATTTTTCTGTGGGGGGGGGCATTGCCATGCCCTTTTTGGGCAACCCCCACCCCAACATCAATAAAAAAAAATCCCTGGTGTCTAGTGGGCTTTCTGCCCCCTGGGGGCAGATTGGGGGCTACTGCCCCCGTCTGACTCCTGTGGGGGGCAGAAAGACTGATATTTCTGTGAGGTGGTGTGGGGAAATTGCCAAGCCCTTTTTGGGCAGCCCCCACCCCAACATTAATAACAAAAAATCCCTGGTTTCTAGTGGGCTTTCAGCCCCCCCCCCGGGGGACAGAAAGACTGTTGTGCCTAAAAGAAAATGGGGGGAGCAAAGGCCCTTGCCCAAGGGGCCGCTCCCCCCTCCCTGGTTTTAGTGGGTGAATCCCTGCTTGGGGATCGCCCTCCTGGGGCCAAGGTGTCTGTAAACCCAGTTCTAGTTGTTTAGTGTGTCGTATAAATGGACACACTGAACATGACCCACATGGGAAATGTCCTACTACAGGGGGTCCTCTCCACAGTGATTGTTGTCTCTCTTGTTTTTGTCTGCATTTAGGTTGTGTGTGTACTAATAAGTCCTTAAGGTTGCTACTCTGTTTTAGAGCGAATAAGGGTCTGTCAAGGGACAGTTCTCCTGTATTCAGAATATGCCAGTTCTTGTGTATTGCTTTCTTAAAAGTATCCGTCAGATGGCCAATTGTTGTCACACACACCATTCTGTTTGTCTTTTCTCTGTGGTGTGTCTCCAGAAGAGCCTCCCTATTATTATTGCATGCTCTCTTGGCTCCTCCATGTACAAGATGATCAGGGTATTGTTGTGCCAGTAATTCGCTACTTAGATTTCTAGCATGTTGCTTTTATTTCTCTACCTCCATACAATTTCTCCTCAGGCTTAAGAATTGACCCACAGGGAGATTGTTCAGCAATGTGCGGGGATGAAAGCTAATGTAGCTCAGTAGAGATTTGCGTGCCATGAGCTTCTGGAAGAGTTCAATGTTAATTCTGCCAACTTTGGGATAAAGCCGCAGATCCAAAAAGGAGACCTCTGCAGCACTCGATTCACCAGTAAAAAGTTGCGGTCTCGAGAATTCAACCAACATGAGAAGGCATCTAGGGGCATCTGGTCTCCTATCCAGATGACCAAAATGTCACCTATATACTGCCTCCACAACTTTGGGTTTTGTTGAAATGGGTTGGTGACAGAGTAGATATTCCTAGTTTCAAACCCATGTATGTATAGATTGGCCATGCTAGGGGCACACGTGCTGTCCATAGAGGTTCAGGTGGTTTGCCAGTTTAACTGACCTTCAAACATGAAGACATTTTCATTTAATACCAGCTTGGCACAATGCATGATGAAGGAGTTGGGTGTCTGTTCCTGGCGAGGGTACAGTTCAAAAAGGTGGTATATGGTGTCCAAAGTGTCGTCCTGAGGAATATTTGTATACAATGATTCAACATCATATGTAACCATCAGGTTGGTATGTGGGTCAAAGGATACTGTTTCCAAGAGCGATAATACATGCTTGGTGTCCTGAAGGAAGGATGGCATGTCAGCTACTATGGGGAGTAAGAAGTGGTCTAGAAATTGTGATTGAGGTTCTAGGAGAGAAACAATAGGTCTACCCAGTGGTGGTCTTTGTTCCTTGTGGATCTTGGGTAAGATGTAAAACGCCGGTATTCTTGGGTGTTTCAGAAAATCAGCTACCCCTTTCATGAACCAATCTGAGTCTCTCCCATCATTGATTAAGGCTTTTATCTCTCATTGCAATCTAGTGGTGGAATCCTGTTGGATGGGTTTGTAGAATTTGATGTCCTTCAGCTGTCTAAGGCATTCATTATGGTAGACCTCCGTATCCAATATCACCGTTGCGCGGCCCTTATCAGCTGGTTTGTTGGTAATAGTGACATCAATGCCTAACTCATCCACACATCTCCTCTCCTTTCTGGAAATGTTGCAAAATTGTATTTTTGCTCGATCTTTGTTAGACTCGTATTCCTTCATCACAGCCTTCTCAAAAGTGGAGACTTCTGAAGGTACCTGTTGAAGCGTAGGTAAAAAAATCGATTTATTTCTCAAACCTGTATTGGAATTGGAGATGGGTGTTCCACTCTCAGTACTGGTGAAGAAAAAAGAAGGTGTACTTTGCAAAAAAACTCAGCTAGTTCTTTGTGTACCATGAAATCGTCGCCCAATTTAGTGGGCACAAAGCCCAGACCTTTCGCTAAGACTCGATTTTCCAACACTGGGAGTGGTTTGCTACTCAATTAGGTTGTCGGCTCGCTTGTCGACGCCATGGGTTCTCTCGTCATGCTCCTGGTCTCTCTCTGTTCCAAGGCAGGGTCCCAATTCACATGTTGTTGGTTACATGTTGACCACCCTCTGTTGCCTCTTCTTCGACCTCTTCTACCTCTGTCCTTCCAAAACAAAGGTTGGAAGGAAGACCCTCCGAAATGGGGGCATGTGTTGAAGGGTTGTGGTGGAAATGCCCAATTGTTGTGGTGGCCACCAAGTTGCCTGCGGAGGAAAGGGCTGTGGTGTACCTGTTGGGTTTCAATGAGAGATCTGAATCTGAGTAGTTGGAATCCCTCCACTCATCTGAGTTATACTTCCACTCGTCAGTATCTCGGTGCCAACCCCTCGTTCCTCTCTTGTTTGTTCTTGTATTCAATGTAACTTCATAACCATCAGCTGTGTATGGCTACACCTTGTCCAGGGAGAATCTCTCAAGGTCTTTCTTCAATTTGGTAATCTTGTACTTTACCAATTCCTCTTTTGTCTCATTTAAGTGTTTTGTGATTTACTCCAACTTTTTCTTTTATTTTGGTATTTGTATGCTGGTTTTTAGTTGGTTCTTCAAAGTCTGAATTTCTATAATCAGGAGATCAGCTGTTTCCTTTGCTGTATTTATCAGTAGAACCAGCCAGTCTCTAGTACATTGCCAAGCTATTCTCGACCAGTTGGTTGTAAACACCTTGTTATCCAAAAAGAGTTGTGGTACATTAGACACTATGAACCCTTGAGGCACAATATTACCTCTAAGGTATCCCGTTAGTAGTGCGTGTAGGATCGTTCTGACATGTTGTTAGGTCTCGCTGAGACAGCGAAAGCTGTCTCTTTGAGACATTTTGTAAGTGGGCTTTCAAAAGTGCTACCCACATGGTTTTGCTGGCCTAGGGCTTGAGTGCACGATGGCGTGCACGTGCACAGCTGCTCCTCTGCTCCTTGCATTCCCCCCTCCCTTCTCACCCAGCCCTTTGATGCTCTGCTCGATTACTTTCACTTTAGCTGCTTTGACCCTTGCATTCCCCCCTCCCTTCTCACCCAGCCCTTTGATGTTCTGCTCAATTACTTTCGCTGCTTTGATGTTTGATCGCAAACGCGATCACTTCCGCTTGGCATAGCCTGTACTTGTTCTCTTTGTCCTCACATATGCTCTTCCCTCTATGTTTTTCTCTCTGGTCTCACATGTGCTATTCCCTCTGTATTTTCACTCTGCCCTCACATGTGCTTTTCCCTCTCTATTTTTCTCTCTTTCCTCACACATGCTATTCCCTCTGTATTTGTCTCTCTTCCCTCACATGTACTCTTCCCTCTGCATTTTTTCTCTATGCTCTCACATGTGCTCTACGCTCTGTATTTTTTTCGCTGCCCTCGCATCTGTTCTTCTCTCTACATTTTTCTCTCTGCTCTGACATGCTCTCTTCCCTCTATGTTTTTATCTCCGGTCTAACATGCGCCCTACCCTCGGTATTTTTCGCTTTGCTCTCACATGAGCTCTTCCCTCTCTATTTTTCTCTCCTCCCTCACATGGACTCTTCCCTCTGTATTTTCCTCTCTGCCCTCACATGCTTTTCCCTCTATAGTTTTCTCTCTGCCCTCACATACTCTTCCATGTATGTTTTCCTCTTTGCCCTCAAGTGCACTCTTCCCTCTGATCACATGCATACACAACTATGCACACATACAAACACACACATGCATTTACACACACATATGAACATATACAAACACACACAAACATGCATAAACATATGCATATACATGCACACCAACACACCAACCCCACATACACATATAAACAAGCACGCACACCAACATACTCAAACACATATACATACACACAAACATGCATACACAGACATAGGTATACACACAAACATATGTGTACACATCCATGAAGACAAATGAACACAATGACACACCCATACTTGCACACCAACACACACATGCATACACAAACATATACACATACAAACACACACACATGCATACACACACAGATATATGCATATAGACACACACACTATGCACACACACGCATCTCCTGTACTGTCTCAGGGGAAGAGTCGGTGTCAGCTGTCTCCTAGAGGGAGATCTTGCATGAGACAGTAAGACTCAGAGACATGTGGCGGTGGGGAGAGACAGACATGCCTCCCTTTAATTGTGTTGTTGCAAGATGGTGACTATCTTCTACCACTGGTGCATTCAGATAAGCGGCAGGAAGTTCGTCGGACACATGCACTGGTTTCAATTACGAGAAAGTGGGGTGAACGTTTCACAGATCGGGAGTGTGTGTCAACACGTGTTTCTCCTTCACGGCAAGGCCAATCAGTACGTTTTGTTTAACCGTGTGGTCATGAATCCTTTAATTGCATAAGTGAGCGGGTATGGATTTAAACAAAAATGTAACACTAATACCACATTTTCTGTCACTCTTGTGAACAGGTTTGCTGTGAATGTATGAATGAGAATGGCGTTTTAGAATACGTTGCATGGAAAAGGGTCAACATGATGTATACGTGTTTTTGGGTGTTTTTTTATTTTTTTTAAATTTATTTTTTATTGCATGGTTAACGTCATGATATACCGGATTTGGATGCTTCATTGCAGATCAGTTGTTTGGCCCGTGGTTATTTACGAGTTTGGAAAATACTTTTGTATTGTTTCGATTCTTTTTCTCTCTGCCCTATCTCTTGGCTACGTCCTTACTCTCTCCCATCTTCTCTCTCCACCTCTTTGCTACATGTTCTCTCGTAATGTTTTCATTTTCCCCAGCTCTCCTCTTTAGTCTCTCTAATTCTTTTTTTGCTCCTTTTCTGTATCTGTCCCTTCTCTCCTCTTTCTCTCCCCACCTGTCCCTTCTCTAACCCCACTCCTCTTCCTCTGCCCGCCCCCCATCCCTCTCTCTCGCAGTACTGCAGCATAGGCAGCACCAGGTCTCTGATGCCTTCTCAGTGTTGGCCCTGGGGGTGGAGGAGGTAAGTCAGCCCCCCAAGTGAATCCAACAGATAGTGAACCTCTATTTACCAACAAGTACGGAGCAGTCTCGGGTGACGGCTGATGCGAACAGTGATCTGCTATCGGCCCCGGCAGGGCCTGTGGGGTGGGGGCGTTACCTTACACTAGGAGAGGAAGTAAAAGTGATATCCTCCCCTCCCCCCACTCCACCACTGTCTCTCCTCACCCTCCACCTCTCTCTCTCCTCCACTTCTGATTCCCTTCCAACTCGGTCTCTCCTTACCCTCCACCTCGGTCTCTCCTCACCCTCCACCTCTCTCTCTCCTCCACTTCTGATTCCCTTCCACCTCGGTCTCTCCTTACCCTCCACCTTGGTCTCTCCTTACCCTCCACCTCGGTCTTTCCTTACCCTCCACCTCGGTCTCTCCTCATCCTCCACCTCCGTCTCTCCTCATCCTCCACCTCCGTCTCTCCTCACCCTCCACCTCCATCTCTCCTCACCCTCCACCTCTGTCTCTCCTCACCCTCCACCTCCGTCTCTCCTCACCCTCCACCTCACCCTCCACATGTCTCCCCTCACCCTCCACCTCACCCTCCACGTGTCTCTCCTCACCATCCACGTCTCTCCTCACCCTCCACGTGTCTGTCCTCACCCTCCACACGTGTCTCTCCTCACCCTCCACGTGTCTCTCCTCACCCTCCACACGTCTCCCCTCACCCTCCACACGTCTCTCCTCACCCTCCACACGTGTCTCTCCTCACCCTCCACACGTGTCTCTCCTCACCCTCCACACGTGTCTCTCCTCACCCTCCACACGTGTCTCTCCTCACCCTCCACATGTGTCTCTGCTCACCCTCCACGTGTCTCTCCTCACCCTCCACACGTCTCTCCTCACCCTCCACACGTCTCTCTCCTCACCCTCCACCTCACCCTCCACACGTGTCTCTCCTCACCCTCCGTGTCTCTCCTCACTCTCCACATGTCTCTCCTCACCCTCCACGTGTCTCTCCTCACCCTCCACGTGTCTCTCCTCACCCTCCACGTGTCTCTCCTCACCCTCCATGTCTCTCCTCATCCTCCACGTGTCTCTCCTCACCCTCCACACATCTCTCCTCACCCTCCACACGTCTCTCCTCACCCTCCACACGTGTCTCTCCTCACCTTCCACACGTGTCTCTCCTCACCCTCACCACGTGTCTCTCCTCACCCTCCACGTCTCTCCTCACCCTCCACACGTGTCTCTCCTCACCCTTCACACATGTCTCTCCTCACCCTCCACACAAGTCTCCTCACCCTCCGCCTCACCCTCCACATGTGTCTCCTCACCCTCCACGTGTCTCCTCCTCACGCTCTACATGTGTCTCTCCTCACCCTCCACACGTGTCTCTCCTCACCCTCCACACGTGTCTCTCCTCACCCTCCACACGTGTCTCTCCTCACCCTACACGTGTCTCTCCTCACCCTACACGTGTCTCTCCTCACCCTCCACGTGTCTCTGCTGCACGCCTCACACTGCTGCACGCCACACACTGCTGCACGCCTCACACTGCTGCACGCCTCACACTGCTGCACGCCTCACACTGCTGCACGCCTCACACTGCTGCACGCCACACACTGCTGCATGCCGCTGCATGCCACACACTGCTGCACGCCTCACACTGCTGCATGCCACACACTGCCACACACTGCTCCACGCCGCACACTGCTGCACGCCGCACACTGCTGCACGCCACACACTGCTGCACGCCACACACTGCTACATGAAACATTGCTGCATGCCACACACTGCTGCACGGCACACACTGATGCAACCGGCACACTGCTGCACGCCACACACTGCTGCACACTGCTGCATTACTCACTGCTGCATGCTGCACGACACTGCTGCACGCAGCACACTGCTGCACGCAGCACACTGCTGCACGCCGCACACTGCTGCACGCCGCACACTGCTGCACGCCGCTGCACGTCACAGTGCTGCATGCCTCACACTGCTACACGAAACACTGCTGCACACCGCACACTGCTGCACGCCGCACACTGCTGCATGTCGCACACTGCTGCACACCTCACACTGCTGCACGCCGCACACTGCTGCATGCCGCACACTGCTGCACTCCACACACTGCTTTTATGCGAGTTTATGCTACTGACATTGTAAATGACAATGCCTTTTATTTGTTTTAAAACCAAAACATAAATAAAAGGCATTGTAATTTTACAATGCCAATAGCTCAAACTCTTATAAATGCGAGACCTATTGCATTGCAAATGCTTGTTTTTTGATGTTGCTAAGTTTGGTCTAGTCCTCTGTTTGTGAGAGTGTTTGCGAGATGTGCGTATCTAGTATACTAGGCATTTGTAGAATCGCCTGAACTATCTCATCATCAAAGGCTAGTCCTGTAGTGTCCGTCATGTCTAGGTACGTTGATATTTTCCTAATGTAGTGATATCATAAGGGGAAAAACCTAGAAACTAAATGTCTTAAATAATAGCTGTGAATAATTCAAATTAAAACCCAGAGCTAAAGCAGTTGAACTCAATATAATCCCACAAAGGGAGGGAGGGAGGGACAGACGCAGACATATGTTGAGACGAGAATGTGTGCATGTTTACCTCCCTCCCTCCCTCCCTTTGATTTTCTGGTGAGTAGTTTGGGTACACCATCTGGTTATCTTTTGTGAGTTTAGATTACATGGAGTGGTACCGTGGGTGGTAATAATTCCTCCCTCTAGAAACCCTATAGTGAGCAGCAACAATCAGGGTGATTCCTCAGAAGTATCTACTGACTTCCAGAGTTGGGCTACTTCAGCTTTGATGGCCATAGCTTCAGGGGTTCAGCCAACTGGACCTTAGTCACTTCTTTGGTCTAGGGTTTGGGAGCAATTTTTTCCCCAAGCCAGGAATCACAGGCACAGTCCTCTCTCAGCTATCCCGAGGTGCGACAGGTGTAGTCCAGCAGACGGTGCAGCCTCTCCTTGCCAAGTCCAGTGGTCAGCATGGCAGTCTTCCTTTGGTTCTTTCTCCTATTCTGGCATGGTCTGAGGTTCAGGGTGCCTAAAGGTGCCATTATATATGCCCATATAGTACCCTGGGGTTATTATACGTTCACTAGCCAATGGACTATCAGGTACTCTGTGATGACTTTCTAGCTGTGTGTGGCATCTAGCAATCCCAGAGTGCACTGTTTTGCCCACTCTCAAGATGTCTGAACACTTTCTCAGATGTTGGGAGCTTGGTAGCCCAACCGGCTTGGGCACTGGTCTCCCCGCTCTGTTCCTGCTGTCAGCCTGTCTGCCTGAACAAAGGGCAGTCCCTCAAGAGTGCGATCACCATTTGCCCAAAAGGTGGCTTAGTCTTTTGAAGCTCGCTTGTTGGGCTAACACTCCGAGCAGCTTCCTGTGAAGCTGGGGGTAACACCTCACCCAATAGCAGGTTGCTGCTGTTCCTAAATCTGGGAGTCATTCACAAAACTCCCCAGAAGTGTAGAAAGCTGTTGGTGGTCAGTGACCATGTGAGGCAACTGGACACATTGGGTCGCAGAGTGGCAACTTTCTAAATGTTACATTTCCATAACAGTGACATTAAATCTGACTAGGGCACACAGCTAGGTTTAATGCCACAATTAATTTGATACCCTACAGCACTCATCTCAGTAGGCCTATTAAAAAGTTAGCTGGACTAAGTGGTCAACCGGTAACTCAGTGTTAGCCAATGGGACTACAAACTCTCCTACAGAAAAATGACCATTTTGAAGTGTCGGTGTTAGGACATACATATAAAATACATGTCCTACTTAATAATGTTCAGCTCCTTGCCTTAGAGCTCAATACGTCTTTGTTAGAAATGGGATTTCTGGTTGGCTAAGGCTTGCGCCAATGCCAGGCAGAAACCACCACTCTAGTCAGGGCAAGGAAGTTACACGCCAAAGAAAACCCTTGCTCACCCCCTTGGTAGCTTGGCACGAGCAGTCAGGCTATCCTGGAGGCAATGTGTAAAGCGTTTGTGCACGCACACAGCAACAACACCCCCGGCACACCACAAAAGGAACTCCACACAAGGTTATATATATAGAAATAGCTTTTGTATTATAATAAACAAATTAGATCATAATCACATAATATACACTGTGCCAACTGGCACTGGGCAATATTTACAGATGATTATATAAACCTGACAGGGCCACATGGACCACAGTCCGGATTATCACTTAGTAGGTATAGTAGAGGTAGCACAAATAGTAACTGTAGCACAAATTATAGATGTAGGGCACAACCAGTAATTACTGGCGCAATAATGACCTCTGCATTATCACAGTAGCATTAGGTATAAAACATATCCTCAATTACATTAGGTAATTACCAGCATAAACACAGGGTGCCCCAAGCGGGGGCACAACACATGAAAAACTGTCCCCAGGCCAACTGGCCTCTCACAGGGCTCCAACGCCCTATGTTCCACAGTGTCAGGGCTGGCTGCGCATGCAGCAAAAGCGAAAGTGCGCATTCACACCAGCCTAAACGTAGCAACTGCCCACTAATATCTCGGCAGCTGTGTAATCTCCAAGATGGGCACTGGCACCCTCTGCCCCCCACTGGGACTCTAACAAAATAAATGTGCCCCAAACGTTGTAGCTGCCTGCGTTCCCGCAGGGCAACTGGGGAAGATGCACAAGTGAAGCTTGGCACTCCTGGTGCCTCTTGGGCCCCCACTGGAGCCTCTCACCACAATCTGCCCCCCCCCCAAGTTGCAGTGGCCCGCGACTGCAGCGCCACTGAGGGGCACTTGGCCCCAGCAATGGAGACGTACTATTCCTCCACGTTGGAGACCCGCTTGGGGGCTCGGAAAATTAATGCCTCAGACATTGCAGCGGCCCGCAACTGCGGCGCCGCTGTGATAATCAGCACCCCTTAGGAAAGTCACAGGCCCCTCGGAGCACTCCCCAGTGCTAGGAATCAGCCTCACTCACTGGGCTGTCTGGGGATGCTCCTCTGGTCTCCAGACTGGGGCTCTCCTCTTTGCTGCTCTCCGGATGGGTCCTCTCTCTCCTCTATGCACCGGAGTGCGGGGTAGGCTCCCGTGGGCTTCCTGCTTCTTCTGTGGGCACAGGAGCGCGGGGTAGGCTCCCGTCCGCTTCCTGCTTCTTCTGTGGGCACAGGTGCGTGGGGTAGGCTCCCGTCCGCTTCCTGCTTCTTCTGTGGGCACAGGAGCGCGGGGTAGGCTCCCGTCCGCTTCCTGTTTCTTGGTACCGGAGCGTGGGGTGGGCTCCAGTCGGTTTCCGGCTTGGCTTGTGGGGATCACAGGAGCGCAGGGTAGCCTCCCGTCCGCTTCCTGGTTCGTGGAGCTCCCGTCCACACCAAGGCCGCTCTTCTGGACTTCCGGGTCGCAGCGGTGATTTCGGCCGAGATATGGGGTAGGCTCCCGCTTTTAAGCCCAACGTCCCTGACGGGGTGGGCACCCGCTAGGGGTATTTAGATGGCACAAAGTCCCTGGCGGGGTGGGCATCCGCTAGGGTTATCACAAACTGGCAGGCAATGCGGGTTGGGCTCCCGCACCGTAAATGATTACAGTTGTGGGGGAATCTCCACGCCGGGGATTCCCTTTTGAAAAGGATCGCCGCTCCACGCTGCCACTGAAATTAGAAGCGCTACTCCTCAGGATAGTAAAGCGCTTTTCAGAAATAAAAATAAAGCGCTTCTCAGGCAACAAAGATATAGCGCTTCCCAGGCTCTTGAGTGGAAGGTCCAGATAAAGTCTTTTGAAGTGAAAGGGGGGGCAAAGGCTGGGCCCAGACAGGCCAACTCACAGGGCCCTCCAGCAGGGAGGCAGTCCCTAGTGGCGGTTCCTCCTGGCGCCCAGCAGCAGCAGCAGGCCCCCCTCTAGTCAGGAGCAACAGAGAACATTTTCATGGGGTCACAGCCCCTTCTTTTATACACATTTTTCCTTTGTTCCCCCAGCACAGGGCTGGGGGAAAACCAGATGCAACTGGTTTGGGGGAGCTTTTTAGCACTTTGTTTTGCTCAGCTCCTCTCTCCTTTGTTAGGTGGGGGCTAGGTGCTCAGACGCACCACAGGGGGCGGAGCCAGCACTGTGGAGGGAAGGCACAGTCCTATTCAGGTCCCAGGTGCAACTCCTCCCTCCCATCTGCATGCAGATCTCTCTATTCACCACTGGGCTGACTCACCCTGGCTCCTGGAATTCCCCACACCATCCAGCACCTGTCACTCACATGCCAGACATGCACTCCACATCAGGCAGGCAGGAAAAATAGCAAACAGAAATGCCAACTTCTAGAAGTGGCACTTATCCACTAGTCACCATAAATCTGCGCACACCATTGCACAGCATTTATTCTCACAAGTTCGCACATACTAAATTCAACCCTGCACTCCTCTCCCACCAGGAATTATCATGGACACAGATATCTCCCATGCATTCCTATGGGAGGGCAGGCCAGTCTCACTAAATGTAACACAGAGCGCACACACTTTATACTGGGACACAGTGCTAAAGTGCCTAAGGGTCTAAAACCACCATCACTACATAGGGAAAAAGGCTAGGATAAATGCAAAAAGTTTAGGGGTGAACCTGCCAAAAGGGCCAAGGCCAACAGTCTTCCTTAGGGGAGATTTAAAAATATTGTCAGGGGAAGTGGGGGCTTTGCCATTGGTTTGAATGGCAAAGTCAGACTATCAGTTTTAACATTGTCCTTCCAGTCTGCAGTGGCATGCTAGGAGTTATTTTGCACTTTTGACACACACAGGGTGGCATAATAAGTGCTGCGGCCCTAGGTGAATTCATTGCCTTACATGCCCTAGGTACCCTGGGTACCGTATACTTGGGACATATAAGTAAAGTCCGTCTCTGCCAATCGGGCATAGCCAATTTGAAATACACTTTCAGTGGGTTTGATCAACCAGCACAAAAATGTGAGGGTGAACAGGCAAAAAAGAAGTATTTCCTTACACTCTAGATGTAGCATACCTCTCAACCTTTTGCCTAGGATGGAGTGACATATTTATGGATTTAGTGTCAGAGATTCTAAGCAAATTTACTGTTGGAAATGATCCACAAAATGCTTTTTTTAGATGTATTAATCCAATTGTAGGAGTCGGAAACGTTTTCCCAACTATTAAAATTGGATTGTGAATGGATACTCCTTCTGTATGTGTTGTATATGTCCTTTCCAAATACTGAATCGGCTTGATATATTTATATGTTCTGTGACTGAAATCCAGTTGCATAAAATTAAATACTTACCCGGAACTAAAGAGGGTTTACAAAAAATAGGAGGTCCCCTTCCTTTTGTGTATTAAAAAAAAAAAGGTTGCCGGGAACTAGGTGTGATCCATGGGACCACTACCTACCCTCAAACACAAAAAAGCTTTTCTTTTTCAACACAATATTTGCAAAACAAAATACTTTTCTTTATTTAAAACCTCATCATTGGTATAAAATTCAATATCTTTTGGAATGTAATAGTTGGAACTATTCAATTTTTACAGTAAATCACGCCCAAGTAGATTCACTGCACTTGAATCATACACCACAAATTGATGTTGATCCTCTAAGGACCCTATTTTCACAGGAATAGTTCTAAAATCGGGGATGACAACTTTTTATTCGAAACTCCTGCAACCTGAATACTTTCTTTCGAGAGGTGTAGATTAGGAACCTCTGCTGTTCTTACAGTAGAGCGGGTAGCACTAGTGTCAATGAGGAATGAGACATGATTCCCGTTTACCTCTCTATCCACACATGGACTCCTCGGTTCTACCTCTAAGGATGTGCCAAGCATGCAGTCCTCCTACCCCATCAGGCAGCACCAGGCTGACGGGTCCAGATCGAAATTGTCTGTTTGAATCAAACACTGTTGGGATGCATTTTGATTTGGGGAAGAATTTCTATGTGTCTTCTGACTCTAATTCATGTTGTACCTTTGTACCTGAACATTCTGTTGAGACATCGGAACTTGAGGTATTTGCATTGATTGGGATGTATTAGGATTTTGAACTCTGTCTTTGTGTCTGTTGAGTCTGGACCATGTTATTTCTTGAGATGTGTATACCCTCCATTCTGTATCCTATTTCCAAGATTATTCACATTAAATTTACACTTGCATTTCCAATGCTCAAATTTTCTGCACACGTGACAAGGATTTGTTTTCTTCAAAGCTGAAAAATCAACACATGTTCTGAAATCTACTGGAATACCACTACATCTCCCTTGTAACTAGATATTCTGCTGCTGAAAACCATTACCACCCTGCATTACAGAAACCATATTAAATCCTCCCTGTGCTGGAACTGTGTTGCCAAAACCCAAAGGATTTCAACCTCATTGTACTGCTTTCATCTGTTCTGTCATTAATTTTTCTTTAAACTTTTTGTGTTTCACCTCTAATTCATCTTAGCAGTACTTTGCATATCGCAAGATCTTATCAATCAGTCCATTCTGCCAGCATAGTAAACCCTGATAAATCATGGAAGAAATATCAGGTCGTAAAACATTAATGAATCTGTAAACAAAATGTCCCACATCTTTTTCTTCCACATCTTCCATTCCTCTGTACAGTATGAAAACTTGTATCAATCTCTCATATAAAGCAGGAGCGGATTCTTTAAATTCTTTGGTGGTGCTCTCAATTTTTAACCAGTCAATTTCTTTAGGAGTAGTCTTGGTTTTCAGTAAAGTAATCACTTACTGATATTTCTTCAATACCACCGGAGATGGGGCACCCATTCTAGGATCCCTCTCTGATTCTGTTTCAGGCCAATATATATTTTACACTTGTTCCACAGATCTCCAGGAATCACAGTGTCAAACAGGGTATTCAAATCTATCCACAGAACTTTTGAAAATGTTCAAAAACCTTTAAATCTGCCTGTACCAATCTTTGTCGCTGAAGTCTGATCTGTATGTCTTTTGCAACACCTTTGATTTCTGAACATCAATTTCATATTCCTGAGCCAATTCAACTAGCTTCTCGTGTCTGTCTAGCTCGCCTGGTAATATGTTTATAAAGGAACAATAGTTCCTCCTCCTAGTAGGCATGTAACGTAGATGGACTGAGAGCCCCAAAAATCATTTCTTTTAACTCTGCCTTTAGCTTGGCCATATCTAATGTTTTTCCCTTTACTGGGACTGTAACAGTTTCAGAACTTTGATTAATAATTGGGGCACTAAACTAAGTCTGGGCGGTGAACTCCACTCTGCTCATGGAGTTTGCGGAGTTTTCTGCACTCCGCGTTACGCGGAGCTCGCTGAGTTTTTTTCCACACTCGTCAACATCAAGTTGGCGACCACAAGCGAGAAAAATCCAGCTCCCGGTGAGATTTTTCCACGTTCACAATCTTCAACGTCAAGTTGGCGAGCGCGAGCCTGGAAAATCAACCCCCTGGCGAGATTTCTCATGCGGGCGGTCAGATTTCTTTTTGCGAGTGGTCTCATTGAGAAACCGTCCATTCGCGTTGAGAAAGCTGCCGTTCGAGTAAAAAAATTACTCGAGCATCAGAAAGGAAGCAGTACCCGCTTGCGCTGTGCATGGTGCCATTTCCAATGATTGCACAGTGCGGACAAACACCCGGTGCTGAAAATCAACGCAAACAGCTTTTAACTAACACACTCCGCTGCTTGCAGAGTTCCGCGTAGCGCAGCAGAGTTTTTTTTGCACTTCACGGTGTTCCGCATAGCGGAACTCCATGAACTCCACCCAGGCTTATACTAATACCTTTGAGCCAATCATCTACTTCTTATGGAGTAAATCCAGGTGTATCTTTTAAAGTATTTGAATTTGAATCTCCGTTAGTCAAATCTCTACTTGTTTCAGGTTGCGTATTTAATGTAGATTTATCACTTACCTCCCATGGGAAACCAAAACCTAGGAAGTTTAAAAACTGGTTTGACCATGCCTGTTCTGGTGCTCACTCTGCTCTCTTACTGGCACTTAAAGAATCTGGGAGCACCCCCAGTAAGATAACTGAGGCAAGAAAACGTTATAAAAAAGCAATAAAGGATAGGAAAAGCGAGCTAAAGACTAAGGCATGGGATGATTTGACAGATGCAAGCATACAGAAAAATAGCAGCCAGTTTTGGAAGGTGATAAATAGTCCCCTCTTTAATGAGACGGAGAATACCATCAAAGAATGTCTTATCCCGCCAGACAAATGGGTGGCACATTTTAGTGGTCTCTATTCGGAGATACAAGAAGCTAATCCCACAAATTATGCGGATTACACTCTAGCTTCAAGAATCCTTTTCAAGGAGGAGGAAGTCCGGGAGGCCATTGAGGCCACGGCGTCTGGTAAAGCCCCTGGTCCGGACGGTGTCCCAGCGGACCTTTATAGGGCAGACCCAAGGCTTTGGGCGAAACTTTTAACTTGTGTTTTTAACGCAGCTTCTGAGGTCGGTGCCCCTAGATCGTGAGCAAAAGCCGTTATCGTCCCTCTTTTTAAAAAAGGTTCAAGAGAAGACCCGGCTTGCTACCGGCCTATTTCTCTCCTTGACTCTGCCATGAAAGTTATGGGGAAAGTTGTCCTTGCTCGTTTAACTGTGTGGTTGGAGGAGCAATCCATAATCTCCGATCTACAATATGGGTTCAGACAGGGAAGGGGCACAGTGGGCCAATGCCTCAATTTACATCTTATTATAGGAAAATACACAGTCGCTAATCAGGGGGACCTCCATTTAGCTTTTATGGACTTGTCCACCGCTTTCGACCTTGTAAATCGGCAAAAACTATGGGCCTTATTAGCCGTTTTGGGGCTTGACCCAGTTTTGATCTCTTTCCTGGCTGTAAGCCATGAGGACACTACCGCAGTCGTTCGTTATAGGGATGACGGAAGCCAGACTGATGCCTGGCAGGTAAAGCGGGGAGTAAGACAGGGGTGTATTCTTGCACCCCTACTCTTCTCGCTTTACATCAATAATTTGGGACCGGTCCTGAACATGATTAGTAAAGACACCCCGAAAGCCGGTTCCAAAATGATTCCTGCTTTACTATACGCGGACGATACAGTTCTGTTGGCTAGAACCGCGAGAGGATTACAAGCTCTCCTAAATGGATTTTATGATTTTATGGTCTCTTTAGACTTATTAATTAATTTAAAAAAATCACATTCTATGTCGATCGGCTCGGGGAGAGCAAAAAGGGTGAAATTTTTTTGCAATGGGCAGGAATTAACGAAAGTCCAGACGTTCCCATATCTAGGGGTAGCATTTGACGACAGATCATCTTGGGTCACACAACGTGCTCAAAAAAAGATTTAACCTAGCTAGAGCTACAGGCGCTTTGTTGGGCTTTGCAAAGCGCTTAGGCTGTAAACCACTCCCCGCTTTATTAAAAATATACAGTGCGAAGTGTTTGCCCATGGCACTTTACGGAAGCGAGGTCTGGGGTTACAAGGCTTTCCCTAATATCCAAGTAGTAGAAAATAATTTCTTTCGGAAACTGCTGTCCCTTCCCCCCTCTGTTCCCACTTTTAATATTCATGAGGACTTAGGGATGGGTTATGTTAGCGACCAAATAGCAGTGGCCCCGCTACTAGACTGGTTGAGGGTTTGGGCACAACAGCCACCAAACCTAAACCAACAAATTATTCAGGACTGCTTGTCCTTGGAAAAAGCCTTGTCTATCCCTTGGTTAAGTTACTTTAAAAATAATTTGATCTCAATAGGGTGTTCGGAATTGTTCTCTAGTCCTTGTGTGATTAGTAAAGAGCAAATTAAAGCCATTAAGACCCAATTTTTGTCAAGAGTAATGTTGTCAAGGGAAAGTGATGAGCTGGGGAAACCGACAGTGAGGAGGTTTGTGATGTTGAGTTCAGGGAACGAGATTCAGCCCTACTTAACCTACATTAACAAACCTTTCCATATGTTTTTGCTAATAAGATTCAAGCATGGCTTGCTTCCCTGGCTCTTGGCATACCCAAAAGGATTTTTTAAAGAGGGAACCCTGGGGCCCTGTCCCTGTGATAATATTTCTGAACAAAATTTGTTGCACATGTTATTTTTCTGTAAATTTTACTCTTTGCAGCGGAAAAAATATATCTTGCCGATTTTAAAGAATTGTCAATTTAAGCAAGTTAGGCCTGCCTTGGCTTATTTACAAATGTTGGAATCTCCATTGATTTGTTTTGGGGTTGCCTGCTTTATAGTGGGCGCCCTGAGAGTCAGAAATAGGGCCCAGTTGACATAGTTACTTGATAATGATCATTGTGCCCACTACGTTGTCGTAGATGAAATGTTTTTTAGGACATAATGAAATTTTACTATGTTTTTAGCCATATGAATGAATTAACTCTAAGTGTCATTTTATTGTACATTGCGCCAAATCGTATTGTATTTATTATTTGTGTTAATAATTTTTCTGTAATGCATTTTCCTCTTTTTTGTTTGCTGTTTTGTGCTTTGATGGTTTTAAATTTTAACCGAATAAAGCAAACTTTGACTTTGACTTTGACTTTGGGTAGATTTATCACAAACTGAAATTCCCAGTGTTGCAGTCATTTCAGAAGCATGGTAACTTATCTCAGGAGGTTCATGTGCGTCTGGGGACATAAAAAGGTGGTAACCCCTGAACCATTCTGTGTATAGGATCAAATTGTGTCTGACTAAAAAATGTAATCTGTACTCTTAATACCAGTAGAATTACTTCGAGTTAGAACCTTTGGTGTCTGACGCAAAAACCTTGTTGTCAAATCTAAGTATTTACTCCTGCAGGTATGACTCAGATTTATGAAGATGTACAACAGGATAAATAGTAACAGGAGCTGGTATTTGCGTTCCCCCTCTTACAGGAGAAACCAGTGTAGTTTATTTTTGTACTTCAGGCATAACAGGGGAATTTGGAATCTTAACTGTATTTCTGTTCATCATATTCTCACTCCAAGATTCATTGTATATTGGTGGATGATTCAGCAATAATTAATTCAAAAGATAGTCATCTATGTCACTATTTTCTGTCACACTATGTTTCCTTTTCTCTTTCGTCATTATCTCTCCTTCAACAGGTATTAAGGGGTATATTTATTTGCCTGAATAGCATCTGATTTCCATACTCTCAATTGTGCATCCCATCTAGCTCCTGCATACTGATCTATGGTTCTTTTATATCTTCCTTGATATTTTTCCTTCTGTTTTTGTGGAGCCAGGTGTTCCTAAGTATTTAATGCCTTCGACTGAATTAGTCTAGGAGGTGGTCTCATTTTGTTTAATTTCCTCCTCAAATCCTCGATATTTCTGAAGGTAAATGTCCCATAACGAGGAAACTGTAGAGCCTCGTCTTTCTCTGTAATTTTGTGCCACTATTTAAGCCAAATACATGGATGTAATCCTTTATCCATTAATATGATGTATCCTGGCATACTCTCTGGCGGTACGCCTTGTCCTATTCGAACAGGTATGGTCACATCTCCTTGTTTTAGTTTTCATAAAGCTTTGAAAAACTTCATTTTATTTAATTTCGTATTTCACAAATGTCTTCCACAAAATCATGAAACGAAATTCTCCCACAATTCTCTAGTTCCGCAATCACAACTAATAACAATTCAACTTTCTATGATGTGGTCAACCAGTCTCAGTACGGCTTTACACCAACCGACCAATCACAGCGCAACACACTGTGATGTCAATCTCGCTCCTTGCAGTAGTTCACCCTCCTTTACAATTTTCTTCAGCGCGTTTTCTAAGCAAATACACAAGACAATATGCAAGCATTTTCAACGCAAAACTCTCTGCTCCACTGAAGGAAAGATGTCACTTAAAGGTAATGTGAAATAATCTCATTTTTTTTTACCTATTTACTCCTTCACTTCAAATGAAAACTCGACCAGCGGGTTTTCACCCTTAATTGATATAATTATCTCCTGTGCACTTCATATCAACTATACCAATCGTTTACCACTAGCACTCAAAAGGAAGTCCCTTTCCGTAAGATGTTATTGACGACTTCTCATGACAAACACCGGAACACAACAGACAACTTACTTAGTGTCTTCTACATTAAGACCACCACGTAGGTGTATCTCCTGGGATCTTAGGCCACAAGTGGACCCAATAGCAACTTCAACAACTTCTGTGCATTAAGCGATATGGTGAATACAACTTTTTTCAACTTTGCTGCATAAAGTCAGACAGACATTTTAAACACTGCAATCTAAGCCAAAGCAATCTCAATGTGAATCCCTATTAATACTTACACTCCTTTGCTGCAACAAGTCATCGAAATCCGTCAGTACTCCATCAATCCTTTAGCCGAACCATGGGATTTGAGCTTTTTGGAGTTGTTGAGGGAAATCTATTTTGAAACCCTATGTCATTCACGTCACAAGACAAAACGGTCCTCTGCTACCAAGTATTGTTGCAGCCAAAGCAATAAACTCAAATTTAACTTTAACACTCCTCCTGGGCCCATATGGGTAGGATTTTTACTCATATTCTATACTTCACCTCTGAGGCAATGGTCCACTGATGGATCTTTCTCTGTCGTTGTGAGGGGTGAGAAATCAGGATGACCCACTGTCCACGAGCCACTGAGGACCATGAACCAGGAGACAACTCACAAATTGGTGATCAAGTTAAAAATATATTACACTTAGAACCATGCTTTAGAAATAGATTATCGCAATTGGAAGACCCAACCTCCTAAAGAGGTTTAGGCTGACAAGAATCATACAATCGAAGAGCTCTCCTACACAGAACAAAAGCAAAATAACTTGATGCTCTGAAAATAATCTATGACTCTCTCTATTCGGCATTTAAAAACCAATCAGATAAATGCAGGCATAGTTTCTGTGGAAAGAACATCAAGACACAATAAAGGACTCAGACACATTTAGATAATTTGGTTATTGTATTAAAGATCCAAAATCAATGCATATAAGTAACATTTCAAGAAGCTTAGTCATTAGTCCCACAACTTGAAATATAAAATCACACTTCTGGCCAAAGTAAATCTATTGCTAAATATAGGCATCAATAAGAGGATGGTTCATATCATTAGTGATTTCTACCACCAGCAAAGGCAGGAGGATAGTTTCAAAAGGGTTCACTTAGCATGGGCAAAGGGATCAAGTTTAAAGTCCACAGGGGGGACACGTCCATGGGCATGGGTAAGGGGAATGGAGCATAAATCAGGTAGGTTCAAGTCTGCTCTCTCACCATACTGCTCCAAATTATCCAACAGGCAAGTTCATCAGCAAGGACAAAGGGCATAATAGAGAAAGCCTGGCTGGCAGTCAGGCTGCAGGGAAAGTGGGAATCATGAAGCCTCCCTCCTCCTAGAAAAGTCACTCTTTATAGTTCAGATTCATTTCTTTATGACATCAATGGTCATTCCACAATGATCTGATCATCATGTGATCATTCTTCTGTTCTTCATGTACAAATTGATACTTCAGCATACTTTCCCATGCTCATCATGATAAACAACTGTCCAGTCCTTTCTCACAGGTTAGTTGAGAAAAAACTTATTTACTTTGTTTCTCTCCATGGATATAGTCCAAAGGTCATCTTCCCAACATTCATAACAAAGTGCATTAAGAAGCACTCTTGTCGCTTAAAGAATGTTGCATGAACAAGAACAAATAAAGGAACATATGAAGAAACGTATCAAAGTCCATTGCACAAGGCTATGAAAAAATCAATGTAATGCTTTTTAAAGTTACAATTTCATATTTAGTAAAGATAAACTCCTAATTAAGTTTAAGCAGAACAAAATACATTACACATATCATATATAAGCATTTTGTATTATTGTCATTCATTTTTACATGGAAATGTTCAACTCTAATTGTGGCCTACTACCACAATTTCAAACAGTAGCAACATGTAAACTATTCCTAAAAATCATTAAAACAAAATATTTTCTATGAATAAATGATCTTTATAATGTTAGGCATGCGATGGGAACAATCGATCAGGTATTCCGGCTTCTTCTCCTTTACTGGAAGGTGGTCTCGATTGGCAACGGCAGTCTTTATTTGGCCTTTATAGACCTGAAGACTGCCTTTGATCTAGTTCCTCGTGACCGCCTCTGGTCGGTGTTGAAGGAACTGGGAATTCCGATACCCATTCTAGATCTCTTGATCCGCCTTCATGAGGGCAACTTTGCCCAGGTGAGATGGGGTCGGCAGGATCAAAAAACGGCCCAAATCTGGATAACCAGAGGGGTGCGCCAGGGTTGTGTTCTGGCCCCCACTCTATTTTCCTTATTCGTGAATGGAGTGGTAAGCTTTCTACGGGAGTTTCCTGCTGATGCTCCGGCCCTGGCGGGTGACAAGATCCCAGCCCTACTTTTTGCTGATGACACCCTGCTTATCTCCAAAACACCTGGGGGGTTGCAGAAGCTTCTTGATAGGTTCAACTATTTTTGCAACATGAGAGGTTTATCTATAAACACACTAAAAACCAAGCTCCTCTCGTTTAACCCCTCTAGGTCTTCCAAAACCAATTTTACATTGGAGGGAGCTCCTCTCGAGTTTGTAAAATTTTTTGACTACCTTGGAATCAGGATTTCCGACAAACTTAGTTGGAGACCCCACATCGCTAAAATGCTTCTCAACCACGAGAGAGTTGTGGGGGCAATTGGGAAGGAACATCGCTCATCTCAGAGCAGGCCTGTTGCTCCCGCACTGGTGGTTTACGCTGCGAAAGCTGTGAGTTCGGCTCTGTATGGGGCCAAACTCTGGGGTTTCGACAACATTAACGAAATCTCTATGTCGGAAAACAAATTCCTTAGGGATCTGGTATCGCTCCCAACGGGCACTCCACTAAAGCCACTCATGAGAGACATGGGCAGGCGCCCAGTTAGGGACCTTGCTAGATTACGCCCCTTGCTTTACTGGACTCGCCTATGGCGAACCCCTGAACTCTCTAAATATGTCGAGGGTCTCAGAGAAGTGATGAGCTTGCCCGGGTCTCATAAGATCACTTGGTTGTGCAACATTAAGAAGTCTTTTCTTGCACTGGGTTTAAGAGATGTCTGGGAGTCCGGAATGCACCTAAGTAAGGCTGACCTAAAGAAGGCTTATTGGACGTGGATTGACACCCAAGAGAACACTGCCGTGGCTGCCGGTAGTCTAACTGAGGCTTTTCATCTGCACAAACCTGTGACAAGGCTAGAGCCCTACCTTGATGTAATACAGAAGCCTAGAGAAAGGAGACTGTATATCCTGTTTAGATTTGGTACTCTGCCCATCCGGGAGCGCACAAGTAAATGGAAACCCCCCTCTTCAAACGACTGCAAGCTGTCCGTGCTGCAAAGCGAAGGTGGAAACTGTGGCGCACCTATTGTTTGAGTGCCCTTTCTACAAAACCCCCAGGGCAAGATGGCTGAGTCCTGTTTGTAGTCAACTGGGCACCGTGAACCATTGTGTTGCGCTGAGAATTCTCCAATCGGACACTAGTGCTTTGCTTGTATGTGAGGTGGCCAAATTTCTTGCCTGGTCCTGGCTGATTAGACTGAAACTCTTGGGTCTCTTGTCGTGATATATCCTTTCTCGCCTTGTTTTAAATATCTTTTAGTCCCGCTTTCATTCGTCTGTCAAAATGCTTTGGGGAAATAACTCCTTCTTTGTGTCAAATGCAATTTAATACATTTTTAACTTTGCGACCATAGTTAACACGACTTTAGACATTTTGTATTAGGTCAAGTGGGTCTGGAAAAGAGATGTAACCATGTATTTCCATCTAGTCTGTTGAATGGTCTGTTTTTGTCCAATTCTCTTGCCCCTATTACATCTTGTCGTGATTTCAATTGTGTTTTTATATTTGTTTATATGCTTTTATGATAAAATGTTATCGAAATAAAGCTTTTGGTGATGTTAGGCATGTATACTGAAAGTTTCAATCATCTAACCTATTGCATGCATAAATTGCTTGACTATCAAGTTTGTTATGGATCTCTACAATTAATTTTACATAAATGCTAAACTTTATCATTCATTTACTTGATATCTTTGTTAAAGTTATAAGGTAATCAGTTACAAACATTTCAAATTCACTATATGAATAATCCTACTGTTTCTACCTAGTCAAGCACATTTTTACGGTACTTGTACTTCACTCAGTTTCAATGTTGTAGACTTGTGCAAAGCGTACATTTATGTTTTCGTTGTCAAGTTTAGTTTATGTGTCGGGTAAAGCATGGTCAGCTTTTAGGCTGCATCAGTAATAAGAGAGAGGGCATTGGTAGGGTGAAGCGGGAGCAAGAGAAGGAAGTGTGTGTGGGATGTAGTGTAAGAGGAAGAGTGCCATTGCTGTTCAGTCTAGAGCCCCACACGTTTTTCAAACTTTGAATGATGAAAGGCTAACTCCTCTCGCCCAGCCCTAAGTTTTAAACCTGCCTCTGGAACAAACCTGTGTAGCAAGCCATTGATCAACAGCCTTATCCAATTAGCGCACATAAGATGCCACTTTTATCTGTCCAAGAACCTCTTTAAATACAGCCAAACTGAGCTGCCAACTCACCACTATTTTACCAGCATTGGTGATAATTTTTAAGTTCTGATGTCAGTGTTGGTAGCAAACACTGACCGTAGTCATTTTAAAATAAGATAAAAAATATAACTCAAGGTTAATTTCGATGCTGAAATGTCATTTCTAGATTTCTGTACAGATTTGAGTACGTAGCAGTGTGTATATTTTATCTCACATGCTTATCCAAAGTACATTGCTACTCTCCTCTTCGTCCCATCAGAACTGCTGGCAAGCTACTCTTTGCTCAGGCTTTTATGCTCGCTTTTAATGATAAAAGTTGTTTAATTTCCAAGGAACACAGGTCTGGAATAACATCCGTCCTGAAACCTGTGCAGCAGCCTTTAAGGGCATCAATAGTGTTATAAGGTACTCACAACTTGTCTAGGCTGGCAAAATATCCGTTATGCTGCTATAATCTTGAATAATTTCACATTCCTTTGTTACTATGAGTTGCTGCTATTCGCCATTCTGCCCCAGAACAATGTTAATGACCAGAATACTAGTGGCTGCTGTTCGCTGCAGTTGTGTTTTTTGTGCTATTTTTTATGTGTGCAAAACACATGATTGCATCCAAAATACCGTGCTAACTGCCAGTGTTACATTTTGTTGAATTTCCCTGAACTTTTGCATAGTTCCATGTAATTAGGAAAAAGCAAATTAAGACAATTGCACACACTCTTAAATTTGTATTGCTAATGCAGAATTAGATGTGCTGTGTATTTAGATTATCCTGTGCAATAGAGTAGGCAGTGCCGCAGAAGAGATGATGTGTATATGTAGTATTTTGCAAATAGAGAGATACAGGCACAGGTAGGTTCAATGCATGAAGTATCCTTTAAGATAGAAGCATACCAGTACCCCAGCAGAGACAACTATAGCATGTGTTTGTGTTCTGTATTATAGAGGGGCTTGGGCAGAGATCGATGCCCTCTATTTGGTGAATCCTCTATACTACCGGTCCAGGCTGAGGTAGACTTAGATCTCTTTCTGATAGAAAGATACCAGGCTGAGTAAGACGTAATTTGTGGAAAATGTCCAGATTTATGTGGTGTCCCGGATAATAAAAATTGCAGACCAGAGTGTATATCCTGAATGTTGTATAAACCCACTGTGAAAGGACAGCAACTTGTCCTAGGAGAACCTCAGTCGTTAAGATCACTACCATCTCTTGCTTCTTTAGATAATGAGAATACAACATTGCACCTAATAACAAAGCCAGCAATATATTGCCCAGTATATATTACATCCCACTCTGTCTAATAAGAGCAGTACTTGTTCCTGTTGTGAATTTCATTTTATCTAAGTGGTTGGAACTCTCTTGCATTCTTAATAAAGTAGTGGCAGCTCATTCTGGTTGTATACGCGGAGTCTTCTCAGTGGATTTTAAGAGTTAAAGTGACTCGTATCTTTCAGATTTTAGATATATGTGGATTAATTCTGCAGATTGTGTATGACTTGCTGCCCACTTTTCACTTGCTGAGGAACCCATATTGCAGATTGTACATGTGAGAACACCTAGTTAACTGCTGGCTTGTGTTCATACGAATCATCTCAAGGATGTTGACAACACTTGCACACATGACTGTGTCTGTGCCTTCACCATCAATGTACTGCCTATGTCTAGAAACAGATGGCCCTGGATTTAAAGCACAAGTGGCCCCAGTAGAACAGTGTGCCTAGCAGTATAGTCTCACATTAAGAATTAGTAAGTACAGTCTGTTTTCAATAGAATTGGACTGATAATGGATATAAGAGTCTATAATCTTTTATGTTGTTTAAATCTAATAATGTATATTAATAACACCTTTTAATTAAAAGGGCCATCATGTTTTTTTAAGCAATATAAGACAATTGTTTAGCACAGGCTAAGGCAGAGTAGCAAATAGGAAAATAAAAACTCTCTCTCATGAACTTTATTTCGGCCCCAAAGGCCATAAAAGCAACATAGATTATTACAAGTCACAATTTTAAGATATCTGAGTCAAATCACAATTATGAAGTATATTATAAAAACAATCAAGAATTACCAAAATATATTAGAACTTACAAATTAGTTGCAGAATTTCCTGCGTTTTATCCACATAGCGTTTAGAAACCGGGAGACTGCAAAAACAATTGGAGGGTGAGTGTCATACTTCAAGACTCTCAAGGCTTTTTCGCACTCTCTAAATCCCAGGTTACTACATATGGGCTTAACCCAACGTTTTCTTTGTCGGTGGTAAGTAGGACAGAAAAAGAAAACATGTTTTTCGTCCTCAAGTCTAAACCCACAGGCCGGGCAAACAGTGATTTTATTAGCATTCCACCTGGAGGTGAAAGACCTAAGCGGTAGACTGCCCATTCTCAATTGGAAATACAACTTCCTGGCAGCCGGGGGGGAGATCAGATCTAAAAATGCCTCTCTCCTGTAGTTATCTTTGATTTGGAGAAACTGAGCAGTCAACCTGCCAGTACCAGAGCTCTCATGCAGGCGCGAGAGGTGGAAGTTTCTAAACTGTACAACCAGTTTTGCCATCGAAAAGGCCAAACATGAAGCCTCCGGAGAGGCCCATGAATCAGGAAGGCCAATCTTGGCACAAATATCCCTAACAAATCTCAACCAAGAAATATTCTTGTTTTTAATTAGGGGCCAAACCCCCTTAAATTCTTCTCGGTGAGAGCCCAACTCTGCATTAGACCAGAGTCTCTTCCAATATATCAATGGGCTCAGTGTCACCACCTCTTCCATGGGTATCAACCCAAAATCCAACCTAATAGGGACCAACGGAGAGCTAGGGGGCAAACCCAGCAGGCTCCTCAGAAAGGAGTTTTCGGTCCCTATCAGGCTATGGATTCTGGAATGTCCCCATAATTCTGCTCCATAAATGGAGGCCGCTCTTGCTTGGGTCCTGAAGATTTCTTTTGCTGGTGCTACTGGCTTAGAAATCGAGCCTCTAAAAAGTTTGGAAATTCCTCCTGTAGTTTGGGAAAGTTTTAATACGGAGTTAGCAATTGGACCCCCCACCCAAAATCTTCTTGTAATATAATCCCCAGATATCCGAACGTTTTTCCCTGCTCAAGGGGAATACCATTCAGCACTGGGTTTGGGCGTGTGTGCTTGGGGGGGTTGAGAATCATGAATTTCGTTTTCGCTAAATTAATCTCCAGGCCTCTTTCACCACAGAAATCCACAAAACCATCCACTGGATGCCAGTTGATGTTCGCGACAACAACAAAGTGTCGTCAGCGAACATCAACGCTGGCACCATACCCGTAGCAAGTCTTGCGACATCCGTGTCCTTGATACCTTCCAGATGTTTTATGAGCCCGTTAATATATAGACAGAATAGCGTGGGTGCTAACACGCATCCTTGACGGACTCCACGGTTAACAGGGAAACGATCGGACAACTCTCCATGTTTCCCACATCTGACCTGGGCGAAGTTTTCTGTGTGGAGTCTTCTCAGGGCGTCCAAAAGATATAGAGGAACATTAAGTGCCCGGAGAACTCTCCACAAGTTTTCACGCGGTACCAGGTCAAATGCCGGCCTCAGGTCAACAAAAATGAGGTAGAGGCTGCCAGCCTCTAAGCTCACGGTCTTCCAATGTAAGACCTGAAGTCGGAATATCTGGTCGACGGTAGAGATGCCCTTTCTGAAACCCGCCTGCAGGATGCTTAGTATATTATTTTCTGTCTCCCACGTCTGTAATCTCTCCAAAATTATACGTCCAAACAGCTTCTGAGTAATATTGATTAAGCTGATGGGCCTATAATTTGAGGGTTGCAAAGGGCAGCCTTTTTTGTATATTGGCACAATCTCCGCACCACGCCAAGATTCAGGGGGCTCCGCGCCCGACAGAATAGAGTTAAACAGAGTGCAGAGATACGGTGCCCATATCTTGGGTTCCGACCGATAAAGGTCGCCAGGGATTTTGTCCAGTCCCGGTGCTTTGTTGGGTATCAGCAGATGTATAGCGGTTTCTACCTCCTTTATCGTTATCGCCGGGGCATCCTCAACTCGACACACTGATCTGGGGGGAGAGGTAACTGTAGATATTGAACTGTGGTTTGTGCCTAAGTGAAGGCCCCCATAATGATCTTCCCATGCTGCTGGGGCTATATTAGGGAATGTAGTGGTTCCTGGTTCTTTTCTGCCGTTGCTAACTATAGACCAGAAGCCTTTAAAGTCCTTGGACTGCAAAGTTAGTCTTAGCTCCTCCCAACATTTTCTCAATGGTTTCATGACTCTGAAAGGCATGGCAACATTTGTAAATCAGATGGGGTGAGGAGGTAGAATGCTCTTGGCAAAAAGGCATCTTATCCGTTTGAGGATCTGAACAATAGCAGGTGATACAGACAAGATAGAGGTTGTTCATGTCCTTGGAAGTGTCCTGGGGGAGGGTAAAGGCTAGGGCTTTACTGAGCTCTACAACTACCAAGCTATGAAAAGCTGCTCCTCGATCTTCCCTGTCAAAATGCCACCTCCCCACTAACCTCTTCATGGATGTCTGGGTAAGTGATAAACCTGAGTGCACACCTTGGAGTCATTGTCACAGAGTACTGTATCTTTGACCTCTGAAAGACATAAAAAGATGTTTTCTATATTATAGCTACTGCTGCCTCGGGCCTCAGCATGTACAAATGAAGTAACGTGTTTCATAATTTCATACACAGATAGAATTGCGAGGGGCAAAAAGAAAAATGTGTTCTCCAAGCACAAATCAGCTATCATGTGTTTCACAATAACAATTGCTTCCTCATGGGCGATATAACAGTCCAAGCAGTCCAGTACATCGCTAAAAAACAAAACGAAAAAAATCTATCACAAATCAAACATAAACAAAATCTCATAAAATCATGGATACTTTAAAAAACATTTCTCACTTCCTCAAAAATATATAAGTATCACTCCCAAGCACCCAACTAAATCAAACTGTGAAGCATATACAGACATGACACAAGAGAGCTGATCAATTCAACAAGACAGCTAAAAAGACTAAACACATAATTAAAAACACAAGAATGTCTTTTCTAACTAAATAAATATATGGCATTCAGTTAATATATCTAACAAAAAATTCACGTCTCAAATATCTTACTTTAAGAATGTTCTTTCCATTAATTACATTTACTTCCATCAAGTTTCACAGTAAAAATGTTTCATTTTATAACATTCTTTATGTAACTGTCTTTATATGTATCAAATATCACAGCATAATTCACAGTAAAATATAAGGTTACAAAAAATACATCATTACATACACTAGTATGCTTCATCTAAAGACATGTGTAGTTAGATACATTACATGGTTAAAAACAATATTGATCAAATATCACTCAAACACACCGCAATGTATCACATAATATTTTCCTCATTTTTTATTTTCAAATAAAGTTTCCCAAATAGCAGTGAGGTACTCAAGTTCCAAATTAAAGGCACTTCTAAGATCAAAAACTAAATATAAAATAAATAGTAACCATAACAAATCTAAGTGTTGACTAGAAGGAATGTACATAAGAACTAAAACTGCATCCTTTTTCCATGAGACTGCACCTCACCTAGTATAAACAGAAGGGTAACCGGTATAGTGCTGTTCCACCATCAGTGTATCAGCAAAAGAATACCTAACAAAATGGCCACTTTATATATTCTGACACTACCAAAATTGAGGTCACCACGTGCATGTCAGCTTCGTACAACTCTATGGTTGTAAAAAGGGACTCTCAAACAGCAAAGCTATTTAACTAAATAAACACAAGAATGACAAAATTCAACAACAAGACATTAAAAAATGTAAAAATCTAATAAAGCATAATGAACAAATAGTTTATTAACATCTAAATTTAGGTAGATAAATCATGTGAAGTAAAAATAAAATAAAAGCAAATCAATCGTCAGTCTTAAACCAACATCTTCATTGAACGCAAAAGACTTGCTTAACCGTTACTGAAACATTTTTGTTACTGCTCAAATATAATCCTGTAAAGTAAACATTGGAGTGACAAAATTCAACTGCAAAGACCTTAAACACTTCAAAACTCGATATTTCATAATGAAAAAGCGGTTTTAATCTAACATCTAATTTCAAATTGATAAATCAGGTCAAAGTAAAACTAAAATAAAAGCAAAGCAATGGTCAGTCTTGATCTTACATCTTCGTTAACTGCATGAGCCTTACTTAACCATCACTCTACTGTAGTACTTCTTCTTGAATAAAAGGCATCCACTTGTGCTAGCTGTAAGAGTTGTCTTTATTCAAGCAGAGGAAACCTGCTTCTCCACAGCCGGACACGACTGCTCCAACTGCCAACCGCTGTGGAACCCTCCTATGTCACTGGACCCTACATTCCCCCAGCACGGACCCATAGAACATAGACTACCGTATAATACATAATATAACACATCCCCCCTTCTTCATTGTAACAAAAGGAACAAAACACAATCGCTGCAGGGACAGGACGCATGAATGATGAAGGGAATACAGAACACATCCAACGGGACAGGACAAAAATAACTGGCAGAAACAACTCAACCAACAACCATAACAAACACCAGACACCATAGAGCCAAGTGCCCCACACTATCGACTTACACGCTGCAGGGACAGGACGCATGAATGATGAAGGGAATACAGAACACATCCAACGGGACAGGACAAAAATAACTGGCAGAAACAACTCAACCAACAACCATAACAAACACCAGACACCATAGAGCCAAGTGCCCCACACTATCCACTTACTCACACCCAAAATCATAAAGCCATTTGGGAGGCCTGGAACATCTTTTCACCACACCTCGAGCCCCTTCTGGTTGTTCACCATTCTCAGCTCTACCATTTGAAACCGCTCAGAGCACCTGCTCCTGGACACCCTGACTTTTGGCTAAAGTCCCCTGGAACTCTTCACCATCCCAACCTAATGAGCTAGAACCTGGCTTGCCCCTGTTAACCATGACAATTCCACCTCTCCACCCCTTTGAAACAGTGCAATCCTCCTGATATTCCATGCTTGCCCATTGTCTAACCTCACCCAATTTGGGCCCAGAACCATCACCTTGTAGGGTCCCCTGAAACTTAGACAAACCAGGTCTTGCACCACCCCACTTAACTTTGACCCAATCACCCACACCAATTAAACCACCCCTGTCCTGATTACCATTTGAACTCAATGTAAACTTGTCACTCCCTTTCCACAACTAAGAAGGAAACAATTGTGTTCCCGGGTCCCTACCCCTCATCATTTCACAGGGAGATTTCTCGGTAGTCACATTGAGTGTCATACGGTATGCCCACATCATGTTGGTTATCGCACCTTGCACACCAAGACCCGCCTTACCAGCCAGTTCCAAGGTTCCCTTCACCAATCTGTTTATCCTCTCTACTTGATCATTGCCCTGTGGGTTAAACAAGGAGGTGCACTCATGCTGCACTCCTAAGTGTGCTAGGAAGGTCCTCATCTCATCTCACCCGAAGTGAGCTGTGTGCCATTATCCGTAGCCAGTTTTGCCGGTATCCCTTCCCTCCTAAAAATGTCCTTCAGCATTGCAATAGTGGATTTTGTATTCACATTTCTCAAGAACACAACTTCAAACCACCTTGACATTGCATCCATCACCACAGCCGCAAAATGTTTATGATCAGGCAGAAAATAGAAAGGACCAATAAAATCCAAGCTGATCTTCTTCCACATCATATCTGCATCAGACATGTGCTGACTTGGGCACCCACACCAACTTTCAACCTCTTCTCTGAATTCATACATTCCACACACTTCTCAACACAGCACTTAACATCAACATCCTTTTTGGGCCACCAAAAATTCTCTTTCAACCTCTTAATGGTGAATGTTTGTCCCATGTGGCCTTCAAGCGCTAAACATACTAATTTGCTCCTAACCGCTACAGGGGGTATGAACCTTTCACTCCTGACAACAAGCCCTGATTAATTTACAGACAGTTCTTGTAACAGTTTAACATAAGGCCTTACCACACTAGAATATGCACTTTCTCTTCTCACACCCCTTCTAATCGTTACTGCTTTAAGCTCCTTATCTTCATTCAAGGACTCCAGCCATTTCTCTCTTGATACAACACTCTGCATTTCAGCTAAGACATCCTCAACACCTCCTACTACTTCTTCCTGATTGTTTGATTGAAGGTCATCCTCACCCAGTTTGTCCGGTAGCCTGAACAGACATTCAGCAATTTTATTCTTCCACCCAGGTAGATATTCCACAGTAAATCACACTCCTGCAGCTTCACTGCTAACCTGGCAAAATGGCCCAAACAAATTTGTGTGCCATTGGGTGCCAACACCTTAAGTAAAGGTTTGAGACCAATCCTGAGAATTATCTTCAGGCCCCAAATGAAGGTACAAAAATGACTAGTGGCCCAAGCTGCCAGCAAGGCCTCCTGCTCAATGACTGAATAGTTCCTTTCAATTTCAGTTAAAGAGTGGGATGCGAAGGCTACTGTTTTCTTCACCCTGCCATGGAGCTGTGAAAGTACAACACCCAATCCAACAGCGCTAGCATCTACTGTAAGAACAGTCTTAAGGTTGCACTGAAATGTTACCAGAACCTCAGCATTAGCAGTCTCACCCTTTTTGCCATCAAACGCCCTTCCCTGTGCACTCCCCCACTCGAATTTTCTTCTCTTCCTCAGCAACTCTCTCAACGGCTCCGATGATTTTGTAGCAAAATCTTTCACAAACGTAGTGTAGTTTTCTACCATACCCATGAATAAACGTAAACTGTCCTTGTCGCTAGGGTTACTGTGTTTACGATGGCACTCACTAAGTTCAATTTGGGTCTGACACCTTCACTTGAAATGAGATACCCTAGATCACCAAAAATGTACATTTCTCTTTCCTCAACATTAAACCAGCCTCACATAATTTCCCCAACACCACACGCAATGTCTCATTATGTGTGTCATCACTGTCTCCAAAGAGCAAAATGTCATCCCGGAAATATACAACATTTTTAACCCCTGCCAAAACACTGGAGATAAGTCTCTGCAACACGCTTGCCACAAGTGACAACTCAAAGGGTAATCTGTTGAATTGGAAGACACCCTCAGTGGTGACAAATGCAGTTAAGTGTTTAGAGTCTGGGTGTTACATTGCCTGATAGTAGGCACTTTTGTTTCAAAACTGTTTATTGAAGCTTAACAGAGAATAACATACATTTTGGGCCAATGCGCCCTCATCAATAAAGCACAAAAGAAAACCACCATCACTCAATGTGAGTGTCAAGACATTACAGGTAGAGGAGGAGCAGTAGTACAATCCTCAGGAGACAGTACCTTTTGGTAGGCACTTTTAAGGTCTAGTTTAGAGAAAAATTCCCCCCTGCCAGGAAGAAAATCAGCTCCGTAATATTAGGAAGAGGAAACCGATCCAACACCACAATATGATTCAAACTGTGGATGTCTACACAAAACCTTAGGGACCCACTAGCCTTTTTTAGTAATAATAACTGGAGATAACCACTGTGTGGCCTCTACAGGTTCATTGACTCCCTCACTAATCGTTTGATCCAGTATTTATTTTACCTCCTCCCTCATGGCAACTGGAACCTTCCTGGAACTGTGCCTTCCCTGGCATGGCATCTTTCTTGACGATTATTCTGTGGGAGTAAGTTTTTGCTACCCCCAAACTTTTGTTGAAAACTGGTGCAAACTCCGACAGTAACTTGCTCACGTCACCTTCAGCCACCACCATGACCTGTTCAGATGCTCTGGGGTTCACAACAATATGTAAATCATACTGATGAGCCCAACCTAAAGTATGTGGCCCTTCACTCGCTACATAGATTTTCTCCTTCATGTGTCTTTGCTGAAAATCAAAGTCAATCCTAAAAAACAAATCACACCAATGTTGACTCCTTGCTATCCCTTCAGAACCACATCTGTGGCATTCAATAATCTGCCAGGCCATACTTTATCAAACCGGTGCTTGGGAATGATGGTATACAAGGAGCCAGAGTCAACCATCAACGATATCACCTGACCATCCACTAGAAAGTCTGCTCTAGGACGGGACTGTCTTTTGGAATCTTTCAGTCCTCCAACCTCCTCAGCATGCCCAGAGTCCACCATAACAATCCGGTGCTCCATAGTATCAGCATGGTGCTCAGCCATTGCCACGCTTCCTTTGATTGCATAGCAATTTCGAGCAAAGTGTCCTTTTCTCCCACAGGAACGGCAGTCTTTTCCCAACACAAAACACAATTTAGAATCCCCCAAACAAAAATTGCTGCTGCATCTGTAACAATAACGTGAGGACCACCTGCTTTGCGAGGATACCACGAGTCTAAAACTTCAATTTTTGTTGAAAGAAGTGATTGAAGGTGCTGTTTTTTTCCTAACCATAGCTACCAACTCTGACTCATCATCAACCTCTGACACCTCCATGTTGCTTGCAATACTTAGTTTTTGTATTTCCCTCATGCACTTCTCCAATCCTTCAACAACGTCTGCCATTTTTAAAGCATCCTATAGAGTAGAACCCGAGGCTGCCCATAAACGTTCCTTGACCCTTTTAATGTTGCACTGCATGATTAACAAATCCCTTATTAGTTCCTCCATCATGGGCCTGAACTTACATTTCCTAGCCACTTCTCTCAACCTTGCCACAAACTCATCAACTGATTCATTGGGCCTCTGTGGTTGCATTTAAAACTTGTGCAGTTGCATAACTATGTTTAATGGCTTTGCAAAACGCTTCTTTAGGCGTAACTTAGCCTCTTTGTACACATCCTCAATCACATGGCCATTGTCTTCATACACTTGCGACAAATACTTAAAATTGTGCTGACCCTCAGTGCCCAAGCATCCAGATAGCAACGCCTTTTTCCTGAGGGGTGAAAAGTTTGAGCCTCCTAATGCTACTATGTAGTTCTCAAATGTTTCTATCCAGGCCTCCCACCCAATGGGTGGCTCACCGTGTAACATTAAAAATGAAGGCGGCACGACAACAGACTGACTGATGCTCATGTTGAGTAGACACCTGAATTACTGCACCCCTTTACACAACACAGTCACTATGAACTGGTGGAAAAAAAATATATATCACTGATGGTCTAACCAGATCAATATCCAAATGCAATGTTCACTATGTCCACCAGATGGTGCTGTGTATACACAAACTCCAGTTAGATAAGTGTACAGCATTCACTGTGGCCACAAGGTAGCATTGTTTATACAGAATCCTCTACTTCGACTCTATGGTGCAGGCAAGCGAGGATGGCCAAAACTCCAAGATGCTTGACATTCTCTTCAAAGTTTGCTCTAACATTCGTTGCACATTTTCAATGTTTACGTATCTCTTTTAATAACTTTAAGTGTTCATCGAGGGTAGCCTCTTTAAAATATTTTCTCTCATATCATTGACTTCTTTTTTATAGTCATAATCTGTATTGAACAACCTTCTTGCCCGTGGGATCTTTCCATAGGAAATATTAATAATTAGATGTGTAGAGGTAGCATGCAATGTGCTAAAAGTCGCAGTCTCTTTTCCGTATAGCTTACTATATAGTCTTCCATCTTTGAAGAGAGTACAATCCAAGAAATGAATGATCTCTTTGCTGTCCATCAAACTTAGTTCTACATTTACAGCATTGCCATTCAGTGCTTGGTTAAACAATCTAAGATTCTCCATAGTACTATTCCAAATCAAAAATATATAGTCTGTAAAACTGCATTAAAGAACATCATACGCTCCCATATCTTCATCCAGCTTCTCCCACCAAATCCCATGAATACATTTGCATACAATGGGGCAAAATGAGACCCCATTGACGTACCTTTAACGGGCTTGTAAAGGCAATCTTAGTATCAGAAAAAAATATTGTCAAGAATAAATTCAGCAAACTCACCCAGCATCTCATGTTTCAAATAGTTTGCTGGTCTTGTCTCTAAGTTTTCATAGCTTCCAAACCGTTTATATGGTCAATACATCTGCACCTGACATCGCCACCGCCATACCACACAGATACCAAAGAATCGATCAAAAGTGCACCTACAAGCTGGTGGTGGAATATCCATCATCCATAAAGTGAGCATCAGCTGCACTGCCACAGCTGACAACGCAAACCCCATCATGGAGCACCTTAATTTTCAGATCAATACCAACTGCAAAACCACCTTCAGATGCACCCTTGCCTACAGACCCCCATACCATACCCTGTCCTGCCTTCTGCAAGGCTATTGCAAATGTCATCACCCCTCCAGCCATTAACTCTAAAAAATTGCTCTTCCAAGGGGATCCCAAATTCCACCTGGCAGATGCCTCCAATACAAAAACTGCTAACCTCCTTGAGATAATGGACATCTTCAGACTCTACCAGTGAGTCACTGACCCCACCTGCATCACCGGACACAGGCTGGACCCGATATTTTCAGCCAGCGACAGGATCAGGTATAGCCACACCACTGAAGTCACCTGAACCAGCCACTCAGTCGTCCACTTCTACATCTTCTCCACTCTCAGCCCCCCTGCCAGCACCCGCCACAGGAGCTGGAGGAAAGTAACAGAGGACCTCTGGACACTCACCCTCAACTCCTCACTGCCTTGTACCACCTTCAACCCAGAGGGAGCCATCAAATACTTCCAACACGTGGATCACCACCTGCGCTGACAAAGTCACACCCCTCAAACCTCCCAAACTCAACAGACCCCACACAAACTGGTTCACAGATGAACTCAAAGCCCCAAAACACAACTACAAAAGACTGGAAAGACTCTGACGTACCAGCAAAGCTTAACCTGACAGAGAACAATTCAAACAAATACTTAACAATTACCACTCAAAATTGAAGAACACCAAGCGGGACGCCCTCAACACCCACCTGGAAGCCAGCTTCAAACACAGCAAGGAACTCTTCTGCATCATCAAGGAGTTCTCCATCCCCACAGCAACCAAGAATACCATCAACCCCTCCCAGGACCTTTGTGACTCCCTTGCAGATTATTTCCACAACAAAATTGCAACTATATATGAACACTTTGACCCCCAACCACACCTAGCCATCCTCGAATGACTGCCCACCAACAACTACCACATCCTAACCATCATAATTATGTGGGACCCACTCACACCCCAATCCACTGCCACCTTCAATGGTTTCCATACACTCAGGAGCCCCCAAAGATCTCTGCCCCATCACATGTTCAACCAGAGAATCAATGCCATCAGCAAGGAACTCACAACCAGCATCAACACTTCCATCAACACCGCCAACATCCCAGCCACCTGGAAGCACACGGAGGTCAATCAGCTCCTAAGACAACCCTCTGCAGACTCAACAGAGCCTAACATCTACCGGCCGATATCCCTACTCCCCTACCCACCCAAAGTCCTAGAAAAGTCTATAAACATCCAACTAACCAACAACCTGGAAACCAACAAATTCCTGGACCCCTTGCAGTCAGGCATCCACGCAAACCCCAGCACGGAGATGGCCCTTATCGCTGCCACTGATGATATCAGAGTTCTCATGGAATGGGGAGAAACCACAACCCTGATCCTGCTTGAACTATCTGAAGCTTTTGACACCGTGTCCCACTCCTCCCTCCTACTTGACCTCCACCAGATGGGAATCCAAGGGAAAGCCCTCAAGTGGATTGCTTCCTTCCTTACAGGAAGAACACAACTCTTCCACCTCTCCCCCTCTTATCAGGCCCAAAAGACATAATCTGGGGAGTCCCCCAAGAATCACCTCTAAGACCAATGCTCTTCAACACTTACATGGCCCCTCTAGCTGTCCTGGTCAAAGCGCACAAGATGAACACCATTTCCCACGCTGATGACACACAGCTCCTCCTGTCCCTGTCTACACACTCTACCACCAAAGCAAAGTTCCACAGATGCATGGCCGACATCGTCAGCTGGATGCAGAACAAGTGCCTGAAGTGCAACACCGACAAAGTGGAGGACCTCATCTTCGGGAGCACCATCTCCCCCTGGAATGAAACTTGGTGGCCAACCAAACTGGGCCCCCCTCCCACACCCACACAACACGCAAGAAACTTGGGCATCATCCTTGACAGCCAGCTCTCAATGAGAAAGCAGATAAACGCCATCTCCTCAGCATGCTTTCATATCCTCCACATGCTGAAGAAGATTTTCAAGTGGCTTCCCACTGACACCAGTCACACAGTCACCCAGGCACTCATCACCAGCCGCCTGTACTATGGCAACACCATCTAGGTAAGGATCACCACATAACTTCTGAACAGACTCCAGATCATACAGAATGAAGCAGCAAGACTCCTCCTCGACCTGCCGAGATGAGCCCACATTACCTCCATCCCAGAGCACTACATTGGCTCCTTGTAAACAAACGGTGCAAGTTAAAACTACTCACCCACACCTATAAAGCCCTCCACAACCCGGGCCCCACCTATCTCAACCACAGAGTTAACTTCCAACAACCCACCAGACAACTACTCTCCACATCCCTCCACCTGTCCCACACCCCCGTATCCAAAAAAGCAAGCGTAGCAGACATGTCTTCTCCCAGGTGGCTGCCAAATATTGGAACAAACCTCCTCTGCAACTTTGAGCAACACCCACCCTCCAAGAGTACAGAAAGAAACTGAAAACCTGGCTGTTCAACAGATAGCCCGCAGCAGCAGCACACCCTTCTGGATACCCTCACGGGTGATAAGCAGAATTCTACAGATCCTATTGTATTGTACTGTACATGTGTACAAGGATTTCATATCCATAGTAACCAACATCTTCTTAAAAAGTCACATACATCTTGAATGTATGATGGCAAATCACAGACTAAAGGTTGAAGAAATAAATCAATGCATTCTGACATATGTTCACTAAGAGATTCCATACCTGCTATTATAGGCCTCCCAGGAGCAGGTACCACCCCTTTATGCACTTTTGGTAAAACAAAATATATGATCGGTATTTGTGGGTTCTCAGTATTGAGATACCTACATTCTTCATCAGTGATCAACCCTAAATCATACCATTTCCTTATCAAGATGGTTATCTTTCTCTTAGCTGATTGATATTTATCTCTACTCGTCTCTACATAACAATCTTGATTTTCTTTAGCTAAGGGTCTCTGCAGGATAATCTGTGTGGTTGAGAACAACCATGTTACTCCCTTTGTCAGCTTTACGTATCATAATAACCTTATCTTGTATGCTTTTCTTTCTATCTTAGTTAGATTGTCACACTTATTATGACTGTCAACTTTTTGAATATCCTCCAATACATATTGCTGACCAATGTCTAAGTTATCTTTGCACGGTAAGTCAGGCACAAAAGTAGATTGACACCAGTAGTCCTGGCAGCCTGTCGGGATGTGTTCAATGATGCACGGGACCCGAGAGTGAAATGCAAGGGGTGTTCTTTTATTATACAAAGAAGTCGGTGTCTTTGTCTCTGAGAGCAGTCCAGTATATAGCACTTGTCCCGATATACAGGTTGCCAGGAATCCTCCGGTAATTAGCTCTTCCTCTTGGGGGTCTGGTCTGGGCGTTGAGTGTTCTTCCAGGCTCTCGAGGGGTGGGAAGAAGGATACAAAACAAAAGAAAACAGCCTTAATCTCAGGCAGCTGTCGGTGAAGGATGGGGAAGGGACGTGAGGGAAGACCGTAGGGGTTAGGCGGTGAGTATAGAGAGAAAACCAACACCGGGTTTAAGTCACTCCTGTAAGCAGCAGATGAGCCGTCCACTTGCTTCAGTGTTCGAGCTCTGAGTTCTCCACCACCCGCCCCCCGACCCACGGAAGCGCTCACGTACCTGCTGGAGCCACGAACCTCCGGGTCCGTGGTGGGGCGCAGTGTTGGTCAGGCCTCCCGGCTCCTCGGAGTGGTGTCCTTCGTCTGGAGATGGTTCTGCTGGCTTCTCCACCGTGTGTTCGTCTTCCGCTCCGGGTTCTTTCTTCGGTGTCCCCCTCGCGTCTATTTCCAGTTCCGCGTAGCTCTCCCACACCGTCCAAGGCGGTGAATCCAGTCCTGAAACTCCTGAGGGGGCGGGGTCTCCTGACGAAGAGACGGGCATTTTGTTAAAGGGCCAGAGCCCGGGGAATACAGCCGCGTCAATGTCACCGCCCGAGTTCCCGAAGTCTAGGGGCTGCAAGGGAGAAGAGGGGGGCGAAATAGGTGAGTCTGCGGGGCTCTCGAGAGGGACAGGGGGCACATCCTGACACACCCCTCCCCATGAGTAGTTCCGTTCGGGGACACTTTGGACTCGGGACAGGAAGTCGGCGTTGGAGTTGTCAGTCCCCCTTTGATGAAAAAGGTCAAAAGTAAAAGGTTTAAGGGACAGAAACCAGCGCATCACGCGCGGCTTGTTGGACTGATTCTGACTCATCCATATGAGGGGGGCATGATCGGTATAGAGCTGAAACCGTCTACCCTCCAGATAGTAGCGTAGTTTTTCTACAGCCCATTTCACGGCCAGGCACTCTTTCTCTATGTTTGGGTAATTTAGTTCCCGGGGAAATAGTTTCCTACTAACAAACAGGATGGGTCTCTCCGTGCCGTCTAGGTCGATTTGCGAGTGGACGGCGCCAATGCCATTCTCGGAAGCATCGGTCTGTAGAACAAACGGCAAGTCAAAGTTAGGGGAGGCTAACACCGGTCTGCTAGTGATCACCTTTTTTAAATGAGTTATGGCGTCCACGACTCGGGGAGAAGGGTGTCGTAGAGTTTTGTCCGGGGTCGACTTCTTTAGGAGTTCTGTCAAGGGGGCCGCTATCTCTGAATATTGGGGAATAAAGCGCCTGTAGTATCCCAGAAGGCCCAAAAAGGCCCGGCCTTACTTCTTGGTTGTAGGGACAGGTGATTCAGTGATGGCCCTGATTTTCTCTCTCTGAGGCTCAATACACCCATTTCCCAGGAGATACCCTAGATACTTCACTCGGTGGAACCCTACAAAGGATTTTCCCGCGTTGATGTGAAGGCCTGTGGTGTGTAATTCCTGCAATACCTGACGACAGTGCTCTAGGTGGGTCTCCCAAGTGGGGCTGAAGATCACTATATCGTCGAGGTAGGCCGAGGAGTACTCCTGATGGGACCGTAGAACTACGTTCATCAACCGTTGAAAAGTCGCTTGGGCACCATGTAGACCAAAGGGTAAGACTGTAAACTAGAACAACCCATCTGGGGTGGAAAAAGCGGTCTTTTTCTGATCACTACTCCGTAGGGGCACTTGCCAATACCCCTTGGTCAAATCTAAGGTGGTAATGTAGTGGGCCTTTCCTAGTTTTTCGATTAACTCATCTACTCGGGGCATTGGATAGGCATCTAAGGTGGAGATGGCGTTAACCTTCCTGAAATCAATACAAAAACGAATGGAACCATCCGGCTTGGGTACAAGGACAATAGGGGAGGACCATTCGCTTTGTGAGGACCTAATCACCCCCATTTGTAACATTTTCCGTACTTCACTGGAGATGGCTGCTCGTCGGGCAGCCGGGATTCTGTGGGGCTTTTGTTTAACTTTCTCACGGGGTAGGTGTTTGTCTGGTGTTCTACTAGGGTTGTCCTTCCTGGACTATCGGAAAAAAGGTCCTGAAAGGGGAAGAGAGTGTCCAGGAGGTCCCTGAACTGTACGGTTGATAGGTTCGGGTTTACCGTCAGTTTTTCTAGCGTGCAAGGGCAGCCCTTCTCCATAAGGGAGATCTGTACGTTCTGCGGAGGAGGTCCTAACCATTTTTTCAACAGGTTAATATGATAGGATTGGGTTTTCTGTGGGGATAGTTGTAGACGATATGTAGTTTTTCCTAGTCTCTCCACTACCCTGTAGGGACCCTTCCACTCGCTTTTGGGCTTGCTAGCAATAATGGGTAATAACACCAAGGCCCAGTCGTTGACTTGTAAGGAACGCATTTTCTTCCCTTTGTCATAGTGTCGTCTTTGTTTTTCTTGGCTTTTTTCAAGGTTCTGGTGAGCCAGATCTCGGAGTTTACCGAGCCTGGAACGTAAATGCAGGGAGTAGTCTAGGAGGTTCTGGGTGTTATCGTCTTCTTTTTCCCAGGTCTCTTTCGTCATCTCTAGTAGAGTTCGAGGTTGTCAGCCATACAGGAGTTCGAAGGACGAACACCCTAGACTACTCTGAACCTGCCCCTGGATGACGAACAAAGCCAGGGGAAGTAGACGGTCCCAGGACTTTCCCTCGCTCTCTTGCATTTTATTCAAGGTTAATTTTAGTGTACCGTAATACCTCTCTACCAAACCGTCTGTTTGGGGGTGATAGACAGATGTTTTAATGTGTCTAATGTTTTGTAGTTTACAGACCTGAGACATTAGTTTTGAGACGAAGGGCGTTCCCTGGTCTGTCAGGATTTGTGATGGGAATCCCACCCGGGAAAAGTATTGCAGGAGTTTGTCAGCTATAATGGGGGTAGTGGGGTTCCGAAGTGGGAATGCTTCTGGGAACCGGGTACAATAATCCACTAACACTAGGACATATTGGTAGCCCTTGGAAGAGCGTGGTAGGGGTTCGATAATGTCCATACCAACACGTTCGAAAGGTTGGCCAACGATGGGTAGAGGTTGTAGGGGAACCGGGGTCGGTCGATACAGATTCTTCACCTGGCAGACAGGGCATTCTTGACAGTATGACTTTATCTGGGCGTAAATGCCAGGCCAATAGAAGTACCGCAAGATGTTCTCGGTTGTCTTTTGGGCCCCTGTATGGCCGGCCAATAAGTGGGAGTGAGCAAAAAACATAACCTGGTCCCTGAAGGCCTTAGGTACTAGTAACTGGGAAGGAGCAGTTGGGCTAGGGAGTCGGTAGAGAAGTCCGTTCTGTATTCAGAAAGATGGAAAGGAGGCGTTACAGTTAGGAAGTTGATTCCTGGCCCCTTGCCAGGCATGAAAAATGGTGACGTCATTAGTCTGGGCCCAGTGGAAATTTTTGTCTATTTCCCAGGGTTCTTGTACCAGAAGGGCAGGGGTGTCTTTAGCGGTCGGTTGGGTGGTCTTCCAGAAGAGGGAAAGAAAGTCAGGATTATCGGTGCCCAATATAACATCCTCGGGGAGATCATCCATAAGACCTGCGGTAATATGCAGTGAGCCCTCTTTCCCTTGACAGTAAATGGGGACCCTGGCTATAGGATAGAGGCGTACATCGCCATGAACGCACCTTATCGCTATCTGACCCCCTGGAACCCTTTGTTCCTGGGTGACAAAACGGCTTTTAATCATGGACTGTCGACAGCCAGAATCCAAGAGGGCCCAAACAGTATGGTTGTTCACCCTAACACTTACTTAAAAAGCAGCGCCCATCTCGGTGGAATACATAAAGTTACCGGGCACGTAGCTAACATCCATAGGCTCTTCTGCCTTTCGTCGGGGGCATACCCGGGCAATATGTCCCCAGTCCCCACACTCGAAACATTGTGGCTGCCGAGAAATGAGGGGTTCTGGTCTTGGGGCTTTGATCTTCTCAGGGTCCTTGATGGGACGAAGCGGTTTTCGGGGTACGGAGGACGGTTTTAATCCTTTCTCTGGCTCCCAGAGCAGGGTGCGGGGTTGTGCCCTCGCAAAGGAGGTGGCCATCTCAACGGCCTTTTCAATAGTCAGTCCAGCATGTTGTTTCAGCCACCTTTGGGTGGTATACGGTAGGGCTTCCAGGAACTGCTCCAGAATCACGGCATTCATGATGTCCTCTTTCGTCAGTTCTTTAGGCTTGAGCCATTTTTCCGCGGCCATTTTTAACTTAAAATACAAAGTCTTAGGGCTATCGCCTGCAGCCCCTTTTTCCCAGCGAAAGCATAGCCGGTATGCTTCTGGATCCATGCCCAAGTGATCCAGGATCACGGCTTTTATTTCTTCATAAGGGGTGACCCCCCAGCGTTGGCGACCTGGTAGGCAGCTTGGGCTTCTCCTGACAGTAAAAAAGGCCATTTAGAGACCGGCAAGCCCGAGGCCCTAGCAGCTCGCTCAAAGTTAAGAAGAAAGGCGTCGGGATCCTCTCCAGGAAGGTACTTTTGCAGGGACACAGTAGGGGGTGTGGCGGATGTCTGATTTACCCCTCTAGTGCCAGCAGAAGAGGGGGTCTCTTCCACAACACGTGCTAGGACGTCGAGCTGGGCCTTCATCTGATCCCTGAAGGTGTCCCTATCTGCCTGGGCGCTGGTGAGCTGCTGTTCGACTGCCCATTCCAGCTTTTTCTGCCCCTCCACGAGGTGTTGGATAAGCGCCTCCATACGTGGTTCTTCACTGGCGCGTTATGCCCACATTCTCCACCATGTGTCGGGATGTGTTCAATGATGCACGGGACCCGAGAGTGAAATGCAAGGGGTGTTCTTTTATTATACAAAGAAGTCGGTGTCTTTGTCTCTGACAGCAGTCCAGTATATAGCACTTGTCCCGATAGACGGGTTGCCAGGAATCCTCCGGGAATTAGCTCTTCCTCTTGGGGGTCTGGTCTGGGCGTTGAGTGTTCTTCCAGGCTCTCGAGGGGTGGGAAGAAGGATACAAAACAAAAGAAAACAGCCTTAATCTCAGGCAACTGTCGGGGAAGGATGGGGAAGGGACGTGAGGGAGCACCGTAGGGGTCAGGCGGTGAGTATAGAGAGAAAACCAACACCAGGTTTAAGTCACTCCTGTACACAGCAGATGAGCCGTCCACTTGCTTCAGGGTTCGAGCTCTGGGTTCTCCACCACCCGCCCCCCGACCCGCGGAAGCGCTCACGTACCTGCAGGAGCCACGAACCTCTGGGTCCGTGGCGGGGCGCAGCGTGGGTCAGGCCTCCCGGCTCCTCGGAGTGGCGTCCTTCGTCTGGAGATGGTCCCACTGTCTTCTCCACCGTGTGTTCGTCTTCCGCTCCGGGTTCTTTCTTCGGTGTCCTCCTTGCGTCTATTTCCAGTTCCGCGTTGCTCTCCCACACCCTCCAAGGCGGCGAATCCAGTCCTGAAACGTCTGAGGGGGCGGGGTCTCCATCGAAGAGACGGGCACTTTGTTAAAGGGCCAGAGCCCGGGGAATACAGCCGCGTCAATGTCACCACCTGAGTTCCTGAAGTCTGGGGGCTGCAAGGGAGAAGAGGGGGGCGATATAGGTGAGTCTGGGGGGCTCTCGAGGGGGACAGGGGGCACATCATGACACAGCCCCTCCTGGCACATGGTGTTGCTGTGACACTCATGGTTGAGGGGGGACTGCTGTGGTGCGATTGCCCTCATTAGGGTGGCCCCTCCTGGGATACGGGGTCACCGATCTCAGCGGACACAAGTCTCCCACTCCTGACCCAATGAAGCTCAAAGGTGGCCCTCTCTGGCGAATGGGGTCACTGTGGCGAGGTGGTGCGCCCCTGGTACTTCTGCACCACTCTCCTTGCATGGCTCAGAACACGGAGGCCTTCTCCTCACATATGGGGGACACCAGTCCACTCTGGCACACAGTACTGACCCGACCGGTGCACAGCCATTCTCCTCTTGGTAGAGCTCCCTACTGGACTTTCCCTCCAAAGCTCTCCTCTTCCTCACAGGGCACTCTTGTCTTGGCAAGCAGACAGACGCTGGTGCTGCAGGTTCTAGGGCATATGATATTGATTTCCCTGGGTGATGTCCTCTCACGAAGAAGGAAGACTTTGCAGGCCTTTGCCTCCGGTCCTGGTCACAAGCTGAAGTCTTGCAGAGCCTCCCCGCCTCACACTGCCTCTCTGGATGCTTGGCAGATTATATTGTTTGGGGTCTCAACCTCCTGTTTTTATTGTCCATTTCCAGACTTCAAAATGTGATTTAGGGTCTGCTTGGTTATAGTTTTATGTTGGAGTTCTGCTTCTCTTCTTTTGAAGTGTCTACTTCTCTTTTTCTTCTTTCTCCTTGAAAGGATGGTTGTCAAAGCAGGCACGACTTCGAAGCTGATTGAACCACTGCACTTCCGCTTTGTATGGGACATCTTCTGGCTCCATTCGACCCTATCCTCCAACCTTTGGATGTTCTAAAATGCTTGTGAATGATTACATGAGATAGTGCTGTAGAAAGTTCTAGTTATCCTGGAATTATTAAAAAATCCTCCTCTTCCTGTAGACTTTGGATTTGGTTGATAACCCCTCCTGCAAACCGGAAGAACACTGTGCTATCTTTGAAAGTATGTTTGATTTGTTTATTGAGGATGATGCTTTTTCCTGCCCTATTGAGAACAGTGATCAAACATCAAGTTGAGGATGGTAGGAACCAAATTGGAATATGGGGGGGAAAAGTAAGTTATTGCAGGCTATCAAATACCTGGCGGCTGAAAGACAAGGGGTTGAATGCTGCTAGGGCTAAATATAAGACTCTGATGACCGACGAAAAAAGGCTCTTCTCAGTCCGAACTTGGGAACAGCCACAGGAGGCAGTAATTAAGAACAATTGGCAACCTTTTTGGTTATTAATGTGCACAGGTTCTGGAGGGTAAAGAAGTGACCAAGGAATGTTACATCTCTACAGATGTTTGGTGCTAGCACTTTTGTAAGCTGTATGGGAATCATTCCTCATTTAGCTAATGCATCCTTACTTCCTTTACAGCTCAAAAGATAGATTTTTCCATTGGGACTCAAACGAGAGAGGCAGCTTCATGGCCAAATTTGACTCCCATTGATTTTTTTGTGCCTAGGGCACTGTTGTCTAGCCAACTCCCTTGGCCTTGTTTAATAAAATAATTGAAGTTGGTTTTACACTTCTCTCCTGGTAATTTACCATTATATTACCAAAATATGAAAATTCCAGGCTCGTTATCAGGCAAGGTCCTGGAAAAAAACAGACCCATTTGTCTACTAATAAAATAATGAATGATTGCAAGGCAAGCATTAGACCACCCTCTTGGACAGTTCAGCATGGATTTTAGTTTTTCTGTTTTGTTATAACATATGTCATCCTGAGGAAATACAATAGTTTTTTTTGGGCCTTTTTTCTGATAACATAAAATGCTTTTAAGGGAGTTGCGGAACAGAACTATGTTCCGGCTGTACTGGCTGATGCTATGTTTTCATGTCTGTACATAAGGCAGCACCTGTGTGTAATGATCCATAGAGGGAAGGAACGGAATACTTGCCAATCGCAAATCGGTTTAGGCAGGGCTATTCTTTGGTTACTATCTCATTCAATATTTTCATAAATGATTTGTATGATAATCTAAGAAAAAGCAGTGCTGATTGTGGTTGCCCTGTTGATAAGATTTGGGCTGTGCCATGTTTGTTATAGGTATAAGACCCCATCTTGGTCACCCAGAGTTTAAAAAAATTGTAAAACTCCTAGCACCATTCCAGATTTATTGCCAGTTTGAAAATATAGCAGCTAATGCTATAAATGTATTTCCTTACCATAAGGTATCACCTGAAGACATGTTTTGCCAACATAACAAACAACTGAAACTAGGAGAGTAATCTATTTGGGGCTTTCTACTTAAATTTTCCTAAAAATTTGCTTTCTGTCTGTCAAGTCACAAGAAACTCATACATGTTGAGCAACCATAGCAAGAAGTGCTAACTTTGACTTCAAAATTGAAATGCATGCTGCTGTCAATGCCTGTAGAAATAAAAAGTTGAACTCTTTATCTTGGGTGCTCTACAGAATTATTCACACAAATATTATTCTTAAATCATAGTAATTGTGAAGTAAACACAGAAACAGCAGGAAGGTAGGCTGACGTGTTTATTCTTACAACGGTCCTCAGCAACCAAGACATCCACCCACAACAGCAACAGGCAAGTAATGACTGATTCCTTATTCAAATAGGAAAATGATTTCATTTAGAAAGTTACGTGAGTAGCGTGAGGTGGAACAAAGAAAACAAAGCATCTTGCACTACTTTACTTTCACTTAAGACAGAACACTACAAATCGCTTAGTGTATTGACCTGGATCATCAATATTCTCAAGAGACAAAAAGATTAGCATTGTATCCAAAAGTGACCACAATAACTGTTTAAATACAAGTAAGGCATATAGTTCTGTTAGACCTGGCTTCATTGGCGTGGGCCTCCCCTGCATTTTTTGCCTGTGCCTCCTGTGTTTTTGCTGTGTGTTGGACTTCATTTTACTCTTTTAGATTCTTTGGGAGCTTTGCCACTGCTGTTCAGTGCCAAAGTGCAAGTGCTCCCTTTGTAAATTGTTGTTATGGATTAGTGATTCCATGATTGGCATATCTGATTTACTAGTCAGACCCTAGTACAGTTCACTGTGTGCCCAGGGCCTGTAAATCAAATGCTGAGGGCTGCAGTACTGATCGTGCCACACACAGAAGCAGCCTGTAAAATGTAACTCTGGACCTGCCATTGCAGAGCCTGTGCAGTCTAGTACTACTATGTCGACTTGGCAAGTGCACCCGCTTGCCAGGCCCTAACCGTCCCTTTTCTTACATGTCAGTCACTCCTACGGTAGGCCCAAGGTACCCCTGTGGGCAGGGTGCAGTGTATGTGAACGGTGGGACATGTCCTGGTGTGTGTGGTTGTCCTGATAGTGAATTTCTGACAATTTTGTTTTTCACTATTGCAAGGCTACCTGTTCCCATAGGACAGAATGGGGAGTTTGCTTATAACATCTTCTAAACATAACTACCCCTGGGAACAAGGTAGGAAAATAAAGTTTAGTATGCCTGAACTCAGAATGTTAAAATGCATCTTTTAGTGAGGGTGATTTTTACATTCTGTGTTTGAAAATATCACTTTTAGAAAGTAGCTATTTTCTTGCTTAACCATCCAGTGTGCCTCTGCTAAGTTTGTGTATTGCATGTCTGGCTTTTGGATGACAGGGGCTAGAGAGGAGCAGTGGTTCCAGAGAGCCTGATGAGTCAGGGTTGGGCTGAATAGACCTGGGCTGCATTTAGAGTTGGGGGAGGAAATTTCCTTTCACCTGAAAGACCCTGGTCTGCCTTCAACAATGCTGTCTCCACCTCCTGCCAGGAAGCTGCACCAGTGAGGACAGAAATGGTTTTGGCTGGGTACAAACACTCTCTGACTTCAGGGAACAAAGGATTTTTGTGTATAAAAAGAGGGGCCCAGACATTTAGATCACTTCTGGGACTCAAGAGGAACCTTTGCTAAGGAGAAGAGCCGGAGAAGCTGAGGATGAATACTGTCCCTGTGCTGTTTGTTATCTGGGGTTTGCCTGCAGTGGCTACTTGCTGCCAAGGAAAGGAGAAAAGGACTTTGCTTTTTGCGGTGTCCCCTGCTTGAGGAAAATATCTCCATGGGCTTGAAACTGAGCTTGCCTCCTGGTCTAAAGTCTCAGGGACACAAGGACTCCCCTGAACTGCCTTGCTGGGAGTTCTGAACTGCAAAGAGGTGCCTGCTGTTGTTTTGGGCCTCTAAAGAACTGTTTTCCACTGGGAGCTGGAAAATCAACTGAACATCGTAGAAGCGAGATGCATCTGCACCTGTTTCCGACACATCGCCGAAGAAACCGTTGCATCACCCCCTGTGGCTCGAGAAAATGCTGCACGCTGCATCGAGTGCACCGATCTCTGCAGTCCGAGATCATCGCACTGAGTTTGACGCAAGGCTTGCTGTGTGGCTGCAAGAATTCACGCATCATTGGTGGACGCAGTAAGGAACCAACGCATTACCTCCCCATGCAGTAAGAAACCGACGCATCACCTCCTCTCTGGTAAGGAACCGACGCATCACCTCCCCTGCACTGCAGTAAGGAACCAACGCATCACCTCCCCCATAGTAAGGAACCAACATATCATCTTCCCAGAGTGTAAGGAACCGATGCATCACCTTCCCTGCAGCCCGTTTTGTTTGTTTGCGTGACGCATCCCAGGTACTTTGTGAGAAAAGTGTCACATCTGCGATTTGCTTTGAACTGAACTATTTCTACCATCTGAAAGTCATATTTTTATTACTGTATTGTGTATTCTTGTCATTTGGCATTGTTTTGGTTTAGATAAAGATTACTTATTTTTCTAAATTGGTGTGGTGTCCATTCGTAGTGTTTTCATTGTATTACTGTATGTGTTCACACATGCTTTACACACTGCTTCCGAGATAAGTCTGTCTGCTCGTGCCAAGCTATCAAGGGGGTAAGCAGGGGTTATTTTAGAAGTGTGTCCCCCTTACCCAGGCTAGAAGCAAGGGTCCCTATTTGGACAATGGTACCTACCTTTGCCAACTAGAGACCCCCATTTCTAACAAGTTCATCTATATAAATGCATAATATATGTGCATAATTTCAGGTCCATAACATATTTATCTGGGGGTGATGGTGAAACAAATAGATTGAATCTCATGATTATATCAATAACAGTGAAACGCCATTATCAAATAGCATCTGTGCATGTGCGTGCAGCTGTCTTGTAATGGAGTTTAATACTTTTTTTTCTAACTCTGTTGCAAAATTGTCACCACACGTGCCTATTTACAGTGGCATCTGGAGGCAAAAAAAAAAAAAAAGGCAAAATAATCGGCACCCAGTCACAAAGGTGAGCCCTATTTGCTTTGCCTTTTTAAAAATGTTGCACACAATATGATATGCTTCTCGGGAGTGTTGTTAAAATGTATAGAGTAGCATTTTTGGGATATAATGTTCCTCTTCCTGCACACATTGAGAAATTTATTTGCAGCCTAGGCGCCAGATGAATATTAAAAGTGAATTATTCTCTGAGCATGAGGAAATAGGTGAGAACTTAAATCAAGAGTGAAACATTGAACTGTGTCAGTATTTGCACAAGTTTGCATACCTTGTTTGTTCTGAAAATGCGCGCCAGAGATGGAAGACTAATCTGCTTTTTTTGTGGAAAACAAGTCTTGAAGGTGGTAAATAATAGGCTTTTAAAAAAAACATGACAATACACGTAAATTTCAGTTTCGCATTTGTAATGCTGAAACCAGTTGAAAAAGTAATTGGAGTCCAATAACTTAGATTATTGTTCAGTTTTTACATTTTTTAATCATCATCAGTTTATTTCGGATAAAAAAAATCTTCCTGGCTGCATGCGAGGCACTTGAGAGGGATGGAATTATTATTAGGCCATTTTAGGCAGAAGCTTTTAACAGGAAGTGTTCCATATCTCCATTTCAAGAAAATTTCCTTCCAAGACACCCTGGGATAACATCGAAAAATTATGCATTTGCAGGAACAAATTTAAAATCGAAAAATACGTCAGCCACACTACCTGGCTTTTGAAACCCCTCATTTCGCGCACCCCTAGATATTCCTTGAAGTGCTCTTTTATTAATCAGCGCAGGACCAGCTTAGTTTTGTAAGAGCTTTCCCACAGCTCTGGTAGCCCCATCTTATAGAACATAAGAACATAAACTTAATAGAAGCAAACTAGAAAATCTTCTCCCAACCTTTTAGTCTAAGTAGTAAAGCAGGGGTCTAAGCATCATGGAGAAATTGATCAGAGAAATGCCAGCATCTAGAAATTGAGGGAGACGAGGTGCACTCTGCAGTAGATTAAATAGGTTCCTAATGAACTTGTTTTCCCCCTTACTAAGTGCCTCAGTTTTCACATGCCCCCATATTTCTGACCCATACATGGCTGCACTTTTTACTTTAATGCTGTAAATCTCCAGTGCAGATGCTAGCGGACTGGCCAGAATTTTCTTCCACATCTTGATCACAGCACCAGTCTCCTGTTGAAATTATCTATTTTGATCTGCGCAGACCAACTAAGTTTATTTGTTAAGCTGACCCCAGATACACAGATTCCTGGACTTGCTCAAGTGGGCCACTTTGGACCAACATTTTTACCCTCTCATTTATTACATATAGAAGACCATCTATTTTGTTTTGTTGACATTTAATTACAATTTGAATATTGGGAGCAACCTAACGGCCCTTACCCAAACTACTCCTGCAATCAGCACAGGCCTTTTTTAGGGGCGGGCCAATAACACCCAAGAGGCAGGATGAAGAGGAGGATTTGGGTACAGTGGGCCCCCATACAAGAATAGGTCACAGTGACCACCAGGAGCATGGCAAAGGAAATACAACTGAGCTCGAGAAACCAAGCAACCAAGCAGTCTAGATGTCAACTTAACTAACAGAAACCTATCCAGTGCACTGATGCAGGATTTGGAGAAAGGCTTAGGTTTTGTACCGATGGCCACATTGGACAAATTCAAACTCAGCTGTGAAATCAATGAATTCATAAGGAAACTCAAACTGAGGGCCTTCTTTGAAGGCAAACCATTGATCAGTGACACTCAGCGGATACTGGTTTGAGAGTGAATTCCACCTTCACTCCTCCCGCCACATCAGTGCCGGTTGAGATATGGGACTTTGAGAAAGCAGTCCCAAATGAAATACGGGAAATTAACCCAAACTCTATTCGGACCTTCAGCAATACAACCAGGGAGGGAGAGGAAGCCATCGATGAACTGGCTGATGACCAATACTAGTGATCAAGCCAGCTCACAAAGGGGGAGCCATTGTGTCACAAACAACTGAAGCATGTCTGAAAGAATGTCTGCGGCTTCTCAATGACGAGAGAAATTATGAAGTCCTCCTAACAGATCCAAGTGAGTTTCTAAGATCACAAATAGGTCACATGGCAGAACAAGACCTAGTATATTACTGGATTTCAGAAAAAGAGGGAGTGTTCCTTACCAATAAAAGCCTGGTCACTCCATATTTCTACATGATCCCAAATATTTTTATGAACCCACCTGGGTGGTCTATAGTAGCGGGAATATGTAAGGAATCTGAGGTCTTTCTGCAGGAGCGTCAGGAATCAGTAGAGTATGCCTCAATCCTCCCCTGTGGTTCTCCGACTCTATCAAACACTAGAGTGTCGGATGACTCAACAGGGGAAAACAGGGAAACAAAACAAGGGAAGGAGGGGGGTCCGGTTTATGGATGGGAGAAGAGGTCTTCGAGACTTGGCAACACTCCGCTGTAACATAAAGAGTGGGTTAACCAAAAACAACATACAGCCCCCTTATAACTTCAGGAAATACATTCTGTATTATTGCCTACCAAGCACAGGTACTTCTGATGTGAATCAGGACGGGGCGGCACTCCGCAAGGCTTAGGCACATTGAATGTCGACCAGGATTAAAAGATGACTTCACTCCGGAACATTCTATATCACAAGCAGCAGAGAGTTAATACTACTTCTACCCCAATGTATGTATTGTCCCTCTTCCCAGTTTGCTAAACTCACATGTTCTTTGTAAAGGTTCTCTTAAGAAGAGTGGAGTTGTTGTGTGGCTAGTGTTGCAGTAGTTTGTAATCCTAGGAAAGAAACATAACAAATCACGTCCCCCTCTTTACCATCCAAATGAGAACAAATGAAAGCAGCGCCCCGCGCTGTTACCGTTTTCGTTCTGCTGTCGCTGACAAGTCTGTGGCACGGGGGTTCACGCTAGCTATCCCTTTTACTCAGGGGGCGACAGAACCAAGCTAGCAGTAGACTACCAGGAGACAGCGCGGAAGAAAGGGCTACTCCAACTCTACTTCAACCCCCAACCAACTGGACCCATGAGCATAGGGACGGATAATGACAAACTAAGATAAACCAGAATGAAGGAAAGATAGGGGTGCTGCCTACAATCAGATAAAGAACACAAGACAGGGGACCAAACAAGGAACTAGGATAAGGTGGAATCTGCAACGTTGGAATGGCGCAGATACACTCACTCAGGTGATGGGGATGTGAGTGGCTTCACGATGCAGCAGGCAATTTGTAGCAACGGCGAGACACGGAGATGAGAGTCTGGAGACACCGGGGAAACTCTGCAGCTCAAGGCACAAGTGAAACGGACTGAAACGGCGTCGCAAACACCCACAACAACGCCGGTGAAACTTTGCTCTCTACTCGCTCGAGGAACAATACAGGACTACGACGCCTCCGGGACGGGAACAGGAAGTCTCGTAACGGAAGTCAGGCAATGGAAGACAAAGACGGAAACAGGGCTTGGAGCTAGAACGCTAAGCGCGTTCGTTCATGTTTCAAGTCCTTATATACTGGACCTGCGCACCCGTCCATCCACCAGGCATGACAGAATAGGTTCGATTTTAGAACCACTTTCCAGATTTGCTGATGCACTTTTGACGCCACTAGTTCAAAACACTAATACTTAACTCAAGGATACCAAGGACATTTTATGGCTCCTAAGGTATACCTTGTTTGATCCTGAAATGCACCTACTCACGGGGCTTAACATCGAGATCCTCTATACAATCTGACCTCAAAAAGAGACCTTGAACATAATCAAAGATGTGCTCTGTGAGGTAGACTGGGACTATCAACCATCCAGAAATGTGGTGATGGAGTGTTGCAAGTGGGCCCTAACCCAGATTTTTTTAATTTGAAGGGGGATTGTACCTACAGAAACAAGGGACCAGCATGGGCAGCACCTTCGTGCCGAGCATTGATGGTCTCTGTGTCTACCATTTGGAGAAACGCAGGATCTTAAGCCCTCAGAACCTCTATCACTATCACATTAAATTGTGGAAAAGATATATTCAAAATGTCCTGGTCATATGGGAGGGTGACAAAGACATAGCAAAGAATTGCCTACACTGGCTGAACACACAGAACAAGTTTCTTAAGTTCACCCATACAATCAGCAAAGAGGAATTGTTATTCCTGTATATCTGACCAGGGCAAACTCAGAACTACAGCACATGAGAAACCTACGGCCAAGAACTGCCTACTCCTGTACAACATTTTCCATCCCCGCCACCTCAGAGAAAACCTCCCTTTTAGACAGTCCCTTAGAATGAGAAGAAACTGCTAGAATCTGTACATTACAAAGTGCAGGCAGGACAGACAACAGCTAAACTTCAGGCCAAGAAATATACTCTTAGTTAGTGGCACGAGCTATGAAACCAGCCCAAAATAATAACAGTGAAGCGTATTGGACATCCACCCTCAAAAAAGAGAATGAAGAGAGACCCATTTGTGCCAACATTTTCAATATAGCCTTTATTCAAGTAACCAAGATCATCAACAGGCATTGTCGCATCCTAAACACTGGCACCTTGCAAATCCTAAAACCGATGTTTTCACACAAGCGAGGGCAAAGCCTTAGGGATAGGCTAGTGCACACATGCCCCACAAAAGAACTACAGACAGATCACGGGGCATTATACCCCCGTCATGGGCCATTACCCGTGTGTTGGATGCAGTGTCTGCCACTTAACCAAAGCCACGGGGACAATCTAGTTTAACAACACTACCACTTGGGAACTCAGAAAGCGTACGAATTGTAACACACATAAGGCAGCGTACCTCATAACATATCTCTGTACTTTGCACTACGTGGGTATCATGACCTGCAAGGTAAAGACAAGGATCTATGATCCATGATATCTTAAGTGTGGCCATTCTACGACTAAAATGTCAATCTACTTTACTGAGATGAAACACACAGCACAGGACTACCAATGGGTGGTCATTAAACACCTGACTGAATCAGTAAATTACGAGTCCAAACTGTTTGAGTAAGAACAATGGTGGGTGTTTAAACTTAAAACCCACACTGAGGGTCCGAATGACAATATGCCATGGGGACAATTTGTTGTCTAACCAGTAGACGGGAAGAGGTCATACACTGAACTTAGAATCTTGAAGCAGATAAAGAAAAGCCAAATTGTATAAACAAGCCAGATTTTGTAAGACTGCATACCAGGAGAAAATAATATATTTGAAAACAGGTATATTAGGGATATACGTAAGGATACTTGTTAGGGAGCTTGCTCTCTGACCACCTGTTGATTTCAGAAACATGAGATTCCAATGGTTTGATCATGATACGCATCCTGACTAACACACATATATATTCCATTGGACATAAAAGTGACTATTATGTATGAAAATATATGTTCCTCGTGTCTTCTGTAGACCATCTCACAAACATTTGTATTTTTTTAATATGCATGCTGACATAAATGGTGATATCTCTCATTATGTTTTATATATATTATGCATCTCATATCCACATAATCTGTAATCAGTTATTTTTACTCAGCCACACCCCTCTGTTAAAACATTACAACCCCCTCTTGAAATTCAGCCGATAACCTGTGAAAGGAGCTTCACACCCTCATATGGGCTCTTTTCTATTACATGAATGAAACTAGGAAGTGGTTCCACTCGCAGCCACTGTGGATTGGAGGTGGTCTAGTCTCCCCGTCAGAGACCAGCGCAGTGCAGAAGGAGCATTTTTTAGGGGGCACGGGGACACGGGGTAACTTCACCGAATGATCGAGGGAGTGATTTTGGGGCAAAAGGGGCACCTTAACTTGAGGCAGGGTGCCTGGGAACGCTCGCACTAAAAATGAAGGAAACATATGTGAGTCATTGAAACTAAGCCAAAAGGTTTAACAGATTTATTTAGAAGGTGCAACTTCAAGAAACTTCAAGAAAAAGGCATAAAAATACAAAATATAAATATAGTGACTTTGCATTCACAGAAAGTCATATGAATCAGAAGGCATTTCTACATGGATGCATTGAACTCATTTGGGAGAGACACTTCAGAAAACCCCAGAGACACATTTATAAATGCATTATGAAAAACATAAGTTAAATCAAGGAAAATGTTCTCAGAATGCAAAACACACTTGATCTAAAATACTGAGAATACTCACCTAAAAGGAAACAGCTTTGCAAGTGTAATATAAGCATTGAATTCTCAATAAGAGAACACCAATTTAGAGACAAAAATAGCATACATAGCATATACAGCATATATATTGGCAAGTTAAATTGTATCTTTGCACCCACACCCGCCTGCCATCTACTAGCAGACGGGTGGGGTAGTCCGCCGAGAACTGTGTGGGCTTCCCTTTTATACTCTTTAAGGCTATGAGAAGCGCCTACAGTAACGTCATCTCACGCCACTTCTACCTACGTCACTTATACCATGGTTCGCACATTTATCAGACATGTCGTGTCTATCCTACTAAATGCGGAACATAGACTAGGTGAAAGGTTATATTCTCTGGCCAAGCGCTCGCCGTAAATTGCATGGGGCAAGCAGAAAATTTGTAACGCAAAGGAATAAAATATATATATATATAGATATTTGTCTGGGTTGCCACATTCATCACCCCAGCTTGACGCGGCTGCGGTGGGAACTTTTCTATTCTCATGTACAGACCCAGGATGTGATGTGCTATATGTCGACAGAATAGAGAGACCGTGAACTCTGCACCAGTGAACTTTGCGCACACGGGTAGGGTGAGGGCTCTATAGTTTGGATCAGGAGGCTTCGCAGAGAGAAGCTGGCTGTGATTTCTAGTCAGACAAGCCTAGATCCTGCTGTTCAGTAAAGATGGGTGCAGAACTCTGGTCAAATTAACAAAAGGTCTACAGATTAGGCTGGCAGGGCAAGGATAAGGGTCTCATACCTCAGATGTGGGCAGAACAGTGCCTGGGGTACCCTATGATAAAAATAGACCCTCCCTCAAATGCACCGCCAACAGAGATACCGACTATTAAGCCAACGCACAGGGATGAGACTGGTAATATCCAGTCCCCTGTGATTTATCTGTCCTTTAGGTGAATGGTCGAGGAGATGCTTTGATGTAGTGAGTATGGCACACCGATATAAGGAACGGTCCTTGAATACAGATTCAGGCATTATTTTGACATAATGGGCACAATTTCTTACCCCCGCAGAATGAGACTATAAGTTCACCTCTGCCTCCAGCGGATTCATGAAGCAAAACATTTCCTTAAATAATATGTGTCTCACATTTATTTTTATGTTTTATATCCTATGTGTTGGGTGTCACAGGGCACACCTATTTTTTTTAGAAGTGCTCACCACTTTTTTAACAAGTATTACTTCACTAGTTATGACAAAATAGGTGGTGTTCAGAATGTATATAAATGGCACGTATTTGGAGTACTTTCATATATATGTGTTGGTTGAAGTATGTTTTCTGCAAAACCTTCGGCAGACTAACCCTCTCATGACGGATCAAACTCAGACGTCCTCATGACGCTCAGAAATGGTTTTCTGAGGACCTCAAAATTTTAAAACTTGGTCTCAGACAAGCCGAGCGCCGGTGGCGCAAAAATTACTCCTCCGTAGCCAGGGCAGAGTTTTTATCCCTCCTCAAAGGGTATAAATCCTCTATCGCGTTAGCTAAAACCACATACTTCTCTAACAAAATTGTGGAGTCAGCTAACAAAACTAAAAGCATCTTCTCAATTGTGGAGGAGCTATCCCATCCTGACAGAGTGTCCATTAAACCCCTCCCTTCCCAGAAGCTCTGCGACTCCCTCAATCACTTCTTTATTGAGAAGATTGTAAAAATCAAAAACAGCATCTTGGTGTCGCCCTCCCCAAACTCCTCTGTGCCCCTAGCCAACCCTCACGCTGATCCTTTTCTCCCTCTGCCTCTCACTCTGATTCCCCTCATCACGGAGGTGGACTTTCCCGCTCTCCTCAGCAAAGTCACCTCAGGTTCCCCCACTGACTGCTGCCCCCCCAAGATCCTATGTAAGGCTTTTTCTGCCTGCCCCGCCCCCCCTTTGGCACTACTGAACAACTCCCTTACCTTCGGCCGAGTCCCTAGCATCTTTAAGACAGCCGAGGTAGTACCCATCCTAAAAAAACCAACTGCCGACCCCACGATCATGAGTAACTTTCGTCCCATCTCCCTCCTCCCTTACCTTGGTAAGGTGCTCGAGACCCATGTTACTAATATTTTGAGCTCCCATGTTGAGCAGTCCCACTTCCTTGACTCCCAACAGGCCGGCTTTAGGCCTGCCCACTCTACCGAGATGGTCATACTCTCTGTCATGGAAGAACTGCGCAGGGGAGCTGACTCTAACATCTGCCAGGCTCTGGTTCTTCTGGACCTGTCGGCTGCCTTCGACACGGTCGACCACGCTATTTTGGTCGACCGTGTCAGGCAGGCTGGGATAGAGGTTACCGCCCTTGATTGGGTCCGCTCGTTTCTCACCAGCCGTCAACAAGCGGTTCGACTGTCCCAGTTTTCTGCGGACAAGGTTGGCTTGAACTGTGGCGTGCCTCAGGGATCCTCTTTGTCCCCTCTCCTTTTCAACTTATACCTCACCCCCCTGATTAGCTCTCTCCGAGATAAAAATGTCTCCACATTTAATTATGCGGATGACATCCAGTTAGTCTTTAACATTGACTCCTCGGATCAGTCAGTTTCTGATTTCCAAGCTATCCTCTGTCACATCAGTAATCGGATGGGGGCAAATCACTTGAAACTGAATCCCGACAAGACCGAATTGGTTCTTGTCGGAGGCCCTTCCAATCCCTGGAATTCCAACTTCTGGCCCACCAGCCTGGGTCTTCCTCCCTGCCCTACTGACTCGGCTAAAAGTCTGGGAGTTATCATCAGCAAAGATCTCTCGATGAAACCCCAGATAAACGCCACTGTCTTCGCCTGTTTCTTTCAATTACGCAAAATCCAGAAAATTGCACTGTTTCTCACTACTGAAGCCCTCACCTTAGCTCTTCTGGCATTAGTCATTTCCAGAATTGACTATGCCAATTCCCTGTACGTAGGCATTCCTGACTACCAGCTCAAACGTTTGCAGCTTGTCCAGAACCAGGCAGCTCGCCTCATTTTCCATCAACCAAGGCACCACCACACCCGTCCTCTGTTAAAATCCTTGCACTGGCTCCCTGTCTCTGAACGCTGTAAATTCAAGTTAGGGTGCCTTATCTTTAAATCCCTGGCCGGTCTCAGCCCCTCGTTCATTTCTTCTCTTATTCACCCGTATGTCCCTCCCCGTAATTTGCGCTCGGCTCACTTGGCTCTTCTTAAAGTCCCCAAAGTCAAGCGCAAGAAATGGGGCGGTCTAAGATTCTCGTTCCTAGCCTCATCTCTCTGGAATACCCTCCCCCTGGATATAAGACTGGCTTCACCCTACACCCACTTCAGATCCCTTCTCAAGACCCATTTGTTCCGCTCAGTGTACCACTAATCTTATCCTCTCTTTCTTGCCAGCCCCCTTCCTCACCTTCTCTTTCCTCCCCTCCTTCCCAGGCAGTTGCTTACTTCAGCGCCAAGAAACTGTACAGTGTACGCTGCGCTTTACAAATGCTTTTCACATCACATCACATCACATGATAATAAATTGCAGACTACAAAACAGTGGCAACCAAGTAGGCATAATTCCCTTTTTATATATAGCATGCTGAGTATTTGACCGTGACTAGCGCCAACCACACTACAGGAGTGGTATCAAGGAGGTATATCCTTAGTCCTGGTGAAAAGCCAAGGGGATGCCTTGAAACGTGTCGACACTTAGGAAGGCAGGTACATAGTTATCCACCCCTCCCTCTCTTTAATCATACCAACCAAAGGCCAGAGGAAATAATAATTTAGCAACGCAAGATATTTTTAAGCTTTTCTTCCAATTAAACCCCCACTCCCATTATCATTATTCCCCCTGTCTCTGCTTTGAGGATGACACCCCACAAGGGATGTCAGACCACTGCGTGTCAAAGATTCAGCATGCAGGACTGCGTGTCAGCTTGGAGGGAATTCTCCTACGATTTGTAGGGGGGAATAAGGGTCTTAAATACTAGAGTGGTCACTCCAGGGTTTCTTCTAGAATTGATATGTTTTGAAAACAATCATAAATGTTTTGAAAACAATCATAAATGTTTTGAAAACAATCATAAATGTTTTTCCAAACAAATGCAATCATGCACAGCGGGCTGTTGGCCAAAGATGAAAAGAAAGGTGACCCTTATACAGAATAATTATGCCGTGTCTGAGGACATGTTTATGTATGTCAGGTACAGGGATTATGATAGAATACTAAGAGCTTGATGTTGAAGAGACAGGAGCAAGCTACTAGGTAAAAGGCCACCTGTTCAGAACCGTTATTGTCATGTGGATGGGACCGTGTATGTAAAAAGAGGTATATATGACAGGACTAGCCTAAAGGACATGATAGGACAAGACTCTTTGTCCCTCTATCTCCCCTCATTTTTTGATAATTTTACTCCAATCTCCTATAGCTGCAGAATCCCCTGAATAGGTCTACTATGGCCTGGAGGTCACAAGGGGTTTTAGATATTAGGAGGGTATCATCTGCAAAAAGTAGGGTACAAACCATGCGAGAGCTCAGTTTAGTTAGTATAATTTCCAGGGAAGTCCAGTACTTGAACTAGATCACAAATGAAAAGTGTAATAAGGGTCGGTGCCAGAACGTACCCCTGGCGTACACCTGACAAACTCAAAGGGGGCTGTCAATTCACCTTTCTTCCCATATCTAACTCATGCTTAATTCCTGGAATGTAATTTATTGAGAATTATCAAAAGATTATCGGGCACCCCATCTGCTTCAGCACCTCCCAGAGTTTAGCTCTAGGGATAGGGATAAAATCAAATGCTGATCTCAGGTCAACAAAGACCACATACAAGTGGCCTCGATCCAGTGTTACAGTTTTCCAGTAAATGCTGCAAAAGCATAGAATTTGATATATTGTGCTAATGTTCCTTGTGAAACCCTCCCGGAAATTGAAAAATAAATTGATAACTTGCACCCACTCTGTCAATTTCCCAAGTATAATCCGGCACAAAACTTTCTGGGACACATCAATTAGACTAATTGGTCTGTAGTTGCCAGGATAATTTCTACAGCCCTTTTTGAAAATCAGCACTATTTCGGCTTCCTGCCTCGACCTAGGTATAGGTCCACCTTCCACAATTGATCTAAAAAGAGCATAAAAATAAGGCGCCCAGACAAGAGGATCCAACAAATAAAGGTTACCTGGCACAGAGTCCGGACTAGGTGCTTTATTCGGCCGAATTACCTTATCGCCTCTAGAATATCTTTAAGCATGAAGGCTAGCTGTTCATTGCTTTTGATCGAAAGAGCTGTCCCTGCTGTGATAATATTCGATGGAGTAGCACCCATAGCTGTGTATACCTTCTTGAAACATTGGACGCAAGTCTGGGGTTGAAGATGAAAATAAGTGCAGGGAGCATTATGCTGATTGCCATGTGCAAATATGCCCTGAAAAGGTTTGGTGTCACCTGCCCTGACTGCTTCTGCTAAGTTCTCCCACACCCCCAGTTCCCACATGATTTTAGCTCTGGACTTGGTATCTTTATATTTCTTTCTGGCAGAAGCGATTTGTATTCTGTTACCCACCTTGAGTGTCCTATTCAGATTGACCCAGGCTCCTCTGCACTGGCTATTAAACTAGGCACCTAATGATTGTGGGTTGCTTGCCTTACCCTCAGCTTTGAGTAGCTTTGTGTAGCGATGCCTGAAGTTCTTTGTACATCTGGTCATGGTAGTTATGTACAAATCCAGCAAAGAGGTCAGGAGAAGTGGTACTTTGCAACTTCTCCAGATTATCTGCGACCACCCCAAGTTTTTGTGCCAATAGATTTGTGTCATGTGACACGAATGCCCATTTTAGGGTTCCCCTATTATTGGAGACACCCAACTCGTCTACTATCTTAGATGTCGCCTGTGGCTGAACTTGAGCCCCCATGCTAGTAATGGTTAGTCTGAGGGCGGTATAATCACTGTTGTATCTTTCAACAACCTCTATGTCCACCAAAGAGGACCACATTTTAAGGGTGCAAAAATATATAATCAATACGACTTTTTAGGAAAGCCTTTTGTAACTATTTTTTTCCGAAACCAAACGTGTTTGTAACTTTTCTTTGCACCAAATGTATTTTCCTATAATGTGCTTTAAAGTTTAAAAGGGTTTCTATGCCTGTTTTAGGCACACCTTGCCTTCTAAAAAGCACCCATAATGCATTACTGCCAACCCTCCCGATTTAGGCGGAAGACTACGATTTCCATGCTAGTCTTCAGCCTCCCGATTCCTGCACACAGAAAACCTATTCGGATTGCTGAATCATGATCTGCTGGATACAAGGAAGTTTGAGCTCGGAAATATATATCCTGAGCCAGAATGCCTTGCCCATATTTCTTGGAGGGGAAGATAAGAGGGTGTGACAGGTCACGAGATTATATTTTCTAGTTTTACATAATGCATACAAAAATCAGAGTTTAGAACTCTGATTTTGTTTGTGCTATGTTATTAAACTGGCAAAAATAAAATACTGATTGTCACCTTACGTGCCAATAGACCCGATTCAGACAGATTGCCTTTTCTTCAATCTAAATCAATAGGGAAAATACATTTCCCAGACTATTTTTTTTCTTTTAATCTCCCACTTGCCTGCTCTAAAATGTTGGCATGTATACAAACTGTCCTATTCAAGTTAAATGGGATGTCTATTTTTAAAATTCAGAATTGCTCATGCAAGCATGAGGCCTGCACTTCTTTTTTCCTTCTTTTTTGTGGCCTACGATTGTGATAAAACATATAATTAACCAGAACACCAGCTTTTTTAAGTCCATAACTATTGATTTTACCAATGCATGGTTTATTTTTATAAAGACAATGTAATTATTTAACAGCTTTCAGATTTTCTCCGCCATCTAGGGTAGCGCTGGATTGGATTGAAGCTAAAATAATAATTCTGATTTAACACATTACATTTTAAGTATAGTACCCTTATCAAAATTATATTCTTCTGATTTGTTTGTCTTACATCTGGTAACTTATTCTTCAACAAGAGGTTATCCTTTAGGATGTTACTTTATTCCTGATCCTTTATGTCAGTCAAAATGTCAAGATGTCTCACTATAGTAAATCTCTGACATTAAGGTAAGTTTCACATCAGCAGATCCTCTACATTAGGAGATTTTCACTCCAAATGACAGATAATACTATGAGATTTTACTTGCAGAACGCTCATGCATCGGGGGCCAGCCACACTAGTGGACACCCACATTAGGGGATCCCACACTTTGATGACTCTTGCACATTAGGGGACTGGCCATAATAAAGTGAATGTCAATTTCAGAGATTTAATTTTCAGAAAACTCAATTAGTGGGTATCTCAACGTAGGCATGTCATACAACAGGGTGTCTCTCACATTAGACTGTGTTCCATTTCAACAGATATCTCACAGCAGGAACCGTTCACACATGGGAGTATCTCACTTTATGGCGAGAAACTAGAGAGGTACACAGTTGCAGTAAAAGGCCCTTAGAGGCTCATACCCGTACAACCCCTGCACAATGGTTTACTTCACTTGCCCAATTGCCCATATATGCTTCCACAGCCACAGAATGCCTGTGCTCTTCTCAGTGACAGCTCAGAACAGCCCTACTGTCTAGTACTTGCCAACCCTCAGCAGTAAACCACCTACTGTACCATGCACTGACCCAGGAGCAATAACAGCAGAACCTAGAGATCCGATCATCTCTGAATCTGAGACTGGAGTGGTAACTTTACACACAAGTGTCCATAGAATACAAACAGAATGCATATTGTAATGTTGCACTGATGCTCGCGCTCCCTGCGTGGCTCGGTGCTCTGCACTGATGCACCTTTAAAAAGGATGCTGCACCATGTCTAGGGAGACAGCGCTGATCTTAGTCTTAAAGTTGGAGGGGACATTGACATGAAATATAGTTAGATGGTGCCCGAGTGCCCACACAAAAAACGTTTTTCTACCTCCAGAGTCAAGAGTATCTCACACTGTACCGCATGAGCTACTTCAGCTTGTCCACCAGGTAATACCTGTCAAAGAGCAGCACTTGCATCTCAGAATTTGTTCCACTGCCCGGCCTCCTTGTCATATTGGGGGACAGTGGTCAACCACTGCTTGTCATCCAGGAAGTTGCCCGCAAAGCAAATGTCCGCCCTAGCGCTGCCTGTAGTCACTGCCGCTGGGCTGCAGTGGGCAAGCGCTGCACACAAGAGCATGGCGCTGGATGTGTCCATTGACCCACAGGTCTATCTTGCTGATATTGGTGCCATGCTCGACAGGTTGCACACAGATATATGCTGCTGTTTCTTTAATTCAGCTAACTGGCAGGACCATGCTCCTGTTTGCTGGCAGCAGCCTGTCTGCTGCTTTGGGAATCCTGTTTTTCCACTCACATGAATTTTTAACGATGTCAGAATCGTATTTCAGTTCGTGGTGGAAACTAAGGCTGCGGGGTGTGTGGAGGAAAGAGCATTATCTGGGGGAAACCTTCTGGGTGGCGGGGCGGGATGTTGAATGGGCCCCCAATGCTTCTCCAGGCTGTCTAAAGATGGATGGGCCTCGGCATGTATGCGCCGCTGCACAACTTGTCAGTAGGTGTGAGTGAGCTACAAGCATGCTGGTAAACTCTTCTCCGCCGAAAATTGGCGGAGTTTACTGAACGCCACGTTCCAAGCAGAACACGGAGTATCAAAAACTCTGCAATCTCCACCAGCGAAGCAGAGTTTACAGCACACCCCAGCCCAAAAGTGGAAAACTGCAGTTGATAGTGGAACTGGTAATTCCAGGTCCATATGATACTCCCCAGTTCTGGGCCTGAAAACTTGTGATAGTCCGCAACTGGGGTGGGGATTTTACCCAAATCAGTAGCTTTGGCCACTTAATAACCAACCCAGTTACTGGCTGTGAGAAGTTGGCCTGGCATATGCTGTTCCTAGTTATAGGGACACCTTGCACCAGTCCAATTCGACTCCTATTGATGATAGGTTTAAGACAACCTTTAAAGAAAGCTATCCTAGTGGTAGCTGTGGAGAGCAGCCTTCAGGCTAAGTCTTGAAGGAGTGTTAAGCTTATTCTTTTACCATAATAACCTCTTGAATAACCAAATGAAAGAGTAGCCCACACAGGTATATATATAAAATATATGTATTTATTCTAGACAGAATCCCACAGTCACTTTATGTGGCTAGTGGCAAAGTTACACTTCAAACAAGCATTTATAAACACAATAAACAGCACAGAAATCAATGGGCCCCAGGGGGTGACCAAACCATATACTAAAATAGTGGTATAAGAACCACGACAATTCTACAGGCAATGCCTAGGGCATTCAGGATCGCTGGCCCCTTCAGAATCCACCCACAGTTAAGAGGAAGGGGACCCACGGGAGGCGTGTGCAGTGCGAGAAGTTGCTATCGGGATCGCAATGTTAGCCTATGGAGAATGTCGCGGTTGAATAATTAAGGTTTAAGGACACTTCTAACAACAGTACAAAGTTAAGGCTTGAGACTTAAGGCTTTGGAGAGCCCACCACCACGGAAGTACCGAAGTACCACTGTTACCTGCCCCAGGGAAGCCGGGTGCATAGGTCGATTCTGGTGTCGGGTCGCGGGCTGTTTCTCTATGGAAAAGTAGTCCAAACTGCTGCTAGCTGAAAGCGTCGTTGAAGTCGTGAAGATTAAAGTTGAAGAGAAGATAAAGGTGAACCTGAAAGCAGAGGGGACAGAGTCTGGGTCACAGCACAGTGACCAGGGAGCTCACAGGAAGGAACTCGTGGATGTCGGGTGCTTCAGGTGTGGAAGGTACAGCTGGGCTCTGCAGTCACGGGCTCCGGGAGGCTTCAAGGAAGGCCAGCTTCTGGAGGGCGACTGTACCACGTCGGCTGAGGGTCGCTGTCATGTTAGTGTCCCGATTGGATCCACTAAGCATTGGCAACCGCAACCCACGCAAGATGAACAAAGCAGCTGCTGGTGCGGACCCACGAGGTCTGAGGGTGCTCTCCTTTGCAGGGAGCGTAGAGCAGGCCTGGAGCAACCAGGGGAACTCTTGGAAAAGAAGATTGTCCTCCGTCAGGGCCCACAAGTCGAGAGGCAAGGGACCGTGGAAGGCAGCAAAATGGAGTGCGTAAAAGGGCTCCCACGGGCCACCGGAGCGGGCCAGGGAGCTGAGAGTCGGCACAAATGCTGCTGGATGGTTGGCTCAGAAATGGGCCAAAGCACAACTTCCCCACTGGTCGGGGTCGTGTGCTGGACAAGAGGTGGCCGGTGTCTCGGGGTATGCGGGGATCTCGACACCCACGTGGTCCAGGGTGCTCAGACTTGCTGGGCACACTCACAGGACGCTGGGATGCACTGGAGATCCACCTCGAGGTTGCTGGAAGGCGTCGAAGGTCGTGAGAGCAACGAAGTTCCAACCGGGTATCTTGTAGTCTTTTTGGTGCCTGCCAAGCAGGGGGATAACTCCTTTATCCCAAGGGAGATTTCTTCAGTCAGCTGGGCAGCAGCTCGTCGAAGGTCAGTTCTGTGAAGTCCTGTACGAATCTAAGGCTCTAGGGCAAAGTTATTCCCATATATCCCCAAGATTAGGGGATGGTCCAAAATAGAGCCTACCAATCAGAGTAGAGGCGGGAAAGGGTGGCTACACCCACTCCCCTTTGTGTGTTTCCCACCTGGGCGAGGGGCAGGATGCCCCTGAACCGGTTCCAGGCGGTGTATGCAGAATTGGGGCTCTGCAGTTGCCTACGTGCAACTCTGAAAGGACATTTGGTGCACCCACCCTGTTCCAATCCACATATCCTGTCTGGGGAGGTGCTGGCACCTCCCTGCCACAGGAGCCCTATTGTCCAGATGGCGAGGCTGGGGTTTTCCCCAGCAACAGCCAGCCAGAGTTGTGTAGGTGGCGGACAGTAGCCATTTTGTGGTACATGTGCACTTTTAAATTGGTGTCCAAATTCTACCGCTTTTCCCATATCACCCTCCTAGCAAGGGGGAATCGTGCCCCCATGCCCATGGCTGGACTGGGGGTATGATTCCTTCATGTTTGACACCAAACACGATATGGTTCTGTGTAGCCATTCCTAAGTTACAGCGATGACGCAATAACTTATAATGCGGTTAAGAGTATATGGTATGGCTACACTACAAACAACCCAGTAACGATTTTACGAAGGTTGCAGAGAGGTCCTACTCACGTAGGGGTCCCCCCTCACACATACCTCAGCACCCAGCCCTGTAGGATTACCAGGGCCTGCCATAGGGGTGACCTATGAGAGTATATGTGTTGTAATGGCATGGGACATAGGGCACCTACATCCCTGTAAGGGGTGCTAGCACCACCTTACCCAGGCTACAGTAGTGGCCTGGTGGTGTCAGTTTGGTTGGCTGTCCCAGGGGGGCACAATAAGTGCTGCAGCCCTGGTAGGCCTACTGGGGGACCCATGCCCTGGGTACCTAGGGTACCATCTACAAGGGACTGGTAGGGCATGCCCAGCATCCAATTATGTTTGTACCTAGAGTACTCACAACAGTTTTAGGGAGAAAGCAGATAGGCTGGGGTCCTGGATAGCAGGATCCCAGCCAGACTAGTCAAAAACCACTTAAATACCAGGCAAAAAGTTGGGGGCAACCATTAGTCAGATTCCACTCTCCTACATAACCCCCCCCCCCAAACGAAAGGAGATAAGGCTAACCTTGTCCAGATAAGCCTTTATTTCCTGAGTGGCCATATAAGGAAGAACCTGTACTAACATGGCTGCTCCCTGTGTCATGGTCCACTTGGGAAATCCTACCCCAAGGGGTTCTAGAGTTTCTCCAAAGTCTAGGAAAATTACCTGTATTGGTTTTTGGGTCAGAGGTGGGCTGGTGGGGTGTCTGAGTCTGGAAGTGAGACCCTACTTGGGTTGGTCTCAACCTCCTCAGATCACTGGCCACTATGGAAGCCTTTCTGCCCAGGACTGTGTCATATCTGGCCCTAACGGTCAACCTCTGGCTGCCTACAGCTGGGGGTTGGATCCCTTTGGCTGGAATAGTGGAGGGCACTGGAAGGTTTGGGGCAACTATGCCCCAGGTTTCCCTGTTCCCAACAACATCCATTTGAGGGGTGCCTATACCTAAGGGTAAGGGGGATCCCTCAGTTTGTAGAGGAATTTTCACCTGGCTGAAACTACTCTGCTGGGTGTCCCTAATCTGCTGATGAGGGGGTTCCTCTGGGCAGGGGCCCAATAAGGGTCCACTGACCTCCCTGACCTCTGCAGCCCTGGGCTGACGGAGGCAGGGTAGAGAGGGGCAGGATACCTGCTCCAGACTGGGTACCACCTTGGAAGGGTCCCCTGCCATCAGAGAGGTGGGCAGGCCAAGCCTGTCCACTTCTGGGGCAGTTACTTCACAAGGGGCAGGATCAGTTCCCTGAGAAACTGGACCTTTACCTGTAGTCTGGTGGGGGGAAGACTGCTCCTCCTCCCCTATGCTCTCTGTTTGGGTAGAGTGATCCATAGTTTCAGGCTTCACTCTTTTTATTTTCCCCTGGGGTGGAGGTGAGGCCCTCAGGGTCTCATCCACTCTCTCAGGGATTCCTACCATTTTCAAATGGGCCTTGTGGTCAACCTCAGCCCAGGCTGAGATTTCCAGATCATTCCCCAGTAGACAATCTACAGGCAAGTTTGGGGACACTGCCACTCTCTTTGGGCCAGTGACCCCTCCCCAGCTGAGATTTACTACTGCCATGGGATGGTCTGTCCTGATTCCATCTATGTTGGTCACCTGGTAGCTAAACCCAGGTAAAAGCTGATCTAGGGGCACTAGCCTCTTGGTCACCATGGTGACACTGGCCCCTGTGTCCTTATAGGCCACAGCCTTCTGACCATTGATTATTGGTTCTTGTCTGTACCTGCCCAAAATATTGGGGCTCATGGTAAAGTTGGCAAACCCCATGCCACCATCACAGACCATAGTTGCTTGAGTAGGGGACCTGGATAGGCCGGAGTCCCCCTGAGTTCCCCAAGAAATCCCAACTAAATTTTTGGGTGCACTCCCACCGCCTGGGGGATTACTACTAGTAGTAACAGGAGGTGTTGGAGCTGGTTTTGGAGGAACATTTTCTTTATTGCCATTCTTAGGACAGCTGGAGTCAGTTTTCCAGTGGCCAGGTTGCTTACACACATGGCAATATGGTTTCTTGTTATTAGAGGAAGTATTTTGGGACCCACCCCCAGCACTGGGTTTTTGGGGCCCTTCAGAGGATTTTTCTTGTTTATCATCCCCACCTTCCTCTTTGGGCTTAGTGGAATCCTTCTTCTGGTCACCAACTTGGTTCTTAGGCCTAATCCTGGTTCTGACCCATTTGTCTGCCTTCTTTCCCAATTCTTGGGGAGAGGTCAGATCAGAGTCCACCAGGTGCTGGTGTAAAAGTTGGTTTTGACAATTATTAAGAATCTGCTCCCTCATAATGAGATTATACAATCCTTGATAATCATTAACTTTACTGCCATTTAACCAACATTCCAGTGCCTTGGTTGCACAATCCACAAAGTCTACCCAATCTTGATTCTGTGCTTTCTGGGTGTCTCTGAACTTAAGTCTGTATTGATCAGTGGTTAAGCCAAACCCATCTATTAAAGCAGCTTTCAAGATATAATAATCATCAGCATCCTCTTCTCTTACAGAGAGGAGCTTGTCTCTACCTTTATCTGAAAAGGAGAGCCACAGGATTGCTGCCCACTGCTCTACTGGGACCCTCTGTACTCTACAGGCCCTTTCAAGAGCAGATATCCATTTGTGGATATCATCCCCATTCTGATAGGGGGGCACAATCTTGTGGAGGTTCCTATTGTCAGGGACTTTCTCTCTAACTCTAGGGGTTTCATTACTGCCACCAGGGATCTCTAGACCCCACTTTCTTGAAGCTTTCTGAAGCTCCAGGGTTTCCCTGTCCAATGCTAACTGTTCTCTTTTAAGCTCAAGCTTAGCCTGCTCAAATTTGATCAGTCTGCATTTCCTCTCATGAGAGGATTCTCTTCTCTGAGAAGAGGCAGAGGACCCTTTGGATCTCCTAGAATGGTTGGATCCCACTGAGGGGGATCTGTTCCTTCTTGGATCCACCACTCTCCTTTTAAGGGTGGAGGGAGTGCCTCTTGAGCCCTCACCTCCATGTTGTGAGTGGTTTGTTTCTTCCAGGTCAGGACTTTCATCCTCTTCCTGTTCCTCATCAGAGTCCACTCTGGGAGTGTCCTCTTCTGAAGGATGCCCACCCACTCTGTCTGTCCCTCTGGACCCTATGGACTCCATAAAGTCTGCTACGAGCAGGATTTCCCTGAGACGTTGTGTGTTGGCACCTTTGTTTGTCTTCAGTTTTCTAAGGGTGCACATTTCCCTGAGCTCTGCAAAGGAGAAATTATCATACTTATCTACTGGGACCCTCTGGGGTCCTTCCATAGCCTTAGTGGCACCTGCACCTGAAGACATGTTTAGTGTAGTGATGTATCTACCTACACTAAGTGTGGCCTACTGAACCCTCTCTTGAGTTGTAGTCAAGGTGTGCTAAACCCTCTACACACAACTCTAAGTTCAGTAGAACTTATTGTATTCTAGCTTGAATTTATATGTACCTTTGGTACCTTGTGGCTTTCACTTTAGAAATTCAATTTGTTATCTGGTAAAACAATGGCAAGCTTGAATCCAACCGCTGCACACCAATGTGAGAAGTTGGCCTGGCATATGCTGTTCCTAGTTATAGGGACACCTTGCACCAGTCCAATTCGACTCCTATTGATGATAGGTTTAAGACAACCTTTAAAGAAAGCTATCCTAGTGGTAGCTGTGGAGAGCAGCCTTCAGGCTAAGTCTTGAAGGAGTGTTAAGCTTATTGTTTTACCATAATAACCTCTTGAATAACCAAATGAAAGAGTAGCCCACACAGGTATATATATAAAATATATGTATTTATTCTAGACAGAATCCCACAGTCACTTTATGTGGCTAGTGGCAAAGTTACACTTCAAACAAGCATTTATAAACACAATAAACAGCACAGAAATCAATGGGCCCCAGGGGGAGACCAAACCATATACTAAAATAGTGGTATAAGAACCACGACAATTCTACAGGCAATGCCTAGGGCATTCAGGATCGCTGGCCCCTTCAGAATCCACCCACAGTTAAGAGGAAGGGGACCCACGGGAGGCGTGTGCAGTGCGAGAAGTTGCTATCGGGATCGCAATGTTAGCCTATGGAGAATGTCGCGGTTGAATAATTAAGGTTTAAGGACACTTCTAACAACAGTACAAAGTTAAGGCTTGAGACCTAAGGCTTTGGAGAGCCCACCACCACGGAAGTACCGAAGTACCACTGTTACCTGCCCCAGGGAAGCCGGGTGCATAGGTCGATTCTGGTGTCGGGTCGCGGGCTGTTTCTCTATGGAAAAGTAGTCCAAACTGCTGCTAGCTGAAAGCGTCGTTGAAGTCGTGAAGATTAAAGTTGAAGAGAAGATAAAGGTGAACCTGAAAGCAGAGGGGACAGAGTCTGGGTCACAGCACAGTGACCAGGGAGCTCACAGGAAGGAACTCGTGGATGTCGGGTGCTTCAGGTGTGGAAGGTACAGCTGGGCTCTGCAGTCACGGGCTCCGGGAGGCTTCAAGGAAGGCCAGATTCTGGAGGGCGACTGTCCTACGTTGGCTGAGGGTCGCTGTCATGTTAGTGTCCCGATTGGATCCACTAAGCATTGGCAACCGCAACCCACGCAAGATGAACAAAGCAGCTGCTGGTGCGGACCCACGAGGTCTGAGGGTGCTCTCCTTTGCAGGGAGCGTAGAGCAGGCCTGGAGCAACCAGGGGAACTCTTGGAAAAGAAGATTGTCCTCCGTCAGGGCCCACAAGTCGAGAGGCAAGGGACCGTGGAAGGCAGCAAAATGGAGTGCGTAAAAGGGCTACCACGGGCCACCGGAGCGGGCCAGGGAGCTGAGAGTCGGCACAAATGCTGCTGGATGGTTGGCTCAGAAATGGGCCAAAGCACAACTTCCCCACTGGTCGGGGTCGTGTGCTGGACAAGAGGTGGCCGGTGTCTCGGGGTATGCGGGGATCTCGACACCCACGTGGTCCAGGGTGCTCAGACTTGCTGGGCACACTCACAGGACGCTGGGATGCACTGGAGATCCACCTCGAGGTTGCTGGAAGGCGTCGAAGGTCGTGAGAGCAACGAAGTTCCAACCGGGTATCTTGTAGTCTTTTTGGTGCCTGCCAAGCAGGGGGATAACTCCTTTATCCCAAGGGAGATTTCTTCAGTCAGCTGGGCAGCAGCTCGTCGAAGGTCAGTTCTGTGAAGTCCTGTACGAATCTAAGGCTCTAGGGCAAAGTTATTCCCATATATCCCCAAGATTAGGGGATGGTCCAAAATAGAGCCTACCAATCAGAGTAGAGGCGGGAAAGGGTGGCTACACCCACTCCCCTTTGTGTGTTTCCCACCTGGGCGAGGGGCAGGATGCCCCTGAACCGGTTCCAGGCGGTGTATGCAGAATTGGGGCTCTGCAGTTGCCTACGTGCAACTCTGAAAGGACATTTGGTGCACCCACCCTGTTCCAATCCACATATCCTGTCTGGGGAGGTGCTGGCACCTCCCTGCCACAGGAGCCCTATTGTCCAGATGGCGAGGCTGGGGTTTTCCCCAGCAACAGCCAGCCAGAGTTGTGTAGGTGGCGGACAGTAGCCATTTTGTGGTACATGTGCACTTTTAAATTGGTGTCCAAATTCTACCGCTTTTCCCATATCACCCTCCTAGCAAGGGGGAATCGTGCCCCCATGCCCATGGCTGGACTGGGGGTATGATTCCTTCATGTTTGACACCAAACACGATATGGTTCTGTGTAGCCATTCCTAAGTTACAGCGATGACGCAATAACTTATAATGCGGTTAAGAGTATATGGTATGGCTACACTACAAACAACCCAGTAACGATTTTACGAAGGTTGCAGAGAGGTCCTACTCACGTAGGGGTCCCCCCTCACACATACCTCAGCACCCAGCCCTGTAGGATTACCAGGGCCTGCCATAGGGGTGACCTATGAGAGTATATGTGTTGTAATGGCATGGGACATAGGGCACCTACATCCCTGTAAGGGGTGCTAGCACCACCTTACCCAGGCTACAGTAGTGGCCTGGTGGTGTCAGTTTGGTTGGCTGTCCCAGGGGGGCACAATAAGTGCTGCAGCCCTGGTAGGCCTACTGGGGGACCCATGCCCTGGGTACCTAGGGTACCATCTACAAGGGACTGGTAGGGCATGCCCAGCATCCAATTATGTTTGTACCTAGAGTACTCACAACAGTTTTAGGGAGAAAGCAGATAGGCTGGGGTCCTGGATAGCAGGATCCCAGCCAGACTAGTCAAAAACCACTTAAATACCAGGCAAAAAGTTGGGGGCAACCATTAGTCAGATTCCACTCTCCTACATAACCCCCCCCCCCCCCAAACGAAAGGAGATAAGGCTAACCTTGTCCAGATAAGCCTTTATTTCCTGAGTGGCCATATAAGGAAGAACCTGTACTAACATGGCTGCTCCCTGTGTCATGGTCCACTTGGGAAATCCTACCCCAAGGGGTTCTAGAGTTTCTCCAAAGTCTAGGAAAATTACCTGTATTGGTTTTTGGGTCAGAGGTGGGCTGGTGGGGTGTCTGAGTCTGGAAGTGAGACCCTACTTGGGTTGGTCTCAACCTCCTCAGATCACTGGCCACTATGGAAGCCTTTCTGCCCAGGACTGTGTCATATCTGGCCCTAACGGTCAACCTCTGGCTGCCTACAGCTGGGGGTTGGATCCCTTTGGCTGGAATAGTGGAGGGCACTGGAAGGTTTGGGGCAACTATGCCCCAGGTTTCCCTGTTCCCAACAACATCCATTTGAGGGGTGCCTATACCTAAGGGTAAGGGGGATCCCTCAGTTTGTAGAGGAATTTTCACCTGGCTGAAACTACTCTGCTGGGTGTCCCTAATCTGCTGATGAGGGGGTTCCTCTGGGCAGGGGCCCAATAAGGGTCCACTGACCTCCCTGACCTCTGCAGCCCTGGGCTGACGGAGGCAGGGTAGAGAGGGGCAGGATACCTGCTCCAGACTGGGTACCACCTTGGAAGGGTCCCCTGCCATCAGAGAGGTGGGCAGGCCAAGCCTGTCCACTTCTGGGGCAGTTACTTCACAAGGGGCAGGATCAGTTCCCTGAGAAACTGGACCTTTACCTGTAGTCTGGTGGGGGGAAGACTGCTCCTCCTCCCCTATGCTCTCTGTTTGGGTAGAGTGATCCATAGTTTCAGGCTTCACTCTTTCTATTTTCCCCTGGGGTGGAGGTGAGGCCCTCAGGGTCTCATCCACTCTCTCAGGGATTCCTACCATTTTCAAATGGGCCTTGTGGTCAACCTCAGCCCAGGCTGAGATTTCCAGATCATTCCCCAGTAGACAATCTACAGGCAAGTTTGGGGACACTGCCACTCTCTTTGGGCCAGTGACCCCTCCCCAGCTGAGATTTACTACTGCCATGGGATGGTCTGTCCTGATTCCATCTATGTTGGTCACCTGGTAGCTAAACCCAGGTAAAAGCTGATCTAGGGGCACTAGCCTCTTGGTCACCATGGTGACACTGGCCCCTGTGTCCTTATAGGCCACAGCCTTCTGACCATTGATTATTGGTTCTTGTCTGTACCTGCCCAAAATATTGGGGCTCATGGTAAAGTTGGCAAACCCCATGCCACCATCACAGACCATAGTTGCTTGAGTAGGGGACCTGGATAGGCCGGAGTCCCCCTGAGTTCCCCAAGAAATCCCAACTAAATTTTTGGGTGCACTCCCACCGCCTGGGGGATTACTACTAGTAGTAACAGGAGGTGTTGGAGCTGGTTTTGGAGGAACATTTTCTTTATTGCCATTCTTAGGACAGCTGGAGTCAGTTTTCCAGTGGCCAGGTTGCTTACACACATGGCAATATGGTTTCTTGTTATTAGAGGAAGTATTTTGGGACCCACCCCCAGCACTGGGTTTTTGGGGCCCTTCAGAGGATTTTTCTTGTTTATCATCCCCACCTTCCTCTTTGGGCTTAGTGGAATCCTTCTTCTGGTCACCAACTTGGTTCTTAGGCCTAATCCTGGTTCTGACCCATTTGTCTGCCTTCTTTCCCAATTCTTGGGGAGAGGTCAGATCAGAGTCCACCAGGTGCTGGTGTAAAAGTTGGTTTTGACAATTATTAAGAATCTGCTCCCTCATAATGAGATTATACAATCCTTGATAATCATTAACTTTACTGCCATTTAACCAACATTCCAGTGCCTTGGTTGCACAATCCACAAAGTCTACCCAATCTTGATTCTGTGCTTTCTGGGTGTCTCTGAACTTAAGTCTGTATTGATCAGTGGTTAAGCCAAACCCATCTATTAAAGCAGCTTTCAAGATATAATAATCATCAGCATCCTCTTCTCTTACAGAGAGGAGCTTGTCTCTACCTTTATCTGAAAAGGAGAGCCACAGGATTGCTGCCCACTGCTCTACTGGGACCCTCTGTACTCTACAGGCCCTTTCAAGAGCAGATATCCATTTGTGGATATCATCCCCATTCTGATAGGGGGGCACAATCTTGTGGAGGTTCCTATTGTCAGGGACTTTCTCTCTAACTCTAGGGGTTTCATTACTGCCACCAGGGATCTCTAGACCCCACTTTCTTGAAGCTTTCTGAAGCTCCAGGGTTTCCCTGTCCAATGCTAACTGTTCTCTTTTAAGCTCAAGCTTAGCCTGCTCAAATTTGATCAGTCTGCATTTCCTCTCATGAGAGGATTCTCTTCTCTGAGAAGAGGCAGAGGACCCTTTGGATCTCCTAGAATGGTTGGATCCCACTGAGGGGGATCTGTTCCTTCTTGGATCCACCACTCTCCTTTTAAGGGTGGAAGGAGTGCCTCTTGAGCCCTCACCTCCATGTTGTGAGTGGTTTGTTTCTTCCAGGTCAGGACTTTCATCCTCTTCCTGTTCCTCATCAGAGTCCACTCTGGGAGTGTCCTCTTCTGAAGGATGCCCACCCACTCTGTCTGTCCCTCTGGACCCTATGGACTCCATAAAGTCTGCTACGAGCAGGATTTCCCTGAGACGTTGTGTGTTGGCACCTTTGTTTGTCTTCAGTTTTCTAAGGGTGCACATTTCCCTGAGCTCTGCAAAGGAGAAATTATCATACTTATCTACTGGGACCCTCTGGGGTCCTTCCATAGCCTTAGTGGCACCTGCACCTGAAGACATGTTTAGTGTAGTGATGTATCTACCTACACTAAGTGTGGCCTACTGAACCCTCTCTTGAGTTGTAGTCAAGGTGTGCTAAACCCTCTACACACAACTCTAAGTTCAGTAGAACTTATTGTATTCTAGCTTGAATTTATATGTACCTTTGGTACCTTGTGGCTTTCACTTTAGAAATTCAATTTGTTATCTGGTAAAACAATGGCAAGCTTGAATCCAACCGCTGCACACCAATGTGAGAAGTTGGCCTGGCATATGCTGTTCCTAGTTATAGGGACACCTTGCACCAGTCCAATTCGACTCCTATTGATGATAGGTTTAAGACAACCTTTAAAGAAAGCTATCCTAGTGGTAGCTGTGGAGAGCAGCCTTCAGGCTAAGTCTTGAAGGAGTGTTAAGCTTATTGTTTTACCATAATAACCTCTTGAATAACCAAATGAAAGAGTAGCCCACACAGGTATATATATAAAATATATGTATTTATTCTAGACAGAATCCCACAGTCACTTTATGTGGCTAGTGGCAAAGTTACACTTCAAACAAGCATTTATAAACACAATAAACAGCACAGAAATCAATGGGCCCCAGGGGGAGACCAAACCATATACTAAAATAGTGGTATAAGAACCACGACAATTCTACAGGCAATGCCTAGGGCATTCAGGATCGCTGGCCCCTTCAGAATCCACCCACAGTTAAGAGGAAGGGGACCCACGGGAGGCGTGTGCAGTGCGAGAAGTTGCTATCGGGATCGCAATGTTAGCCTATGGAGAATGTCGCGGTTGAATAATTAAGGTTTAAGGACACTTCTAACAACAGTACAAAGTTAAGGCTTGAGACCCAAGGCTTTGGAGAGCCCACCACCACGGAAGTACCGAAGTACCACTGTTACCTGCCCCAGGGAAGCCGGGTGCATAGGTCGATTCTGGTGTCGGGTCGCGGGCTGTTTCTCTATGGAAAAGTAGTCCAAACTGCTGCTAGCTGAAAGCGTCGTTGAAGTCGTGAAGATTAAAGTTGAAGAGAAGATAAAGGTGAACCTGAAAGCAGAGGGGACAGAGTCTGGGTCACAGCACAGTGACCAGGGAGCTCACAGGAAGGAACTCGTGGATGTCGGGTGCTTCAGGTGTGGAAGGTACAGCTGGGCTCTGCAGTCACGGGCTCCGGGAGGCTTCAAGGAAGGCCAGATTCTGGAGGGCGACTGTCCTACGTTGGCTGAGGGTCGCTGCGGTGTTAGTGTCCCGATTGGATCCACTAAGCATTGGCAACCGCAACCCATGCAAGATGAACAAAGCAGCTGCTGGTGCGGACCCACAAGGTCTGAGGGTGCTCTCCTTTGCAGGGAGCGTAGAGCAGGCCTGGAGCAACCAGAGGTACTCTAGGAAAAGAAGATTGTCCTCCGTCAGGGCCCACAAGTCGAGAGGCAAGGGACCGTGGAAGGCAGCAAAATGGAGTGTGTAAAAGGGCTCCCACGGGCCACCGGAGCGGGCCAGGGAGCTGAGATTCGGCACAAATGCTGCTGGATGGTTGGCTCTAAAATGGGCCAAAGCACAACTTCCCCACTGGTCGGGGTCGTGTGCTGGACAAGAGGTGGCCGGTGTCTCGGGGTATGCGGGGATCTCGACACCCACGTGGTTCAGGGTGCTCAGACTTGCTGGGCACACTCACAGGACGCTGGGATGCACTGGAGACCCACCTCGAGGTTGCTGGAAGGCGTCGAAGGTCGTGAGAGCAACAAAGTTCCAACCGGGTATCTTGTAGTCTTTTTGGTGCCTGCCAAGCAGGGGGATAACTCCTTTATCCCAAGGGAGATTTCTTCAGTCAGCTGGGCAGCAGCTCGTCGAAGGTCAGTTCTGTGAAGTCCTGTACGAATCTAAGGCTCTAGGGCAAAGTTATTCCCATTGTTAGACCTGGCACCTTGGCGTGAGTTTCCCTTCCACTTTTTGATGGTGTGCCTCGACTGTTTTGCTGGTGTTGTCCGCTCAGGGCACTGCGCCACGGCTAATCCGTGCCGCAGTGCAAGTGCTCCCAAAGTAAAATGTACCTGTAATTGATGTCCATGATTGGTTTATTGGATTCACTGTCAGTCCCCAGTAAAGTGCACCGAGGGTGCCAGGGCTTGTGAATGCCAATGCTGCTGGTGGGCTTGCAGCGCTGGTTGCGCCACCCACGGAAGCGGCCTTGTAAAGTGTGTCTAGGGCCTGCCACCGCAGACCCTGTGCGCGGTCCGGGACCGTCGCGCTGACTGCGCAAGTGCCCCCACTTGCCAGTCCCTAAACCTTCCCTTACCTACATATTAGCCACCCCTCTGGTAGGCCCAAGGGCAGGGTGCATTGTAGGCATAAGGTAGGACATGCCCTGTGTGTGTGGCATGTCTTAGTAGTGAATTACAGCCCTTGTCGTTTTTCACTATTGAAGGCTACCTGCTCTCCATAGGCCAGAATGGGCTGCCGGGATCACGCCAACGCTGTGACCTCAGTGGACTCAGAGAGCATGGTAGAAGTGTCAAGTTTAGTATGCCTGAACTCAGAATAATAAAATACTTCTTGTAGTCAAGTTTATTTTAATATCCTGGGTTTGTAAATACTACTTTTAGAAAGTTAGTATTTACTGACCTGACCATCTCAGTCCGCCTCTGCTGTGTGTATGTGTTCTGCCTGGCAACAGTAAGGAGCAGGGTTGGGGAATCCCCAGAGACAGGTTGGCTGCCAGGTGGTGGGTAGAGAGGTGACACCTGGATGGGTGGGAGGAGTACACCTTGACTCTTGAATAGACCTGTGCTCTGCCACCACAAAGCCGGCGCCACCCCCTGTGGGGCGGCTGATGTCTCTGCCCTGCTGCTGAAAGGAAAGAGCAGAGTCACCATAACAAAGTGCTCCAGAACTGGACTGAGCCAGGCCTAGGCCCCCTGGCGCTAAAGAACAAAAGAATCATGGTATAAAAGTAGGAGCCTGGCTCCTAAGAAATCAGAATCCTGTTTACCACAAAGAACCTCTGCCCGACTAGAAGGAGAAGGAGACGCTGGAGGAGCTGGCCTGCTGCCTGCCTTGCTGAGAAAGGAGAGGAAGAGACTTACTGAAAAGACTTTGCTACTTTGTGCTTGAACATTCTCCAAGGGCTTGATCTGAGCTTGCCCCCTGAACTGAACCCCAGGAACAGTGGGTTCTCTGTGCTTCTTGCTCATCCTCCAATTCGAGCCGTGTGGGCATCCCGCTGGAAAAGAGACTGCGCCCCTCATCGCCCCTCCTAGGGCCGTGACACTCAGGAGCTCGCCTGCCGCAATCCCGTGAGAGCCCCGCTCCGTCCGGAGCCGCTCTCTGTCCCCGGGCCAGGCCGCCTGCACCCCTGTCACCGCCTGCCATTGGAGTGCGCTGAACGCGCTATCACCCCTCCTGCCGGAAGCCGTCCGACGACTGTGATCCACGCCGGGTCATCCAGCTGCACTGACCGTGCCCTGTGACCCCGCTTCGCTATCCCCGGACATCTCAGGCCGCGCCGCCCCCGCTGTGGAGACCCTCCTGCACCGCCGTGCTAAAGGGTCGCTGGCCGCGCCTGCCTACATGCCCACACCTGCTGATTGAGGACCCAAGAACACTTCCCAAGCTGAGAGTCGCCCCGACCTGTGCCGACTCTCCACATCACGAAAGAAGTTCCAGTATCGGGCTCGGGGCCCGCAACGCCTTATTTCCCCGTTCGCAGGAACCGATCTCTGTGAGTACTGGAACTACAAGTAAAGAGACTACGAACTATCCATTTGAAACTACGAACCAAGAACATTTACCTGCTGTATAACCTGGTGGCCTAGCGAAAACGTTATTGGTCTTGTGATAAGTCTGCTGAGAGATATATACCTTATTTTTACATAAAGAAACGTATTTTTATATATATCCAAGTCTGGTGTCCGTTTCTGGGGGGATTGATGTATTTACTGTGTGTATGATTGTAAGTGCTTAACCAACAACGCCTGAGGAATTGCCTTGGCTGCTCACGCCACGCACCTAGAGGGTGAGCAAGGGTCATTCGCGAGGGGTTATCCTGCGCCCTGACGTGGAGGAGAGGGTTCCTGCTTGACTCAAGGGCAACCTTGCGCCAACCAGAGATCCCCGACTCTAACATTGGTGGCAGCGGTTGGGATTTCGGATTTGCACTTGTAATTTGCATACAGTGAATTATTAATCGCCAGATAGTGAGAGCAGACCAAATAACGCAGCCACAGGTTTGTAATTGTTGAACTTTGTTGAGACATCTGCCATTACTGCAACCATGCCTGGCTCGCACTCCGCTGGAAGAGCACTCTCTGTGATTTCTGGAATAGATGAGGTGGATTGGGAGAGACTGGAAGGCTACACGATGGAGCAATTGAAAGGCTACAGTGTACAATTCAGAGTCCCCCATGCTGGATGCAAGAGGAAGCCCCAGTACACCAAGGCGTTGAGAGCCTGGAAGGAGTCACGAGACCTACGGAATGCGGGGGACATCGTTCCACCCGACAACCTTGAGGAACCCAGCAGAGTCCGGTCGCCAGAGGAGCTGGCAGACAGGGCAGCCGACAGGGCGCATGCAATGGAGATGGCAAAGTTGGCAGGACAAATGGAAATGGAAAAGCAGAAGTTGGCCCTGGAGGCACAACGCCAAATGGATCATGATATCAGATTGAAGGAGTTGGAGCTGAAGGCGAAAAGTTTGGACACCGCTCCTTCTGGTGGCAGCACTCCACCAGCGCAGGTAGAGTCCAAGGTGTACATCCCCAAAGACGTAGTAAAGGAGTATTTTAGAAAGGATGACATAGGGCAGTGGTTTAGAGCCTACGAGGTGGCCATGTCCTCACACCGGGTCCCTGAGAAAGACTGGGGAGCGGGGCTGTGGGGAAGGTTCCTTGCTGAAGGGCGTGACACACTGTTAGATTTACCCTTAGATCTCCAAACCTCATACCCCCATATGAAGGAAGCTTTAATGACCAGGTATGGGTTAACTCCGGAGCTATATAGACAGAGGTTCAGGGAGACCAAGAAGATCCCTGAGAGTACGTATGTGGAATATGTGACCTTTTTCTGCAGAGCGCTGGATGGTTGGGTGAAGGGTAGCAAAGTGAATGATTATCAAGGGCTGCTTGATTTAATTGCATGGGAGCACTTGTCCAGTCAATGTTTTCCTGAGCTACGCCAGCACCTGATTGATAGCAAGCTGTCCAACCCGAGGAAGCTTGCTGAGGAGGCGGACCGCTGGCTCAGCACCAGGGTCCACAAGGGTCAAGTGGGAGACTCCGCCAAAGGTGGGCAGGGTCCCCAGCAGAAGAGTGGGGGGGACAAGGGTAAACAGAAGGGGTTCCAAAAAGGCCCCCAAAGTAATTCCCAAGGGAACCAGCAGAAGGGTTCTCAGCCTCCCCCACCCCCGCAGCAGAACGGGGCCCCGACAGGTAGACCTGTTCCAAAGGGGCCCTTCAATTGTTATAAGTGTGGTGACCCGGGTCACATTGCCTCTGATCCGAAGTGTCGCCTGTTTGGTAAGACCGCACCCACTGGTGCTCCACCCCGGCAAGTAGCTAGTGTTAACTTTGGGGAGGAAGTAGCAGTCCAGGAGGGTGGGGGTCCCGGGCAGATGACCCTAGTCTCGCTAGGAGACAGTGAGATGGTCCCTGTAACCTACCTGCCCTCTAACACTAAGAAATATGGGCAAGTGGTGACCATCAATGGAAAGAAGGTTGAGGCTCTTAGAGATACAGGAGCCAGCGTGACCTCGGTGAGGCAACACCTGGTGTCTCAAGAGCAAATTGTACCCAATGCCTACTGTAGGGTTGTCAATGCTGACAACGTGGAGAGTCGTTGTCCAATGGCTCAAGTTCCCTTTGAGTGGGGGGGGGTCTCTGGTACTCTACAAGTCGCTGTGAGAACTGACATGCCTGTAGACTGTCTGCTAGGGAACGACCTGGAGAGTTCCCCTTGGGAAAAGGTGGAGAAGACCACGCATCTGAGGATGGTGGGTCTACCCGACTGGGCGTGCGTGACCACCCGGTCCATGGCAGCCAGTAGGGGTGTTGAGAGGGTCCTGGAGCCTGAGGGAGAGGTCCAGGAACCGGCCTTAGGGAGAAGGCGCAGGAGGCGCGGGAAACCGGCCCCCGAAGTTCCCACGGCCCAGGAGGAAGTAGACCCTGAGGGGGATGCTCTGGAGCCTACCGGGGAACAGATTGCCGAACTGGGAGACTTGCCTGAGCTGACCCATTGGCAGCAAGAAGGAGGTCCCTCCAGGGAGGAATTCTGCAGGGAGCAGAAAGAATGCCCTTCTCTCGTGGGTATGCGGCAGCAGGCTGCAGACCAGGCCAATGGTGTTCAGGCCAAAACACATTACGTGTACTGGGAGAGTGACCTCCTGTATTCCGAGCCTAAGGCTGCTGAACCTGGGTCAGCCCGTGTGCTGGTGGTACCCCAGAAGTTCAGAACCTTCCTACTGGGGCTGGCTCACGATGTGCCTTTAGCAGGACATTTGGGGATGGACAAGACCTATGACAGGCTTGTCACCCACTTTTACTGGCCCCAAATGCATAAGAATTCAGATTCCTACTGCAGAACCTGTCAGACTTGCCAGGCAAGTGGTAAGAGCGGAGGGAAGCATAAGGCTCCTCTGCAACCTTTCCCTGTGGTGGTACGCCATTCCAACGAGTGGGTATTGACATTGTGGGGCCTCTGGACCCCAAGACAGCCCTGGGCAACAGGTTCATCCTGGTCTTGGTGGACCATGCCACCCGGTACCCTGAAGCCATCCCTCTGAGGACAGTGACGGCCCCCGTGGTGGGACGGGCACTGATGGGAATTTTCTCCCGAGTGGGATTCCCTCTAGAGGTGGTGAGCGACAGGGGGACCAATTTCATATCCACATATATGAAATCCCTGTGGAAGGAGTGTGGGGTAACTTACAAGTTCACCACTCCTTACCATCCCCAAGGAAATGGGTTGGTTGAGAGATTCAACCGAACCCTCAAAGGCATGATCATGGGCCTGGACGGTCCAATGAGGCGTAAGTGGGACGTCCTCTTGCCATGCCTGCTCTTCGCTTACCGAGAGGTGCCGCAGAAGTCTCTAGGGTTCAGCCCCTTTGAGCTTCTGTATGGTCACCCGGTAAGAGGACCTCTGAGTTTGGTAAAGGAAGGCTGGGAGCAATCTCCCAGGAAACCTCCCCAGAATGTATATAGTTACATGCTGGCCTTCCGAAACCAGACTCGGTGTTTCAGGCAACTTGCTGAGGCAAATCTGGAAGCCAGCCAGGAAGAGATGAAGCGGTGGTACGACCGGAATGCCACTCTGGTAGAGCTTCAACCTGGACAAAAGGTGTGGGTCTTGGCCCCAGTGGAGCCGTGTGCACTTCAGGATAAGTGGACAGGTCCATTTGAGGTTGTGGAGCGCAAAAGTCCTATCACCTACTTGGTGGACATGCAGACTCCCAGGAACCCTTTGAGGGTCCTACATGTTAACCGCCTTAAGCCCCACTTAGAGAGGACCGAAGTGGGCATGCTGCTGGCCACTGATGATGGAATGGAAGAGGAGACCGAGCCTCTTCCTGACCTCTTAGTGGCCTCTGAGAAAGATGGGTCAGTGGATGGAGTTAACCTCTCACCCACCCTGACGCCCGAACAACAGGAAGACTGCCGCCACTTGCTGGGACAATTTTCCGACCGATTCTCCCTGGTTCCTGGTGTCACAGATTGGTGCGTCCATGATGTGGACACAGGAGACAGCTTACCTGTGAAGCACAAGGCTTACAGGGTAACTGACAGGGTCAGAGCTTGCATTAAGGAGGAGGTCTCCAAAATGCTTGCGCTAGGGGTGGTTGAGTCCTCCAGCAGTCCTTGGTCCAGCCCCGTGGTCTTGGTCCCCAAAGCTGCTGCGCCGGGAGCCACACCTGAACTCCGGTTCTGTGTGGACTACAGAGGACTCAATTCAGTCACGAAGACTGACGCGCACCCCATCCCCAGAGCTGATGAGCTCATTGATCGGCTGGGGGCTGCCCGGTTCCTCAGTACGTTTGATTTAACGTCTGGGTACTGGCAGATCGCCTTGACCGACGGGGCCAAAGAGAGGTCAGCATTCTCTACACCAGATGGGCACTTCCAGTTCCGAGTCATGCCATTTGGGATGAAGAATGCCCCTGCCACCTTTCAGAGGTTGGTCAACCAGGTACTGGTTGGGCTGGATGCGTTCAGTGCCGCCTACCTGGATGACATCGCAGTGTTCAGTGCCACCTGGCCTGAACACCTGCGCCACCTCTGGGAAGTGTTGATGGCGCTGCGCCGAGCAGGCCTCACGATCAAGGCAAGCAAGTGCCAGATCGGGCAGGGTTCCGTGGTGTACTTGGGACACCAAGTGGGGAGCGGCAAGGTGGCACCCTTGCAACCCAAAATTGAAACCATCCTGGCTTGGGAACCCCCCAAGACGCAGACCGCAGTGAGGGCCTTCCTGGGGCTCACTGGGTACTACAGGAGGTTTGTCAAGGGCTATGGAACGATCGTTGCCCCCTTGACAGAGCTGACTTCGAAGAAGCAGCCCAGGAACGTGATTTGGACTGACACCTGTCAGAAAGCTTTCGACACCCTGAAGACTGCCATGTGCACGGCGCCCGTGCTCTTGGCCCCTGACTTCTCCAGGGAATTCCTAGTCCAGACAGACGCTTCAGAGCATGGTGTAGGGGCTGTTCTCTCACAGATGACTGAGGAGGGCTGGGACCAACCCGTAGCCTTCATCAGTAGGAGGTTACTTCCACGGGAAAGTAGGTGGAGTGCAATTGAGCGAGAAGCATTTGCTGTGGTCTGGGCGCTGAAGAAGCTAAGACCCTACTTGTTTGGGTCTCACTTCCGGGTTCAGACGGACCACAGGCCCCTCAGATGGTTGATGCAAATGAGGGGTGAGAACCCGAAGCTGTTGAGGTGGTCCATCTCCCTACAGGGTATGGACTTTACGGTGGAACACCGTCCTGGTACAGATCACGCCAACGCTGACGGTCTGTCCAGGTATTTCCGCCTTAGTGACGAGGAACCCCCTGGGCAAGGGTAGTTCTCCCCACATTTCAGCTGGAGGGGACACGTGTTAGACCTGGCACCTTGGCGTGAGTTTCCCTTCCACTTTTTGATGGTGTGCCTCGACTGTTTTGCTGGTGTTGTCCGCTCAGGGCACTGCGCCACGGCTAATCCGTGCCGCAGTGCAAGTGCTCCCAAAGTAAAATGTACCTGTAATTGATGTCCATGATTGGTTTATTGGATTCACTGTCAGTCCCCAGTAAAGTGCACCGAGGGTGCCAGGGCTTGTGAATGCCAATGCTGCTGGTGGGCTTGCAGCGCTGGTTGCGCCACCCACGGAAGCGGCCTTGTAAAGTGTGTCTAGGGCCTGCCACCGCAGACCCTGTGCGCGGTCCGGGACCGTCGCGCTGACTGCGCAAGTGCCCCCACTTGCCAGTCCCTAAACCTTCCCTTACCTACATATTAGCCACCCCTCTGGTAGGCCCAAGGGCAGGGTGCATTGTAGGCATAAGGTAGGACATGCCCTGTGTGTGTGGCATGTCTTAGTAGTGAATTACAGCCCTTGTCGTTTTTCACTATTGAAGGCTACCTGCTCTCCATAGGCCAGAATGGGCTGCCGGGATCACGCCAACGCTGTGACCTCAGTGGACTCAGAGAGCATGGTAGAAGTGTCAAGTTTAGTATGCCTGAACTCAGAATAATAAAATACTTCTTGTAGTCAAGTTTATTTTAATATCCTGGGTTTGTAAATACTACTTTTAGAAAGTTAGTATTTACTGACCTGACCATCTCAGTCCGCCTCTGCTGTGTGTATGTGTTCTGCCTGGCAACAGTAAGGAGCAGGGTTGGGGAATCCCCAGAGACAGGTTGGCTGCCAGGTGGTGGGTAGAGAGGTGACACCTGGATGGGTGGGAGGAGTACACCTTGACTCTTGAATAGACCTGTGCTCTGCCACCACAAAGCCGGCGCCACCCCCTGTGGGGCGGCTGATGTCTCTGCCCTGCTGCTGAAAGGAAAGAGCAGAGTCACCATAACAAAGTGCTCCAGAACTGGACTGAGCCAGGCCTAGGCCCCCTGGCGCTAAAGAACAAAAGAATCATGGTATAAAAGTAGGAGCCTGGCTCCTAAGAAATCAGAATCCTGTTTACCACAAAGAACCTCTGCCCGACTAGAAGGAGAAGGAGACGCTGGAGGAGCTGGCCTGCTGCCTGCCTTGCTGAGAAAGGAGAGGAAGAGACTTACTGAAAAGACTTTGCTACTTTGTGCTTGAACATTCTCCAAGGGCTTGATCTGAGCTTGCCCCCTGAACTGAACCCCAGGAACAGTGGGTTCTCTGTGCTTCTTGCTCATCCTCCAATTCGAGCCGTGTGGGCATCCCGCTGGAAAAGAGACTGCGCCCCTCATCGCCCCTCCTAGGGCCGTGACACTCAGGAGCTCGCCTGCCGCAATCCCGTGAGAGCCCCGCTCCGTCCGGAGCCGCTCTCTGTCCCCGGGCCAGGCCGCCTGCACCCCTGTCACCGCCTGCCATTGGAGTGCGCTGAACGCGCTATCACCCCTCCTGCCGGAAGCCGTCCGACGACTGTGATCCACGCCGGGTCATCCAGCTGCACTGACCGTGCCCTGTGACCCCGCTTCGCTATCCCCGGACATCTCAGGCCGCGCCGCCCCCGCTGTGGAGACCCTCCTGCACCGCCGTGCTAAAGGGTCGCTGGCCGCGCCTGCCTACGTGCCCACACCTGCTGATTGAGGACCCAAGAACACTTCCCAAGCTGAGAGTCGCCCCGACCTGTGCCGACTCTCCACATCACGAAAGAAGTTCCAGTATCGGGCTCGGGGCCCGCAACGCCTTATTTCCCCGTTCGCAGGAACCGATCTCTGTGAGTACTGGAACTACAAGTAAAGAGACTACGAACTATCCATTTGAAACTACGAACCAAGAACATTTACCTGCTGTATAACCTGGTGGCCTAGCGAAAACGTTATTGGTCTTGTGATAAGTCTGCTGAGAGATATATACCTTATTTTTACATAAAGAAACGTATTTTTATATATATCCAAGTCTGGTGTCCGTTTCTGGGGGGATTGATGTATTTACTGTGTGTATGATTGTAAGTGCTTAACCAACAACGCCTGAGGAATCGCCTTGGCTGCTCACGCCACGCACCTAGAGGGTGAGCAAGGGTCATTCGCGAGGGGTTATCCTGCGCCCTGACGTGGAGGAGAGGGTTCCTGCTTGACTCAAGGGCAACCTTGCGCCAACCAGAGATCCCCGACTCTAACACCCATATATCCCCAAGATTAGGGGATGGTCCAAAATAGAGCCTACCAATCAGAGTAGAGGCGGGAAAGGGTGGCTACACCCACTCCCCTTTGTGTGTTTCCCGCCTGGGCGAGGGGCAGGATGCCCCTGAACCGGTTCCAGGCGGTGTATGCAGAATTGGGGCTCTGCAGTTGCCTACGTGCAACTCTGAAAGGACATTTGGTGCACCCACCCTGTTCCAATCCACATATCCTGTCTGGGGAGGTGCTGGCACCTCCCTGCCACAGGAGCCCTATTGTCCAGATGGCGAGGCTGGGGTTTTCCCCAGCAACAGCCAGCCAGAGTTGTGTAGGTGACGGACAGTAGCCATTTTGTGGTACATGTGCACTTTTAAATTGGTGTCCAAATTCTACCGCTTTTCCCATATCACCCTCCTAGCAAGGGGGAATCGTGCCCCCATGCCCATGGCTGGACTGGGGGTATGATTCCTTCATGTTTGACACCAAACACGATATGGTTCTGTGTAGCCATTCCTAAGTTACAGCGATGACGCAATAACTTATAATGCGGTTAAGAGTATATGGTATGGCTACACTACAAACAACCCAGTAACGATTTTACGAAGGTTGCAGAGAGGTCCTACTCACGTAGGGGTCCCCCCTCACACATACCTCAGCACCCAGCCCTGTAGGATTACCAGGGCCTGCCATAGGGGTGACCTATGAGAGTATATGTGTTGTAATGGCATGGGACATAGGGTACCTACATCCCTGTAAGGGGTGCTAGCACCACCTTACCCAGGCTACAGTAGTGGCCTGGTGGTGTCAGTTTGGTTGGCTGTCCCAGGGGGGCACAATAAGTGCTGCAGCCCTGGTAGCCTACTGGGGGACCCATGCCCTGGGTACCTAGGGTACCATCTACAAGGGACTGGTAGGGCATGCCCAGCAACCAATTATGTTTGTACCTAGAGTACTCACAACAGTTTTAGGGAGAAAGCAGATAGGCTGGGGTCCTGGATAGCAGGATCCCAGCCAGACTAGTCAAAAACCACTTAAATACCAGGCAAAAAGTTGGGGGCAACCATTAGTCAGATTCCACTCTCCTACACTGGCCATCTTGTAATGGGAGATTTTAACAGTTTTCACATGTAGGAGGAATGTATAATTGTATATCCCTTATCCCTGTAGTAAACATAAAATGGATCAAGTGTAAAAGGTGAAGAAAGAATAGGACAGTGATCTAATTTGCCCATTGTTTACACGATGTGAGTAGGAATTAGTGCTGTGTATACGTAAAGGAGTTGCAGCACGAGAAAAGTAGGTTTGGCTTTAGTGCTTATGCATACAAAGGTATGCATAGATGCCGTTTGCATGTTTTAGCACATTTAAGGTGACCAACTCTGTAGGAAAATAGAGTATTATGTGGTGTGGGAGTTAGTCTTCACCATGTAATACTATTCTGATACCTCAAAGATGATCCTTGGATTCACACTAACAAATCCTTAGCTAAGTCATGGTAGAGCGGTAAAGAGCAGTCAGGCTTAACTAGAGAAACATGTAGTAAGCATTTCAGAGTATCAACATGGACAGTTAATAATTGACACGACTGAAGAGAAATCTGACACCAATTTATGAAAATAAAGTGTATTTTTATCTTAATTTAGATATCAAAACAAACGGAATTGCATACATACAGTCAGAGTTAGAGATTTTAGAACAAATAGAAAATCAATGCAAAAATAATACAGTGTCAATGGGAATAACCACTATTGACAATCAGTCAATTGCAGGTCGAGTTGCATTGTACCCTTGTAGGGTAAAGGTGATTCTGGTCCCAGGACCAAGCCAAGACCGTCAGTTCAATTTTACCTGGCCTGTGGAGGCTTGGTGCAGAGTTGTCCTGGCTGTCTCTGGTGCTGAATGAGAGCTGTGGAAGAGCTGTCTTTACCACTGCAACGGTGCTGCGGGGGGAAAAAGATGAACAAAGAAAACACCAGAATGGTTTCTGACATTGGTCGAATGGAAAACCCTCTTAATGCAGCATCGAGTGAAGGGGTGGTTGCCGGCCTGGTGACCAACCAGCCTTGGCAGCGGTAACCAGAGCAGAAAGTAACTTCGATGTCTAGTGGCCCAGGGGAATGTGGGAGCTGCCTGTAACTTCGTGGAAGGCAGGACCATAGTTCCCACAATGCACTAGACTCTCTAAATGTGGGCTGTCACATGGAGAACTAGTGGCCTGTGATTCTACAGATCTGAAGTATTGTTTTACCTGCAGTTTGCAGGGGACTAGTGCCACTAGCCTAGGGGAGTCTGAGGGTGATTCAGGCTTCTACAGGGTTCCCTCTGTCTGGGGGAACTGAGAGATAGCCTAGGATGAGTCTCAATCAGGTAGGTTTAAGAGAATTGCCGCAGGTGCAGAGTATCCCTCATTTACCTTGTGCAAGTCTTGTTGCTGTCACATGTGCCTTCTGTCCTCTTTGACACGGGTTGTTCAGAGCTGAGGTTCTGGTGTCAGGGGTGTCTCTTAAGTCCTCAATTTAGAGAAGTTAGGTGTGTGGGAACTTGTAGCCAATGGGAAGCATTTTAGCCGCTGAGATGATCACATCCACATCTGTTTGCAATTCCCAATGGGATCGCAATTTGCATGCCTCATGCATATTAATGAGGCAGTCACAATTTGCTACCCCATTGGGAATGAATGGCACTCCCAGGGAGGGTAACCTGCTGGGGTCAGCGGATCACCATGTCTGGAACTGCTTTTAAATAAAGCAGGTTTTTTTTAATGCAACCCGTCTTCCTTAAAGGAAAACGGGATCCATTTAAAAAATAAACCATTTCAGTTTCATTTTTTAAGGGCAGGCAGTGGTCCCTGGGACCACTGCCATATACAATTCTTTTCAGGGTGTGCGTAAGAGTGAAGGGGGGTGATGGGGCTGGTGAGTTGTCAGGAGAAGGAAGTGCCCGCCACACTACCCCGTGTCCCTTGAGTCCCGTAGACTCGCCTCCCCCTCCCTTGGTTGCACTGTCCCCTGCCCCGTTCCACGTACCGCTGTGGCCACAGCTCTCCGGAGCTGCGGCGGCGTTGAAGCGTCCTCTAGGGTGTCCACCACTCTTTGGACCACTCCTCCCGTTTGGCGCTGCCTCTCTCCTTGTCCGGCGGGGAATCCCCGTCTGCTTCTCGTCCTGGCTTGCTGCGTATTTCCGTCGTCTCTGCAATATTCCTCGCTCCTTCCTTCGGCGTTCTCGTCCCGATCTCTCGTTCGTCGGCGTCTTCCGCCTTTCCAACAGGAGCATCCGCCTCTTGAGTCCACGAGGCTTCCTGTGAATGGCGGTCGTCTTGAGAGGGGGCGAATGAGGTTAACCCTTTCCAAGCTGTGTCAAAGTTAGCGAAAGGCGTTCTCGATACCTTAAGGGGTTTAAAATGGGTCACTGGCAGGGTAATATCCCGGTCCTCCTCACACTCCCCTTCCCTAAAATTCTTGCTAGCAAGATTAAAGTCAAGAGGATATCAGGACAAATAGTCAGCGTTGGCTTGGTCTCTACCCTTTCGGTGTTTAGTGTTAATCCGATAGGGCTGTAATGCAAGGAACCACCTTCGTATCCTGTCGTTATGCCCCTTATTCCTAGATAACCACTCTAACGGGGCATGGTCAGTGAAAAGGGTGAACACCCTCTCCTCAAGGTAGTATCACAGGGAATCAACTTCCCATTCAATGGCAAGGGCCTCCTTTTCAATAACCGTGTAGTTCTTTTACCGGGGAAACAGTTTCCGGCTTATATAGAAGATGGGTCTCTCCTGTCCCTGGGAGTCTACTTGTGACAACACCACTCCTAAGCCAGTGTCAGACGCGTCTAGACGTGTCTGTTTGTAAGATGAACGGTTGGGAGTAGTTGGAACTCAGTAACACTGGGTGGCATGTCAAGGCTTGTTTTAGTTGTTGGAAAGCTTGGAGGAGAGGGGGAGAGGGTTGTCTCAACACCTTTTCTGTCGCTACATTTTTTTCTAATAAATCGGTCAAGGGGGAGGCTATTTGGGAAAAGTTAGAAATGAATCGACTATAATACCCCAGGACCCCAAGAAAGGCCCTTAACTCCTTTTTGATCCTGGGAAATGGGATGTTGGAAATGGCCGCTACCTTCTCTGTCTGTGGTTTTATATATCCTTCCCCCAAAAGGTTTCCTAGATATTTAATGGACTGGCCAGCAAGTTTACTCTTAGAGGGATTTATGGTTAAACCGGCTTCTTTCAATGCTTGTATTACTGTCTTCAAGTGGATGTGGTGTTCTGTCCAGGTGGTGCTGTGGATGACGATGTCATCTAGGTAAGCCACCGAAAACTCAGAACAAGGTCTTAAAACTGTGTTCATCAAGCGTTGGAAAGTGACAGGAGCTCCATGGAGACCAAAGGGGAGAACGGTAAAATGGTATAGCCCGCTGGGAGTCGAAAAAGCCGTTTTCTCCCGGTCTCCAAGTCGCAGGGGCACCTGCCAATATCCCTTGCACAAATCAAGAGGGCTGATGTATCTGGTGGTTCCCAGACGTTCCACCAACTCATCGACTCTCTGGAGTGGGTAGGAATCGAAACAGGAGATCTTGTTCACTTCCCGAAAGTCTATGCGAAACCGGATGGACCCATCCGGTTTGGGCACCAGGACGATTCGTGAATTCCATTCACTATTCGAGGGTTCGATGATGCCCATCTTTAACATTTGCTGCACCTCAACCTCTATCGCCTGTCTACGAGACTCTGGAATGTGATAGGGGCGTAGCTTCACTTTTATGCCTGGGGAGGTTATAATGGCATGTTCCATCAAGTGGGTTCTACCCGGCTGCAGGGAGAATACCTCCTGCAGTGGTCGTAGCTGGGCCTCTAGTTCTTTTTTCTGGGTTTCTGGGAGGTTATGGTCTATGCTTTGTACAAACAAAAGGTCGGGTCTCCTTATAAACCCTACCTGGACCGGAACGGTCCCCTTCCACTTCTTAAGTAGGGTGACCTGGTTTATCGTGTTTTGGCGTTTTTCTGTGGATCCAATTCCAGGCGATAGGTTACTGGGGTAACCTTTTCCACGACCTGATAAGGTCCCTGCCATTGCCCCAGTAACTTATGATTGGAAGATGGTATCATCAAAAGAACATAGTCGTCCATTGCAAAGGCACGGGTTTTGGCTTTTTTATCGTATTGTGTTTTCTGGGACGTTTGGGCTTGTTGGAGGTGGGACTGGACAATGCTACGGACCTGATTCAGATGGGTTTTTAGATTGAGTATGTACTCCCGGAGGGGTTTCGCTCCTTCTGGTTCCTCCTCCCACTCTTCTTTCAACATGTCAAGCAATGTGCGAGGCTGCCGACCGTAAAGTAATTCTAAGGGTGAGTACCCGGTGCTTTTTTGGACTTTGCAGCGAATTGCAAAAAAAGCCAGAGGGAGCATATCTTCCCACTTCCGGGCCTCATGTAGGATCCGAATTTCAGAATATGGTTAGCACAGTGTAGCTAAAAACTAACTAGTTTGACTCGGCCCTGTAATAAGGCCTTTGTGTGCATCCATTAGTTAGTACGGCGGAAAGGGCCGAGAACAGAACCGCGGCCATTTTGGTCCTCGGCTTTCTGTCGTTCAAAGGAGCTACAGTCACGTGATTCCCTGAACCCATATTTTCCCTTGTTCAGCAGACACTAGTTTTAGAAGACAGGCTGAATTGTATTTACGACCGAGAAGCAAGGTCACATCTGCTAAAAGGGAGTACCAGGCAAATTCCTTCTGAACCTGGGAAGAGAAGGGAGTCACCCGGTCGACCTTCTTCTCTCAAAGATAGTAGTCTTTTTGTATCATCGAAACTAGATATAGGATGAGCTCATTAGGAGCGCCTAGGCTGGCTGGTACTTTTCCACTTATAAGGCTTTGTATGTTGCACTGTAATGTATAAAAGTGTGGTTTTGACGAGGAGCCAGCAGTCTTCCTCGGCGCACCCCTTGGGTGAGGATCGACGAGGCTCCTCTATGTAGAGTTTCCTGTTTGGCCAATAAACGCTTGAACCTTCTACGTTGCCAACTGCTCGTCATTTGACTTACATTGCGGGCCACTGGTAAGTGTGGCCCTTGAGACGACAATTTGGATACAACAGTTGGCGACCACAAAGGGACCCCGTGATAGGGTCCGGCCTCCCCCGTAATCGGGCGGTAGGTCCGAGGGCGTTTCGGTCGGGTGAGCGGAGAACGAGCTCAAGGGTTCTGCTCCGCGCGCTCGGGCGGGAGGCCCTCTGCTGCTAGTCACCCTTCACCGGGGTCCTACGGGCTCAACTCAGGAAACGGACCGGGTTGGTCGAGAGGAGTTGGCAGCGAAGAACGGACATTCGTACCAGGGTGCACCCGGTGAGTAGAATTTTGATTTGAAGCACGGGCTACATGCAGTGCCCGTTTTGATTTTGAAACACGCGAGGTGGAGCGTGTAGTGGTGTTTGAAGCACAGGCTCTAGGGCGGTGCATTGATTTTGAAGTAGGCACTGAGAAGCGGTGCCACTGTTGGTTTGAAGCCCGATTGGTACGGCTGGGCATTTGATTTGAAAGTACATGTACATATGGTATGATTTGAAGGGCCCTTTTTTCTGACTTGATGAACCGCGCGCGGAATATAGCCTGATTGCACCTGAGAGACTCACGACCCAAGCTGGGTAGCCGCAAGACATATCCTCGGTGAGGCCCAGACCTCCCCGGGACAAGCCTCAGTGGTGAACCGGAAAGGCAGTGAGAGGATCCATGGTGTAGTCAGAGATGTCTACTGTTGGAGATGCTACTGATTAGAGTGAGACTGGCTCACTGACTAGGTGGAGAACGTTGTAACCTCTTGGTTGTGGTTTATGTCATTTGTGTTTGTATTGGATTAAGTTACCATGCCCTGTTTCAGTAAGTTGAATTGTTTCAGCTGTTGCTGTCGGACGGGTGACTCTCGGCTAGCTCAGAGTCAGCCCGCCCCGCCGGAAGGCAGTCCCAGCCACTATATGTATGTGAAGCATGGAATTACCCCTTTGTTGTTTTGTACTCTGTGGCATAAATATACTAAAAGTAACGAAGAATTGCAATGGCCAAAAACTGGCTCGTTTGACGAGAAAAAGATTGCTTTCTTGCAGGAACAACTGTTCTCCAGGCGCAGCCGCCAGGCTATGTTCGATGCCCTGGGTTCATGGCTGAAAGAATCCAAGCAGCGCCGGATAAGGGAGGAGAAGCAATCTAGGGCTAAGGCAGGACAGAATGTGACTCAGAAGGCCATAGCATGTGACAGGTCTCGAGCGGAGAAGGGAGTAGACTGTATGAACCGTGAATTTCGATTGAAGGTAGATAAGAGCTATGTGACTCGACCAAATGCTGAGGATGAGATAGAGGACCTGTTGGATATACGGCCACCGCCTCCTTATGTGCCGCAACGGCTGTATCCGGAGGTGGTAGGAGTCTCGGCTCCAACCACGGCTACACCCGTAGGAACATCGGGAGCCTCAGCCCCTCCGGCTCCCCCCAGCCCCCCTTCTTCGACAGAGCTCTCCCGACTGTCTACCTCTATGTCAGAGGTGATTACCATGTTACCAGCACTGTTAAATGCTGCAGCAGCTGGGACAACACAGCTGCCACCCGGGTCAATGACTTCCCCTTCTGCCTTGCCCTCCTCCTCCGCGAGTACTACGCCAGTAGCAGCTGTCACCACTCCGACACCTCCGGTTCCTCTGACTGAGGGTAAGAGGTTGTTTACTCGTTCAGCCTTAGGAACCGAAGAAAAGGACGCTATTGCTGTGCAGGCATCCCAATGGATGCGGCAACCCATTTATTTATTGTCAGATATTTGGAGCACCATGAGGGATTACGAGCTGGTAATACAGCAGCATGCATTAGAACATATGGCAAACCGCCTCATATCCTTGTGGGAGCAAGCACACACGGACGGAAAGGCCCCGGCCATATTATACGATATTGTCACACAAGCCCATAAATCCCGCCTTACCCCCGAAGACGTGTATGGGAATGTGCAGACGCTGGTGGCATATAGAACCCGCCTGCAGTCCACTAATCCTACGGGGCTATCCCAGTACCCTATGCGGTAAGTACACCCCATCTACCATCCCGAGATCACGGAAGTAGTGGATGCCCAGGGGGTAGTTACTCGTCCCAGAGTGGAGGCGCGTTTCCAGGAGCAATGGGTGTACACCCCCTGGAAACGTAGTGAGGTGTTGTCACTGAAAAGTCAGCTACCTGATCCTAGGAAGAATCCCACCACGTATTACAAAGAGCTTACTGAGGCAGCTTCCTCTGCAGTAATGACGCTGGCAGACATTGAGCTATTCTTCGCTCTACTAGTACCAGTGGACATTTGGCTCCAGGTGCATGATCAAGACCATGTAACCGAGTTTGGGGGGACCTGGGAACAGCTACGGGGATGGAATAGAGACCGTAAACCAGGGAATAAGCCCCGGGCGGAAATATTGGCCCTTCCGGATAGGATAATAAATTATATGCATTCGCTGATCCCTCCCCGGAAAGTGGACTGGGATAAGTTAACGGCCTGCAAGCAGAAGAAGGATGAGAGTGTATCTGATTTCTTTACGAGATTTGAAGGGGTTTTCATAGATTTCAGTGGACAGGACCTAGCCACTGAAGTGGGGGTGCGGTTGTTCGTGAATCGATTCGTGACCAATCTGTTGCCAGAGGTGTCGGCTCGATTACAGGCCGCTGAAAGCACCTGGACAACCACCACCCCGTCGACAATCTTGAGTATGGCTCAATATTATGAACATCGGGAAAATGAAAGTAAGGACAAGACAGAAAAGAAGTCGAAGGACTTGAAGACTCGGGTATTGTTACAGCAAGTAGAGAGAGGACGGGGAAGAGGTAGAGGGTCACAGAATTTTGCTTCGAGAGGGGCGGGTCCGCCGCAGACGATGGGACGGACAGATTTGGGCATAAATCAATGTGCCTTCTGTAAACAGGAGGGACATTGGCGAGCCCAGTGTCCGTTACTATATGAACAGAACAGTGCTCCGAGAGGACGGGGAAGAGGACGTTTCTCTGGACAGCGAGGGGGATCTACGAGATCAGAGCATTCGGCGACAGGTGAGATAGGTCAGAACTGTTTCGACCACGGTCAGGGAAGACAGTATTATAATGACGATTATGTGGTAGGCGAAGGATCAGGATACTCTCAAGCATAGGACAGCCAAAGACAGAGTCAGGGGCAGGTGTCGATTCCAATTGATCAAGCTGGACCTTACGTTCATGCACGACTACTGAATGCATCAGGTAAGTTTCTAGTTGACACTGGGGCCATGAACAGTTCCGTTTCACGTGCCCTAGTCCCGGGGGCTGCTCTGTCTGGCCAGAATAATGTGTCTGTGGGGTTTTCTGGAACTCCGGTGGTAAGCCCCATCTCAGAACCGCTTCCCCTTACCCTGGGGCCGGTATCGATAGACTCACCTTTTCTTTTGACCTCCCAGTGTGGAGAGAACCTTTTAGGCATGGATCTATTAAAAAGATTACATGCTCACATCTATTGTTCCCCAGAAGGGGTCTACCTGACCATAAAAGACCCTTCTCCCCTCTCTGCACAATGCTTCTCTAAGACAGAACCTTTACCACCAGAACTGGCGAACATTCCGGAGACCCTCTGGGCGACCGGAGACACTGATGTGGGCCATTTACGAATAACCCCAGTATCGATTACCTTAAAACAGGACGCCCAGTTACCAAAAATTCCCCAGTATAAAATTGCCCCTGCTGGGGAACGGGCTCTAATGGCTATCATTCATGATTTGATAAAGACTGGAGTAGTGGAAGAAACGGCCTCTAATACATGTAATAGCCCTATTCTTCCGATTCTTAAACGAGCCCCGACACAACCGACTCCTGATTATGCTGATACCTATCGAGTCGTGATTGACCTTCGAGAAATCAATAAGATCGTGGTACCCCAATACCCTGTGGTGCCTGATATTAACTCCGTCCTGACAATGATTCCTCCAACGGCACAATTTTTCTCAGTTATTGATTTAAAAAACGCTTTCTTTAGCATCCCTATACATCCAGACAGCCGCTATCTTTTCGGCTTCTCGTTGGGGGGCCGTAGCTTCAGATTCTGTCGCGCCCCCCAGGGGTTTACAGAAAGCCCCAGTATCTATAGTCAGGCATTGAAGAGGATACTGGACACCTTGAGTTTGCCGCCAGGTAATGTATTACTCCAGTATGTCGATGATCTCCTGGTGGCCTCTGACACTGAGGAGGGCTGCCGCACGGCAACAGTGGAATTGCTGCACCATTTGGCAAAACATGGTAATAAAGTATTGTTGTCGAAATTCCAATATTGTCGACCGGAGGTGACCTATCTCGGTCATCTCCTGTCGAAGGAGGGAAGGCGATTGACCCCGGAACGTATTGCATCCATTACTAACATGTCTGTTCCTCGCACGCAACGTGATGTCCGTGCTTTGCTTGGCATAACCTCTTACTGTCGCCAATGGATTCCTAACTACTCTCTCATCACTAAACCTTTCTTGTATTTGATCCCCAAAGACGTGCATGAACCCCTACCTTGGACTGATGAGTGTCAAATAGCTTTTCTTTCTCTGAAGGCTGCTTTATGTTCTGCTCCTGTGCTTGGCACCCCGGACTACCGGAAGCCTTTTGTGCTCTATGTGCATGAGGTGGACGGTTGTTCGCTTTCAATGTTAACACAGGACTTTGGAGGTAAGCAAAGACCCTGTGCATATTTCTCAGCGGTTTTGGACAACGTCGCCAGAGCACTTCCCAGCTGCCTGGGAGCCACGGCCGCAGTGGCGTTGGCGATCAGGCAATCGGAAGGGCTAGTCCTGAATACGGATCTCACAGTAATGGTACCCCACGCTGTGGACGTATTGTTAAACAGAACTCAGACGCAGCACTTAACTAGTGCGCGTCTTACGGGGTACGAATTGACCCTGTTTGCACCTCACATAACCATTAAAAGATGCATGACTCTGAATCCTGCCACGTTGCTACCCCTCCCCAAAGGAGAAAGTGGCCAGGATGTACATGATTGCATATTCCGGACTGAAGAAGAGACAAAGAGCCGGATAGATCTAACAGACACCCCCTTACCGGAACCCCAAGGAGAATTGTATGTTGATGGCTCATGTTTCAAATTGCCCAACGGTAATACGGTTGCGGCCTATGCAATAACCACCTTGCGGACCGTGGTAGAGGCGGCCAAGGTACCATATCTTTCCGCCCAAGCAGCTGAATTAATTGCACTACTTAGAGCATGTGAGTTGGGAAAGGGACTGAGGTTGAACGTCTACACCGATAGCCAATACGCTTTCGGTGTAGCCCATAGTTTTGAGAGACTATGGGCAGAACGAGGGTTTCTTACGTCCCATGGTGAAAAGATAAAAAATGGACAATTGGTCGAACGATTGCTTGCCGCATTACCTTTGCCAGAAGCCCTCGCCATTGTGAAATGTAGTGCCCATAAGGCTGTAACTAATGATGTTGGGAGGGGTAATGCTTTTGCAGACAAGATTGCTAAGGAAACTGCCCAGTCAGATACCCCATCCATGTTTGTAGTTAGTCAATGCAGAAGGATGGTAGAAGCAGACCTTTTTCGAAACACTGTAGGAAGTGTGAGAGAGTTGCAGAAAGAAGCCACCCCAGAGGAGCTACAGTATTGGCAGGAGCAGGTGGGGCGGTTAGACGAGAATGGGTGTTGGACGGATTTATCAGTAAAATGCAGATGGCTGCTACCGAATGCATTTGTGAATGCGGTAGTGGCCATGGCACATGGTCCCGCTCACGTCGGGGTTCGAGGTATGTGTGCAATGTTGGACCCTGTATGGTACAATGCTAATATTCAGAAAACAGCTAGAAATCTGGTCCAGCATTGTATGATTTGCCTCCAGCATAACCCAGAGGGTAGTACCCCTGTGTTGACAGGGAGCTTTGCCCCACCTACCTTGCCTTTCGAGGTACTCCAAATGGACTATATACAACTGGAACGGGTTAACAACCTTAAATATGTTCTGGTGGTAATCTGTACCTTCAGTAAATGGGTGGAAGCATACCCCACTAGAGAAAACACAGCTATAGCAACCGCTAGAGCCCTAATAAAGGAGTTATTTCCCCGATACGGGTTACCACGAGTAATCTGGAGTGATAATGGGACACATTTTAATGCCAACCTAGTTCAGCATGTATGTAAAGGTTTGGCAATTCGACAGAAGTTTCATGCTGCAAGGCACCCACAATCAGCAGGCCTAGTTGAGAAATATAATGGGATCCTGAAGTTAAAATTAGCTAAACTACAGGACACGACTGGCCTGAAATGGCCCGATCTTCTGCCTTTGGCTCTATTGTCTGTGAGAACCACCCCTCATTCTCGGAGTGGGATTTCCCCTTACGAGGTGGTTTTTGGGAGGCCAGCCAATGTATGGGGGGTGCCCAGGCCTAAGTCGTTTAGGGATATTGAGTATCCTATGCTGGCCGATTATCTTTATGCTTTAACTAAAGATCTCCGTTCCATCCACCAACAGATTTCAGCAGTACTGCAGCCTCTGCCGGAGGGTCCCGGACACAGCATCGAACCAGGTCAGTGGGTCCTAATTCGGAACTTCCAGCGAAAGTCGAGCTTGGAACCCCGCTGGACCCAGCCACATCAAGTGCTTCTGGCCACGAGGACGGCGGTAAAGGTCGAAGGGAGGCAGCATTGGATTCATGTTTCCCATCTGAAGCGTGTCCCGCTTCCTTTGCCCGAGGATTGCCAGGACCAAGAGGAGAACGAACGGCACAGAGGTGAGCACGACGCCGGAGAGCCGCCCTCCCCCGAAGCCCACGGAGAAACAGAAGGGCAGGGGGAGAGGGCGACAAGTTCAGGGTCAGCTGGGTCAAAGAAGGCCCTGCCTGGGGATCGAACGCGTGACCAGGAGGGTCACACATCTTGTTCTTTTTCTGATCCCACTGTGCCCGTTTTGTTCATAAATCCTGAAACCCCTGGTCACACTCGATACCACCTGCGGCCCCGTAAACGGAATGAGATTCCCCGGTCCGGCTTACCATAAAAGGTGAAGTCCGAATTAAGGGACCTAGGGGATCACACGAACACTGGACTGAACTCGTGGAGGGCGTGGAACTATAAGTGATAGCCCTGTTCAGAAAGAAGCTAGAGACATTGATAGCAAGTGGGGCCCAGGTAATCCTCCTCTTCGACCAGAGTTGCGTCAAGTGCAGCTCCCACGCGAGAAGTTTTTTTTGCACCCTTGATTTTTATTCTTTTCCTCTTTTTGATACTTCTACTGTTTTGGAATGCTAAGAGCCTACCTGTGAGGCTCTAACTTGGACACAGGAAAGAAGCACCCTCCGGCAGAATGGACTGCGTATAGTTTCTCTTCTTGTTGTCATTGTTTCCCGAGTTTAGAATCGGACTTTTAGTGAGAATGTACCCCTTTGCTCGCTTAGTCATTGAAGAGGAACGTCCCATAGTTCCCCGCCCTAGATATGCACATTTACCAATGTTTTCCACATGGAGTTTGCGTGCTAAAATTGTGTTAATTTCTATAATAGCTGTGTCATTTCTATTATGTTTAGGGTTGTTCATTTATTTAGAATTCCGCCACCCAGTCCATACCTTGGTGTTAACTACCCCCACTCCTCAAGAACACCATTTTCGGACTTTGGCCCCCCACAAAGAAAGGCATCGTCAGACTTATGTACATAACGCCTTCATTGAAATGTTGCATCAGACTCACAGTTCCACGAATGTCGCCGATTGCTGGGTATGTGGGCTCCTCCCTTCCGTAATGCATAAACATGATTTGTTTATATCAATGCCATTGTCACATCTAGGGAGCTGTGAGGCTTGGTTTAAATTGCTGTCTATGATATATGAGCATTATACTGTAGATGCACGTAGATTCTCGGAGAAAGATTATGAATTAATATTGGCCTACATAGAGAGGCATCAGGGATTCACTCCCAATGCAGAAGGCACTGACGGCACGTTAGATCCAACAGCCTGCATGAATGTGTACATGGACCATGAGAACGATACTTGGTTAAGGGATGAGGTATTAGATTTTGTATCCTTCAACTTCACCGAGTATTTTAGATATTTTCAGGAACGCAATGTCTCCGAAGACAAGATTATACCTGTCCCGGTATTAAATACGTCATCCTCTTTCTGTGTCCAGGGTTCCGGCCACTTGTTTGTAGGATCTAGTAGATGTAATTACACTTATCGATTACGAACTTTTAGTAGTCCTCCTATTCTGACTCCCCCGAACATATATTTTGTATGTGGGGAGAATGCTTACACCTGGCTTCCCAGGGGATGGTCAGGCAGGTGTTATCTGTCCTTCCTCTATCCTCCTGTTTATATTGCTCCCTCAGATTACCATAAATCTCATTCATTAAATAAAAGAAGCCTGCTATCCCTATCCAGGGATAATGATGTCACTGATCAAACAGATACCCCGGCCCAACATTTTGTTGATATTATGAAAGGGGTCCTACCCATATGGGGCCCTATCCTCACTAGTAAGGAAATCAGAAGGTTGTCCAGGGTGGTGGAGGGAGTAGTCAATACCACGGCCGGAATATTGACTAATATCACTGTTGAGCTTCAGGCGACCCGGCTTGTGACCCTTCAAAATCGCCTTGTTTTGGACGTCATACTGGCTGACCGCGGAGGAGCATGCCGGGTGATCGGGAGCTCCTGTTGTGTATATATCCCTGACTCCGCCCCTTCAGTTCATTTAGCCATTCAGAAGCTCCACCGACTGGCATCAGAAATCCATACCGAGACTGGTACTTGGTCCCTGTCAACTTGGTTTTGGGACATTCTGACCATCTGGGGGTGGAAACTATTCATGGTTCTACTGGGTATTGTGGGTTTCCTCTTTACCTGCTGCATTTGTATCCAGTGCGGCCCTGCCTGTTGTTCCTATTGTGCCACCCAACTCCGCTCTACACTACCTAAAACCCCGCCTACCCCAGCTCATGCCCAAATGACCCAGAAGGAAATTCATGATCTAATGCAGATAGATGAGGGTATCTTTGAGGATTAGTCATACTTGTTTGTATCTTGTTTTAGCTACACTATGCTAAAAGGGCCGTTCTGTAGGATCCGAATTTCAGAATATGGTTAGCACAGTGTAGCTAAAAACTAACTAGTTTGACTCGGCCCTGTAATAAGGCCTTTGTGTGCATCCATTGGTTAGTACGGCGGAAAGGGCCGAGAACAGAACCGCGGCCATTTTGGTCCTCGGCTTTCTGTCGTTCAAAGGAGCTACAGTCACGTGATTCCCTGAACCCATATTTTCCCTTGTTCAGCAGACACTAGTTTTAGAAGACAGGCTGAATTGTATTTACGACCGAGAAGCAAGGTCACATCTGCTAAAAGGGAGTACCAGGCAAATTCCTTCTGAACCTGGGACGAGAAGGGAGTCACCCGGTCGACCTTCTTCTCTCAAAGATAGTAGTCTTTTTGTATCATCGAAACTAGATATAGGATGAGCTCATTAGGAGCGCCTAGGCTGGCTGGTACTTTTCCACTTATAAGGCTTTGTATGTTGCACTGTAATGTATAAAAGTGTGGTTTTGAAGAGGAGCCAGCAGTCTTCCTCGGCGCACCCCTTGGGTGAGGATCGACGAGGCTCCTCTATGTAGAGTTTCCTGTTTGGCCAATAAACGCTTGAACCTTCTACGTTGCCAACTGCTCGTCATTTGACTTACATTGCGGGCCACTGGTAAGTGTGGCCCTTGAAACGACAATTTGGATACAACACTCAAGGTCCAAAAGCTTTTTTAGTGTTGTCTTGAGGGTGGCATTATAGCGTTCCACCAATCCATCTGTTTGGGGGTGGTACGCCGAAGTGCGAATCTGTTTGATGTTTAGGGAAAGGCACACCTGCTTCATGAGGCAAGACATGAAAGGGGTTCCCTGATCCGTAACCAGTTCCCTGGGAAAACCTACTCTCAAAGATGGTAATCATGGCTTTAGCTATTTGGGAGGCGTTAGGTTGGCGCAGAGCCACCGCTTCAGGAAAGCGGGTGGCATAGTCGACCAACACTAACACGAATCGACATCCGCTACGAGAGGGCAGTAAGGGGTCTATGATGTCAATACCAACCTGGGAAAAGGGTTCCTGAATGATAGGCAAGGGGCGCAAGGGTGCTCGTGAAGGCAGGGTCCGACTATTTTTTTGGCAAATGGCACATTCTCTGCAGTATCTTTGAACCTGAGAAAATATGCCAGGCCAATAGAACCTTTCTCCGTTTTATCCTCCCCAAAGTGACCCCTCAATAAGTAGCTGTGGGCTAAAAATAAGACTTTTTCCCAGTACGGTTGGGGCACCAGTAATTGGGTCGGTAATTCCCTCCCACCCTTACAGTAAAGCAGGTTTTTTTAGCACCAAAAACTGGGGACCTACTTGCTCAGGATCCTCTTCATTGGTGGCCTTGTTCCAGTCCTCCCGTAAGGCTTGGTCATCCGGCTGGGCCTCCTGAAACCCTCGTTCGTATTGCCACACCTGGGTCTCCTTACTTTGAGTTAGAGCGACCCTTGTCCAATTCCTTTTCTCTCTTTTTTTCTGCTTGCCGCTCTTCCTGTATTTCCCCTGGATTAAGTCTGGGTCTGTCTCCTGTGAAAAGGGTGCTGACTTCCTCCATTCCTCCCCTTCTGCCCAGGTCTCTTGTATCATTTTAGGCATGTGGGGATAATCGTTTCCTAAAACTAGAGGTTCGGGTAGACAGGGAATAAGCCCTACTCTCAATGCCTCAGCTTTCAGGGAGGGGTCGTGTTGGATCTCAGCCTCTGTGGCAGGGCACTGACGACTGTCCCCGTGAACGCATTGTATGGTGACGTACCCTGTAGGCTTCGGTAATCCTCCCGGGATTGCTTGTGGTTGTATAACACTTTGTAAACAGCCAGTATCGATTAAAGCTTGTCTTTTCTCCCCATTAACCTGTACTGCTCTATGGTAGGGACGACTTGCTCCCGAAGCACTGCAGTAGTAGTTACGCACCAGCCCCACCTCCATGGGCTCCTCCCTTTGGGGACAAAAACGGGCTATATGACCTATGGTCCCACAATTGTAACATTGGGGTCCCGGTTGGGTAGGGATCCGGGGTGGTAGTATGGATGGCCCTGGGAGGAGGGTGGCTGTTTCTGACTTGCGTGAGGGTTGGGGTGGTTTGCTGGACTTTATAGGGGCTCCGGGATGTTTCCAGTGTATGTCTTCTCGTCCTCTTTGGGGTTCTTGGGCCCTGTGAAAAGTGCTAGCAATCTCAATGGCTCGGTCCAGGGTTAGGCCAGTATGTTGTCTCACCCACTTTTGTATGTTCGGGTACAGGGATGACAGGTATTGTTCTAGATAAACCTTTTCCATAATCTCATCTTTGGTTGACTGCTTGGACTTCAACCACCTATCAGCCATGTCCCGGACTCTATAGGCTTAGGCACGAGGGGTTTCGTGAGGGTTTCCCTGAGTTGGCGCAGACGTATTCGTAAAGTCTCCTTGTCTATGCCCATTCTCTCCAATATGCTTTTTTTGATATAGTCATAGGGAGTAAGACCCAGTGGGTTAACAGCTTGGTAGGCCGCATGGAGATCCCCGGTTAACAAAGGGCCCATATATTGTCCCCATTTCTCTTGGCCCCATCCTGCGGCCCTAGCCATGCGCTCAAAGTTTGAAAAGAAAACGTCGGGGTCTTCTCCTTCCACATATTTCTGTAGGACCACTGAGGGGAACCCCATGGTACCCCTTGGTTGGCTGAGGGTGTCTGCCAACCTCCCTATAATGGCCTCTTGGGTTTGGCTCTGTTCCGCAAGTGATTTCTCCATCTTCTCTTGGTCCTCCTCAGCTATGGACAGGAACTTCTCCATACAGAGTTCCAACTTCTCTTGGCTTTCTGCCATTTTTTTACCACTGCCTTCATTTTCCCGGAACCCACTTCTGACACCAGATGTGAGAGGGATGGACGGAAAATAAAGTGAGGTGGTCTTATGTGGGGCTGAATGATGGCGTCATTTATTAGCAATAACTCAAAGACAGAAAACAATCCAACAGAAAAGTCCAGTATGATAGGGGTTTGGGCGTTCTCCGCTTCTCTGGCGCTGATGGTGGATCTTCCTCTCCTTGTAGGGCGGCGATGTGGCACAACCCCGTAGTATAAAGCGGAAACAAAAGGAGAGAAGGCGGTCAATATTGCTGTCCTCTAGGTGAAAGACAACGTGAGGCAACTCACGTTCCACCACCTTAGTAAAGGAGCTCCATGAAGGGAGTGAAGGGATAATGAAAAGAACGTTGGGAAAGAGGTGAAGACTAAAGAAATAAGGGGTGATATTGTTACAACCGCAACAAAACAGAGCGACCTTTTATTCAGGTCCGACTTAGTCCTCGGCTCCTTAGTAGGTCAGGAGTATTTTTCAGGCCCCGCGAACACGCGAGTGTATCCGACTTTTATCCAATAGTGTGGTTATCACGGGCTAGTGCAAGTGCTTATACAATTCTTTTCAGGGCGTGCATAAGAGTGAAGGGGGGTGATGGAGCTGGTGAGTTGTCAGGAGAAGTACGTGCCCGCCACACTACACCGTGTCCCTTGAGTCCCGTAGACTTGCCTCCCCCTCCCTTGGTTGCACTGTCCCCTGCCCCGTTCCACGTACCACTGTGGCCGCAGCTCTCCGGAGCTGCGGCGGCGTTGAAGCGTCCTCCGGGGGTGTCCACCACTCTTCGGACCACTCCTCCTTTTTCGGCGCTGCCTCTCTCCTAGTACAGTGGGGAATCCCCATCTGCTTCTCGTCCTGGCTTGCTGCGTCTTTCCGTCGTCTCCGCAATATTCCTCATTCCTTCCTTTGGCGTTCTCGTCCCGATCTCTCCCTCATCGGCGTCTTCCGCCTTTCCAACAGGAGCCTCCGCCTCTTGAGTCCACGAGGCTTCCTGTGATTGGCGGTCGTCTTGAAGAGGGCGTTCCTGGTCCTGTATGTGAGAGGGGCCGAGTGAGGTTAACCCTTTCCAAGCTGTGTCAAAGTTAACGAAAGACGTTCTTGATATCTTAAGGGGTTTAAAGTGGGTCACTGGCGGGGTAATATCCCGGTCCTCCTCACATGCGGGTTGCAAATTGATTTGCGACTCGCAAAATAGGATTAGTACATGGGCCACATGTTTTCGGTGGTCGCAAACGGGTCTAAAACTCACTTGTGCCCGCAAAAAACTTTTGTACATCTGGCCCTAAGTCACCTTTCCTACCCAGAACTGTCTATTCTGTCATTTCTAAAGATGGCAGAAGTCTAATCTCAGTGTACAGACGAGGCTGCTCACCCTGTGGGTGTGGCTAGCCTTCTGGGGGTGTACAACTCCTTGACTAACTCATTTCCTGCCTGCCCTGGTGCATATTTGCTCTGGACAGTGCTGTTTCCTCCACTGGGAGTCAGCCTTGATACATATCAGAAGCAGTGCAGCCTTTGAAGCTCACCGTCTTGATGTGCCACATCACTTGCCTGCTTGGGAGGAGGAAGTGTGACCTCCTTCCTTCCCAAGCATTTGTTCCTGACTCCTGGGAGTAATCAGTAATCACACTGCCTGACAGGAGGTCAGAATCCTGTCTTGGCAGCAGCAGGTGCGAGAAACACAGGCTTGCCAGCCAGAGCACAGAGAAGCTGGGGTAACTAGGTGGGCAACCTCTAACGTAGCTACCTGGTTGCTTGCATGCTACATTAGGGGTGAGAAGGCATGTTATCTGATACCAAATGTGAAATATTTCTGTGGTACCATGATGGAGTTGTCAACCTCGAGAATGACCTGGTGGCAGCCCATGTTATCCTATGTACCACTGACACTTATAGTAGTTTCCAATGGGGAACGCCATTTTAGGGACATATACTAGGCTTGCACTTATATGTCCTCATCATTAATATAATGCACCCTGTCTCCTGGGCTCAGGAGTCCTTTCTTAGGGGTGCCTGACATATATTAAAACTTGTGTTGAAGGCACAGTTGAGTTCAAGCAGTTTGCACTGCTCCTGCAGTCTGCAGTGGGAAGCCTGCTGTCAGTAGTTTCCTTGGGTAACTCAGGGTGGCACAAAACCATGTTGCAGCCCTGGGAACCCCTTTACCACCTGTGCCTTGGGTGCCCTGGTACCATATACTAGAGATTTATAACCGGGTAAAATATTTGCCAATTTACCAAGTCAAACATAACAGTTTTAGGAGAAAGCACAGGCACTGGGGTCAGGGCAGCAGGCTCCAGTGCATCAGAGTCATAACCATCAGCATTTGGAGCCAAAGTGTGTTTGTGGGGGGGGAGGGACCATACAAAAAAGGCCCTTTCCTACAACCTCCCTCCAGATCATCACGGACTTTGATTCCAGTCCTGTAATTTCACGTGATAACCTAATGCATCATGTCACAAGTGCAGAAAGTAGAAAAGCGGAGGTTGCTGCAGCACCCACAGCATACCCATGCTGGAGTTAAGAGGGTGAATTACCAATAACAATGACTTTAAATTTTGGTTCTATCTTTTCAGAGGTAAAATGCAGTTTACGCTTCTAAAATTCAGATTGTTTACTTTTTTTCTCTAACTGCATTGTAAGAGGATTTTTAGGTCTCACCTAGCTATTGCCTTTACGCAATCGCAATGCGAGACTCTAGTAAGAGGGGCATTTCAAAGTGCTCCCAAAAGTGGATTGCATGGCGAGCACGCGCACAATCACGTGCATCGTGCCACCATGCAATCCGTTTGGGGAAGCGCTTCAGCCACTGGCGCGTGCACGTTTAGCCACAGCCTCGGCATCATACTTCAAAGGGTCCGCTCCTCCGCCTGGAATGCGCTCCCCCGCCACAGCATGCCGAGAGATTGTTTCCTCATGGCACCTCTCACAACTGTCTCTCCCCCACCACAGGGCTAGTCTCACGGATGCATTGCCATCCATCGATTTCACTTTCATGCCCGTGTTCTCTGTGCCTTTCAGCACACAGCCCGACCTCCCCCCTCTGTGTTTTCTTGCAGCTTTGCCCAGATCTGAGTCTCAAACAACCAAAATAATAAGTTTGCCCTGCACGCTTTTTGCGCTTACAAAGTTAACATATGCCGCACTCATTCCCTTTTCATCCTTCTAAGGTCGATAACATTAGCTCCATTAATTCTGCACCTAAGGATTTAAATAACCATATGTTTTCTTGCGACTTTAGGTACTTCACACACACAGCCCCACTGCTCACACACACAGGCATCAAGGCAGCAACAGAATGCTCTGAGCCCCACCAGTGTTTGCCACACACACATGCCTCTCGCCTATCTCTCCCCCGCCCTCCCCCCTCCGTGTTTTCTTGCAGCTTTGCCCAGATCTGAGTCTCAAACAACCAAAATAATGAGTTTGCCCTGCACGCTTTCTGCGCTTACAAAGTTAACATATGCCGCGCTGATTCCCTTTTCATCCTTCTAAGGTCGATAACATTAGCTCCATTAATTCTGCGTCTAAGGATTTAAATAACCATATGTTTTCTTGCGACTTTAGGTACTTCACACACATAGCCCCACTGCTCACACACACAGGCATCAAGGCAGCAACAGAATGCTCTGAGCCCCACCAGTGTTTGCCACACACACATGCCTCTCGCATCTCGTGTTTTCTTCCAGCTTTGGCCTGTGTTCTCTTTGCCTTTCAGCACTCAGCTTCCCCGTAACCACCATTTAACTAACATCCTGCCACACTCATTCCATTTTCATCCTCGCTTTCACTTTCATGCCCGTGTTCTTTGCCTTTCAGCACACAGCTTCTCCGTAGCCACCATTTAACGACCATCCTGCCACACTCATTCCATTTTCATCCTCGCTTTCACTTTCATGCCCGTTTTCTCTTTGCCTTTCAGCACACAGCTTCTCCGTAGCCACCATTTAATGACCATCCTGCCGTAAACACCATTTAACTACCATCCTTTTAGTTAAAATAAAAGAATTGCCTCTAAGGGTTTAAGGAACCATAGAAATACAAGGCAAGGCAACATACACTCCGAATGCCACTCAGAGCCACATAATTACATGCCACATAACTACAATGCACTCAATACAACAGACACTCCAAAAACCAATCAGTGCCACATAGTTACACACCACATAATTACACAGCGCTCAATGCCACGTACACTTCAAATACCACTCAGCGCCACATAATTACACACCACATAATTACACTACACTCAATGCCACATGCACTCCAAATAACACTCAGTGCCAATTAATTACAATGCAAACAATGTAAGATACACTCAAAATAACACTCAATGCCACATAATTACACGCCACTAAAATCAACATACACTCCACACAAAACCACTCAGTGCCACATCATTATATTCTACATAATTACACTCTATCTATCTATCGCCCTCTCTATCTATCTATCTATCTATCTATCTATCTATCTATCTATCTATCTATCTATCTATCTATCTATCTATCTATCTATCTATCTATCTATCTATCTATCTATCTATCGCCCTCTCTATCGCCCTCTCTATCGCCCTCTCTATCGCCCTCTCTATCGCCCTATCTATCGCCCTATCTATCTATCTATCTATCTATCTATCTATCTATCTATCTATCTATCTATCTATCTATCTATCTATCTATCTATCTATCTATCTATCTATCTATCTATCTATCTATCTATCTATCTATCTATCTTATCTATCTATCTATCTTATCTATCTATCTATCTTATCTATCTATCTATCTTATCTATCTATCTATCCATCGGACTATTGCACTCTATCTATCTAGCTATCGCATCACCACAACATCACTTAAGGGCACCACTACATCACTATGCGCTACCACAGCATCAATTAACGCCACAGCATCACTCGACACCACCACCACAGTACTCACCGCCACCACAGTATCAATCTGCACAACCATTCAACAACAACTGGCTCTAATATGTTCTCTCAATATTTAGGCTTTATTACAAATGGCACAAATAAAATGACAATATTTAACTTCTGTTCTTGTATTTTAGGCGCAATTAAATACACTAAACATAATCTTCACAAGAGTTATTAACAAAAGTTTAAACGATTGCCATTATAATTTACATTAACTTTTATTTAAGTATTAATTATTTGCAAAAATTAAAAGCCATTGTTATTTGTAATATCAATACATCTAAGTCACGTAAATACAACACATATTGCATTACAAATGCTATAGGTGTCACATTTGCAACAGTTAAAACTATTGACATTATACATGAGAAAGCTAGTAATTTCAATATTTTCAATACCAACACATAAATAAAAATTAGTCAATTTACAATACAAAAAGCTCAAACTTTCCTAATGCGAGACCTATTGCATTGCAAATGCTTGTTTAAAGTGAAATATGTGACAATAACATACAATTAAATTTCTAGAAATTAGCCACACTATTATTTCTGAATATATCAGCATTTAGAAAAGCACAAATGAAACACTTTCCCTTGTCATTCTGAAGTGAGACGGAAACAAAGATTTTAATATGATGAAAATACATCGATGTACATGGGGATATGCAAATGATAAATATGCAATGAAACCCAATGTCTGCACATTATTCTTTGTGTGTTGTGTAGTTTTATCTGTAGAACTGAATTATTGTTCACATTTGGATGTTATTTCAATCGAAAAAGTGCTGTCCTGGGATTGCTGCCGCTCCACTGCCCTGTGCCTGAGGAAGAACTGCGCACGGGACTCCATTGCCCAGGAGTCCGTGCGTCAGCACACCTGCGTGGAAGCCCGCCTCCCTGCCCACAAGCCCTTTAAAACTGCTCGCGGAACCCGCTGGCGCGGGTCCCGCTTCACTTCTGTGGCCAGTATCGCCTTGTGCTGCCTGTCACCCCCGGAGGGGTAGACGCCTGGGATTGCTGCCGCTCCACTGCCCTGTGCCTGAGGAAGAACTGCGCACGGGACTCCATTGCCCAGGAGTCCGTGCGTCAGCACACCTGCGTGGAAGCCCGCCTCCCTGCTTACAACCTTTGTCTATTGGCTCCCGCTCATATAAGATCATCCATCCATCGCAGAGCGGGACGCGCCGCGGGACGCCCAGGACGAAGCCCGGACTAAGGGCGGACAGTCTGAGACAGTCCAGGACAGGAGGGGGCTGGAGGGGGCCGTATACAGGTTTGCCCGTTCGCTGTTACTCTGCCCAACCTGTTGGGTGATTTGTTGTAACGTTATAGTCATAAGGATAGGGCAGCGAACTGTACTGTGGTATCACGGGAAGTTGTCACTTATGTTAGACTGTCTTATCTTGTACAGGCTTGCAGGGTGCCGCATTGTGGTGCTAATTTATTTTAGTATCTGGGTACCGGTCTAGTCCGGCTCATTATGCCTAAAGCTAAATCAGCGGTTGTAAAGTCCACTATGGATAACTATCTAGTCAAGATGGTGGATAAAATTAACAAAGAACGGAGGAAGTCCCTTGGACGACCGGGATCCCAAAGTTCGAGCCCCACCTCTCCCGACCGATCAGTTATCCAGGCAACCATCAATCCTGATGTTAGTGTTTTTATAGACCCAATGGATAGTCCTATTGTGGTTGACGCAAATTATACTACTTTTGAGGCTATGGTTATCCCTGGGCCTCCTAACGATGTGGAACTTGGTCCAGAAACTATTAGTGATTCGACCGTTCCAAAAGTGCAGGCACCGAGGCCACAAAGATTAATACGATCATGTAGGAACATTAGCAAGATTAATCAGCCTAAACGAGGGGGGAATCGCCCCGTAAAAAGAACTGATCCCTCATTAACTAATGCCCAATGTGACCAAAAAAAGAAACAGGATGGTACTGCGATCAGTTTAGATAAGGAGCAATTAGATTATTTAATCAATGCTATTGATGTTAAGTTTGACATACTTGTTAAACCCCTATTGATTAAACTGGCTACAATATCAGACGAAGTAGTCAGATTGGGAGGTTTAGTGGATACATTTATTAAGGCCGCCAAGGGAGCAAAAGATAATGATAATGATCCTAGCCCTGTGGAGGTACCAAGTAACTCCCGTAATTTGGTTGTAACGCCGGCCGTGAGCAGCACACTTGGTCTTGGGAATGTTTGTGTAGCCCCCTCAGCTGTTCCCAATTTTCCCCCGCAGTTGCCGGCCCAAGCTAAACCATCCTTTAGCTCAGTCCTAAGGAAGCCGGTGGGTCCCAACGCTAATTTTAATATATCTAGTAGACATCAGCCAGACTTACCTCCGACTTGTGCACCTTTTGTGGCAGTTTTAACCAATGTTCCTCCTTTAAGTGCGACCGGAAGCAACCACGGTCCTGATGAATCCCATTCATCATTAAAGAATAAAACCGTGGATTGGCTTCACCGGCAGTGTGGTTTCCCCGTAGCTTTGTCAGGGGATATCTTAAGCACCAGAAGAGCTAACTGGGTGGGGAAATCCCGTAAGACTTGTGGAGGGGATTGTATTGTTATTAATTTTCGAAATCCTCAAATTACCTCCACGGTCCTGATCAAAGCCGCTTCTCTTCCATCTCGAGAACAAGGGATTTCTCTACGCCCCCTAGGGTTCTTTTATAGAGATCATGATATTCAATTGGATGCTAGGTATCACCAAGGGAGGACAAGAGAAATGAACACGTGTGTTGACCCCATTATCCCCACGTATAATAGATTCCAACCCTTGAGCGGGCTTGACTGTAACGACTGACTGGTATCCCCTATGGTGGACCCAGGCATTGTGGATATGACCCTGGGCGAGGGGAGATGTAGAGCGGCCCCAGTGGCTTCAGATTCAGTGGAGGCCATAGTTACAAGTGGTTCCAGTGTTTATAACACCGATGTAACAGTCAATTGTGGAAACGTAAGATTGATCCCTGGGGCTTCAGAATCAGGGGAGGCCATTGGTATAAGTGGATCCAGGGTGAACTCTACGGATGCATCAATCGCCAATGGAATTGTAAGTCCGACCACTGGCGATGGGGATGGGGTAGTATCTTTTAAACCCTCTGCATCAGTTAATTGGGATCGGTGTTCTATTGCCAGCTGGAATGTTGCTGGCCTCTCACAAAAGGATGCTTGTTTAGGATGGTTAGATTTTATTAATAAGTTTAAAATCATTTGTTTCCAGGAAACTTGGAGTATGGTCCCCATTAATTATTCGGGTTATGTTTCTTACCAACTGCCGGCGGTGGCTTCCACCTCGGGCAGAGCTAAGGGTGGGCTTTTGATTCTGATTTCTGTGGATGCACCACTTATTGTTAAGAAATATGTACCCATTGGGGCCCATTCCCAGATCCTATGGCTTTACCAGGAGCTGGGTAGAAATATCCTTTTAATTAATTTTTATAATAATGTTTTTGACAATACTAGGCAGCAGGTAGTGTTTGCTTTAGAGTCTGCTCTGGCTGACATAGTAACGGGTAACAATATTGTGTTTGATTTCATATGGTTAGGGGATTTTAATATTGCTGTGTGCCCATTATCTGCACATAGGGTTTGTGGTTTCGTAAATTGTTGGGGGGAAGGCGTCTCTCATTTTCCCCATAACCCATACGGAGATTCATTAAATAAAATCCTAATGACCTACGACATTGAATTGTTGGAGAATCTGAAAGGTGCCTCTGGGGACGCGCTTTCAGACATTGTCACGCTTTGCCATTCATCTGAGCCCGCCGTGAGGGGAACGGCCAGCTTCAGGTCCTTACCTGCAACGATTTTCGCCAGCGTTTTACACTGCCGTGAGGGGAACGGCTTGGTAAACTACCACTCCCAGCATCCCTAGCGCCCGACGCCTGCCGCTGCTGTCATCAGGCAGCGCCGGGGCACTACTTGAGGCGGTGAGCTGCCTCGCTGCGCGGGACGCGCTTTCAGACATTGTCACGCTTTGCCATTCATCTGAGCCCGCCGTGAGGGGAACGGCCAGCTTCAGGTCCTTACCTGCAACGATTTTCGCCAGCGTTTTACACCGCCGTGAGGGGAACGGCTTGGTAAACTACCACTCCCAGCATCCCTAGCGCCCGACGCCTGCCGCTGCTGTCATCAGGCAGCGCCGGGGCACTACTTGAGGCGGTGAGCTGCCTCGCTGCGCGGGACGCGCTTTCAGACATTGTCACGCTTTGACATTCATCTGAGCCCGCCGTGAGGGGAACGGCCAGCTTCAGGTCCTTACCTGCAACGATTTTCGCCAGCGTTTTACACCGCCGTGAGGGGAACGGCTTGGTAAACTACCACTCCCAGCATCCCTAGCGCCCGACGCCTGCCGCTGCTGTCATCAGGCAGCGCCGGGGCACTACTTGAGGCGGTGAGCTGCCTCGCTGCGCGGGACGCGCTTTCAGACATTGTCACGCTTTGCCATTCATCTGAGCCCGCCGTGAGGGGAACGGCCAGCTTCAGGTCCTTACCTGCAACGATTTTCGCCAGCGTTTTACACCGCCGTGAGGGGAACGGCTTGGTAAACTACCACTCCCAGCATCCCTAGCGCCCGACGCCTGCCGCTGCTGTCATCAGGCAGCGCCGGGGCACTACTTGAGGCGGTGAGCTGCCTCGCTGCACGGGACGCGCGCGGGCCGCGCCCGGGCGAAGCCCGGGCCAAGGGCGGGCCCGTCCTTGCCCGTCACTGACCGGAGTTGGCCGGGGCGGGGCCACCCCTCTAAGCTGTGCCATTCCATCATTGTTCTCCCCAAGGTACTGTGGACTTTGTTTTCTAACGATCCTTTGGCACCATCCCTGGTTGTTAACCCCGTTCTTTCCTGCTATAGATCTGCTGAGCACTGCGGCAGTCGGCCCCCTTATGCTAGTTTGCTCATTTTGTCTTTACCCAGACAGTGTAGCCATTGTCCATTGTCTATTGTGTAATAGGGTCAATTCTGAGAACTTGTAATTACCCTGGGTTTAGCCTGGGCCTGGCCTGTGCCTGCCTGTGTTTGGACAAGGCTGAGTTTGTCTACACCTTTTGGCCCTTCTCTCACATTTTATTGTGTTCTTTATCGCCGCAGGCATCCACTTATTACTATAGTTCGGGGCTTGACATAGGTATTGCTTGTTTCTATTCCATTCTAACATGCCTCTAAGGTCAGGTAAAGACCGTACAGTCCAACTACAAACTTCCAAGGGAATAGTTTCTGGCCCACTAGATGCCTTTATAACTAGAGCTACCGGGATCCTAGAAAAAGAAATAGCATTGACCGAGAAAAGGCTCTCTCTAGATTTAGTCAGCGGTAAGCGTTCCTCCATAGGTGCCCTGGCTACAATTTCTAGTCCTGCAGCCCAAGCCCCGTCTAATTATTTACATCCAATAACGACAGAGGCACTGATGCATGCTGCGGGAGATGGGGTGGATTCTCTACATTCGACAGACAATCTTGATTCGAGCTCCGATGTTACCCAGTACAATGGGTCAAATGCTAGTGGCATGGACAGAGGGGACACAATTAATAATTCGGTGCCGAAGCCACCAGAAGTGTCTGACTCCGTTAAAAAAAAAAACCTGTAAAAGGAAAAATACCCAAAGCAAACATGGGGGGAGAGTACAGAAGCTGCCTAAATTAAATGCTTCTAATAAAACCAATGCAGCTGCTCTACAGTTTCACAATGCTACACACCCCCCCTTGGTACATCCCAATGTATTGTGCCCCTCTCTAACCCCTATCGGTTCATCAGACCCTTGCCCCACTTGCTTTAATAGCGATGAAATCCTCCTGGTAAAAATGGAGGCCATGTTCAAAACCCTCCTGCGCCCCGTCTTGGAGCAAACAAGGTTGATGTCCATCAAAATCGAAGCCTTGGAATCTGTCGCGAACATGAACATGCGCCTACTCCATAAGCTAACTGCCCCCCCCTTAGTAGTGGGGGCCCCCACCTTTCAGGCAAACATAACCAACAACACAGACAATGTGAGCCTTGGTAAAACAAGATCAATGGCACAGGTGATTTCAAAGGATATAGATAGCACCGCTGGTGCTGACATCCTGGTGCAGGAATCTAGTAAGACCTCCTCCATGATAACAGTGCAACGAGCTCAAACTGGGAGGGTGGATGACAGGGCAAAAGTTGCACATAGCACCCCATCCCAGCCCCCTTTAGGAAAGCCAACTACTATCCGTAACCCCACAATTTATAACAGGGGAAACATTGTTAAGGGTGTTCTCCCCCGCACTGACCTACCCCCAGAATCTAATCAATATACCATTGTGTTAACTGGGGCAGCACCCGTTAAGGAGGGTGTTAAAGAAACAGACAGGGACCTACGTAATAAAGTAGTATTTTGGCTGAATAAAAATCGCCCTCTCCCGCCATCTATTTCAACTGAAATCCTATTAGTGAGGAGAGTTGATTGGGTGGGTTTTGGGACTAAAGATTTAGAGGGTGACTGCATTTTGGTATCGTTTAAGGATCCCTGGGTGGTAGAGTCTATTCGAAGGGAAGCAAGGTTTGCAAGAATGGGGGATGTACAAACACTGGATCTTGCTTATTTTGACCCCGATAGACATTTTAAACTCACACCAGGCCCCAGTCCTAAGCGATTATTAGATAGGAGGCGTTCGATTGTGAGAACACCTTATCACTCCCAACATCTTCAACTTTTCAATCGATATGGCCCCCTTTCTGATCTTGAAGCTGTCGATTGACTACATTTATCAAGTAAGGAGTACAGTATTGTGGAGAGCCATAGGAATGTAATATCTGTGCCCGGCAGGGTGGAATCTTCTATGGGGCATGTTGTTGGGGGGGGCCCATTGTTAAATCTTATGGAGGGGTCGGTGGAAGCAACTACTGAGGATATATCAGAGGAAATCATGGGGGTGGTTGGTGCTTGTATGACCCCAAGACTCGAGTTACGGGCTGAACCTGAGAAGGTAGTGGAGATCCCAGCCCCCACTGTGCCAACGATCCAATCATATAAAAGTAATGTAACACCTCCCCACGACATTCTAAAGGTAGCCTCCTGGAATGTGGCTGGGATCAAGGGCCGGCTACACTCAGAGGAGTGGTTGGAATTTATAGATACCTTTGATATTATATTACTCCAGGAAACTTGGGCTACGGCCCCAATCCACAGGGTTGGGTTCATTAATTTTTCCAAACCTGCAATCAGAGGTAGCAAAGGGCGCGCTTTAGGGGGCCTACTGATCTGGGTGAAGCAATCCTTGGGAGTCCGTTTAACGGAAATCTTTCTGGAACATCAAGACCTCATGGGAATCAAGTTGAGCAAAGCTGCCCACCGGGACCTGTTCATTATTAACATCTATGCACGAGGCCTACCTGGAGGCCGCTGCCCTGGCATTGTCGATGTAGTTGATAGGTATCTTGATAGTTCAGGAAGCGATAATCTTTTTGTCCTTGCGGGCGACTTGAACTGTACCTTTGAGCCGCTCCAGGCAGTTGGGGACAGTTGGGGGTTCTCAGAGGATGCAGTTTGGAACATTCCTGACCTATCAATAGATAAAATCGCCAAAGGGACTGAGGCAGCTTTGAATTGGATGGCCCTATGTTTGAACAGGGGCTTAAGGGCAGTTAATGGCCGCTCCTTATCAGATCAATGTGCCTGCAATACCTATGATAATGGTTTAAGGAAAATCCGTATAGATTATATCTTGCTAAAGTTGGAACTCTGGCATTATATGATCGACATGGAAGTGGTATTCCGCCCAGAAAGTGACCACAACCCCCTGTCGCTCAGTTTAAGGTTTCTGGGTTCTGATAGATTGAAGAACCCAGATACTCTTAGGACAGGAGATCTCACCTTGACCAATGACAGAAGAAGGCTGAAATGGTCTAGGATAGTGGGTGATGCCACCCTCCATGAAAGTATTACACAATTGGTTACCCACACGGTGAACGAACTTATGGCCACTGTGCCCGAGGGGGTTGGCCTCGATCATGTTACCAAGACCCACGAAGGTTGTTTTGAACAGCTTAAAATTCTTTTATCCTGTCCATACCTGGCAGGCCCGCCAAAAAAACTAGGTTCCCGTCAGAAATGGTATAACGGGAAATGTAGGGAGGCCTATAGCCAATTAGTTAAGGCGGTCAAGTCACGGGTTATGAGAGATGTCAAGTTAGCCAGGGTCCAGTATAAAAAAACCCAGTGGGAGGCTAAAAGAGAGTGGGAAGATAGGCATTGGTCCGATCTTCTGGATGCATCGACATCCAATAACCAGACGAAATTCTGGGAACTGGTCAAGTGGGGCAGGGACCCAGATTCGCAAATGCCTTCAAATCATGTCCCCCCCGGAACTTGGGTGGATTTCTATGCTACCCAATTTAGGTCTGAGATCTCGGTATCCTCCACTTTGCTAAGTTACGAGCACACACTGTTGGACCACGGTGGGGTCCTGTTCTTTTCTGAACAAGAAACAGAATTAGCATTGGGTTTGACTGAGCGGGGGAAGGCTCCAGGGATGGACCTAATCCCCGTTGATCTGTTTAAATCCAACCAAGAACTTTGGATACCGTATATTACTAGGTTAGCCAATGCAATTGCCCAAGGAGCTAGAATCCCAATGAGCTGGAAGGGGGCTGAGATCCTCCCAATACATAAAAAAGGGGATCGGTCCAACCCGGGCAATTATCGCCCGATCAGCCTTATTGACTCTCTCCAAAAGGTCATCGCACGAATGATCTTAGGTAGAGTTCAGGGATGGATGGTTTCAGAGTGCATTTTGTCTCCCATGCAAGCAGGCTTTAGAGCTGGTATCAGCACCATCGACCAGGTGTTTAGATTTTGTCTGATATACTGGAAGGTGGTGCTGCTAGGCGGGGGAAAAATTTTCGCCGCTTTCATTGATCTAAAGGCTGCTTTTGACATGGTCCCGAGGGCTAAACTGTGGCGCGTCTTGAGAGACCTAGGTTTACCCTTGGAACTCCTGGATTTAATTGTTAAATTGCATGAGGACAATTTTGCTAGGGTTCGGTGGGGCAGTCAAGGACAAGTGACGGACAGTTTCCCAGTAACACGCGGGGTTCGTCAGGGTTGTGTCCTGGCGCCCACTCTCTTCCTGCTATTTATTGACCAGGTAGCAAACTTTTTCAATACTTTCCCAACAGACGCTCCCTCCCTGGCTGGGAAGAAGTTCCCCATGCTCATCTTCGCTGATGACACTCTGCTCCTCTCTAAGACCAGAAGCGGTTTACAACGGGCATTGAACCGCTTTGAGGAGTTTTGTGTCATCAATGATTTGAAGGTAAACGTGAGCAAAACTAAGTTCATGGTATTCACAAGGAATACTTCGGTTCGGAGCTCGGTAATGATGGGTGGTGCTAACTTGGAACAAGTAGATCACATGTCCTACCTAGGGGTTACATTAGACTTTCGCCTGCGATGGAAGGAGCAGGTAGTCGAACAGCAGCTTAAACTGGCCCGCTTAACTGGCTGTCTCCTTAGGGAACAAAAGAGATCCATTACTAAACGAGTGCACCCCGCGCTAAAAATCTACGACGCAAAGATTAACGCTGCTATTTTATATGGAGCGGATCTTTGGGCGTACATGGATCTATCTAGTCTGTTTAAAGCACAGTGTAAGTTCTTGCGGAATCTAGTGGGGCTTCCTCAATCAACTCCATCTATACCCCTTTGTTTGGACTTAGGGTGCAATCCAATTAACGAGATGGCGAGGTTCAGACTGGTCGCCTTTTGGAGACGGATTTGGTCTTCCCCTGACCTTGCCTTATTTGCTAAGGAGCTTGTCGAAGTCAGGTCCTTGGAGGGATCCGGGAGAATTCCATGGCTACGTACGGTTAGAACCATTTTGGTCCAAATGGGTCTGGAACAGCTGTGGTTGTCTCCTGGAACCAATGTGTTTCCCTCCAAACAAGAATTCAAAGCATTGTACTGGGCCTCGGTCCGACAAACCCTAGTGTCTGCTTCCAGCTCCACTAGTCTAACAGGCAGGTTCCTGGCTAATAAGCTGGACCCTTCCCGTGAGAACTACTGGGACATTATCACCAGGCCGCTAGATAAGAAACTCTACCATCAGTTTCGGGTGGGTTCTTTGCCCCTGAATACATTTGTTAAAAATTGGGGCACTGGAGTAACTGAATTTTGTAAATGGTGTCCTGGCCACAAGGAGTCAGAGGGCCACCTTTTATTTGCCTGCCCCAAGTACCACGACCCTCGTAAAAAATGGTTAAAACCTCTGTTTCAACGCCTTACTTGTGGTAGGTCCGCTGAGGCGATTCGGGCACTAAAGACCAATACTTCAGAGTTGTTTGCGGTGAGCACAGCGAAATTCTTGGGCTGGGTTTGGATCATTAGAGCCCATAAATAGCTAGAAATGTTTGATCATACGATTCGAACTTAAAAGCTTTAATCCAAAGTTGGATATTGCACAGTATTTTAAGATGGTTTTATTTATTGATTTTATGTTTTTAAAAGAAACTGTATACATAAACGGATCGTCTAAACATAAATGGGATGTTTAACAAGGATTATTTTTAATGTATAGTTTTTATTGTGTGTAAACTGGTCAGTATGTGGCGTTTGTAATGTATGGCCTCAACTGTTTGTGTAAATTCCGTTGTCTTTTATGATTTTATTATCGAAATAAAGACTTTAAAATCTGAATCTGCCTCTGGGGAAACTATCCCTACTTTTACTGGCCGAAATGCAAATACGGTGATTGATTTTATTTGCATTTCAACAAGCCTTAACCCATGGTGTACTGCCCCTTTGGTAGTTGATAATCTTATAAGTGATCACAACTGCCTAACCATGGAGGCCATTCTTTGGAAGGCGACACTAGGCCCCTATCCTAACACTATAGCAAATATTGAACCCCACCGCCCAAATGGAACTAGAATTAGGTGGAAGGGAGATAAAGCTGATATTCTGTCCAACTCCATTATTTTTAATTGCGTTAACGAAATTGCCGTTATTTTAGAAAGTCAAGTATTAACGGATGTAATAGTACCCAAGTTTACTAAAATAAATCTCATTATTGAGGCCATATTTACAAGGCTTCTTAAGGGGAAGTCGTGCAGGCAAAGGGGGTGGTTCGACCACGCTAGCACCATTGCCCTTAAAGGTTTAAAAGAGGCACTCGTAGCTAAACCAAGGGATATTCCTTTGGTTAGGGAGCTCAGAGCCACCTATCAGGCCGCAGTCAAAAAAAGGAAGGCCGAATTGAGACATGAGGCATGGGACAAGCTAGACCAGGCGGCTGAAACTTCTGACTCTTCCCTCTTCTGGGCAACAGTTAATAGTCCCTTTCTTAAGAGCGAGGAGATGCCTGAACTGACGGCCAATGTCAGTGCAGATAGCTGGGTCTCCCACTTCTCCGAGATTTTTGACTCGGATAAATCTCTGGAGGTCGGGGGTGGGGATTGGCCTGTCATTTCCTTAGACATTTCAATTTCCGAGGTTCAGGATTGCATCTCTGTTAGTAAGGGAGGAAAGGCCCAGGGGCCCGACGGGGTGCCCATTGATGTATACAAAAAAGAACCAGAGATATGGGGCCCGATATTAACTAATGTATTTAATGCAGCGGTCCATTATGGAGTCCCAGACACCTGGGAGGAATCTATTATTATCCCCATATATAAGAAGGGGGAGAGGAGGGACGCTAAGAACTACCGTCCGATTTCCCTCCTCAATTCCTCTGTGAAAATTATGAGCAGGGTGCTTCTGGTTAGACTAGAAGAATGGGCCAATTCAAATAATATATTTGCCAATTCCCAATATGGTTTTAGGAAGGGTCGAGGGACAGTAGAACAGTGCCTCAACCTTGATCTTCTCATAGGGAAGTACACGAAGGCCAAGAATGGTTCTCTTTTCCTCTGCTTTGCAGATTTGAGCAGTGCCTTCGATATGGTGAACCATAAGATCCTATGGGAGAAATTATTGGAAATGGGGGCACCAGAGGGCATTGTTTATTTCTTGGCCCGGTTATACGCTAACCTTAGAACTAGTGTTCGCTTTGGCCCGGAAGGGGAGCTTACCTCTAAGTTCCCTATTAGACGTGGAATTAGACAAGGTTGTGTGCTTGCCCCTCTACTTTTTACACTTTTTATTAACGAGATTGACTCTGTTTTAAAGGCCGTTGCGGCTGACGCCCCCAAAACCCTTGATTTCAACGTCCCAGTTTTACTTTATGCGGACGATGCCGTTATTTTATCTAGGACCCCCATTGGCCTTCAACGCCTAATGGACAGGTTTTCCCAGTTCATTAAGGAAAGGAAGCTGAAGATCAATAAAACTAAAACATTTGTTATGGAATGTGGTAAGAGTTGTAAAAAACCGCATTTGTTTTTTATTGATGGGGTTAAAGTCCAAACGGTGGACTCTTTTAACTACCTAGGTATAACATTTTCTAAGTCAGGTAGTTGGACCAGTGAGATCAACCATGTCAGAGTGAGGATGGCGAAATGCGCACATGGGGTGTTCCAGTTCGCATCTAAAATTGGGGATAAACGGATAAAAGACATGTTGAAAATTTATCAAATGAGGTGTCTTTCTATAGCTCTCTATGGTGCTGGTATTTGGGGGCATTCTTCTGGTGGTAGTCTACAAGTGGAGGAAAACCTCTTCCTAAAAAGACTCCTGTGTCTTCCCACGTCGGTTTCTACCGATCTGGTGCACAGGGAGTTTGGTATTCAACATCTTAAAGATTCTGTAGCCCTTAGACCACTTTTGTTGTGGCGAGCTATTTGGGCAAAGGAAGAGACCTCCTTAAATAGAGCTATCATCAAAGACTGTTTCTCTATTGATAATCATCAAAAGATTCCATGGGTCAAATTTGTTACGGGTAGTTTCCTGGAGATCCATGGTCTTAATGTAATAGAGGATCATTATGCAGTCACGGGTCTGACCAAAAATGAAATGAAATCTGGTTTCATGAGCTATAAGACAGAGGTGCGTGGGAGGGACAACGGTAATTTATCTACCTGTTTGTTCTATGATAGTTTCTGCGAGTCGATGGGTTTTCAACCATATCTGAGCTTTGTCACCAGACCCTCCCATCGGTTCGTATTGACAAGATTTCGTTTTGGGATTGTCCACCATTTGGTGGCTTTTCCAAGTATCAAAAAACGCCCGAATGGTCCTTGCCCCTGTGATAATACTACTGCTCAAAGCACCTTGCATTTTTTATTATTCTGTCCGATTTATGGCAATTTTCGCTCAGCTTTTTTAAAACCTGTTTTTAAGAAATATGGAGTTAGGACAGTAAAAGATACTATGAAATTGTTATTTAACCCGACACCTGATGTTTGCTTTTTTACTGCCACTTTTCTTCTTCGAGCCATTAAAGCAAGGCCTAGTATGATATTTTAAACTGTTTTTCTAAGGTTTTTTAAAAGTATTTTAACAGCTTGATTATTTTGTTAATATGATGTTTCATTTATTGTTATGTATGTGCTTTTATGGACTTTGTGTTTAAGCTCCGAATAAGGCCTTATGAAATTAAATGAAAATGACAGTGTGCTACCACACCGAGCTTTAGTAATGAATTTGCTACAGTTCTAGAAATGTTTTAAAAATAATAGTTAGAAGTTAAGTTATTAATGTGTTTTACGTAGGTCACATGTATGCATAAATCTCCATTTTGAACAAGATGGATGCTATCCCTGTCACTTCACAGAGCACATAGGTAAGTTAATGACATAATGTTTTATTTGCACTTAACTTAAGTAGTTGCCTTGCTAGTGTTGAACTTGCTATGGTGCAGATGTAAGATTGCAACAAGTATCTAGCTCATTTGGTTTTGTTCCACTGGTTCCATTTACTGGGAGAAAAATGTATTGTTAATTGGACATATTTATACAAACATCTGAGGAAGACATTAGCATGGAGGGTGTTGCATACCTTTTCGGAATTGAGATGGTGCTTATGTGTTAAGGTAATTGTTGTATGTTCAAATTTGCTAATGAAATGATACTTTTGTTCACAACACATTGAGTTTGCTGAATTTCTAATAATTCTAGAAATGAGTATGAAAACCCCTCTTAAAGAAATTGAGTTGGTGGTTGACTGGGGTGCGAGCCCTGCTCAATCACCAACCACAATCCTTGTCAGGGTGAGGCACAAGCTAACCCTAACTTAAGCTGTGCTAAGCCTTCTGGTAGCTTGGCATAACTTAGACGTAATATGTTATTTGTAAACTGTGTATATATATACATTTTGTATGCTTTTATGACAATCGTCGAATAAAGCTTTCTTGACTTGACTTGTAATGTGTAAAGTATTTGTGCAAAACTTCAAACAGTAATAAAGTGCAACACACCACACAAAAAGGACCCCACACCAAGTTAGAAGACTAGAGTTATTTTTGACAAATAAACCAAGACCAAAATGACAAAAATCCAACTAGTAGACCCGCAGATATGCATTTTAATTTTTTTTAGAGAAAATAACACCAAAAAAGCTCAAAGCGCCAACTGTTTATATCTGGTCACACTGAGCCGGTGCAAAGTCACAATTTCAGGCTGACTGCGATGGAAGGAGGGTCAGCTACAGGGACCCAGTAAGCCCGGCTGAACAAAGTGCCTATAAATCCTGGTTTGCAGAGTGTTCTGATGATCCACGTAGAAGATGCGTAGCGCAGCCGAAGTGATGCATCAGTTCCGAGTTGCTGCCAGGATTCGGTGTGAGGTTCAGCATTGTCATCGAGGCTCCCACCAGCAAGTGCCTGCGATGCACACTCTGGGGTCGGGCAGTCAAGACGATGTTTAGGCGTCGAGGAGCTGCGATGCAGAGTTCGTCTTGAGGCTGGCGTTAACTAGGGATGTGAGGGCCTTCGCCGAGAATCCATCATGCAGCAGTGGTTTTGAAGAGGCTGGGGAGGTGATGCAGGTCTTTACGATGGTTCTGACCCGTGCAGCAGCAGCAATGAAGCAGTTCTGCTCAAAGTTGCACCCTGCAGCAGAGGAGATGCGTCAGTTCCACTGGCTCTAGAGAGGCTGGCAGAGCACCTTAAGTACACTTCCAAGGGTACAGGACTGGGATGGCACCACTTTACAGGGGGGACTCACAAATGAGATTCCAGGTGCAGATGGAAGGATGTTGAAAGCCTCTTGTGTTTTTGAGGCTTCATATCAGGAGTCTAGACAACTAGCCCTTGGAGTCACAGTTGGAATCTGGGTTCAAGAGTTGCAGGTTTCCTTCCTTCTCACCCAGGCAAGAGGGCATTAGGGCAGTTGTCCTTCAGAGCAGCAGCGCAGTGGAAAGGGAGTTCTTTCAGCAACACAGCAGACCTTCTTCCTGGCAGAGTATCCACAGTTCCAGAAGTGTACTGGAGGGTTGGTGCCTGAAGTCCAGTATTGATATACAGTTGTGCCTTTGAAGTGGGGAGCAGCTTCTAGAGGCATGCCTTCGAAGTGCACAGATGCACTTCTTTCCTGGCCCTGGCTCCAGACCAGGGACAGGAAGCCAGAACACATCCTATTCAAGTGAAAGTGAGGCTGGGCCCAGCTCCTCCTGCCTGTTCCAACAGTGATGGCCATTCCAGGCACACCTAAGCTCCCTAATCTGTTTGACTGTGTAGGAGGAATACATAAAGCAAAACTGATAACTACACCCAACCATGTGACCCAGACACAGGCTGCAGGCACCAAATGGCTAAGGCAGAAAATTGTCAACTTTCTAAAAGTGGTATTTGCAAAATTGTAATACAAATCTGACATCACTATATGTTAGGATTTTTCATTACAGTTCCAAAGACACTAAACATTTACTGATTACCTCCTCCCATTTGAAAATGACAGTAACTCCAGTGCTGTCCTATGGGAGAGGTAGGCCTTGTAATAGTGTAAAACAAATGTGAGAGTGTTTCACTACCAGGATAAGTAAAACTTAAAAGTACTATGCGGGTTTGACTCATATGTATTAAAAAGGAAGGGTTGAGCCTGACACAAGAGTTATCTTGCCAAGTCAAAATGATCGTGTAAACTTTCACACAGCGGCTGTAGTGGCAAGTCAGAGGCATGTTGGGAATGCAACTTAAGTGACTGGCACAATCAGTGCTGCAACCCCACTAGTGGTATTTAGCTTGCAGGCCCTGGGAACAGATAGTGCCACTTTAATAGGGACTTACAAGTATATTAAATATGACAATTGTGTATCAGCCAATACCACCATGCTTTAGGAAAAGAGCACAAGCACTTTAGAACTGGGTAGTGTGGTAAAGTTTGCAGAGTCCTAAGACCAGCAAAAACGAAGTCAGTAAAACAGGAGGTCTTTTAGGGGGGAAACCACACCAAAGATGCCTAGTCTAATACCTTCTACTAGGGGGTCAGCCAGAAGACTCGCCTATTCCATTAGGGATATTGCCCAATTTTCCTATGATCTTGCTGCCATTTGAGAGTTGGAATAAAATCTGATTTTACTTACTTTGCATAAATTTGCATCTGGGAGCCTTCATGGCATTTAACTCTGTACGTCCTCTTTTGGATTTTAGTAATAAAATCCTTTAACTTTTCATTGATATAGAATTAGTTGTTGAGTGGACCCCATTACTTCATGAACTATTTTACTCTGCTAACTGTATGGGAGGTGTCTTAACTCAGGGGCACTTTACTCATGAAATAATGTTTAACACATTATCCAAGGCAAAGTGTAAAACCAGATAAGGTTCATTTTTGGGGTGTCAAAGTTTTGGGGGACAGTTTTGCTCCCACACAGTAATAATTACTCTGCACAGAGAAACATCCCCTCTCCCAATAGTCATGAAACCTCTTCAAAGTGTTTTTTGTTATCTTACTATATAATTTTAACCACTTGCATCCCAGTGTTGGTAAATCTGTTTTCTATTAACAAAAAATATATATATACTTGAAAAATGCTGTGACACAAGCTAAATATGCAGATGCACTGTGTACAATTGTTTGGTGGCCAATACATAGCATAATACATAATATATATACATTCATTCACTCATTCAAAACTGGTGAAATTCACCAGTTATAGTTCCCTGAGCTGAACATAACTTATGCCCTCAGAATTCACTGTTTATGACCTCACATATTACATCACTGATGACATCTCAAAGAACATCACTGATGACACCATCCAGTGAGTGTTAGTTAGTTTATGATTGTTAAATAAATATACTAAGCTTCTACAAAAGTTAAATAAGTAAACTAGTTGTACTTCTAATGAGTGATGCTACTTCTAACATATATTATTTGAGTGACTGTGTGCATCCGTTTGTGAGTGGGTGTCTGAGTGGTTATGGTGTGTGAGTGGATGTATTAGTGGGTGTGTGAGTAGCTGTGGAGATGAGTACCTGTGTGAGTAGCTGTATTGGTGAGTGAGTCAGTGTGACAGTGGCTGTACAGGTGGGTTAGTGGGTGTGTGTCTGAATGGTTTTATGAGTGAGTGCCTGGGTGTGTAAGAGGCTGTATGGCTGAGTGGGTGGGTGTTTGGTTAAGTGAGTTGATATGAGTGGCTGTATTAGACAGATAATGTCTGTGTGAATGGCTCTATGGGTGAGTGAGCAGATGTGGATATGTAAGTGGTATGTGGGTGTGTGAGTGCTTGTATGGATGAGTGAATGGCAATGTTGAGAAGCTGTATGGATGAGTAAGTGGGTATTTGAGTGGCTGTATAGGTGAATAAGTGGATGTGTGAGTAGCTGTATGGTTGAGCAGGTAGCTGTGTGAGTGGCTTTATAGGTGAGCAACTGGTTATATGAGTGAGTGGTTGTGTGAGTGGCTCTATGGATGAGTGAGTGGTTGTGTGACTACTTGTATGGGTCTGTAAATGGATATGTGAGTAAATGTGTGAGTGGGTCTGTGGATGATGCTATCAGTGATATCATCAGCAATGTCATTTGAGATGCAATCAGTGATATCACTGACCATGTCATAAATGATGTAATTTATGAGGTCATAAGCAGTGCATTGTGGGGGAATAGGTTGTAGTAGTCTCAGGTAAGTATAACTGATGAATGTAACTCATTTTGTATGAGTGAAATATGACCCGAAACAAAAATATCCATGTAAAGTTTGTTTTTTACAGTGAATTTTTAAGGGCTTTTAAATGTATTTTGCTAACTTAATGTCCTACTCCTTTTTATGTTCTTTCCGAACTAGAACATCCCTGTAACTTTCGTTTTTTTAAGGGAATTGCTAAGGTTTGTTTTGCATTTTATTGTCTAACTGTAACCTTTGAAAGTGAGTGTGTACTTGAGTATCTTAGTAAGTGTGTGTGAGTGCCTCAATGGGTTTGTTTGGGTGTGTTAGTGTCTTTGTGTGTCTGGGAGTTTATGCATAAGTATCTCACTTGGTGTGTGATTGTCTGAGTGGTTCTGTGAGTGGGTGCATGGCTGAGTGGGTGCATGACTTTCTTAGTGAGTGTCTTAGTGGGTTTGTGAGTGAGTGAGATATTGTCTCAGTTGGTTTGCGAGTTCCTCCATCACTGTGTGAGTGAGTGCATGAGTGTATTAGTGTGTCTGTGAGAGGGTGTGTGAGTCTGAGTGGGTCTTTGAGTCAGTGCGTGAGTCTGAGTAGGTCTGTGAGTGGGTGTGAGAGAGTATGAGTGGTTCTGTAAATGGGTGCATGAGTATCTGAGTGGGTGTGTGTGTCTGAGTGGGTCAGTATGTGGATGCATGAGTGCCTGAATGGGTCTTGAGTGGCTGTGAGAGTGTCTGAGTATTTCTGTGAGTGGATCTATGAGTGTGTGTGTGAGTGCCTGAGTAGGTCTGGGAGTGGGTGTGTGTGTCTAAGTGGGGTTATGAGTGTGTGTATCAGTATCTGAGTGGGTCTGTCTAAGTTTCTGTGTGGGTGTGTCAGTAGCTGTGTCAGTAGCAGGGTCGGAACGGAACAGCACCTCCCTTTTATCAAAAAACAGTCCACCGTTTTGCACAAAATATCTCCCCAAGTGAATTGCTTTCTACTGGTTAATGGCTAGGTGCTACCTCCTTGGATAAATGTCCAGTATGCATTCTACCCTACAGCTGCATAATGGAGCATGAGGAAATGTTGCCAGTAACCTTCTGTGATTTTTTTTTGGCAATGTGATTGCTACTTGTGCGTCTTTATCCAGAAATTTGTGATAAAGAATGTTCCTATAGAGAAGACGAAAGATGTACATTTACACCAAGCAAGGGTCCTTCTTCTTAAGTATATGAAATAAGTGCTTCTTTTTATGGTGGAGATGTCCTCATATTCCCCAGGATCAAGAATCGTCCACCAAAATTGGCTGTAAATGCACTGGGGGGCCTTGTGGTAAGCTATCCATCATCCTGGCACCAGGTAGGAATACCTTTGCATACTCACAGTAATTTAAAGGGAGAACCATGGACTCCACTCTCACCAGGAGATGAAAAGAAAGTACCCACTTGTCACAGTCACTGTAGTCACATGCAGATTGGGTTCCAATAGATGAACGATGCATTCATCTCCACAAAGGATTTCACACTGTCTTTCAATGTGGAATTGCTGAGAAAACACTTCTGCCCAGCCCAGGAGTTAATATCATTTTTCCGTTACAGAAGTGGAGCTTTTACTGGGGCACCTGCTATGCTTATATTTGTAAGAGCTTCTTGTGGAGGTTTAATTTCTGTGAAATGAGCATCATGGCTAGAAAGGAAGCTCACCTGCCCATTTATCCAACAGGACTCCACAGTTTTGCACAAAATGTCTACCCAGTTGGAGTACTTTCTACTGGTTACTCAGTGAGTTCTAACTCATTGGGTAAATGTCCAGTGTCCATTCTACACTACAGCTGTGTAATGCACCACGAGGAAATGCCTCTCACAACCTTGTGCGCATTTATCCCCCAGGGCCCGGCCTCAATTCAATGGGGGAGGGGAACTGGGTGGCCTCCCTCCAAAGCCGATTTTTGACCCCAGAGACCTCAAACCCTGGGGCCTGCCACAAGTCAATGGTGAAAGGGGGCACGTGGCCCCCTCCCTGGGCTAATTTCAGCCCCAGGGACCCTGGCGTACGGCCTCTATTCCATGGGGGAAGGGGGCAGCATGGATTCCCCTCCCGGGCGGATTTTGGCCCAGAGGACCTCCTGCCCCGGCTTTAATTGAAAGGGGAGATGGGCCTCGCAACCCCCTCCCCAACAGATTTTGGCCCCGGGCCCCATTCGCCCAGGGCACGTCTCCCTGGCTCCATGCAGGGCACCCAGTGTGCTATGCAGCGGCAGGGGGAGCCTCATGGCCCCCATGGTCCCTGCAGGCTCCCTGCCTCCTGCAGGAGCTAGATTTCTCTCACACACATAGAGCTGCTGGAAATGCAGCTCCCTGTGTGCGAGAGCAATTGTTTCATTTCTTTCCCCGCTCGCTTGTCTGTGGTCAGGAAAAGAGTTAAAAACTCCGCTAGCAGCAAGAAGGAGCTGTTTCACAGCTCCTGCTTGCTGGGAGCAGAGTGTTTGCTTTCGTTGGCAGGAGCTGTAAGCTCCTGCCAAGCAAAAGCAAACAGCTATGTCCCTGAGGAGGGCAACCGGGGAATAGAAGCTGGTCCTGGGGGTGGCGGTCCTTAGATTAATTATTGGCTCCAGGAAAGGGTGTCACAGCCCTGCTTCTTGGTTGTGCACGTGCAGCCCCCAGGGAGGTAGTGGTCACCAGGTACTAATATGCAGATCTTTGCACAAGCTCGTCATTATTTGCAAAGGCTTCATGGTAATAGATATGCAAATTTGGATTTCCTTTAATATCTTGCAAACTACTGAACAGATTTACACTAAATAACTCTAAGCGCAGTCTACAGACCAGAATCTACCTTTCTGCTAAATGTGGTGCAATTCCATCCAGCGCTTCAGGTTGTAGTCATGATCAAAGTCCCTTGGGAATAAACATGGAAAACACATGTTTTCATCATCCCCCTTTTTCTCAGCCCCTGCTTGATAGATCACCCCAAAATTGTCTATGCACAGCTAGAATTACTAGCACACTTAATTTGGAACAATTCAAGAAGATTCGTCAACCGCTGCCAAAAATAGAGGCAAGTCAAAAACTCTCTAACACCCACTCACATACCTACTCAGAAACTCACATACTGACTCACAAATCCCCTCAAGAGACTCACAGACCCACTCAGAGACCCACAAACCCACTCATAGACCCATTCAGAGACTCACACACCCCTTCACAGACTCATTCAGAAACTCTTGCAATCAATCACACATTTACTCCCACACTTGTGCAGGGAACTTGCAAGCCCAATCAGACACTCTCACACCCACTCACAGACCCACTTAGATACTGATGCACCCACTGAGACACTCACACGCCAACTCACAGACCCACTCAGAAACTCATATAACCATTGAGATACTCATGCACTCACTCACCCACTGAGACACCCATGAACTCACACACACACACCCACTGTGACACCCAATCACATGTCCACTGAGACACACACACACACACACACACACACACTCCCACTCACACACCCAGTCACAGACACACAGAGAAACTCTGAAACCCATTCAATGTCCCATACAGCCACTCACACACCTACTCACTGACGTATACAGCCACTCACACACTAACTGTCAAAGGTTGCAGTTTACAGTTAGGAAATAAAATAAAAAAATCTTAGAAATTCATAAAACAACCAATGTTTACAGGGACTTTATACTCAGGAAATAACATTAAAAACCATAGAAATTCTCTAAAAAGCCAAAGGTCACAGGGACATTATAGTTTGGAAATAACATTAAAAAACACAGAAATTCACTGAAAATACCATAGGTTACAAGGATGATATAGTTGGGCTCAGATTTCACTTGAACAAAACCAGTGAAATTCAACAGTTACAGTTAATTGAGCTAACTATAGCTTATGCCCCCGCAATGCAGTGCTTATGACCTCACATATTACACCACTCATGACATGGTCAGTGACATCACTGATAACATCATCCACAGAACCACTCACACACCCACTCGCGGAAATATCATTTTTCGAGCTGAGTAGGAAAATTCTACTATTACTTGCTCTAGGATGCTTGGATCATGACCAATATGGCCATAATCATTGATAACAGTAAAAATATGATGTTGTTTATGCTAATTGAAGAGTATGCCATATGATGATCATGGAACATCCTTGCAATCTTAAGATCACTGTTCTTTCTAACAAATATATGAACTGCTCAAAAATACACAGAAGCATAAGAATAATATTTCACTTGAACCCCAGATCTCCCTGGAATAAATAGTCATTTATTTTAAATGAGACAGGGATCAGCCTTGGACTCTGGTTTCTCCAGTGGCCAGGCTTACAGAGAGGTATCATGATAGGGCTCTACCAGCAGGCAGAACACCCTGACCTAGCTTGCTAAACAAGTTACACTGATGGTGAAAACACACACAGGCCTGGAGACTGGAAGATGGTGATATGGAGTCTGGAAAGGCCCTTTGCAGCTGGAGCTGAAAAGCCATAGACTTGTGGGGGAAACAACAGGTTCCACTTCCTGAGTATTGGACAGTTTTAGTTAAACTGATAGCAAACATGGAGGTCGACGTTTGGTAGCTGTGGTTGTTGCGCTTCCTCAGCTTTCATCGTAGATCACACCCATTTGGCGATCCTGCCCTTTATAAGATTCTGGTTATTTCATGCCTTCCCCTATGTGTCCTTACAGCTTTGTACTACTCTTCAAGATGAGTTTCTCCAACAATGTGCTCTGCCTTCCGTGTGACTGAGTATGAAGGCTCTCTCTAGAGCTAAGCTTATCTCCCTGCTGGTTCCCCATTTCTATCCTTGTAGCTGTGGGGCTAGTTATAGCAGTCCTTCTTCCTGCTTCCAGTAAACAGACGTTTGGGTTACAGCAGGACTTCCAATGTATTCTGTGTTTATCATTTGGAAACCCAAGCAATCAATCAGCCTTTGTATAGTGGAGCACTTTCACCTCTAGGGGTATCTGGGTGTTGAGGGTGTCAGGTCTCCATTGAAAAGCCAGGTCTTGAGTTTCATTCTGAAGTCTGCCAGGGAGTGTGCTGTTGGAACATTGAGGGGCAGGTCATTCCAGGTCTTGGCGCTGAGGTAAGAGAAGGCTGTGACAGATGCAGGGGTTGCACATGGGCTATTGAGAAGGAGTGCAAGTGTCTTGCTGGTAGATGGAAGTTCAGTCAATGATTGATTTAGGACCGTCCTTAATTGTGTAGAGCTCTGTAGGCATGTGTGAGTGTCTTGACCTGGCATCTCTTCTGGTTGGGGAGTCAGTGTAGGTTTCTGAGTGGGGGTGATGTGGGTCCGTTTGAAGAGGTCTGGGATGTGTCTGTCTGCAGCATTCTGTATTGTCTAGAGTCTTCTGAGGAGCTGCATAGAGATACCGGCATAGTATGCTGGTGACGAGAGCCTAAGTGTCGGTCTTTCTGGTGTTGACTGGGACCCATCTAAATATTCTGTGAAGCATGAGGGTGTGGAAGCAGGAGGAGGCTACTGCGTTCAATTGTCATTTCACGGTCAGTTTGCTGTCGAGGATGATGCCTAGGTTGCTGCAGCTTCTGTTGGTGTGGGTGTTGGTTTGAGTTCTGCTGGCCACTAGCTGTAGTCCGAAATGGAAGTGTTCTTCCCAAAGATCAGTACTTCTGTCTTGTTGGAGTTGAGTTGAAGGCAGTTGCCTGTCATCCAGTTGACTATGTAGGGCATGTCATCGCAGAAGTTGGATCTGCTGGTAGAGGGGTCCTAGGTGAGAGAGAGGATAAGTTGAGTCTGCATAGGAAATTATGTTGAGGCCGTGGGATCTGATGATGTCTGTGAGGGGGGCATGTAGGTGTTGAACAGGGTGTATCTGAGGGATCATCCTTGGGGTATGCTGCATATGATGTCTTTGAGTTTTGATGTGAAGGGAGGCAGCTAGATGCTCTGTGTGAGTCCTATAAGGAAGGATGTGATCTACTTGAGGGCATTTTGCTGTATGCCGATGTTGTAAAGTCTGTTGATGAAGGTGTGGTGAGATATGGTGTTGAACGCAGCTGAGTGGTCGAAGTTGATCAGGGCCACAGTCTCTCCGCTGTCGAGGAGGGTCCTGATGTCATCTGTGGCAGTGATCAGCGCGGTCTCAGTGCTGTGGTTGGCATGGAATCCTGGTTGGGAGGCCTCAAGTAGGTGGTTTTGTTCCAGTTATTCTGTGAGCTGTTGGTTGATGACCTTCTAAAAAACTTTGGCTGGGTAAGGGAACAGGGAGATAGGTAATTTTTTAGTTTGCTGGGGTCGGCGGAGGGTTTCTTTAGGAGGGTTCTGACCTCTGTGTGTTTCCATTTGTCCAGAAAGGCTACTGTGGAGATGGAGAGGTTGATGATGCTGTTGAGTTCTGTGCTGGTTGGGTTAGTTCCGAGGTTGATGAGACGGTGATGGCAGGGGTCAGTGGGTGCTCTGGAGTGGATGGATGGCATGATGGCCATGGTGGTCAGTCTGGTGAGCGTAGACCAAGTGGTTATCATACAGCTGGAGTGCACTGGTTGCTTAAGGCTGTTGAGTTTGAGAGCAGTGAGTTTGGGGTCGAAGTTGTTGTAGATGGTGGCATTCTTGCTGTGGAAGTAGTCCAAGAGGGTGTCACAAAGTTCTTGGGAGGGTTGGATGGTGTTTTCTGTGGCTGCCGTGCAGGAGAATTCTTTGACTATTTTGAAGAGTTCCTTCATGTGGTGGACATTGTATCGATACGAGCTGTGATGGCTGCTCTCTTGTCTTCCTTGATACGCAGGTGGTAGTTGCTGAGGGCTGCTTTGTCAGCGGCTCGGTCAGCGGGGTCCCTTGTGGTGCCCCATCGTTTCTTGAGTCGGTAGCAGTTGCGCTTTACAATTCTGAGCTTTGGGGTGGTGTACCAGCTGGCTTGTTTTGAGGTTTTGTTGGTTTCATCAAGGAGACTCTGTTGGCACATTTGGTGATCCATGTAGAGAAGTTCTGGACGATCTGGTGAAACTTCAAGTTGGGTGGTGCTGAGATCCTGTGTCCACTATGTCAGTTACCTTGCCCCAGCTGTGGTGGGAGGAGCTGTGATGCTTGGTGATGGTGTGCTGAGCGTTGGAGATGGTGAAGTGAACGATGGCGTGGTCGGTCCAGGTGAGCTCTGAAATGTGGCTGAATTTGATTCTGTTGCTGGAGGTAAAAATGGAGTTGAGTGTTTCCAGCTTTGCATGCGGGTTCAGTAACCAGTTAGGTGAGGCCAATATTGTTCAGGTTCTCTACAAGTTTGGTGGAGTTGGCATTGTTGGGGACGTTGACATTGAAATTGAGATAGCCAAGTAGGACGTAATGGTAGGAGTTGATGGCTAGGGGGCGATGAGGTTGGAGTTGGCGTCGCAGAAGGCAGGTCGGGCCCCGTGGGTCTGAATGGGTTTGTGCCTCTTATAGTGGTCTGGGCATCAGTCTGTAGTTGGAAGTTGAGGTGTTCCATGAGAGCGGTGGGGTTGTCATTGGTGATGATTCATCGGATGGTTTCCTTGAAAAAGATGGCGAGGCTTCCTCCTGGTTTGTTGGTGCGGTTCAAGTGTATCACCTTGTAGCTGTCTGGTATTATGGTGGCGATGTAGGGGTTCAAGGAGGGGTTCAGCCATATTTCGGTGATGAAGCCAGCATCAGGGGAGAGGGTTGTGATGGTGTCCCAGATTTCTGTGGCATGTTTGCAGAGGGGTTGGGAGTTGAGCAGGCTGCTTTTGAGGTGGTCTGGGTTGTTCATGGTCTTCTGGGCGGAAGCGCTGCAGGATCCAGTGTAGGTTGGCGGGCCTATGTTGCAGGGGAAGGGGCAGTGTCGACATGTGAAGTGTCCTTTGGTTGATCATGGGAGGGAAGTGCAGCAGCTGTTTTGGTGTCTAGGGGCAGGAGCTCCTTGGCGGTGGATCGGCAAGTGGTTGAAGGGCCAAGGGTTCTGGCACTGGGCACAATCCAGATGTGGACGGACACAGACAGTATTTTCTTTGGCGCGCCGGCGGTGCAGCCGCTCTGCAGCCTGCATGTAGTAAGTCCTGGTAGGGGCGCTGGGTGGCAGGAAGTGTGGGATGTTTGGGAGCAGCAGGAAAGGACTGAGGCAGGAAGACCACCAAGAAATGGTGCGTGGCCGAGACAAGCAATCAACATTTAGAAACAATCAGTGCAAATCAGTTCAAAAGAACAGCGCAGCTTAGTAGCAGAGAAAGCTTACCAGGCGGGCAGCAGTGGGCATCAAGGGGATAGGGCAGCAGCATCAGAAAAACCTGTGGTCCCTAGCAATGAGGGGAGCATGTCTGGGACGTGCTCAATGGAGCCGCACTGCAGCCTCCATTAGGTAGGTCCTGGGAGGGACGCTAGGTGGCGGGAGGCACGGGAGCAGCAATAGCAGAAAAAGGAGCGAGAAGGGAAGACCACCAAGAAACAGTGCGTGGCCGAGACAAGCCGTCAGCCCTTAGAAATAATCTGCGCAAATGGGCAAAAAAGAACAGCACAGCTAGTAGCAGAGAAAGATTACTAGGCGTGCTGCAGAAGGCATCAAGGGGTTAAGGCAACAGTGTCAAGGAGATCTGTGGTGCCTAGCAGCAAGGGGAACTTGTCTGTGACCTGCTCAATGGAGCCGTGCTGCGGCCTTCATTAATTAGATCCTGGGAGGAGCTCTGGGTGCAGGAGGTGTGGGAGCAGCAACAGCTAGAAAAGGAGTGAGGTGAGAATACCACAAAGAAATGGCATGCGGCCGAAACAAGCAATCAACCCTTAGAAATAATCAGCGCAAATCAGCACAGCTACTAGCAGAGAAAGATTACCAGGTGGGTGGCAGAGGGCATCAAGGGATTTAGACAGCAGTGTCAGGGAGACCTGTGGTGCCTAGCAAGTGTGGTTGCCATGTCTGGGACATGCTCCCAGATACCCAAAGTTGGAGTACCTGAGAATAGCCTTGAAAGTGTGGAGCCTCCTGGATGCCAGGACATCGCTTGCTTGTCTCAACACTTACTCTCTTCTCCCTGGAGTAGTGTATTTCTTAGACTTGTCCCTACAAGCCCTAGAATTCGTTTTCTTGAGGGGCGAGGCAGTATTTTTATTAATTTTCTTGAACAGCTTCTGGTCTCTTGGCCTCCTATCATCCTCCTTCTCTTCAAAATGGCATAACTCAAGGCAAACTCAATTTCTATTTTTCATTGTGCCAGAGTACTTTCCAACCTGTCTCCCTCACTCTCGGGTTTCTCCACTTCCATACCCCCCACCTCTGCTCCTTCCTCACCATGATAATTTGCTTGGTCAGTTCCATGATCTAAACCCATCCCACACCTCAACACCCGAATATTGTGAATGAGCTGAAGTGCATTCAAGTTGGTGTTACAGCAAACAAATTATGGACGGAATGCTCACAATGCAATCATTCTCCCCCAGTCAAAAGATCTGGGTTAAATCCATCGGTCTTTTGCTCACTACGCCATCCCAGTTTGGACCCAGCCATATGCAAATCAGTCTCGAACCTGTGCCCCATGGGAACAGTCCAGACCGAACTGCCAGGCCAGGTCCTCCCTAGACCGGAAAAAAGCATCCTGGGACCGGTTTCACGGTAAGTCACCCTTCTTCAGCAAGGCTAGCTTGAATCCAGTGGCACAGTGAGCAAGGGACCCACGTCTGGGCATACCCATCCCACTTAGGGCGAAAAGTGTTACTGCAGACAAATGATGGACGGAATGCTGACAATGCAAACATTCTCCCCTAGTCAAAAGATCGGGGTTAAATGCTTCATTCTTTTGCCCACTTCGCCACCCCGGTTTGGAACCAGCCATATGCAAATCAGTCTCAACCCTATGCCCCATGGTAACAGTCCAGACCGAACTGCCTGGTCAGGTCCTCCCTGGACTAGAAACAAGCATCCTGGTACCGGTTTCAGGGTATGTCACCCTTCTTCAGCCAGGCTAGCTTGAATCCAGTGGCACAGTGAGCAAGGGACCCACGTCTGGGCATACCCATTCCACTTACGGCAAAAAGTGTTACAGCAAACAAATGATGGACGGAATGCTGACAATGCAAATATCCTACCCCAGTCAAAAGATCTGGGTTAAATCCATTGTTCTTTTGCGCACTATGCCACCCCAGTTTGGACCCAGCCATTTGCAAATCATTCTCGACCCTGTGCCCCATGGGAACAGTCCAGACCGAACTGCCAGGCCAGGTCCTCCCTAGAACGGAAAAAAGCATCCTGGGACCGGTTTCACGGTATGTCACTCTTCTTCAGCCAGGCTAGCATGAATCCAGTGGCACAGTGAACAAGGGACCCACTTCTGGGCATACCCATCCTACTTAGGGCGAAAAGTGTTACAGCAGACAAATGATGGACGGAATGCTGACAACGTAAACATTCTCCCCCAGTCAAGAGATCTGGGTTAAATCCATCGTTCTTTTGCCCACTTCGCCACCCCGGTTTCGACCCAGCCATATGCAAATCAGTCTCAACCCTGTGCCCCATGGGAACAGGCCAGACCGAACCGCCAGGACAGGTCCTCCCTGGACCGGAAAGAAGCATCCTGGGACCAGTTTCAGGGTATGTCACCCTTCTTCAGCCAGGCTAGCTTGAATCCAGTGGCACAGTGAGCAAGGGACCCATGTCTGGGCATACCCATTCCACTTAGGCTGAAAAGTGTTACAGCAAACAAATGATGGACGGAATGCTGACAATGCAAACATTTTCCCCCAGTCAAAAGATCTGGGTTAAATCCATCGTTCTTTTCCCCGCTACGCCACCCCAGTTTGGACCCAGCCATTTGCCCAGTTGTGGGTCCTGTGCTCTCTATGCCACTGGAGTCAAGCTATTCTGGCTGATGAGGGCTGGAAGCCCGAAACCGGTCCTAAGATGCTTGTTTCCAGTCCAGGGAAGACCTGGCCTGGCAGTTCGGGCTGGACTCTTCCCATTGGGTGCAGGGTCAATACTGATTTGCATATGGCTGGTTCCAAACTGGAATGTCATGGTGAGCAAAAAAACGATGGATTTAGGCCCAGATCTCTGTACTGGCGTGAATGTATGATATTGTTCTGCATTCTGTCCATCAATTGTTCTTTGTGCATTCAAGTTGGGGCATGTTTATGATGGCAGCACCAACCACTGCCTCATCCATCAGTCACAAACCATTTACAGTTCTATTCTCAGCCGCAAGCTCTTCTCGGTCATTATTGATTAATTACACTAATTTATTGCAGTACCTTTTTATAAAATCAAATGTATCAAATACTACATAATTTAAAAACTCAATCAGAGTCAGTTTGCTGCAGAACCAAACAGTTCAACATCACTGAGCAAGAAACAGTCTTGCCTCTACAACCTACTTATGTACTATACATGTACGTTGATGGTTTAATTTTTAAATTGGGAATTACATAAAAGGGAGTTCTCAGAGTAATACCCAAAGACCCATTTTATTAACGTTTTTGGTCAGGCTGCAACCTTCAGTGGCAACAGATATTCCTCCTGTGCACTAATGTGTTATCAACAGGTATTAAATTCACCCTATGAACATTCTGAAGACTCACAGAATTAGTCACTGTCATCTTCCTTACAGCACCTCTTGATATCAGGACTCCTGAATCAATCTTGTGTACTCTTCCATTCACAGTTATTGCCATTGCTGTTGGAGAACTTCACATGGCTTAGATCATTCGAATAATAGGGGCATTTAACCAAGCTAACAGCATGTAGGCCAACAGGCCTGTGATGTTTCAGTCTCTAAAGTTGGATAATTACCATCACACTGGATTCCTATGGAAAATGATTAATGTCAATGTTGTCTCTCTGGATCACCATTATATGGTGGTCTCCACACTGTTCTTCAACTGAGGTCTGCAGGCTGTGAGCACATAGTGGTAGGGATAATCTAAGATTTGGGGTGGTTTACCGAGGTCTCCTGAGGTCTCCCTTAGCGTTTCCGTGTGTTTGGGGCTTAGGGACAAGGCTTGTCCTCAAATACTTTACTGATGGAAGAAGTACCTATTGTGGAGGGGACAGCAGAATGGACAGAAATGCCATGGGTGCCTCTGATAGTGCCATCTCTAGAGTGGCCAGTATTACATATGGTTCCGTTCTCTGCAGCTTTTACGACCATGAACCTCCAGGTACTAAAAAAGCTTGGCACGCTGACCTTGCCCTTTACCTCTACTGTTCCTAGGGACAGCTGCTGCCTGGCAATGTGTGGGGCCACTTCTCATAAATTCCTTCCCTTGACTATAGCAAAAATGTATGGGTCATAGACCCTCTTAAATAAAGTGGACAGGTTCTGGCTCATCATATTTCTAATTTCATACCACAGTGAGATTTAAAATAAATGAATCCAGTAGCAATGATTTGAGAAATTTAGAGCTTGAAGACTTAGGCCCTGATTTTGATGCTGGTTGGACCGCGCACCGACAGGCCATCGGTCCAACCACCACATTTAAATGCAGGCCGTCGGACCCTAAGCGGTTGGAGGTAAGACCGCCGCCCATGACCGGGATCATCTGATCCCAACGGGGCGGTGTTCAGATTCGCAATTCCGAATCTAGATGGTGCCAAGGTAGGCACCTTTGTTGGGATTACGATATCCCTTTCTGACAGCCTTTTCATGTCTGAAAGACCGCCATGAAAAGGCTGTTGGAAATAGATTATGGGGGCTGGGTGCAGACCAGCAAGGTCCTGGGGACTCCCAAGCAATGGAGAGTCAGGGCACGTCTGGAGCAACCAGTGAAGCCCAATTAAAGTAAGAGTTGCCTTCACAGGGACCCACCAGTCAATGGACCAGGGATCGCGAAGGAGCCTCGACCGAAAACACAAAGAGCGGGCTAATGGAATACTCGTAGAGTGTAGGCCAGCAATCTTCGGTGTTAAAGGTGCTCGGGGTCTGGGCTATAAGTAACCCAATGCACAGCCTCAAAGGACGTCGGGAAGCTAATGCACTTGCAAATGTGCTCGGTGTTCAGGGGTTCCAGTTCCATGGCACCCACGAGGGCTACGAGTCTCAACTTTGCTGGGGCTCGGGTCAGCCTCTCGGAAGTCTGGAAACCCACTTCCTGTGTTGCAAATTCTTCGGCGTATGGCGGGCGCTTCGGAGATGCAGACCAGAAAGATGCGTCTTTGGTGCCTGCCAAGCAGGGGAGTAACTCCTTTACTCCAAGGGAGATTCTTAAGTCATCTAGTCGTGTAGATCATCGAAGTTCCGGGATTTCTGTAGCAGAGTTTCATCCAGGTGTAATCTAAAGTCCTGTAGCCAGGGGTTCCTTTCTTATACCCAAGGAAGGTGTAGGACATACTCTGGGGACCAACCCATGGGAGGGTCAGGAAAGAGGGGTGGCTACACCCATTTCCTTTGTCCAGTTTCGCACCAGAGCAGGGGCTGGTAGCCCCTGCAACTGGTTTGAGCTGGACTATGCACAGGGACACCAAATGTGCCCGCAGTGCAGACTTCAAAGCACTCCTGGAGTGCACCCACCCAGCCCTAATCCACTAAGGCCTGTCATGGAGGTGGTAACACCTCCCTGTGACAGGAAACCTATTGTCCAGGCCTCCCATGCCGGAGTGTCAGTCAGCAGCAGGAGGCCAGACCCATGTTTTTGGCTGGCAGCATCCATTTTGTGATGCCAGGGCTCTGTTAGCTGGTACCGGGTATACCAGTGCTGTCATGTCTCTCCCTCTAGAAGGGTGGAATCATACTCCCACACGAGTTACTGGTGTGGGGGTATGATTCCAAAGTGTTTGACACCAAACACAACATGTTTTCGTGCAGCCATCCCAAAGTTAGCATTTACCATTTGGTTATAATGCACTTAAGAGTATATGGTCAGGCTGCATCACAGACCACCCCGGAGAAGAGATTCCGAAGGCTGCAGAGGGGCTCTGCTCATGCATGGGCACCCTCTCACATAAAACCAAGCACCCTGCCTTCAGGATTGATAAGGCCTGCCATAGGGGTGACAGATAGGTTTATATGTGCAGTGAAAGGATGAGCTATATACTGAACCTATATCTCAGTAAGGGGTGCAGGCACCACCTTACCCAGGCTGCAGTAGCAGACCTGTGGTGTCATTTTGGAGGGCTTCCCAGGGGTGGCATAATACATGCTGCAGCCCCTTTTAGGCCTCTGGGGTACCTATGCCCTAGGTACATAGTATGAAACTGTTACAAGTATATTAACTTGATGGTGCTGTGCACAGTTCACTAGGTACTAATGCCCAAATCTCATAAGAGACAAATCATCAAACCATAAAATACATTAAACCGTCTACATATCCAATGTATATGACCATACATAAATCATAATGGTAACACATAGTTATACATACACTATAAGCATATTTCAACACATGAATGTGAATATGTCCATAATAGTAATTTCATTCTGATAATTGTACACAAATAAATCTATTGACATAAGGTAGACTTTTGTTCGTGGATGCCCGATGCATTTCGGGACGAAACAAGTCCCTTCGTCAGGGGCCAACCTATAATAAAACACCATCTATTATGTTCATGTAAATATATCATAATGCATAATGTACATGTTTGGCGTCAATACCCAACCTGCCTCCATGCTGCTGTGCATATTACTATCATGCACACTTTTATTAACCCTGTGTGGGTTCAGGTACAAATGTTCAGTGAAATACAACCTAGCACGTAAACCTAAAACTCCAGATAGCACCTACAGAAGACTGTGAATAATACCAATAGTTAGTGAGCCAAAAGTGCAAAAGAAAAGTTCATGGTAATAAAGCCCAAATTCTGACGGTGAAAAATTAATGTGCTTATAAGCCCGTGTGCCCAATGGTGACAGTATGACAGCGGTAAAAAAAGAAAACATGCTGATGCCTTAAAATTATGATATTTTGCTCACCTATAAGAATTCGGTATAAACCAGCCTCCCTGTAGAAAGGCTGCAATCTAAAAATTATCAGAGATGTGAGTAACATATTACTCATGACCCTTTGCCGATAGAAACTGTAAAGCATTTGAAATGCGCTTACCCAAATGTAGTTGCAGATGGTAGAAAACTAATGCGTTACCAAGCCTAACCCTACCTGTCAAAATAAAAGTGTGCTAGAATATGCCATGTCGAGCCTAAGTGCTCTGCACGTAAATAACAAAGGAGGGTATTCGCCCATTAACTAGAAAGATCATGCGGAGAAACGTATCACGGTTCCACGAAATATACAACCCTGGAAGAGAAAAGTGACCGTCAGCTCAATGGACGGTACTCGAAATAACAGCTGTTCAGTTAAGCGGGCTCTCGCCGTAACAGATCTACAATTATGAACCGATCGTGAATGCTGTTACCGTTACAACTGCTCTGTTAGTCGAAAGATAATTCCGTATCGAAATCTAAGACACCAAAGGTGGCGACGTTCATTGAAAGAAACCACGTAATGCCCATAGAAAGAGGACTATCACGTAGCTGAAATGGACGCCATATTAACACTCCTTAACAAGAAAACTAGAATATTTGTGGATGGCAACGGGAAAGGTATTTCATCGTCCAGTGAAACGTGACATCCAAGAAAGCATATGCTTGGCAGTTGTGCAGAGTAAACTGCATAAGAAATAACCATAATGTAGAAAACACTGAAAAGCGACAGTGCCAATGAACCGTGTCAACATGTACCCAACACGGTGAACATGTGAGGATTTCCTATGAATAATAAAATCGTAGGTATATAAAACTGTAAGTTTATTGAACTATGCAAATGTGTAGCGGCTCTAATAAAAACCATGAAAAACCAAATAAAAGAACCATATAAAAAAACTGCAGTGTGAATAGACCCCTCACCTGTGTGAAGTCCCCTTAAAAGTGGGTTATGTGCGTGTAAACCAAATGTATGCTGTCCTGCTCTAAAGGAGATAACCAGGAGTATGTATCTTCCACTGTCAAATTAATTTATAGAAAACAATTCATGTCAAACGGTCATTGAGACCTGATGATATCATTGTACCTCAGTGCTTTATCCAGAATACTTCTCTACGAAGTAACTGTTTAGTTATGTCCATTCCTCCACGAGGTGTTACTTTTTCTACGATTTGAAATATAAGTTGTGATATGTTATGTTTGGCCTCATCCCAATGTAGAGCCAAACTAGATGTTGTGCTTTTTGTCTGAATTTTACTCTTATGTTCAGTTATACGAATTTTTAGTTTGCGTTCAGTCTTGCCAATATATGCTTTGCCGCATGGACATTTAATACAGTAGATCACGTTATTGGTGTTGCAATCACTAGTGTGATGCAACTGTATCTGCTTGCCTGTCATGGGATGAGTCAATTTGTTGCCAATAATAACATTACTGCAATGTATGCAATTGTTGCATTTGATGGTGCCCCGACATGTAGACTGTTGTACTTGAGGTTTAGGAGAAGCCAATATAGTTCTTACATTTTTGCCTTGGGTGTAAGCAAAAATAGGTTTGTTTTTGAAGATATCATTAAAATCTTTCTCCTGTTACGTTTCTCCGCATGATCTTTCTAGTAAGTGGGCGAATACCCTCCTTTGTTATTTACGTGCAGAGCACATAGGCTCGACATGGCATACTCTAACACACTTTTCTCTTGACAGGCAGGATTATGCTTGGGTAACGCATTAGTTTTCTACCATTGGCAACTACATTTGGGTAAGCGCATTTCAAATGCTTTACAGTTTCTACCGGCAAAGGGTCATGAGTAATATATTACTCACCTCTCTGATAATTTTTAGATTGCAGCCTTTCTACAGGGAGGCTGGTTTATACCGAATTCTCATAGGTGAGCGAAATATCATAATTTTAAGGCATCAGCATGTTTTCTTTTTTTACCGCTGTCATACTGTCACCATTGGGCACACGGCCTTATAAGCACATACATTTTTCACCGTCAGAATTTGGGCTTTATTACCATGAACTTTTCTTTTGCACTTTTGGCTCACTTACTATTGGTGTGTGACCCTTGACCCTGTTCGCAGGGCCGGTCGCTCCACTCACCGCACGGCCCCCGTGTGCCCTGGTCACCGCTGCTGCCGCATCTCTCGCCGCCTCTCCTGCTGCCCTTCTACCCTGTGACTCTCCCTGCCTCCGTGCCCTCTCTGCTTGGGCCACTCTGTTTTGCTTTAGTTTACTGCATTGTGTTGTGCCTCTGTCCTCGAGGCTCGCCCCCTCGCCGCTACCCCCGTGACTGGTTTTCCCGCTCTTGTCTCCCCCCGCTCCCCGCCGCTGCTCCCCTGCAGCCTGCCCCCTTTTCCTGCTCTTCCCGGTCCCGCTCCCCATTCGCCGTCCCGCTCCCACCTCCCAGCTGCTCCCCCCACCCACTAGGCCATATATGGCGGGGACCGTGCTGCGGTGAGCTGTGACCCTTGACCCTGTTCGCAGGGCCGGTCGCTCCACTCACCGCACGGCCCCCGTGTGCCCTGGTCACCACTGCTGCCGCATCTCTCACCGCCTCTCCTGCTGCCCTTCTACCCTGTGACTCTCTCTGCCTCCGTGCCCTCTCTGCTTGGGCCACTCTGTTTTGCTTTTGTTTGCTGCATTGTGTTGTGCCTCTGTCCCCGAGGCTCGCCCCCTCGCGCTACCCCCGTGACTGGTTTTCCCGCTCTTGTCTCCCCCCGCTCCCCGCCGCTGCTCCCCTGCGGCCCCACCGCCTTTTCCTGCTCTTCCCGATCCCGCTCCCCATTCGCCACCCCGCTCCTGCCTCCCAGCTGCTCTTCCCACCCACTTGGCCATATATGGCGGGGACCGCGCGGCGGTGAGCTGTGACCCTTGACCCTGTTCGCAGGGCCGGTCGTGCCACTCACAGCACAGCCCCTGTGTGCCCTGGTCACCGCTGCTGCCGCATCTCTCGCCACCTCTCCTGCTGCCCTTCTACCCTGTGACTCGCCCTGCCTCCGTGCCCTCTCTGCTTGGGCCACTCTGTTTTGCTTTTGTTTGCTGCATTGTGTTGTGCCTCTGTCCTCGAGGCTCGCCCCCTCGCCGCTACCCCCGTGACTGTTTTTCCCGCTCTTGTCACCCCCCGCTCCCCACCGCTGCTCCCCTGCGGCCCGCCCCCTTTTCCTGCTCTTCCCGATCCCGCTCCCTATTCGCCGCCCTGCTCCCGCCTCCCAGCTGCTCCTCCCTCCCCCTTGGCCATATATGGCAGGGACCGCGCGGCGGTGAGCTGTGACCCTTGACCCTGTTAGCAGGACCGGTCGCTCCACTCACCGCACGGCCCCCGTGTGCCCTGGTCACCGCTGCTGCCGCATCTCTCGCCACCTCTCCTGCTGCCCTTCTACCCTGTGACTCTCCCTGCCTCTGTGCCCTCTCTGCTTGGGCCACTCTGTTCTGCTTTTGTTTGCTGCATTGTGTTGTGCCTCTGTCCTCGAAGCTCACCCCTCGCCGCTACCCCCGTGACTGCTTTTCCCGCTCTTGTCTCCCCCCGCTCCCTGCCGCTGCTCCCCTGCAGCCCGCCCCCTTTTCCTGCTCTTCCCAATCCCGCTCCCCATTCGCCGCCCCGCTCCCGCCTCCCAGCTGCTCCTCCCTCCCACTTCGCCATATATGGCGGGGACCGCGCGTACGCACAGCGGCCACGTGCAGCGGGCGCGCCGATTGCGCGCCGAAGGCATGCCAAAGGCAAGCCCGTCTACGCCCGACCGCGCCTGGACTGCGCCCAGCGCCAGAACCCCTGGACCCCGCCGGAGCCAGCCCACCCGATGGAGATACGACGCCACCACCCTCCACACACTCAACACCGGCCGACAGCCAGCCTGCTACTGAGCCACCCCGAAACGCACCCACGGAGCGTTCACCTGCCGCGCCTGCAAGTTCAACTGCCCTCGGTCCGGCACCACGCCCGCCAGTACCGGCGACAACCACAACCACCTCGAATGCATCCTGCTCAACACCCGCTCCGTCCACAAAAACGCCGCCGAACTCTGGGACCTCCTTGACTCCACAGCGCCGGACGTCGCCTTCCTCACGGAAACCTGGATGAACGCCTCCTCAGCCTCCGACTTTGCCATAGCCATCCCGGACGGCTACAAGATCATCCGGAGGGACCGCGTCAACCAAGCCGGAGGGGGCATCGATATTGTCCACAGAAACACCATCCGCATCACGACCGACAACAAGGACGCCATCACCACCGCCGAGCACCTTCACATCAAGATACACACCGACCCCAAGACCACCCTCAGAGGTACCCTCATCTACAGACCCCTGGGACCATGCACCCACTTCAGCGAAGCCATCGCAGACTTCATCAGCCCACTCGCTCTCGCCTCCTCCGACTACATCCTCCTAGGGGACCTCAACTTCCACCTGGAGACCAATAAGGACAGCAACACCACCTCCCTGCTAGACAACCTTGACAACCTCGGACTCAAGCAACTGGTCAACACCCCCACCCACCGAGCCGGCCACACGCTCGACCCCGTCTTCTCCTCAAGCAACCACGACTCCTTCAACCACGCCACCGAACTTCACTGGACCGATCGCAGCTGCGTCCATTTCAACTTCAGGAAAACAACGACCCACCACCGCCCGCAACAAGCCCCCCGAAGATGCTGGGAGCAAGATCACCACCGACCAGCTCACCACCTCCCTGAGCCAAAACCCACCCACCAACACTACGGACCCCAACGAAGCAGCCCGCAACCTCACACAGTGGATCACTGACTGCGCCGATGCCCTCGCACCACTGAAGAACGCCCCAAGCAACCCTGACAGCAAAAAAGCCTCTTGGTTCACCAACGATCTCAAAGACTCCAAGAAATCCTGCCGTGCCCTCGAGAAAGCCTGGCACCACGACCAATCAGCGGAAAACATGACATCCCTCAAGAACGCCATCCGCGAACACCACCAGCTGATCCGCACCACCAAAAGGTCATCCTTCAAAGAACGGCTGGACAACAACGCCCACAACAGCAAGGAACTCTTCAGCATCGTGAAAGAGCTCTCCAACCCCAATGCCAGCAACAGCAACATCACGCCATCACAAGACCTCTGCAACTCCCTCGCCACGTTCTTCCACCGCAAGATCGCCGATATACACAACAGCTTTGGCGCTCAGACCACAGGCCCTACCACCGAACCAGCGCCCCCCACCACCACCCTCCGCACCTGGACCCCCATCAGCATGGAAGACACCACTCACACGATGAACACCATCCACTCAGGCTCCCCAGCCGACCCCTGCCCACACCACATCTTCAACAAAGCGGACTCCATCATCGCACCCCAACTCCTGGACATCATTGACAACTCCTTCGCATCCGCCACCTTCCCGGAGAGCTGGAAGCACGTGGAGATCAACGCCCTCCTGAAGAAACCCACCACAGACCCCACTGACCTCACGAACTTCCGCCCCATCTTGCTCCTCCCCTTCCCCGCAAAAGTCATCGAGAAAACCGTCAACAAGCAGCTGACCGCCTTTCTCGAGACGAACGGCTCCCTCGACCCATCGCAGTCCGGATTCCGAGCGACCCACAGCACCGAGACCGCCCTCATCGCAGCCACCGACGACATCAGGACCCTGCGGGACCACGGGGAAACTGCCGCCCTCATCCTCCTCGACCTATCGGCTGCTTTCGACATGGTCTGCCACCGCACCCTGACAACCCGCCTCCACCACGCCGGAATCCAAGGAAAGGCCCTGGAATGGATCACCTCCTTCCTCTCTGACAGAACCCAAAGAGTACGTCTCCCGCCCTTCCGCGCATCAGCCACCAAGATCATCTGCGGCGTACCCCAAGGCTCCTCGCTCAGCCCCACCCTCTTCAATGTCTACATGAGCCCCCTCGCAGCCATCGCACGCAAGCATAACCTCAACATCATCTCCTACGCCGACGATACCCAACTGATCCTCTCCCTCACCAACGACCCCGCCACCGCCAAGGCCAGCTTCCAGGAAGGTATGAAAGACGTCGCAGAATGGATGAAGCTCAGCCGGCTGAAACTGAACTCAGACAAGTCGGAAGTCTTCATCCTCATCCTCGGCCCATCCATCTCCGCTTGGGACGACTCCTGGTGGCCCCCGGCTCTGGGCACCCCCCCCAAGCCCACGGACCACGCACGCAACCTGGGTTTCATCCTTGACTCCTCCCTCACGATAACCAGGCAAGTCAATGCCGACACCTCTTCCTGCTTCAACACCCTCTGCATGCTCCGAAAGATCTTCCGTTGGATCCCCACTGGAACCAGGAAGACGGTCACCCAGACCCTCGTCACCAGCCGACTGGACTACGGGAACGCTCTCTACGCAGGGACCACTGCCAAACTTCAGAAAAGACTCCAGCGCATACAGAACGCATCCGCACGACTCGTCCTGGACATCCCCCGACACAGCCACATCTCCGCCCACCTGAGAGACCTGCACTGGCTCCCCGTCAGCTAGAGGATCACGTTCAGACTCCTCACCCACGCACACAAAGCTCTCCACAACATGGGTCCCGAATACCTCAACAACCGCCTCACGTTCTACACACCTACCCGCCAGCTCCGCTCCGCCAGCCTCGCCCTCACCGCCATTCCACGTATCTGCAGAACCACCACCGGAGGAAGATCCTTCACCTACCTAGCGGCCAAGATGTGGAACACCCTCCCCACCCACCTACGACTGACCCAGGACCATCTCTCCTTCAGGAAGCACCTCAAGACCTGGCTCTTCGAGCAGTAGCCTTGAGACCCTCGCGGGTGAGTAGTGCGCTCTATAAATTTCGTGATTGATTGATTGAGTGTTATTCACAGTCTTCTGTAGGTGCTATCTGGAGTTTTAGATTTATGTGGTAGGTTGTATTTCACTGAACACTTGTACATTTGTACCTGAACCCACACAGGGTTAATAAAAGTGTGCATGATAGTAATATGCAGAGCAGCACTGAGGCAGGTTGGGTATTGACGCCTCACATGCACATTATGATATATTTACATGAACATAATAGATGGTGTTTTATTATAGGTTGGCCCCTGACGAAGGGGCTTGTTTCGTCCCGAAATGCATCGGGCATCTACGAACAAAAGTCTACCTTATGTCAATGGATTTATTTGTGTACGATTATCAGAATGAAATTACTATTATGGACATATTCACATTCATGTGTTGAAATATGCATATAGTGTATGTATAACTATGTGTTACCATTATGATTTATGTATGAACATATAAATTGGATATGTAGACGCATTAATGGTTTAATGTATTTTATGGTTTGATGATTTGTCTCTTATGAGACTTGGGCATTAGTACCCAGTGAACTGTGCACAGCACCATCAAGTTAATATACTTGTAACAGTTTCTTCATTTCCTCACACTTGGATTGTCAGCAAGTGTAGTGCTGTAGCACCAATCTTGAGCATAGGTTTAATTTGCAAACTAGGAGTGCTCCTCCAACCCCCAATACGTCTAGGTACATAGTATACCATATACTAGGAACTTATAAGGGGACCCCACAATCCAATCTGTGGTGTACCTAAGGTACAGGGAATCAATTTAGAGAGGAAGCAGCTAGGCTGGGGTCCTGAATAGCAGGGCCCCAGCCATACTAAAGTCGAAAAACAGTGAAACATCAGGAAAAAGTGGGGGTAACCATAAGAAGCAGATCCTACTCTCCTACATTGGGCTATCCTTCCAATGTCGCAGCCAATGTTGTGGTGGTTTCTTCCTTTAACAGTTAAATCAATGAGGACATTGTTCCATGTTGGCGGTGAAACAAAATTAATGATCACCTGCTCAACAAAAAAAGCAAGGGAGAGAGAAAGAGTGTAGAGGGGGAAGGGAGGTAGAGGGGAGGTGAAAAGAGGCAGAGAGAACTTTCCCCAGTGTCAAGGATCCAATCCCGAAGGGGAGGACTCAATGTAGCCTCTTGTTGGCCCTCACACACCCCGAAGGATGTCTTGCTTCATCATTGGGCTTGTTGTTGCTCCTCGTCGGGCCGGCGCTGCAATGCCCGACGGTCCCCCGAAGGGTCTCTTTATCGGAGATCTTTTAAAGAGAAAAGCCGATAGGTGAGTGCAAGTGTGTGGGCTTAAAAAATGGTGATGGATCCAAAAGGTGATTGCTTGCGTGCAAAGTGTGTGAATAAAAAAGCCTAGGGGTGTCCAAAAAGTGCTACTTTAATGTTATGGGGCCCTTGGCAAATTAAAAAGACCGATAGGTCAAGGAGTCACTATTGAGCGCAAGGTGCTGGTGTGACTTATAAAAAGGTCGACATGTTTCACGCCTAATTAGCCCGGGAGGGTCAGTGGCGTTTCTTCAGGACCTAGCTATGTGGGAGGATGTGCACGGTGAAGACGGGGTTCCAGAGATTGGAAGGGTAACCTGCGTCTATGAAAGGTAATGAGAGGTACGGAACTGCGGGGTACAATGACCTATTCAGCAGAATCAGAGAAAGATCTCTGTAAAGCGTACCAAGCTTGTGTTACCTAGAAGGGGAAACAAGCATTTGCAATGCAATAGGTCTCGCATTTGCGAGAGTTTGAGCTATTGGCATTGTAAATGACAATGCCTTTTTTTGTGTTTGTTATTAAAATATAAATAAAAGGCATTGTCATTTACAATGGCAATAGCTTAAACTCAGTTCTGATTGAGAAGAGCTGCAATTCGTTAAATTTACCTGTGAGCACTGAAAGATGACACGCCATGCCTACGCTGAGGCAGAGTTCATTCACTGGGCATTTCACACGATCAAAGATGTAGTAAGAAGCACAAGCGCGCCTTCAGAGCTGGCTGCACGCATCTGAATGAACAGGGTAATACAGCATAGGCATTGTTTTTTTTGCAGAGAAGTAGTAATTAAACCAAGATCGCACGGTGTCGAAGCAGAGAGAGCGAGTGCCGGGCCAGGGTTGAATTCCCGTCTCCGATTTAGGGAGGCAGTGCGTCCACTTCTAGACACCCACTCCCACAACGCCACGTAGATATTTGCAACAAGCACTAGTAGTATTGCCGCTGTCACTTTTCTTTTTGTCGGATGAGGTCGTGACTCGTGTAGAAGTTTGTTCCCTGGAATCCTATTCAGAGTGGTGGACTCTGTGCTCAGAGATCGCTCACGTGGAGTAATCGCGAAAGCGAGCATGGCTAGCTCGGATTCGCGGGGATCAGTCCTGTTAGCGATCGAAATCGGAAGCCCCAGGGTAGAGATGGGTATGCAGAATAATATTGACTGCAGGAGGAGAAAGTCAGCAAACTTGTGGAAGTCGGGATTTTTTGTGGGTAATCAAGGGAAACTGCAGGCAAAACTATTTTACTGCCGCTTACAGAGAAATCCTGCTGCAGTCTTAAAGGCAATCCTACCACAGTTTGCAGAGAAACTCTGTGGGTGTCGGCACTCGGCAGAGCAGTGTTGTTGGAGCTTAGAGAGACTAGGTTTTAAGGCACTGGCAGGGAAATCAACAGAAACTAGTCACGAAAGCGAGCACACACGAACCATACGAACGAGTACAGCGATAGCGAAACCGAAAGCAATACCTTTCAGAAACAGAGAAAGACGCGAGTGGTTCGCGCGCGCCTCAGCAAACCATGTTTTCAATTATCGCGTCCGTGTCTGGGTACGATAATTGAAACCATACGCGCACTTGGCGGGGGAGCGCATTCCAGGCGGGGGAGCGGACCCTTTGAAGTGCTCCCAAAAGCAGAGTGCATGGCGGCACGATGCGCGTGATTGTGCGCGTGCTAGCCATGCAATCCGCTTTTGGGAGCACTTTGAAAAGCCCTTTTTTGGGACCTTATAAGCATTTAGTTAGGCAGCACAATATCCTTGGTGCAACAACATCAACTGTTGAATGACTAAACACTTATAAAGTATCAAAGGCGAGACCTACTGGCTATGCCAATGCTTGTTTAAATTACTTTTAGCCACATTTGAAAGCAATCTGCGCTGCTGTACAGCATTGCTACAAAACATTTCCAAAGACAATAGCTCTCATTAGTGAGACCTATTAGCTTTGCTAATGCTTGTTATTTGTGTTTCACCCCTACGTTAACATCTGGCATGCAGGCAGAATACTGGACATTAACAGAAGTGTCTCCTCTCTGTGCCTGTGTATTATTAGGTAGAGTGACTGCTTTTTATTTGTACGACTTTTGAAGGGGACATGTTATGCTTGCTTCCCCTCTGAAGTGGCCAACTGAAGATATTTTTGGTTTTAATAACGTTATCGTTGGGGTTTTCAGTAAATATATTTATGTAAATAATGCGGTATCTCCAAAATCGCTCTGTCTGTGATGAGGCATTTCAGAGCTGTATCTGCTTCTAAAGCTGCCAGGGGGGATATCTCGGAGGTGCTCGTCTGCGAGCTCACCCAGAGTTGAAATATTTCACTATTATCATGTTTTTTTCACTGCGTGATATTTCTGCTGCTGTACCACAAATACCACTTTGCAGAAGGGTCTGTTTGCTCCCGCGATTGCGTGATTTTGGGAGGTGGTTCGGATAGCTGTGTTTAGATATGGCTTTGTTATGTGTGGTTCCCTCGGAGCTTACTGGGCCGCTGGGGTTTTTCACTCACTGGGGCCTCGCTGTTACAGATGGGAAAGACGTAGATTTTGGTTCGGAGAGCAATCTCAGATGCTGTTTGGAAGCAACCAGTAGGTCTTCTGTCAGTTGTGCACTTCACCATGCGCTGCACCGTGGAGAGGGGTTAGTAGTGTCTCCTTAAAGCCTCCTTAACCTGTGCACTGACACTTCATCCCCAAGCAGCCTACCAACCCCGGGTACCACTTCTAAACTCACACCCAACCACCACGGAAATAACCGCACCTCCATTTCCCATCCCCGCGCTCCTCGCTCATGTACATACACTCACGGTGAAACGATACATTCCGTCTAGCATCAAACTGTTACGTATTGGGAATTTGAGTCCCGGCTCTCATGCTTGGCGCTATGTGTGACCTTCGGAACATGGACTGGTTTGGAACTAGATCGCTCGGATGATTGGAGCACAAGCCTTCAATGAAGCGGAACCCCTCTTACCCCCACCCCCTCAGTGCAGCGGCTTCTCCTTCAAGTCCCGGGCACCGAAGCCCCCACACAGTCGCGCTACGGATTGATGCTTGCAGTGCTTTGATGCCCGTTGGCCTCATGCTCAGGACCGCCTGGGGTCGCAGGTCGGTTTAAGTTTGTTACACGCTGCTCGCGAAACCAAAAGCAATACCAAACAAGCCCGGCGGAGCGTGGCGCGCGCGCGCTTGGGGGCGGGGGAGCAGACCCTTTGAAGTGCTCCCAAAAGCGGAGTGCATGGCGGCACGATGCGCGTGATTGTGCGCGTGCTAGCCATGCAATCCGCTTTTTGGGAGCACTTTTCAAACCCGCTTTCAATAGTCTCGCTTTGCGATCGCTTATGCGATAGCAAGGCGAGATCTAAAAAACGGGGGGGGGGGGGAAGAAGAAGGGGAGAGGGGGGAAGAAGGGGAAAGGGAAAAGAAAAAGGGAGGGATAACAGACACACATGGATGTTTTTAGACAGAACTGGTATAAATATAAATAACAGTTTATCGGGAGAGCACAGCGAAAAACTGTCCGTGCCCCCGATTGCCATCCAAGTAGTGGTTGTGCAGTCAGACCAATGGTAGTTTACAAAGAAACATACACAAGTGCCACGTCAACCATACAACATCGGTGCTAGACACACACATCTAAACGGAAGGTAATATATTGCCCATGGGAGGGAAGCGGTGTTAGAGATTGAGAGTAACCTTAGAATAGGTCAGCATCTATGCCAAACAGTCAATGACGTTATGAAAGGGCAGTCCGTGCACATAGAAAATGATTACACGGTGGAGGTAAACCGTTGCGTATGCAGTCCACATTCCAAAGATACATCCCCAACATGCTCGTGGGTGACGGGCAGTGGTTAAACAGATTGCACAGACCATACGTGGATACTCTGTTCATCTCAAAGGAGTGGGTATAGTACAGGTGACATTCAAAACTACATACGGGACTAACAAACATGTATACCATGCTCCTTACCCTCGTAAATGTAAGCGAGGGCTTCCTAGGTGTTGCCGTGGCTGCCTGCGCCCTATTTGCTAAAATGACAAAACACAGGTAGATCGGTACTGGGGCCCCAAAGCGAGGGCGAGCTACGTATTGGGATCGTGGAGCATCTCCCATGCGGACCCTGCATTGTGGAGTACTTACGGTTGCGTCGGGGGGCGGCTCATTCAGCACCTACCCTCTGCCAGCGGCTGCCTGTAGGAAGTACGGGTTGTGTTCAGGGTTCCATTTAAAGTGATGTAGGGAGGCGTGTACCACTTACTGTTAAGGAAGTGCGAGCCGGGGAAAGGCGAGCGTTGGTTCTTGCGCATGCGTGGGTGAATCCAAAAGGTGAATGTGTCCCGAGTGGCGCGCATGCTCAGAAGGAACAACAAGTTATGTGCGCATGCGTCCTAAATTAACCTCGGTGCCATGCGCACATAACTTGTTGTTCCTTCTGAGCATGCGCGCCACTCGGGACACATTCACCTTTTGGATCCATCACCATTTTTTAAGCCCACACACTCGCACTCACCTATCGGCTTTTCTCTTTAAAAGATCTCCGATAAAGAGACCCTTCGGGGACCGTCGGGCATTGCAGCGCCGGCCCGACGAGGAGCAACAACAAGCCCAATGATGAAGCAAGACATCCTTTGGGGTGTGTGAGGGCCAACAAGAGGCTACATTGAGTCCTCCCCTTCGGGATTGGATCCTTGACACTGGGGAAAGTTCTCTCTGCCTCTTTTCACCTCCCCTCTACCTCCCTTTCCCCTCTACACTCTTTCTCTCTCCCTTGCTTTTTTTGTTGAGCAGGTGATCATTACGTTTGTTTCACCACCAACATGGAACAATGTCCTCATTGATTTAACTGTTATTGGTGGAGCACGGACATTGGGCCACAACCAGCTCCTGGTCCCCCTCTCCCTTTTTTGATTCAGTGGTTTCTTCCTTGCCATTACTACAGCCTGGCTGCTTGTTACCTGAGCATGGCTCTAGAAAGGGGCCACAGGCACCCTTGCCTGGTGGAAGGATTTCTTGTCCTTGTGCAGCTAGGAAATAGCACTCATCCAAAACATTCCCAGACAAAGACAGTTGATGAATGTTAGGGAGCCGGTTAGGGAGAGACTCTCCGACGTCAGACCAGGTTACTTTTTAGATATATGAAAGGTTACTGGTTCATTTTCTCACTGTCTAGTGTCTTTGTTAGCAGTGTTTGTTAATTTGTTGTATCTCAAGTGAAGCTTCTTGCCCTATGAATCACTCATACTTTTCCGATATGATTAATTAGTACGTGCTTTTTTATTTGGTTACACAATGTTGTTTTTGCAATGGCCCTGATGAATCGCTCCTTGAATTTTTTTCCAATTAAAAAAAAGTCTGAAAGAATGTAAGAAGATTGAACCCATATCACTAGAACATCAGGCTGTAGTCTGTTTCACCAAAGGTAATCTCCTACTACTGTATGTCTGCTGCAGCCACACACCCTTCTATTTTGGCATCTTCTCATTTCACCTGCGCATCCTTAGCTTATCCTCTGCACCTCCACTATTGTCATCATCTTATCAGGTGCAGAGAGGTTAGCTGACGTGGAACTCTAGAGCCAGCATCCGTGTGCGTAGGTGCAAAGTAGCTCTCTGTAACTTCCAAGATCATGTCTGGGTGAAGCAAGTTTACTATGGTATTCATCCAGCCTGCAATGAATGATGGTCCCCTCTCAACAGTAAAGGAGAGGTGAGTACAACCACCAAGAGGAAAGATTCAAACACACTGGTTGCTACGTCCACCACAGTTCAAAGATCATCAGAATCCACAGTAGCAAACAAGGAAGAAGTGTCAAGAGCCGGAAGAATGACTGCCTGGCAGCTGGCTTTAAGCTGCTGTACCATTGGAGGGTGGGTTTATGTAAAGTGCAACCTGCATCTGCAAAGCCCCGCCTGGTGGAATTTGTAATTTTTAACTGGTATTCACTTAGAAGACAGCATTACCAGGTCTTGTCTCTCGAACCCCGTGCCTCTCCCTTGCATTGGCTTCCAATTTTAGAACTGTCCTGTCAAACAGGGACCTCTAGGTGGATATTGGGATATAAAAATCCCCCTACCAATTCTCTGAATGTACTCAGAAATATGGTACGTGAATCATGCTGCCAGCCAGGGTTTCCTCTTCCTTAACTCTGGGCCTGCAAAACTGTCATTTCCAGTAGTCCAAAGTGGCAATTTGAGTTGTTCTAGGGAAGGAACGTTAATGTTTGGGCAAAAATGATTAATTTACAAGCGAATTTAATGAAAATTAGCTAATATTTCCTACTTAAGGGCACGTTTTCTGTATTTTCTTAAAATATCAAGTTTTTTACCGTAATGGTCTGTTGCATCAGCAAAGCAGTAGCAGAATTTTGCATGAATGATTCTTCACAACTACTTTGTAATACCTATGTTTTATGTCAATTTATTTATGAAATTGTGCATCAAAATGCACCATTTAGCTCCTTACGAGAGAAGCCCCCATTCACAAAAAGCACTTTGAAGTCTTGCACCATTCCTTTGTCCTCTTTGGAGTCAATTTCGACATGCGAGGGATAAAGTGACGTATTTAGGCACACTGAAAATGGTACCCTGGAATTTGGTATGTATCGAGTGAGTTCTATTCTACGTCCCTCAATCTTAATCCCCGCAAATTCGGAATTTAACATTTCAAAATCCTTTTTATCAGGCATCTCCTACCAACAACTTCTTTGGTTCACTATGCAAAACTTAGCAGCGGAAAACACTTGGGCTGAAAACTCTTTGGTGCAAGGGCCGTAATTCAAACCCCAATTGGAATGGGGCCAGTGTGAAATTCTGCTGCTATGCAGTCCACGTTTCCACTCTACATGTGCAGAATACGAATCTTTTATTTTATTAAAATAACTGAAGTTTAAAAATAAAAGCTCTCAGTCGCTATCATATAGGAACTTTTCAAATACCCTGTTGCTGTACAGCGTCTCTCTTCTCTTCGACATGCACTCAATGACATTTTAAAGTAAAGTAAGCTCACAGAAGCAGAATGGAAACCTCATTGTATAGATCCTTTGCATTCGTTTTTAAAGCTATTTAATTGTGAGGGCTGCCGACAAGCCACACTCGTACTGCATCAGGGAACGTGAAATCCTACTGGTACCCACATTCCTTTGACAAATGTGTTCGCTCTTACATTATGTATGTGCAAAATTACAGTCTTTTTGACTGCAGTGTCAGACTAGTGATTTGTTTCCATTATAGTTTTCCTACAGGAGAATTCATTGTATGTTTTACCTGGAAAATGGAATACAGTTTGTCACATAAAAATGTTTATGAAATCGGGGAAATAGCTATATCACCAACCCACGTCTATTATATCAGAGGACTTTGAAAGCATTGGCATTTGTTTCAGATGCATAAGGATTGGCAACAGCAGTTCTGCATCTGCTGTATTTCACAAACTGGAGATTTAGTGCTCCAGTTTTATTTACCTTTTTAAATGTAAAATTGATTTGTCACAGGAGAAAATGGTGCAACCAGCAGGAGCGGTTCGCAAAGTAAGTTATTTATTTCGTAATTGATTATACATATACATATATATATTCACTGAAAAAACCATAGGTTTCAGGGGCGTTATAGTTAGCTGGACTTTTCACTCATACAAAACCATTGAAATTCCCACGTTATAGTTAGTTCAGCTAACTATAACTCGCGCGCCCACAATGCACTGCTGATGACGTCACATATTACATCACTCATGACATGGTCAGTGACATCACTCATGACATCGCTGATGACATCTCAAATTACATCACTGATGACATCATCCAGTGAATGTGTGTTTTTCAGAAAATTACATATGTTTTATATATGTATATCTCAAGGTCGATGGAAGAATAAATGGGTATATAAGTGTCTAAATGGATGATTTGTTTTTGAAAAATTGATTGTATAACTGACTAAGTGTATCTTAGTGAATACCTTGCTTAGTGAGCAATGTTTAAATATCTGTATCAGTCTCTCACTTTGTGTATAAGTCGCTGCATGGGTTGGTGAGTAGCTACATTAGTGTCTATATAGGTTATTAGTTGGTTTTTTGAGTATCAGTATGAGTGTCTGAGTGTCTGTGTGGTTCGGTGGGGGGTATTACGTAGTGCATAGGTGCATGAATGAGTGACTCACTGTTTGTGTTGAAGACAGCATGTGTGCAGGACTGTATGGGCGGATGAGTGTTTGCATGGGTGTGTTAGTGAGTGAATGACTGTCTCAATAGTGTCTTTATGAGTAACTACATATGTTTTAAACTAGTATATGGGACTATTGGTATATATAAGTGAGTATATGGGAGAGTGAGAGATTGAAAGAGTTCCTGTGTGAATAAGTATGTGTTTCTATAAGTGATAGTTTAAAAGACTAAGTATGTGTAAGTTTCTGTAGAAGTAAGTGTGGTGGTGTGTGTATAACTGTATATGCAAGTAAATGGATGTTTGATTCTTTATTAGCATGAGTGACTATGTGTGTGAGTAACTCTATGGATGAGTGGCGTTGTGTAACAGGATGTATAGGTGTATGAGTACATATGATGAGTGAGTACATGTATGAGTGACTGTATAGGACTGTTGGTGAATGAGTGGATGTGTATGTGGATCTTAGAATTACTGAATAGGTTGTTGTAACTGATATTGGTATGTCCATTGTTTTGAAAATTTTAGGTTCTATTTTTGAATGTGTGTATCAAAGGTTATATTAGGGGAAGAGGAGGTCTGCCACTCTATCAGCAAGGATGATGTCATCAGTGATGTCATTTGAGATGTCATCAGTGATGTCATGAGTGATGTCACTGACTATGTCATGAGTGATGTCATATGTGACGTCATCAGCAGTGCATTGTGGGCGCGCGAGTTATAGTTAGCTGAACTAACTATAACGGGGGAATTTCAATGGTTTTGTACGAGTGACAAGTCCAGCTAACTATAACGCCCCTGAAACCTATGGTTTTTTCAGTGAATTTCTAAGGTTTTTTAAATGCTAATTCCTAACTATAACGTGCCTGAAACCTATGGTTTTTTCAGTGAATTTCAAAGGTTTTTTAAATACTAATTTCTAACTATGCCTACAGAGATAGGACATGTGAAGAAAGAAGAAAAAACGCACAAAAAGAAAAAAAAGAAATGCAGAAAGAAGCAACTGAAGTCCTCAAAGACGAAGAAAAGTGCAGGAAGAAGGATAACGTGCAGAAAGAACAAACAGAAGAGCAGAAAGAAGCCTTGTTGCAAAATCATCCTGTACCCTCAACTTTTTTAGACGGATACTGGTGGTAACTGAGTCTGACTAACCAGTCCAAGAGCCAGTGCTATGTTTTTTTATTTTTTTATTAGATTTTTCTTCAATTTACATAACAAAAGAACCAACACAATAAAACAGGCCAGTCATTGTTACAACGTCGTAGCATCTGTGTTATGCCAAATGATAGATATCAATGCACGGAGGTAGTAGTTGTGCCTGTGAGCTCTGCTGTGAGGTACACGCACCTTAAAATGTCATCTGCAGGTTTGGGGATGGCCAATTATCATTAACATGCATGCACACATTAACTCAGACACAACATTACGAGTCCCGATTCGGCCACAGTTTCCCTCTTACATCGTTAAGGGTAAACAACTCCAGCCCACCCTCCAAGTAGCCACCACGTATAAACATTTCATAGCCCGGAGTTTACATGCCCATGACACCGTCCAGTATAGCCTCCTCTCGCCGCTCCCGAGCCCACTGCACAAATGGTTCCCAAATGTCATGAGGACGGGAGGTCGGAGGCCTCAGTTCCCAGAACGTAGTTAACTGTGAGTGTCCATAGATCACATCCGCCAACCAACCTCGTACCGATGGTACCCTACTCCTACCCCAGCACTTCGCCACCTGTCTTTTAGCGAAGAGGAAAAGCAGAGCATGCAATTTATGCAATTTAGGCGGGGTATCCTTAACATACCCCAGGATGCCCAGTTCCGGGGATGGGGTGTCAGATCTTCCCACAATTTGACTGATCAATGAGAAAATCCGAGACCAGAAGTCTTCAAGTTTTGGGCAGGCCCATGCCATATGCAAAAAAGAAGCGGGGGAGTGCCTACATCGCCAACAGCCAGCATCCTCTCTAAGACCCATCTTATGCAGAGTAATCGGTGTCCTATATAGTCTGTGCAAGTATTTCAAATGTATTAGTCTCAATCTGTAATTTGGAGAGAGGTCCGTCAGCTGTCCACAACAAAAAATCCACTGTTCCTTCGTCAACGGGGGCTGTAGCTCCTCATTCCAGCGCTGAAGCGACTGGGGTTGTACCACCGGCGCTGTATTCTGCATTTGTCTATATATCCTGGTGACTAACTTTCGCGGGGATGAGGAGCTCACAACACTCTCCAGTGCCGAAAAGATCGGAGGAGCCAGCGGAAATGCCCCGCTAAACACACGGCAAGTCGCCTTTAATTTATGATACAAAAACAATTCTGAAAAGGATACTTTCTGCCCCTCTTCAGCCACCGGAGGGGGCATGAATCGGTTGTCCAGGAAACAAGTCAGCGAACGTGCGGAGGCGCATCCTCCGCTCCAGAGACCCACCCATCTCTCCTGCGATACAGGGCAGCATTGGATTCTGTGTCAGTGACATAGACGGAGCGAACAGAATCGGTACTCCCGCCCTCTTTCGCAATTCCTCCCAGACCCATCGCAGCATCTCAGCAGAATCTACGTCTCCCCTCGGACGACGTGCCCTTCCACAAATGGCCACATTCAATGGGACTGGCGCCATACTATCCTGCTCTACAGCCACATGAGGCTGAAAGGGAGTGGGGTGGATCCAAAAGTGTAGAAATTGAGCTTGTGCACATAGTGCATATAGACGCATATCCGGAGCACCCAATCCGCCTTGCCCCAGTGGCAAAGTCAGCATGTCCCAGGACGCCCGTGCTCGGCCTCCGGCCCACGCCAACTCAACCAACCGAGAGCGCAGCGTTGCGAAAAAGTGTGACGTGAGCGGGACTGGAATGTTTGTGAATAAATATAAAAAATGTGGCAGTACGACCATTTTAATCAAAGCGATCTTGCCCGTAAGTGACAGAGGCTGTCTCGCCCAGATTTTCACCTTCTCCTCCAGCCAAGCGACCGCTCATCCATAGTTCAAATTCCAAATCTCCTGAGTGTGACGGCATAACCAAATTCCCAGGTATTTAAACGCCTCCGCCTCCCACCTCAGGGGGTACTCAGAGTGGACCCTTGGGGTGCTGTCCGTCAGAGGAAATATCACCGACTTTGACAAGTTGACGGAGATCCCCGCCAACCCCTCAAATCGTATAAATTTGTGCAGCACCGGGGCTAGATTTTCCTCCGGGTTCAGGAGATAGAGCGTCACATCGTCCGCATATAGCGATATTAACAAGCTTCTGGAGCTGAATCCTATACCCCGCGCTGTGTGATGCTGCCTAACACGAGCAGCCAGTGGCTCCATAGCTATTGCGAATAGCAACGGGGAGAGGGGGCATCCCTGTCGCGTGCCACACGAGATAGGAAATGGCTCGGAAATCATTCCATTTACCCTGACCCGGGCACTTGGCATAGTGTATAACAGACGGATCTTTTTAACCCCTTCGCTGCTAGGCCTTTTCCCCTCCTGTGCTAAGCCTTTTTTGGGCTATTTGGGGTAGTGCGCACTTAGGCCCCTGTAACTTTTTCACCACATTAGGTATCCACGCCAAATTTGTGTCCTTTTCTTCCAACATCTTGGGGATTCTAAAGGTACCCAGGGTTTGTGGATTCTCCTAGAGGGTTCCCAGAAATTAGTCAAAATACAGCAAAATTTTGTTTTTTTTGTGAAAAATGGGAAAAAATGACAGAATTTTGTCAGAAAACCAACATTTTTTACACAGTTTTGGCATGTTTCTGGGACATACCCTATTTTTGCTATTTTTTGTGCTTTCAACCTCCTTTTGATGTCGCCTCACTACGTTTCGGGCCCTTGCCTGCCGCGGGTACTTGGGCCTCCCACACAAGTGAGGCACCATTTTTACCGGGAGACCTGGGGGAACGCTGGGTGGTGGTAAATTTGTGTGAGCCCGGTGATGCCACAACTTTCCCACCCCAAAATGTGTGAAAAAAGTGATTTTTTCAGCTAAAATTGAGGTTTGCAGGGGATTCTGGGTAAGGAAACGTGGGGGATCCATGCAAGCCATACCTCTCTGGAAGCCGCCGGGTGTCTAGTTTTCAGAAATGTCTGGGTTTGGTAGGTTCCCTAGATGGCCGCCGAGAACCGGGCCAAAAACCAAAGTGACCCCCCTTGCAAAACCAGGTGGTTTTGCAATAGGCCATTTTGATGTCGCCTCACTACGTTTTGGTCCCTTGCCTGCCGCGGGTACTTGGGCCTCCCACACAAGTGAGGCGCCATTTTTACCGGGAGTCCTGGGGGAACGTAGGGTGGTGGTAAATTTGTGTGCGCCCAGTGATGCCACAACTTTCCCACCCCAAAATGTGTGAAAAAAGTGATTTTTTCAGCTAAAATTGAGGTTTGCAGGGGATTCTGGGTAAGGAAACGTTGGGGGATCCACGCAAGCCATACTTCCTTGGAAGCCGCCGGGTGCCTAGTTTTCAGAAATGTGTGGGTTTGGTAGGTTTCCCTAGATGGCCGCCGAGCACCGGGCCAAAAACCAAAGTGACCCCCCTTGCAAAACCAGATTAACTATTGTTCCTACAGCGTGAGAATTTTGGAATAATATTGCAAAGAAAATGTGGCAGACATTTTGAGGTTTGCAGGACATTGGGGATAAAATTTTTTTTTGAATTCACAAGAGAGACATCACCATGAACTCCCTTGGGTTTTCGACAATATCTACAGTTGGTGGGTTATTCTTGCATGGAAAGTGTACCTTGGCAGAGAAAATAAAGACAAAGATTCCTGCACAACCATCTATTCCTCAAACACACACACATACTGGTTGGATTTGGCACGAGGGCGAGTCATGGTTCAGTGTATTAAATTTTATTAACAAGAGATTTCACAAAAATGAAATGCACTGTCAATAATTAAATTCACAAAAAACCAAACCAATGACTCGCAGCTCGTGAGCTGTAAAGCCACGTCAAGCCACCAACCACTTTACAGGCCATTCACACACCTTTCATACGTGATACAAACAAGACCATTCGCACCACCAGGAACAAAAGCAACACATTACAAAGTTCACCAAAAAGGGACCAGGTACACCCTGCTTCAGAAAGACAAATATTACTGCACAGCCATCTAATCCGCAAGCACACACACATACTGGTTGGATTTGGCACGAGGGTGAGTGATGGTTCAGTAGATACAATTGTATTAGCAAGTGATTTCACATAAATGAAATGCACTGGTAATAATTGAAAGGGCGAAAAACTGAGCCATTGACTCACAGCTCGTGAGCTGTAAAGCCACGACAAGGCACCAACCTCTTTACAGGCCATTCATACACCTTTCATACGTGTGAAAAAAACAAAACCATTCACACCGCCAGCCGCGGGCCCATCACATAACAAAACTCACACCAGCACACAGCGCCATTCAAGGGCCCATCACTTTCACACGCCCACAATCCAGACACAGCAACTACACAGGCTGATGGATTGCGTGGAGTGGCACTCAGCTAGCAGTGTGTGTAGTGACCAGCAGAAAGTCACTACTCACACACAGCCAGCCGAGCACCAGTCCACACACACCGCTAGCCAAACACCAGTCCACGCACACCGCTAGCCAAGCGCCAGTCCAGGCACACCACCAGCCAAGCGCCAGTCCAGGCACACCGCCAGCCAATCGCCAGTCCAGGCACACCGCCAGCCAATCGCCAATCCATGCACACCGCCAGCCAAGCTCCAGTCCACGGACACCACCAGCCAAGCACCAGTCCGCACACACCACAGTCCGCACACACCACTAGTCCACGCACACCGCCAGCCAAGTACCAGTCCACGCACACCGCCAGCCAAGCACCATTCCACGCACACCGCCAGCCAAGCTCCAGTCCACGCACACCACCAGCCAAGCTCCAGTCCACGCACACCACCAGTCCACGCACACCGCCAGCCAAGTACCAGTCCACGCACACCGCCAGCCAAGCACCATTCCACGCACACCGCCAGCCAAGCTCCCGTCCACGCACACCACCAGCCACGCACCAGTCCACGCAGACCGCCAGTCCATGCACACCGCCAGACAACACGCACAACGCCAGCCAAGCACCATTCCATGCACACCACCAACCAAGTGCCAGTCCACACACACCAACAGCCAAGCGCAAGCCTACACACACCGCCATCACATTTAGGATTTTTTTAGAAAAAAATAAAAACAAAAACAAATTGCAAATAGATACAAATCTTCTAACAGAAAATCAGCAACTAAATACATTGCACTAACACCAACCTTGAAACAGAATCAAATTATCCAAAGAATACAGACCAGGCAGTTCACTTTACCACTAATGAATGCTCCAAAAAATTATTTCGCGTGTGGTACGCTCTAAAACAAGCAGAGAGACACAGTGCAGGATGAGAAGGACAGTCGGGGCAGTACATACGACTCTCCTTCCGCAAACCTCTTCGCCAACAGACTCTACATCTCCTACTGGGAAAATCTTTTGCGGGTGTGGGAGGAATGTGATCTGGAAAGTGGCGTTCTTTCAATCTAGCAACATCCTCCACCACTCCAACTCTAGGAACACTTGCCTGTTCCACTACAACAAGGCTGCCTATTACAGACTCCTGAAACTTAGCAAAAGTCATCTTTGACTCAGGGCAAGAATCCTGGAACACAACAAAAGCATTAAACATTGCCAAGTGGAAAAGATGGATAGCCAACTTCTTGTACCAAATGTAAGCCTTACGAAGAGCAGTGTAAGGTTCCAACCTCTGATCTACCCTGTCAACACCACCCATGTGCCTATTATAGTCTAAAATGCACACAGGTTTGCGCGCTTCAGCGACCTGACCCCAAACAGTCACAGGTGCAGTGCTTTCATCATGGATGGTAGTCAGCATGTAGACATCTCTCCTGTCTGTAAACTTCACAGCAAGAAGCTCCTGGCAACGCAACGCACTGCACTGTCCCCGCACAAGCTTTTGACAAACAAGTTCTTTCGGGAAACCTTTACGGTTATAGCGGATTGTGCCACAAGCAAGAGTGTCCATTTTGGCCAATTCCCTAAACAACCGCACACCAGTGTAGAAGTTATCTACATATAAATGGTGGCCTTTGTTAAAAAATCCTCTACCAAGTTCCCAAACAATTTTCTCAGTCACTCCAAAAGTGGACGGACAACCAGGGGGGTTAATCCTAGATTCCTTACCGGTGTACACCCTGAAATTAGAGACATAACCAGTCCTACTGTCACACAGCATATACAGCTTTATTCCATAGCGTGCCCTCTTACTAGGAATGTATTGCCTAAAAACCAAGCGGCCCTTGAACAACACCAAAGACTCATCCACTGCAATTTCTTTCCCAGGGGCATAAATCTCAGAAAATCGATCAACAAAGTGATCAAGGACAGGCCTAATCTTAAAAAGACGGTCACAGTCAGGGTGATCTCGTGGCAACGCTAAACCATTATCAACAAAATGCATCATCCGAAGCAGAAGCAAATACCTGTCACGAGTCATGACTGCCGGAAAAATAGACGTTGCCATCAAGGGACTGCTAGACCAATATGAAGACATTGATGGCTTCCTTAGCAAGCCCATCAAAAAAGTTAAACCCAAGAACTTCTTCATCTCTTCAACATTTGTGGGAGTCCACCGGGTAGCTCTAGAGTGTGGCTTAAGACCGGCACTTGTGGAAATTTAGCGTGCAAACTGAACATTATCTGCGCCATCTTGCCTCTCCCCAGCGCCACGCACAGCGAATGCACGGCCGCCATTTTAGGCACCCCACTCTCTCCCCGCTCACTCTCGACCGCCAGCGCTTTCCCTTGGCGCTGCAAGCATCCCCCGCGCGCTGGCCACCCCCGCTCTCTCATACAGGCCATAAACCCTCTCCTTCTGCGCGACCCTGCTACGGAACCACTTCCAACCGACAACCCATACATGGTCATGCCTCTCCTTTGATAACCCCCCTTCCTCTGCGCCCCATTGTCTGAACTAGTCCCAGGCCATCACCTAGCCCTGCGGATGCAGTTTATTGCCCCTACTGTAAGGGAAACACCCCACATCAAAGGGATTACAGTAGATCAAAGCCCCTACCCCCTGAGACCCGGCCGGTTGCACACACCCCCGGGAATTAGCGGAATTCCCTGCTGCGCGATAGCCATCTCCCACTGCGGGTAGGGTGGGAACCTCTACTGTAACCATGTGTGGGAGCGGATCTGAGCCGGGGCTTCAGGGGATATTTCCCCGCACATCAAGGGAATCTCAAGAATGTACTATGTATAATAAAGCAATAAACCAGTGTATAAGAGACCAGGTCTCAGAGATGCAGTTAGAGCACCTCGTGACGATACCTTGCTGTCTGATCTGATGTGTTCTGCTCCGACGGAATAAAACTTTGTTTCCTGCCTTCCAGTCTCCGGCGCCTGCCTCTTTTATTGGTAAATTATCGAGTGGTATGAGAGGCGATTACCGCCGGGCAAATACTTGAAAGATTATCGACTGAAACTGCCGCTACCATTTAACAATTGGCGTCCCAAACGTGGGGCCCATCAGCGACACGTGGATCCAGTGGGAGAGGTCCCGACGACAGAGTGAACGACTGCAACGATCGGGAGAGCTCCTGCCCAATAGACCCTCGTCTGGCAGCCGATCATCCGAACTTCACTGGTTCCGAGCAGACCTCTCTCGAGTGATCTACGGTCCTGACTGGGAACCATCAGGAGTGCCGCGGCAAATACGGAGAATAGAGGACGATCGGGCGCTGGAGGCGGAAGACGAGAAACTGTCCACGCGGTCCGGGTAAGGTCGTGAAATACGACAAAAGTGCGAAATAATTGATTGATTGTTTGAATACTAGTATTGCTCATTGATTGTGCTCATTGATTGTTCTCTTTGAGATATTCGCTGTCTACAAACGGGGAGGAGTAGAAATACTCTCTCTCTCTCCCTTTGCAGATGGTGAAGGGTAGGTAACGCAGACTTTTGTCCCCGTTGAAACCCGTCGTGCCTATCTTTATCTCCCCATTGATTGATTGTCCGAACATTGATTGTTTTGAAGAATAGTGCTTTTGAGATATTCTCTGTTTGCAAATAACGTAGAATAGGAATATTCTGTCTAGTCTTTGCAAATAGTGAAGGGTAGGTAACGCAGACTTTTGTCCCCGTTGAAACCCGTCGTGCCTATCTTTATCTCCCCATTGATTGATTGATTGATTGTCCGAACACTAGTTGTTCGATATTGGTTCTTTGGAGGTATTCTCTGCTTACAAATAACGAAGAATAGAGATATTCTGTCTAGTCTTTGCAAGCAGTGAAAAGATAGGTAGTGCTGACTTTTGTCCCCGTTGAAACCCGTCATGCCTATCTTCTCCCCACTGATTGGTAGTTGGTTCTGCCCGGACCGCTTATTAGAGGTGAACCATCCGGCTCCACTGGAAGGCACCCCTAATAGGGACATGTTCACTAAATATGGACTAGTCGCCGTAGCTTATAGCAAGCTGTGGCATAAATATACCAAGAAGGACCCCGAAAGTCAGTGGCCACTGATGGGATCCTTCGACGACCATAAGATAGAAGCGCTAGAAATAGCTCTGCGTAGCAATAAGACGACGCCTACTATGCTTGACAGTATCGGCATGTGGCGCAAAGAAGCAACGCAACGGAAAAAGAGGGAAGAAGTAAAAGCAGAAAAGGAATTACGAAAGGCAGCTCACCTTGCCGCTAAAAAGTTAGAAGAAGACATAAAAGAGAGAAGGGAAACTAAACTAAGACAGGAGCCCGAAACCTCAGGCCAGTACGCTGTTAGGACCCCTTCTTTGCTCTACCCTGAGTTGTCCTCCAAGCAGCGAACGAATGACGAATTACTGTTAGGTCCCCCGATCATTTACATGCCCCCTCCGTATGCACCCTCCCAATCAATAGTACAACACCCACAACCCCCGAACACGAGCGAAAGTAGTACAAGGGCCTCGGCCCTCACGGCCTCCGCGCCGGCTGAACCTCTTGTGCCGAACCCAACGTCGACTACAACGCTAGACGACCATGAGATAGGAAAGAAAGAGTCCACCAGAATGAATCGATTAACTAAGGATGAAAGATCAGGAATCGATAGAATAGTAGGGACGCTGGTGGAGCGAAATGAAAGTGAGGAGTATATAACAGACGTGTATAGCTCGTATGCCGACAGCCGCAGACGACACTTCGTCGTACGGCTCTGTTATCACACCCTGAATGCATATGAGGACAGATACCACGATAAAGGTCCCGAAGGCTTAGCGGCCCTATATAGGAAGGTAGACATTGGGGAAGAAGGAGAGGGCGATGTAACGAACCTCTTCACTCGTACACTCGAGGTCTACCGACACCTCAAAGAACATGGACAGACCACCAAAACAGAAACCCCCATAGCAACTAAGCCCCAGGGAGGAAGGACCGATGCCATGATGCCCATTAAAGAAGCTGCCCCCTACTGGGTCCCCCCACGGGGTCAGGGAACACACGACGACATCAACCACCAAGATGCGAAGGGAAGGGTTGTATATAACTGGGTCTACCAGCCGTGGGACCGGCAAGATATTTTGACCTTTAGAAAGACTCTACCCGACTTGAGAAAGAACCCGACCGCCTTCTACACTGAATTGGGTACAGCCTTAGGCTCAACGATAATGACGTTGGCAGATATCGACTTGTTCTTTGGGCTATGCCTGCCGGCTGATGTGTGGAAACAAATCCGGAAAGTTGACCACGCCGAGCCGTTCGGATATACCTGGGTACAACTCGATACCATAGACAAGCAGCGAGAACCTGGACAGAAACCCCCGAAAGCCATCTTAGAGCTCCCAGACAAGATTGTACAAAAGCTGAAGACTCTAATCCCAGAAAGAAAGGTAGACTGGTCGATAGTGACGGCTTGCCGCCAGAAACCCCAGGAGGATGTGTCTGAATACTTCTCCCGATTCGAGACTGTGTTTTCCGATTACAGTGGCCAAGACATGACCACCGCAACCGGACACCACCTCTTTGTCCAGAATTATGTAAAGGGTCTGTCTCAAGAAGTCTCCCAGAAGCTACAGACCAGCGAGAGTAGTTGGGCAGCCTCCAAACCCGCAGCAATTCTCCAGATGGCCCAATACTACGAAAATCAGAAGAACGAGAACGATAGGGCGTCAGAGAAGAAGAAAAAGGAATTAAAGGAGAGGGTGATGATAGCACAGTTGCAAGGGGTGACCATAGGAAGGGAACCCCCAAAAGAGAATTACCAACCAACCGCCCCCAGAAAGCTACCCCCTAGAGACCATACACCTACACCCTACAACGGACGGAGAGACCTAGATGGAAATCAATGTGCGTTCTGTAGAGGGTTCGGACACTGGAAATCCCAGTGCCCGGTCCTTCTGGAAATAAACAAGAATAGGGACCCCAGAGACACAGCATATGACCCCAGAAATAGAGGACAGGGACGAGGGCACACGAACAACACCATCAACGATAGGCCAGGCAGACCAAACACCTTTGATCGGCCCCGCCAAAACCAGTGTCAACAGTCCGACTATGAGAGCACTCATGACTTCGCATAGGACCGCCAGGGGCAAGGGAGGGATCCAGTCGAACTCCGTGTTGACCAGCAAGGTCCTTACGTCACCGCTAAGGTCTTGGGCACAAAATCTCCATTCCTGGTAGATACTGGGGCGACACATAGTGCGTTATCTAAACGACTGATTCCTAGGGCACCCTTGTCTGGCTCACACGTAACCTCAATAGGCTTTGACGGAACGCCCTCCACTAACCCCTTATCAGCACCAATCTCCTTTGACTTAGAAGATAACACCACTGACACGACCTTTCTGCTCTCCTCCAACACCCCCGATGCTATTATGGGACTTGATTTGCTAAAACATTTTCGAGCCACTATCAGATGCTCCCCAGACGGAGTTCGAGTCATCCTACACGATAACCCAGATCTGTCCAGACCCTGTCACACTCGGCGTATGCTCTCTATAACCGATGCTGATATGTCCCTACTCGACACATTACCTTCACATCTATGGGCTAAAACCGACTCAGATGTAGGGCGCATGGTGATCGACCCGGTACACATAACCGTCCGACCGAACGCAGTGCTCCCAAAGCTTCCACAGTATCGGATATCTCCCGAAGGCGAGAAGGCATTGGTGGAAATCATCGAGTCCCTGGTCGAGGCAGGAGTGGTAGAAGAAGTAGTGAGTAATGTTTGCAACAGCCCTATCCTACCCATTGTAAAGAAGCAAGGCGAGGGGGATGAGAAAGCCTACCGTTTCATTGTTGACTTGCGAGAGGTTAACAAAGTAGTCATACCCCAGTACCCCGTAGTCTCAGACATCACCACCATCCTCACCCTGATTCCATCCACCGCCACCATCTTTACTGTTATTGACCTCAAGAACGCATTCTTTTCCATCCCCATCCACCCAGACAGCCGCTACCTGTTCGGCTTCACTTTAAAAGCCCGTTCGTACAGATTCTGCAGGGCACCCCAAGGCTACACTGAGAGTCCCAGTATTTACAGCCAAGCCCTCAAGAGGCAACTGGATGCAGTCCAACTACCCGATGGAGTGGTATTGATACAGTACGTCGATGACATTCTTTTGGCGGCCGACACCACTCCTCTTGCCGTCACAGCCACCATTCACCTCCTCCGCTTCCTTGCGGAGAACGGTCACAAGGTCTCCAGAAAGAAATTGCAATTCTGCCAGCCCCAGGTAACTTATCTAGGCCACCTACTATCCAAAGACGGGAGGAAACTTACCCCTGACCGAATTCAAACCATCCTAGAAACCCCTGTTCCCAAAACTCAGAAGCAAGTACGATCCCTAGTGGGCCTCACTTCCTTTTGTCGACAGTGGTTGCCAAACTTCAGTCTCACCATAAAGCCTCTGCTTTCCCTGCTGGCTAAGGATGTCCCCTTCCCCCTCCCCTGGACACCCGAATGCCAATCCTCCTTCAAAGAATTACGAGACGCCCTCTGCTCGGCCCCAGTCCTAGGAACCCCAGACTACACTAAACCTTTCTCCCTCTACACCCACGAAAGGGAGGGATGTGCGTTGTCTGTCCTAACCCAGTCCATAGGCCCTAAGCAACGCCCTTGTGCCTACTTCTCTGCCACTCTCGACCCCGTAGCCAGAGCCTTGCCCGCCTGCCTTCGAGCAGTAGCCGCCGCTGCTGTCTCTATCCGACAAAGTGAGGGGATCGTGCTCTCGAACCCCCTCACAGTATTGGTACCCCATGCTGTTGATACCCTCCTGAACCAAACCAAGACTCAACACCTGACTAGCGCACGACTGACTGGGTATGAACTGACTCTGCTTGCACCCCATATCACATTGAAACGATGCACCACTCTGAATCCAGCTACTCTACTACCTCTCCCTGACGCTGACCCCAATGCATCCCCTATACATGACTGCGTGACCCTCACCGACGAGCAAACCAAGAGTAGGGTTGACCTCCGGGATACTGCCTTCCCGGACCCTGACGGAGAACTGTGGGTGGATGGCTCATGCATCAAGCTCCCTGATGGCACCACCTCAGCTGCCTATGCAGTCACCACAGCCCGAACAGTTGTTGAGACAGCCCGCATCACACAGCGATCCGCACAGGCGGCTGAACTAATTGCCCTCACACGAGCCTGCATCCTGGCAGCAGGGACAACCGCAAACATTTACACAGACAGTCAGTATGCCTTTGGGGTAGTTCACCACTTCGGGCTCTTATGGAAAGAGAGGGGATTCTTGACTTCTCATGGCACACCCATCCTGCATGGAGACCTAGTCTCTGCCCTGACCGAAGCAGTCCTCCTCCCCACACGGTTAGCTGTGATCAAATGCCAGGCACACAAGAAGGTGACAGACATTATAGGACAGGGAAATGCACTAGCTGACATTACTGCCCGAACCACAGCCGAGAATAGGTCCACGACCCGCATGTACGTGACCAGGTCACAAACTGAGAAATGGAAGGATGCTAGGGAAACGATTAGGGATATCCAACTAGCCAGCACACCACACGAATTAACTGAATGGGCCCGGGTAGGGTTGAAGGACGATGACGGTTGTTGGCGAACTAAAGACTCGAACAAATGGTTGCTACCCGACTCATACTTGATCCCCATGCTGACCATGGCACACTCCCCCGCACACATAGGGTCTGCCCCCATGATCGAACTCATCTCCAAAGTCTGGCACAACGACAGAATACCAGACTCAGCCAAACGTCTGGTCCAACAATGCCTAGTATGCCTCCAACACAACCCTGGGAAAGGAACTGCTGTACCCCGGGGAGGGTTTGGGGTCCCCAATCACCCCTTTGAAGTCCTACAAATGGACTACGTCCAGCTAGAAAGGTGCCAAGGTTTAAAGTATGTGCTTGTCGTTGTATGTGCCTTCAGCAAGTGGGTGGAAGCCTACCCGACCCATGATAACACCGCTATGACTACCGCAAAAGTACTACTGAAGGAGTTCTTCCCCCGATACGGCCTTTGTCGAATTTTGTGGAGCGACAATGGCCCCCACTTCGTAGCCGAAGTTATCCAACTCATCTTAAAAGGGTTGGGTGTAAAACAGAAGTTCCATGCGGTCTTCCATCCCCAATCTGCAGGCCTGGTTGAGCGACACAATGCCACATTGAAGCTTAAGATAGCAAAAATAGTCGCCACCACAGGACTAAGATGGCCAGACGCCCTCCCACTAGCATTGCTATCAATGCGTTCCACCCCCACCAAACACCACTTAACCCCCTACGAGGTCGTCTTTGGGCGGCCCATGAACCTTTGGACTGCACCAAAACCATCATCCATCCACGACGTCCCGGACGTCCTCATGTCTGACTATTTGTATAACCTAACTAAGACGTTGTCTGTTATCCACCAGCAGGTGCTGCACGCCATTCCCGATGTTTCCAGGGGCCCGGGACACGACATCCAACCCGGTGACTTCGTCTTAGTGCGTAACTTCCAGCGCACCAAGAGTCTGGAGCCCCGGTGGACGGGCCCCCTGCAAGTCCTGATCACCACCCGAACAGCTCTTCGAGTGGAGGGGAAACGCAATTGGCTGCATGCACACCACTGCAAGAAGGTATCACCGACCCTGACAACCACGGACAACATCGCCGCCCAAGAGGAACTACTGGACAAGGACCGACCATCCCTGAGCCGCTGCCCGGATACAGAGACCCTTGAGTTGATTGAATATCCCGATCCCACTGTGCCATCCAAAGAAGGGTATAACTTGCGACGAAAGGAGAGAACTTCGGCTAAGCAGACCACAGGCTAAGTGGAAATCTCAGAACGGTAGCCTAGTCACCTAAAAGGCCACCAGGAGAAAAACTAAAACAAAGTCTGTGGTTCTGCCCGCTACCGAGTCTCTTGAAGGTGATGGAAGCGCCCGACATGAAGATGATGGAAGCAACCGGACGTCCGAAGATCCACTTCAACAACCCAAAGACTGGCCGAATGCACAGCTTTAAGACAATAGCACTTTTCATTTCCCTTCTCTTTTGCCTTCTCCTCGTGGTTACCTTCTGGATCATGGAGGAGAGCACACCCGCTCATAAGACATTGCTGACTACCGTTCAACCTACCACCACGAAAGAACACCATCTGATCTCACTTTCACCCCAACTCCGAGAAAGGCGTAAGGAGTTCTGGAATAACTCTTTTGTGCAGTTACTCCACCAACACAATCTTGCCACCAACGCCACTAACTGCTGGATCTGTGGATTGCTACCACATGCCACTGGGCACTCAATCCCTTTCATCCCTTCACCTTTTTCTGTCCATGGTTCCTGCCTCGCCTGGCTGATCCTCCTGCAGGAGAGCTACAAGGACAATGCCACTTCCGGCAGAACCATGTCACACTTCTACCATGGGTTCTGGCTGAACAAAACTGGTAGAACTTCCGCCCTCTTCTGCCCTCTGAGATCGAACACTTCCTTTCACATGGACATCCCTGCCAGAGAACGAGTTGAAATGCAAGTGTTCAACAATCCAGCCAGACCCACCTTCTCTTACCTCCGGAAACGGACGGCCGCCACCCTAACAGTGGCCCTGTCCGTCATCAACATCACTGGGTCTGTATGCCTCGAAGGCCTGGGGGGCACAGCTGGTGGGCCACAGCTCCTGCCTCATCACCCGAACATTGGACTCAGTTGACCCACCCTCCTTTGTTGCCTCCCCGAATATGTACTTCGTCTGTGGTACTAAGGCCTACACCTGGCTTCCGAAAGGTTGGGGAGGCACCTGCTACATCGCCTTTGTCCTTCCTCCGACGTATGTGGCTCCAGCAAACCATCACCGACAGAAACGGGCCAAAGACATTGTGCAGGCCGACTCCACCGGAGCACAGTTCATGGACGCAGTCAAAGGCCTTGTTCCACTCTGGGGTCCAATGGCAAACAGCCGTGCCATCCGCCACTTAACCCAGGCAGTCGAAACGGCAATGAACATTACAGCTGGCGCCCTCGCCAACAACACCGCTGAGCTTCAGGCCGTCCGCCTGGTGGCTCTCCAGAACCGCCTTGTTCTAGACGTGGTTCTGGCAGATCGTGGAGGAGCATGCCGCATCATTGGGTCCAGCTGTTGTACCTACGTACCGGATAACTCACCCTCAGTCTACAAAGCAATTGAACATCTCCACAGACTGTCCGCAGAGGTTCATCAAGAACAAGAAGAATGGTCACTGGGGAGTTGGTTTTGGGACACTATTAAAGGTTGGGGATGGAGGCTGTTTTCATTTATCCTGATACCGATTGTGATACTATGTGGATGTTGCTTGGGGATTCAGTGTCTGCCACCTTTATGTTCGCTTTTTATGAACTGCATCTGCCCTAAGACTTTGGACTTTGAAACTGAGCGGATGAAAGCTCTGAACGAGGTGGAGGTACGGGGTATTATGGGGATAGATCCAAACTAGGCAAGCTGGCGAGACATGTTAAAAGGGAGGACTGTGGAAATTTAGCGTGCAAACTGAACATTATCTGCGCCATCTTGCCTCTCCCCAGCGCCACGCACAGCGAATGCACGGCCGCCATTTTAGGCACCCCACTCTCTCCCCGCTCACTCTCGACCGCCAGCGCTTTCCCTTGGCGCTGCAAGCATCCCCCGCGCGCTGGCCACCCCCGCTCTCTCATACAGGCCATAAACCCTCTCCTTCTGCGCGACCCTGCTACGGAACCACTTCCAACCGACAACCCATACATGGTCATGCCTCTCCTTTGATAACCCCCCTTCCTCTGCGCCCCATTGTCTGAACTAGCCCCAGGCCATCACCTAGCCCTGCGGATGCAGTTTATTGCCCCTACTGTAAGGGAAACACCCCACATCAAAGGGATTACAGTAGATCAAAGCCCCTACCCCCTGAGACCCGGCCGGTTGCACACACCCCCGGGAATTAGCGGAATTCCCTGCTGCGCGATAGCCATCTCCCACTGCGGGTAGGGTGGGAACCTCTACTGTAACCATGTGTGGGAGCGGATCTGAGCCGGGGCTTCAGGGGATATTTCCCCGCACATCAAGGGAATCTCAAGAATGTACTATGTATAATAAAGCAATAAACCAGTGTATAAGAGACCAGGTCTCAGAGATGCAGTTAGAGCACCTCGTGACGATACCTTGCTGTCTGATCTGATGTGTTCTGCTCCGACGGAATAAAACTTTGTTTCCTGCCTTCCAGTCTCCGGCGCCTGCCTCTTTTATTGGTAAATTATCGAGTGGTATGAGAGGCGATTACCGCCGGGCAAATACTTGAAAGATTATCGACTGAAACTGCCGCTACCATTTAACACACTGTTGTCCCTCAAAAACTGTTCGGCATACAAATTAGTCTGCTCAACAATCTCTGCCAAAAACACATCGTCCATAAACAACTGAAAAAGATTTACCGGCAGAAAGTTTTCAGTATTCACTCTAGACCCTGGAACACCAGTAAACTCTGGCAATGCCGGCTGCACCATGCCAGGGGCAACCCAGAGGTCATCACTTTCAAAGGGAAGCCTTGCAGCCCCAGCCTGCAGCCCAGATGCCTCTTGCCGCACTACACCAACGGGAAGCCTTGCAGCCGCAGGCTGCAGCCCAGAAGCCTCTTGCCGCACTACACCAACGGGAAGCCTTGCAGTCCCAGGCTGCAGCCCAGATGCCTCTTGCCGCACTATCGGCACATCAGTCTCCTCCTCTAACACAGGCACTTCATCCGCACTAAGAGTATCTTCATCATCCGATGACTCCATACGGAGAGACAACTCACTGCCAGAATCGTCCCCTGCCTCCTCTCCCTCAGATGCAGAGTCAGTCTCTGAACCAATATCAGAGGAAGGCTCAAACAGCAAACCAACAACCTGCTGAGCAGTAATCCTGCGGCTAGCCATTATACTTACTAAGATAGAAGACTGCACAAACAAGTCAACAACCAACAATGTGCAAACCAAGTAAAGAAATGTGTACCTTTATCATAAAGATCAATGTACTCAAAAACTATACAATCCAATTACAAGAGACAGCTGCACTCACCAGAAACAAACTCTGCAGTGACACAGCAAAAACCAACGATATCAAACTAGAAAGAAGAAAAAAAAACAAATTACTCACAAGACAACAAAATACACATGGAGCACCAATGCAAAAAGTTTTTGACACTCAAAAAACAAAATACTGCTATTATTACACCATTTGCAAAAAAAATTCATGCAGAGAAATCAAACACATTTACATTGTACAAAAAAGAGTCTCTTACCAAACTACACAAACAGCAGAACCGCCAGAAACAACACGGCAAACTGAAAAGAGCAAAAGCCTTCACCTAGAACAAAAAAGTAAAAAAAAACAAAAATTACTATTGCAATTCACAAAAAATAAAACAATAAACATTACAACATGCTATGTTACTACCCAAATGGGCAATCGGGTTATGTTCCAGGTGGGGCAGAAAACAGCAGGAAAAAAAAAGGCTACTCTGTCCCGGGGCGGGTGGGCCAAATACATATTATAAAAATTGCCCCCTGGAAGCGACACTTGCCAAAGGGGTCACTTCCATTTTTATTTACACTAATTCCCTGGCGTCTAGTGGGCTTTTCTGCCCCCCCCCCTGGGGCCAGACATGGAGGGAAAGTGGACCGATCTGCCCCCAGGGGGGGCAGAAAAGTCTGTGCAAAAATTATTCCCCAAGGGAAGCGACCCTTGCCCAAGGGGTCGCTTCCCATATCACTATAACGACATCCCTGGTGTCTAGTGGGCTTTTCTGCCCCCCCCTGGGGGCAGAAACGGACCGAAAGTGGACCGATCTGAAAAGTCTGTGCAATAATTATCCCCCAGGGAAGCGACCCTTGCCCAAGGGGTCGCTTCCCATAACAATATTACGAAATTCCCTCGTGTCTAGTGGGCTTTTCTGCCCCCCCTGGGGGCCGAAACGGACCGAAAGTGGACCGATCTGCCCCCAGGGGGGGGCAGAAAAGTCTGTGCAGTAATTATACCCCAGGGAAGCGACCCTTGCCCAAGGGGTCGCTTCCCATAACAATATTACGAAATTCCCTCGTGTCTAGTGGGCTTTTCTGCCCCCCCTGGGGGCCGAAACGGACCGAAAGTGGACCGATCTGCCCCCAGGGGGGGCAGAAAAGTCTGTGCACAAATTCTCCCCCAGGGAAGCGACCCTTGCCCAAGGGGTCGCTTCCCAAAACAATATTACGAAATTCCCTGGTGTCTAGTGAGCTTTTCTGCCCCCCTGGGGGCAGAAATGGACCGAAAGTGGACCGATCTGCCCCCGGGGGGGGCAGAAAGGTCTGTCCACAAATTCTCCCCCAGGAAGCGACCCTTGCCCAAGGGGTCGCTTCCAAAATGGCCAAAAACGACATCCCTGGGGTCTAGTGGGGGCATTCCTGTCCCACGATCGTGACGCTGTGCGCGATCGTGGGACAGGAATGCCCAGCATTGAGACATCAGGGGAGAGGAAATACTCTTTCCTCTCCCCCGATGCCTCAAGGCCCTGGAATTCCGCCCCCCCCCCGCCACACCGCAATGAAATACTCACCCTCCCCGTTGGACACGCTGGAAGAAATGAATTCCAGCGCGTCCAACGCTTCCTGATGACGCCGGCGCGCGCTGTGCGCGCTGACGTCATCAGGAAGCATGGGGGGGCTCGGGGGTGGCAGCGGAAACTCTTCCGCTGCCATCCCCCTCTGTGGGGGCACGATCGATGCCCCATGGGGGGAGCGCCAGCGCTTCCCCCAGGGGCTGTGCTCATGACGGAGCGGTTCCGTCATGAGCACAGCTCAACCGATGCTCATGACGGAACCGCTCCGTCATGAGCATCGAAGGGGTTAATGAGGAGCGGGCTAAATCCTATACGGCCCAGTATTGTAAATAAGTATGGCCATTCAAGAGTGTCAAAGGCCTTAGTGGCGTCAAGAAATACTACCGCTGCGTGTACTTCTGGGTGCAAATAATGCAGGGTGGAGAAGATCGTGCGTAGATTATGCGACGTCGATCGCCCCGGAATAAACCCCGATTGATAAGGAAGTGCTATTAGGGGTAGCATGGGCTGTACTCTATTAGCTATTAGTTTGGCCAAAATTTTCACATCAACATTTATTAGTGAGAGAGGTCTATACGAATCCATTGCGGTTGCTGGTTTGTCAGGCTTCAACAACGTAATTATCAATGCCTCACGCATTGTTGCAGGCAACCTTCCCATCTCTAGGGCTTCCTCATAGACCGCCAGTAGTTTGGGAGCCAGTTCCTCAGAATATGTCTTGTAGAAGGCTGTGGTCAGACCGTCTGGGCCAGGGGCCTTATCCAGTGGTAGACTCGTAATTACTTGGGCAACATCCCCCGCATCTATCGGAAGGTCCATATACTCCCTATGGGAGTTGTTAAACAAAACCAACGCGACGGAGTCCAGAGAGTCCTCCATCCCTTCCGGGTATTTATCTTGAGTAGCCGTATAGAGGTCGGAATAGAAATCCGAAAAGGCACGGAGAGTTTCACTTTGGCCTCTAACTGTCTTAGGGCCCGATTCACAGAATTTACTTAAGACTAAATCCTAAACTTACTACTTTGTGGTATTCACAGAATGCACTTACTACTTTTGGTATTCACAGACTGCACTTACTACTTTTGGTATTCACAAAATGGATTTACGACTACTAACTTTACGTCCGCACTCGGGCCGGAAATTCCGACCCGGAGGCGGAGCTTCCGGCCCGGAGGCGGGGCTTCTGGCCCGGAGGTGGAGATTTCGGCCATGGCTAAATCTCCGCCACCAGCCAGAATCCCCACCTCCGGGCCGGAAGCTCTGCCTCCGGGCCGGAAGCCCCGCCTCCATTCTGGATATGGCAGACGTCTCCGGAATTCCCGTTACGCGGATGTTGTTGTGTCGCGATCTTGCCTCCAAATCGTCATTTTTAGCTCGTATGACTCCCAGGAGTTTGTCCATATGTAGTAATTGTTCCTTGGTTTCCACCTGGAATTCATGGAACTCTGTTGAGCGATTGTCCAGTGCGTCTAGGCGTGTCTCGTGAGTGGCCACCTGCGATTTAACATAGTCCAGCTGCGACGTGAGGGTATCCAATTTAGTGTCGATGTTGCGGAGGCTAGATCTCATCTCCAGCATGAGGGTCCTCAAATCTTCCCCCTGTCCTCTGCGCCAGATTCGCGCTGACCTTCGGCAAGTGTCTCGGGTTCTGAATCAGTATGCCTCGTGGCCCGTTTATGATCGAAAGTCAGTTTCGGTTGCTTGGCGTCATGCTTCCCCATTGCAGCGACAATGTCAATCGCGACACGCAAAAGGCAGGAGGGCCTCTCGCTGACCACCTTTCAGTAGGCTCGGAGGGCGAAACTCGATCCAGCTACCCCTGCCACTCGGTCATACCTTCTCTTCTTCGCCTCCACGTGCGTGCCCGCAGTCCACCTCCAGCGCTCCAGATATATAGATCAGGGCTCTCGCATGGAGTGCCAACCTCCGCAGCTACACCGTCAGCACACAGCCACGCGCCAGATGGAGGGGCGCGAGGGAGCCGGATCATGTACAGATCAACTTAAGATTTCCAGGTCACACCACCTCCGCTCTTTCCCGAGGTACGTCCTCCGTGGCGAGCCCGGACAATTTACAGCTAAGGTAGCCACTGATGGCTTCTCTCCAAAGTAACTCTGGTGGCTTCTCAAAACGCTTCGCACAAGGATCCTCCACTACGCCACAGCAACAGCTGACTGCAGTGACTTCGGTCTTCAGCCTCCCCTACGCACCGCACACCCAGCTACGCTTCCAAGGAGTGAAACCGCGCCGGTCAGCCACAGCTCATCCATCCACAGTCTCGGGGGGGCCAATCAAGCAGCCAGGGCAGGGAGGGTGATCTTCCACGGCTATCTCTCCCCCCACATCCAGGGGGAGTCAAGGGGCACAGGGGACCATCCAAGTCCCAGCAATCTCAGGTGCACCCCCAGCTCCACATAGGGGACTGCAAATCCTCGCCCCCCGGAGTTGTGCCCAGCAACCCTCTCACCGCAGCCGGAGCAGCTTGCAGTTCCTCCACCTCCTCCACGCAAGGGAACGATCTCCTCCACACCAGCCACGGGTGCCGATCAACCGGGGCCTCACAGTGCGGCAGTCCCAGCCCGGCCCGGCCCGGGAAGCGCCTGCAACCCCTCACACAGCGGCGCCTACAGATTTGGGCCGGCGATTGTCCCTCGGCGTCTGCACCGCCCGTGGAGGGCACAGCGCGTCCCCGAGCGTCCCAGCAGCGTCCGCCCCCCAGAAGCTGGAAGCGGCGATCTTCTCCACACAGGCTGCCTCACAAGTCCGCGATTCGGATCTCAGCACAGCCTCCCGCCTGGCTCAGTCACAGCGGAGGCAGAAGCCCCTCCTCCTCGATCTGAGGCCCTGTGCAGCGCACCATCCACGGGCTCGAGTTGGGCTGCCCGCCCCAGCTCCGCGGAGACCGGAGTACAGCACGGCCCGCTGGGTCTGTAACTCTGAGGATTTTCACCCGCTAGACCACCACGTTGTCCGGCATCCAAATCACGGGTCTGGGTGAGTCGCAGCCACCCCAAAGTGCAGGATAACTGGAGGATATTGTTCCGGCCGGCGGAGCACACTTAGAAAGCGGCCATTCCGCTACTCAGCAGGCCACGCCCCCCAGAGCCAGTGCTATGTTAACAGACACTCAGAATACAGTAAAAACACCTACATACACTAGGGAACACTATGCGTTGGGGTCCCCCTGTGATCAGCATGACCTCCTCTGTAAGCCCCTAGTATATAATAGGGCAGGGGATTAAAACTACCTCTTAAAACGCGCCACAGGGCGTGTTTGCACACGTCACCTCAGGCCCCATCCCCTCACTTCCCCATTGTGTAAACACGCCCTGTGGCCGTTTTAAGTTGGGAGATTAAGTCCCCTTGAATCCTGAGGGTCTCTAGGGTCCAACTAGACCACTAGGTACCTCCAGTAAGCGCCACAGAGCTGCGTTGCAGAGAGATGTAAAAAGGGGCACGGCCTAGATCCCCTCTCTGCAACGCAGCGCAGTGGCGCTTACTGGAAGCACCTGGGGGGCTAGTTGGCCCCCAAGGTCCCTCAGGATTGAAGGGGAATCATTTCCTCAACTTAAAACGCACCACATGGCTTGTTTGCACACGTTAACTCAGGCCCCGTCCCCTCCCTTCACCAATATGTAAACACGCCCTGTGGCCGTTTTTTGTTGGGAGATTAAGTTCATTTGAATCCTGAGGGTCCCTAGGGTCCAACTAGCCCACTAGGTACCTCCAGTAAGCGCCACAGAGCTGCGTTGCAGAGAGGTGTAAAAAGTGGCACGGCCTGGACCACCTCTCTGCAACGCAGCTCAGTGGCGCTTACTGGAAGCACCTGGTGGGCTAGTTAGCCCCCAGGGGCCCTCAGGATTGAAGGGGAATTATTTCCCCAACTTAAAACGCGCCATAGGGCGTGTTTGCACACGTTACCTTAGGCCCCGTCCCCTCCCTTCCCCACTGTGTAAACATGCCCTGTGGCCGTTTTTTAAGTTGGGAGATTAAGTCCCCTTGAATCCTGAGGATCCCTAGGGGCAAAATAGCCCACTAGGTACGTCCAGTAAGCGCCATTGCAGAGAGGTGTAAAAAGGGGCACAGCCTGCACCACCTCTCTGCAACGCAGAGCAGTGGCGCTTGCTAAAAGCACCTGGTGGGCTAGTTGGCCCCCAGGGTCCCTCAGGATTGAAAGGGATTTATTTCCCCAACTTAAAATGCACCACAGGGCGTGTTTGCACACGTCACCTCAGGCCCCGTCCCCTCCCTTCACCACTGTGTGGCCGTTCTAAGTTGAAAGATTAAGTCCCCTTGAATCCTAAGGGTCCCTAGGGTCAAACTAGCCCACTAGGTACCTCCAGTAAGCGCCACAGAGCTGCATTGCATAGAGGTGAAAAAAGGGGCGTGACCTCAGAACACCTGTCTGCAACGCAGCTCCCTGGAGCATACTGTAGATACCTGTTGGGCTAGTTGGCCCTCAGTGTCCCTCAGTATTGAAGGGGAATTAATTCCCCAACTTACAACTGGCCAGGGGGTGCGTTTGCAGAGTACTGCAAGGAGGGGGCGTGGCCTCCGGCGCGATGCCGATCTTTTATTTATTTTATTCTTTTAAGAAGGAGGGCTGTGTGGCCCCCCTTCTTTTTCTAATTTACTGGCCCTGGAGACCCCATCCCCCAGGGCCTGCACCCTAACTTTTTTTGTTGAAAAAAATTAACAAAATCGGTCCCGGGGACCCCAACCCCCGGGTCATGGCCTTTTTTTTTTATTCTTTAGGAGGGGGCTGCGTTGCCCCCCTCCTCAGGCCACTTATGGCCCCGGGGACCCCATCCCCCGGGGCCGGCCTTTATTCTTTATTATTTTTAAAAAATATATATTTATGGAAACACCTAGGACATGCTGGACAAACCGTATGTACCTTTCACCATGACGATTTGCGTGATATTCATTAAAAGGCGACTATGCATAGAATGAGTCCACATGGAATGTATTTACACCGCAAGTGAAGCTCTGACGTGTCTGACGCCCTACCGTGCCTAATCCCGGTGCCCCCACCGGTGGGTACTCTCCAAGTAGACACCCTTGGCGTTTATTTATACAAACATGGGTAGCTATTGACGGGCACATTTAATATACACGCACACCAAGCCATTCAAAGGGGATTCAACAAAAATTCGACCAAACTAAGCAAGAAACCCCCCTCACGGTTAATAAAACACACATCCACCGCCGGATGTGTAATACTTTTTATTTTACTCTCTGGAAAGGAGACGAACCTCACTTGAGAGTCACAGCGTGCTCCTGGCTGAGCCCAATGCTGTGTTACACCCACCAGTGCCCGCCGAGTGCCTCACACCTCTGGGTTGTATTTCACCAGCTAGTGCGTATGCTATGACACTCTCTAGCCTATGTGCACTGTAACACCACCCCGTGAATATGTCATGCCACACTTGCCTTCACACGGGTTATATTGCCCCATCTAACGTGCCTTCCTCGATGCCTATGTTATAACGCACAGTGCTATGCCATACATATTACAATCTGGGATCCATATCTTTGTCACAGTGCATATGCAACGTTACACTCCCCAGCACATATTTTATATTACAACTTTAGAGACTAGTTAGGTTACACAACACTGCCCTGTGCATATTACACTCCAAGGCGCATATCGCATAGCACACGCTAGTGCCTGTGCTATCTCGCGCTCTCCAATGAATCTGTCATTGCACACAATGTATTGCATATTATATTTCACGCCCCGGTTCATCTTATATCACACTTTTTGGTGCATAGTTTATACCATATACTATATCTAGTTTTCATTTTCAATCGTGCTCCCAGGACTTTGTTCTATATAACAGTGCGTCCACCTACCCTTTTCACGGGCATTACATTTTGCGATGAGGGTGGAGGGTCAGGGGGTGTTTCTGCCAAGTGAGCCCGGAGTCACAGTCACAAACGTACTCTTCTTCCTGAATAAAAGTGAGATTATGCTGCATACTTGTCCATATTATAAGTAGTTCGCACAGACACACATTTTAAAAACAATAAAGTTCCTAATACCCACCTTCTCTGAACAGTTAGCTTGCTGTCCCATCCACCTCCTCCCTATCCTCTGTTGTCTGAATCCACAGACTAGCCGCCTCCCTCCTGCCATGCATGGTCTGATGTGCTGCCACTGCCCTCCATTTAGCATGATGTACCAGTCCACTCCTCCTGCCCTCCATTGCCCAATTCTATGGCCCATCATTGACCTCCTGCTTAGCCTCTGTGCTTAGCTTGCTGCCCCCATTCTCCTTCCCACTGCCCTCTTTGTGCATGCCCCTGCTCCATCCTTTTTGCCCACCATGTTCCATGGACCTGCCACTCCTATCTACTCTGAGTGTTCTGTTGAGCTGCCACTCCCCTCCCACCTGCCTAGCATTGTCAGATGACTGTAACCTGTCCCTGCCACCTCCACCCTGCCTGTCCACATGCCATGCCCCTATCCCCTTACTCCTGTCCTCCATGGTTCATTTTACTGCCACACCCTTCTGCTCTCCCTGGTCTGTTGTGCTGCAACTGCTCCTCCTGCCTGCCCCGTGCGGTCTGTTGTGAGGCCCCTTCCCCTGAACTCTCTTGTCTGTGCCCAGGTCCTGACCCTCCCTTCTATCCTCCATTGTCCTTTATGCATGCCCCTGCACCCTCCTTCTTGCCCATCATAGCCATTGTGCTGCCACTAACCCTCCCGCTTGCCATGCATGGTCTTCTGTGCTGTCATGGCCCCTCCCACCTTCCCTGTGTGGTCAGCTAGCTGCCCCTGACCCCCTCCCACCTTCCCTCCATGGTCTGTGTGTATGCCATCATAGTCTCATTGTTGCTCTCCATGGTGTGTCTTGTTTCTAGTGCCCAACCTGCCTGACCTCCATGGTCATCTTGCTGCTCCTGCCCTGCCCCCTTGCCCCCAGCCCTCTGTTTCCATGTGCAGACCCCTATTCCCTCCCTCCTGGCTTGTCTGTTCCATTGTAATGCCCCTGATCCGTCCCTCCTGCCCTTTATGGTCTGTTATGCTGCAGCTTTCGCTCCTGTCTGTCCATTATGGCCAGCTAGCTACCATTGCCTCTTTCCCCTCTGTTTTCTGTTGTCCATGTGCATGGTCCTGTCCCCTCCCTATTGCTTTCTATGGATTGTTGTGCTGCACTCCCATCCCGCATGCGCTGTGTGGTGTATTGTGCTGCTGCAAACCCTGATGCCTGCCCTGTAGGGTCAGTTTGGTGCACCTCTCCATGTCCCTCCTGTCCTCTGTTATCCGAGTCCATGTCCCTATCCCAATTCCTCCTGCCTACCATGATCCAATGTGCCATACTTGCAAACATTTTGAACTTGGTAAGAGGGAGATTTTGAAAAAAACTGGGGTATTGATTTTCCCCTTTGAGTTACATTGAAAAAGAGGAGATTGTAGACAGGAGACAGATCAAATAAAGACCATTTGAGCTTAAAAACATTGGACGTTTCCTGGCTGAAACGGGTCTGTTGGCATGTATGGTTGTACTACCACTGCCTCTTCCTTCTGCCCACAATGGTCTATTATATTGCCACAGCCTTTCTTGCCAGTCCTGTATTGTTGGTTTGTTGCCCCTGCCCCCCTTTCCACTGCCCTCCATAGTCTGTTGTGCTGCCACTGCCCTTCCTGCCTGGCCAGTGTGGTCAAATTGTTGCATCTGCACTCTGCTACCTGCCTTCAATTTTCAGAGTCCGTGCCCCTGGTCTCTGCCTCCCAACAGTATCCCAATGAACAACTAGATTGCTAACATTCTATATTTATTACAAAAGTGTGGAACGCCTGACGTCATCTTGATGTAATCAGAACTGTAATACCTAGAGTATTTCCTTTAGAAATTACATATATGAGAGGGTCTTATTTGCATCAAAATTATGGTTAGTGCTCTAAAAAACTAAAATGAGGACATATTTTCTGAGTTTTCAAATAGCGACAAAGAACTTTTAAATTATTTGTAATCTTTATGTTTTTTTATCCAGTTGACCACTTGATTAAATGTTGCACCTAGGGGAGAGGATGTGGTGTTACTTCCGGAGCTGCAGACTTTGCAACTGGGGAACCAGGTTGGAGTTTCTGCTTCAGCTCAACATTCTGTGATTCTGGTCAAATCATTTAATCTCCCCATGTCTACAACCAAAATTAAGTTGATCTTGTGTGATGTAACCAATGCTCATGTAAAGCACTCCAATACCTGACAAGTCTGCACTATATAAAACTGCAAATACACAAAAAATAAGTGTTTTGCACACGTCTGTCATTGGGCTACATGTGGGCTACATCTGGGTGATATTTGTGCTGCATTTGGGCTCTTTTGTCTCTGGTGGCCATCTTGGGAGATTTATTTGTTATGAAGTTTCCTAATTTCCTCATTTACTGCAGTCTCCTCAGTAGGAAATGCTTTCAGTTTTTTACTTTGATTCCATCAAGAAGGTATTCAGATATGTCACACATTTGCCATACATTCTGAATGTTAGCACTCTAGTTGCTCATTAGATCATTGTAGTAAAGCTACTGCTCACCACGGAAGTCTGCTGCTGGTATTAAAAGTGCATGTTTCAGTCTGCATATCAGAATTTTTTTAATGAAATAGAAGAGGATTTGAGAAGTCACTCAAAATGTGCCCTAATTTTTCTTTCTTCAGCACTAATCATAATTTCTATGGCAAAATAAACCCCCTCATTGTGTTCCTTTTTAAATTAAATATTTTAAGTGTTACCAGTTAATTCCAATCAAGATGGCTTCAGGTGTGCCATACTTTTGTAATAAGTGAGACAGTAAGCACTCTAGTTGTTCTTAAGAACACTCTGGGACATTCTGTCATTGGGCTATACTTGGGCTACATCTGGGTGATATTTGGGCTACATTTGGGCTCTTTTGTCTCTGGTGGCCATCTTGGGATATTTATTTGTTATGAAGTTTCCTAATTTCCTGCAGTCTCCTCAGTAGGAAATACTTTCAGTTTTTTACTTTGGTTTCATCAAGAAGGTATTCAGATTTGTCACACATTTGCCATAAATTCTGAATGTTAGCACTCTAGTTGCTCATTAGATCACCGTAGTAAAGCTACTGCTCACCAGGGAAGTCTGCTGCTGGTATTCAAAGTGCATGTTTCAGTCTGCATGTCAGAATTTTTTTAGGAAATAGAAGAGGGTTTGAGAAGTCAAAAGGTGCCCTAATTTTTCTTTCTGCAGCACCAATCATAATTTCTATGGCCCCTCATTTTGTTCCTTTGTAAATTAAATGTTTTAAGTGTTACCACTTTATTCCAATCAAGATGGCTTCAGGTGTGCCATACTTTTGTCATAAGTAAGACTGTTAGCACTCTAGTTGTTCGTTAGAACACTCTGGGACATTCTGTCATTGGGCTATACTTGGGCTACATCTGGGTGAAATTTGGGCTACATTTGGGCTCTTTTGTCTCTTGTGGCCATTTTGAGAGACTTATTTGTTATGATGTTTCCTAATTTCCTCATTTACTACAGTCTCCTCAGTAGGAAATACTTTCAGATATTTACTTTGATTCCATCAAGAAGGCATTCAGATGTGTCACACATTTGCCATACATTCAGAATGTTAGCACTCTAGTTGCTTATTAGATCACTGTAGTAAAGCTACTGCTCACCAGGGAAGTCTGCTGCTGGTATTGAAAGTGCATGTTTCAGTCTGCATGTCAGACTTTTTTAATGAAATAGAAGAGGATTTGAGAAGTCACTCAAAATGTGCCCTAATTTTTCTTTCTGCAGCACTAATCATACTTTCAATGGCAAAATGAACCCCCTCATTTTGTTCCTTTTTAAATTAAATGTTTTAAGAGTTACCACTTTATTCCAACCAAGATGGCTTCAGGTGTGCCAAACGTTTGTCATAAGTAGGACTGTTAGCGCTCTAGTTGTTCTTTAGAACACTCTGGGAAGCTGCAGTAGAACACAAAGGATTCAACTCACAGTCTCTGCCCTATTTGGATGTACATGTTTTACTGAGAATGTCAGACTTCATTCTCACATGACTGAGAAAGATAATGTGAATTTACAGAATATATGCTCTCAGTTTAGCTTATAGATCACCTTCCAAACCTCTGTGGGAAAAGCATGAGAAAATAGTTTTCTCTCAAACATGATTCATGATATCACAGCAGAAGGCTTTTTCACATGGTAAAATCATCATAGAACACACCACAATTCCTAAAATGAGTATGGTACCATCAACAAATGATTTATAATGTAACTAAAGTCTTAAAACCTTCTAATAACTGCAATGCTTTTTAATGAGGTGATATCATGTATATTGGTCCCAAGATGGCTGCCAACACTTCTTGGATGAAGTGCTGACAGCCAATCAGATCTCACGGTGAGATGTGTGGTTAGGCTCCGCCCAGATATATATGTGATTTTACTTTTGATTTTCTCAGGAACTACTGAACAGATTGACACCATATATGCAAAAGGCACATGTCTGACCTGAGGACTACCTCTTTGGCAAATTTCAAGTAATTCTGTTCAGCCGTTCGGGCTGTACCTTCGACTAAAGGTCCTATGGGAAAATGCATGGGGAAAACGCGTTTTGGGACCCCCCTTTTTTCTCAGCCCCCGCTTGACGAATCACCCCGAGACTTTCAGGGTAGGAACTGAGCGGAGCCCCCATTAGTTTTGAAAATTTCACGAAGATAAGTCAACCGGCGCCAAAGTTATTCAAAATAGAATTTTCAGATTTCCTATGGGAACTCGGTCCTAACTATAACGATCTACTGGCGACTGCCAGTAGATAATATATATATATATATATATATATATATATATATATATATATATATATATATTCAATGAAAAAACCAAAGGTTTCACACATGTTATAGTTAGCTGGACATTTTACTCGTAAAAAACCATTGAAATTCCCCCGTTATAGTTAGTTAAGCTAACTATAACTCGCGCGCCCGCAATGCACTGCTGATGACGTCACATATTACATCACTCATGACATGGTCAGTGACATCACTCATGACATCACTGATGACATCTCAAATGACATCACTGATGACATCACTGATGACATCATCCCGTGAATGTGTGTTTTTCTGAAAATTAAATATGTTTTATATATGTATATCTCAAGGTCGATGGAAGAATAAATGGGTATATAAGTGTCTAAATGGATGATTTGTTTTTGAAAAATTGATTGTGTAACTGACTGATTAAGTGTATCTTAGTGAATACATGGCTTAGTGAGTAATGTTTAAATATATAAATATCTGTATCAGTCTCTCACTTTGTGTATAAGTGGCTGCATGGGTTGGTGAGTAGCTACTTGAGTGTCTATATAGGTTATTAGTTGGTTTTTTGAGTATCAGTATAAGTGTCTGATGTCTGTATGGTTCGATGGGGGGTATTACGTAGTGCATAGGTGCATGAATGAGTGACTCACTGTTTGTATGTGTTGAAGATAGTATGTGTGCAGGACTGCATGGGTGGATGAGTGTGTGTATGGGTGTGTTAGTGAGTGAATGACTGTCTCTACAGTGTCTTTATGAGTAACTACATATGTTTTTAACTAGTATATGTGACTATTGGTGTATATAAGTGAGTATATGTGAGAGTGAGAGATTGAAAGAGTTCCTGTGTGAATAAGTATGTGTTTCTATAAGTGATTGTTTAAAAGACTAAGTATGTGCAAGTTTCCGTAGAAGTAAGTGTGGTGGTGTGTGTATAACTGTATATGCAAGTAAATGGATGTTTGATTCTTTATTAGCATGAGTGACTATGTGTGTGAGTAACTCTACGGATGAGTGGCATTGTGTAACAGGATGTATAGGTGTATGAGTACATATGATGAGTGAGTACATGTATGAGTGACTGTATAGGACTGTTGGTGAATGAGTGGATGTGTATGTGGATATTAGAATTACTGAAGAGGTTGTTGTAACTGGTATTGGTATGTCCATTGTTTTGAAAAGTTTAGTCTCTATTTATGAATGTGTGTATCAAAGGTTATATTAGGGTGAGAGGAGGTCTGCCACTCTATCACAAGGATGATGTCATCAGTGATGTCATCAGTGATGTCATTTGAGATGCCATCAGTGATGTCATGAGTGATGTCACTGACCATGTCATGAGTGATGTAATATGTGACGTCATCAGCAGTGCATTGCGGGCGCGCGAGTTATAGTTAGCTTAACTAACTATAACGGGGGAATTTCAATGGTTTTTTACGAGTAAAATGTCCAGCTAACTATAACGTGTGTGAAACCTTTGGTTTTTTCATTGAATTTCTAAGGTTTTTTAAATGCTAATTCCTAACTATAACGTGTGTGAAACCTATGGTTTTTTCATTGAATTAGCAAGGTTTTTTAAATGCTAATTCCTAACTATAACGTGTGTGAAACCCATGGTTTTTTCAGTGAATTTGCAAGGTTTTTTAAATGCTAATTTTTTTTTTTCTTCTATTTTTTTAAACATATTTTTAATTTAATGTTCTAACCTTTTATAAAGACTATGATTAAATTTTTAAAATTCTTTAATATGTTTTTTTAAATATATTTCATAAAATAAACATGTTATAAATTTTTCCAGTACATTTTTTCCTTTTTTTTTTTAGTACGCGTACCGTAAGCTTACGGTAAGCGTACGGTTCACGCAACGCCCGTAATTTATCTACGCTGTTTGCGTATAGTTACGCAATTTGCGTAGCTGCGCGTACTCCGCGTGGGACGCGTACGCGTGTACGCTACACGCGCACGTTACGCGGAAGTGTCGGGTAGTGACTGTTATGCGCATGCGCGCAAGCGCGTGTCTTTTTTACGCACATGCGCACTTTTGCCGTAAGCGTACCGTACGCGTACGGTAGGTCATGTGATCATGAAACACAACTTTTGATTGGTTGAAACTACTTTCAGTTCTAGAACTCTCCTACACCACACCCATTCCCCTCATTTCTGCTTGTGATCCCTTAGGAGAAGGAGCTGGGTTGTCTTTGTGATACGATGGCAGAACAGCAGAGCTCTTCTGAGAGTGAGGCTAGCACTAGCAGCACTACCTTGAGGCAGAGAGCGAGGAAACAAAAGACCTCTTATGTATGGGATTATTTTACTTTTCCTGAAGGCCAGCTAAAGGTAAATGCACCCTTAGTGACTTGCAAGCTGTGTCAGCGTGTACTTTCAAGAGGTAATCCTGACAGGAAGTATTCCTTTGGGAATCATACCATGATGAGGCACCTCAGGGATGTACATAGAAGGACACATGCTCGACTTTTTGGAGGTAACCCTTCAGAAAGTCAACCAAGCACATCCACAGCAGCTCAGCCTGGACCATCATCTGCAGGGCTGACTCCTTCTTCTGCAGGTCAGGTGAGCCCTTCATCTGTGGGGGGAGCATCTCCTTTTGCTGGCCCTCTGGAAATTAACCCTTGATTTCTGAGGGTTGATATTCGATGTGCCTCTTGTCATGATCTAATTTGTCATAGGGAGACCAGTGTTTCCCTAGTGAACCTCAAAATAGATCAGCACACTTGTCACAGAGACTAATTTTCCCATTCTTTCTTTCCTCTCTCCCTGCATGAACACAACGGCTCTTTTAAGAGCCAACCTTATCTTTCATCTTTTTTTTATAGATGTTTTTAAAAACTTTTTTTTTTTTTTTTACCGTACGCGTACGGTGCGCGTAATTTTTTTTTTTTTTTTTAAAAACACTAAAAATCAATAATCACATTACAAGGACTTTGAAACACTACAATTATTATTATTGACTTACCATACCCACTCAAAAAAATATTTATTCATTTGGTTTTTTTTTTTTAAATTGCTTTAAAAATGGTTCTAGTTTTCGAAAATTTTCTATATCAATCTGAAAAAAAAGAAAAAAGTATTAATATTTTTTAAACATTTTAAAATACAGTACACGTATTTACATATTTACCCAAAAATATTTTTGCCTTATTTTTGCTGTTTTCAGAATATATTGCATTTCACTTTAAATTGTGAAAGCAATTGCGTTCATCATTTAACAGCGGGCAAAAAAAAAATAACAATCTCAAAGATTGTATTAAAAAAGCCCAGAATCTCTTCTCACTTAAACTTAACATTACAGAAATGCATAATATTCTAAAAAAATATCATCAAAAAACAATACTTATTTCTTTAAAATACCGTCTGATATTTTTGTTTCAGAAGTATAATCACAATATTATATCTCAAATAACTCCACAATACATCTGATTCCATTTCCTTTAGGCCAAATAGTAATTTTAAAAAATTTTTTGGATTAAATTTCCAATGGTAATCCAAAAAAATTCTAAAGTTTAATTTGTCCAGATCTCACCGATTCTCTGTAACATTTTGGTTCACGAAAATTTTTTAAATAATTTATTAAGTCCACAATAGAATTGGTTACTTTTCCGCATGGCCAAATAGTAATTTTTAAAATCTTTTTTGAAAAAATTTCCAATGGCACTCCAATAACATTCCAAAATTTAAATTGTGCAGATGTTACCGATTATCTCTAAATTATTGGTTTTTGAAAGTTTCATTAAAAATTAAAAAAGTCCACATTACAATTGGTTATCTTTCCATTAGGCCAAATGATAATTTAAAAAAAAAATTTTTTAGAAAATTCCAATGGTAATCCAGTAAAATGGTAAAATTATTTTGTCCAGATCTTGCCAAGTCTCTCTAAAATTTAGGTTTCAGGAAGATTAGATAGGAATTTGCTAAATCAAAAGGCAAACGTTGTTTGAAAATCAATTGGGAATCATTACACAGTGTCCAGCCTTTTTCACATTTAAGATAAACTGTGTAATGTCCAGAAGTAACAGTAGGTCCATCATGGAAAATTATTGCAACAGTTACAAAAGTTTTTCCTGAAATTGATAATTGCTGTCCTGTAAACTTCTTTATTAAAGTATCCAATTTTGAACCATCAGCTCTACATCGTTGCATCATTAAAATTACATACTGTCCGTATTCCTTTAAAATTAATGTTGAAAACATGTCAGATTTACACTCACCGCATTTCATGCTATGATTAGCATCTTTAACTAATTTTGCAAAAGTGACTGTTTTACTCTCTGGCAATGTCAAATAAATAAACCTTTCATTATCAACATTAGAGCCACATATATTATAACAGTTTTCACAACTATGTTCCCATTTATAAGAGAGACCAAATAAAATATCAATTGCAACTTCTTCTACTTCCAGTACTTGAAGAAAATACATCAAAAATTCGTGTGCATCTTGCTGTTCATTTTGAGAAAACTGTGTTCGTCCTGAACATATATCTAAAAGTTTTCTAATTTCAGTAGCACTTTCTATTTGAGTTTTATCTTTACTCAGCTTTTGAAAAAGGAGACTCAGCTCAGAACAGAATCTTTTTCCCTGATTTACTATTATCTGCTCTTGCAAACTTTCCAGATAAAATGCAACATTCAGCACTACATTTGCGTAGCAGTTGACACCAGAGCTATTTTCAAAATGACATCCTACAACCTGTTCTTCATTTTCCTTTTTCTTTTTGCTTGCAATTACATCACTCCTCTTTTTTTCCTCTTCTCTACATCTTCATTACAGATATTCTCATTTTTTCTTTTACGAGAAACTACACGTTTCTCCAACACAGGATACTGACCTAAATGAGGAGCATAGCTTCTTCTTAATCTATTATACTCCTTTACACAGTTTGTATCAGCACTAACTTTTGAATCGTCAAAGTCTATCATGAATAAACCTGATAATGTTTTCACTCGTGACAAAGCAACATATGCCATACCTTCTTTGAACACAGTTGAACCAATGTTCACAAATGCACAATCTACAGTCAATCCTTGAGACTTGTGAATAGTTACAGCATATGCTAGAGAAAACGGAAACTGCTTCCTACGTACATATAAGTCTTTCACAAGCATGAAACGAACTGTACAACGACAAATATCTTTAACTTCTTCTATCTGATCAAATTTTATTTTTAAACATTCAATTCCATCTTTTTTCTGATAATTAATAAAACCCACAACTCTTCCCATAGCTCCATTAACTAAACCTTTTTCAACATCCAAATTTCTCCTTAAAAATACTCTACAGTTCATGCAAACATATAGATTTTTTTCTAATCCAGCTGTTTTGGAGATGTTCTTCTCTAGTGAATCCAATTTATTTTTCAGTTTGCCTGTTACTGTGACAGTAATTCTTCCATCCTCAATTTTGTCCACTGCTTCCAATTTCCTGATCTCTTCTTTTTCCAATTTCAAAAGCTCCTCATTAAATATTGAGCATTCACGTAGAGTTGGCATTAAGCAGATGACACTTTTGTTTTCTGCAATGTTCTTGTATATTTTCTCTGCAACTATTTCTTCCTTTGGAAATAAATTATGTAGCAGCCGACTCTGTAATGCTTTTTTGCCAACTTCTGTGAGTAGTCCAATTCTGATATCTTTCAGAATACTTCCATATTCTTCATCGCTTGCTTGCCTCATATTAGTTGTAAGTTCCTTGTACTCAAAGAAGGACCAAATATTTGTATTTCCGATGCTTCCCAATGACTTCTTCGTGTCTTCATGTGTGACAGTATTAAACACTGGTTGTCCTTTAACTGGAGTAAGTTGCAAAAGATCTCCAAAAACTATGACGTGTTTTCCACCAAATAACATGTCATAGTCTATCTTCAAAATTTGCTGCATTCTTAAATGCACAAAGGCAAGCATTAAGTTTGATACCATGCTCACCCCATCAATAATGAGAACTTGCATCTTCTTCAATACTCTTGAAACTTCCAAGGATGCTTCTCCAGTTAGCTTGTTGTATTGTATTTTGTTCTCATGCTCCACTGGTAACATTAGCAAACGATGTAAAGTGATTCCTTTTATGTTATATGCTGCTAACCCAGTTGGAGCAGTAACCACACAAGACAAAGTAGAATCTGTTTTTTGCTGTAGGTAGCTTCTGATGACTTTTATAAGGAAACTTTTTCCAGTTCCAGCTTGTCCGCTTACATACATCCTGATTGGATGAAATGATGTGCATGAGCACTCTTTTCTTTCATGTAGAAATCCGTGATCAATTTTGTTTCTGATCTCTTCATAAATTTGTTGCTGCTCTTGATTCAGTTGTCTTTCCAAATTTTCTAAGTCTATAAATTCTTCTTGAGCTTGATTCATAGCCGTTTCCACTTCATTCATGGCTATTGATGCTTCATTTTCAACGATTGGTTGTCCTAGGGGATCTTGACTGAGTGTTCCTGAACTTTGGCTGTCCTGAGAACTGTCTCTAGCTATTTCTGCTGCAATTGTAGTTTCCTGTTCAATTTCTTCATTTAACATTTGCAGATAACTTGAGAATGTACTGCATTGTATGCTGTCTTTGCAAGCATTAAAAGAATCTTCATAGCTTTGAAATTCTCCCAGTAGTTCATCCTCTGTACGCCATGGTTTAAACAACTGTAAAAGAGCCAAGTAGTAAAATTCCTTCTTGTCAGTAGTGTCGCAACTCAGCTTCCTGTGATTTATCAAACTTCCTTTTATGTGCTTCACCAAACATCCTTCCTCACCAACGACTTTATATTTTCCATTGTTGATGTCTTCTGCGGCTTTCCGTGAATAAATGTAGTTCTGCAGCACTTCATAGAGACACATGTTCTCCAGATGTTGACTTCTCTTGGGATAATATGTGTCCAACATGTTTGATTTCAAAATATCTGTACTTTCTGGGTCATTCTCGGCCAAATATTCAATTTCTCCAACAGATTTCAGTACCCGATTTCTCATTGCTGCAAGGCCTAAAGTTGCCCAAATTATTCTTCTTGACTTCGAGTAGAGACTTATAGAAGATAACCTATCTGAACATTCGTAGGATCCAATTTCTCGATGCGATAACATCTTCAAACTGAAACTGTACAGCTTCTTACTGACAGTCTTCTCGTGAGAAATCTCTTCCCACATTTCCTTCAATTCTGTTTTTTCTGATTTCGTAATGTAAGACGTTACATATCGAGCAACAGCAATGGAATTGTCAGCTACATACTGTATATCCATGTTAGCGTTCCACATGGATAAAATGACTGGGTTGTAGTCATTTATATTTTTTGATTCTTCTTTTCTTTTTAGGTTGTAGGTATTCTTAGGTGATTTTCTTGTGATAGTATGTCTCACAGCTGACATAAAACTGTTGACTCTTCCATTTGAAAGAACAGGTCTAGGAAATCCAAATCGACATTTAGTGTAGTATTTATCTTTGCTCTTGTATTTCCGTCGACAGTATTTTCCACACCGATGACTTTGAAAACGTAAAACTTGCTCCTTTAACTTTTTCTCTTCTGTGCTTTTTGGTATAGCACATGTTGCATATTCTTCAATGAAAGATAACACTTCTTCATCAGTATCTGTTCCAAACTTTGGGGCATCCTTGATCCACAACAGCATATGAATATGAGGAGCACCTCTTGCCTGGTACTCTTTTCTCCAAAAGAAATCTACTACTTCTCCAAGAGGTGGATTTTTTTTATTGCAGATGAAGGACATCATAGCCTCAAATCTATGATTGAAATATCTGCAAACATTAACCGGATCCAATGAGCACAGTTCTCCTGCTGTCTTGTATTCGATGTTTTTAATGTTTGAATTTGCCTCTCGTAGAAAATCCAGTAAATCATCCCAAGCGTACTCCGCACAGCTTAGGGTAACGAACCATGTTGGTGTTCCTAAATTCCGTAACATGCATTTTAATTCACCATGGCGTCGGTACCAATATTCATTTGTCCCACGCTGACAAGCCATCAGATTGATCAGTTGTGTTTCCAAATGATCATCTCGGTGCTGCACTTCGCCATAAAATCCTTAGCAGACACATTTTGTAAATGTACTCCACTTTTTAAAATGTGATTTACTGCATAAGACAGTGCAGACAAGTCGCTTTCAAATAAAAGATGGAACAAATAAGGAATACTTTGTCGAAATCTGGGATCTTCAGCATATAGTCTTGTAGTCCGATACTCAGAAGCTGGAATCTGTTCTGGACGTTCATCGTATCGTCCTCCTTTTCCTTTATGAAACAGCTGGGGAAAACATCGAGCTTCCAAGCTCTCCTCCCATACACTCACGGGAGTTCCTTTTGCTTTCTTCATCTGAAAGAGATCAATATTATCTCCCATAACTTCTTTTGAATGAAGAGGATGTATGCTAAAATGTTCATAAATTTCTTCTTCCTTTGACTTGTCCACTTTTTCAATTTGTCCAGTTGGTGTTTCTGTGTCTTCTTGTAAATCTTCTTCTTCTTCTTCTTCTATATAAATTGATTCATACCATTTGTTATTCCTTTTCAAATACAAATTTGCTCTTTGTACTTTCCGCACATCTACCAGCTCCTGCCAAATCTTCTTATTCTTTGTAGGTACACCATTAACCAGAATAACTAATGGTTCAGTTTCCAAAGTATCCGCATCAATAGTTTCCATATTTTTTTTCAAATCCAAGGGCAAATACACCACTCTTCCTTTTAAACCTCTCAGTAAATCAGAAGGAGGTAATTTACCAGTTTTGGGCTCCATACGTACTATGGTCTGGAACGGATGAACACATTGAATGAGTATAGACTCATATGTATTTAATTCAGAAAGTTCAGCAGGAATAGCATCCAATTCTAAATTATTATGTACAGCTCTGGTCGGCATTCTATTTTCCTCTAACTTGTTGTAACAGTATTTACAAATACGCTGATCTTCACCCAAATCAAAACAATTTTCTAGAAATATATATGTGGCAAAATCCTTCCACTTATAATTATCTTCATTTTCACTCTTTCTGTAGAGATCAACATTCCTAGTTTGTTTTCTATAATGAGTTCTGCGGCAACAAATACAAGTAAAATTTGGTCTTTCATTAGAGACTATTGCAAATTTTGTTATGTGATCATTAAATGTGTTACTTACAGAGGGTTCTACATTCTCTTCCACTTCTTCCTCATTTACGGTGTCCTTCTCTGCACTGTTTTGTTCAGGACCAAAGTAACAAAACTGAATTTCATCAACAACCTTCTCTACATCTGATACCGTTCCTCGGAACAGAGCCCTATTCAATTCATTTAACTTTATTGCTGGACTTTTGGCAAAATACAACCGTCTCACAAACTTTCTCATTTCAGTATGATGAACAGCCAGCATCCTAAAATGATGGAAAACACTATTGCACACTTTTCTAGATAGACAAGCCAGAGAATGACCCTGCAAACCAGTATTCTCTCTCACTCTGCATGGATCCAGACTTTGAAGCACCTTAATCTTCTGTTTTATACTTTTTTTACTATATTCTATTAGAAACTCTCGAAATTTGTCAATAGATTCCTGACGCACAGTGCAAATACTACTACAATTCCAAGTGTACACTGGGGCTTTAGGACGTCTCCCCATAGCCTCATCTGCCATCACTTGTACCTCATCTCTTGGAACCATTATCTCCTTCTCCATTATGCAACCATTTTTTACTTCGTAAGAACGACCTCTGGTGTCAACTGCATGCAGCAAACTATTACTTTGAAAATAGCTCTCTTCATTAAAAAAAGGTTCACTACTTGAACTATGCATCCACTTTCCTAAAAACACTTTACAAAAGTTTGTTCTGTTCACTACTCTTTTCCTTTTGCTATGTGATTTCAGTACATTAACCATTTTGTCTAATGTACGCATCCTATTCAAAATTAAAATGAATAGTTTCCTTTTTAATTCTAATGCCTTTGCTGCAATGGCTTCTATTTCTTTTTTTCTTTTATAAAACTTTGTCTTTTTCTTATATTTCTTCACATCCTTCATCAAATTGGACATAACTCTTCTCTGAAACATTTTTCTACGTATCTCTTTAAACGCTGTTTTTCTATTTATATAAATCTTTTCAGTTGCTGAAGGTATATTTGCATTAACTAAATTGTCAATTTTTTCCTCTCCTTTTTTGTTCAAAACATCCTTTCGAGTACAGACATTTTGTACATTTTTCATTCTTTTGAATATATTTTTTAGAAATTGTTTTTTCTTCTTACCAGAAGATTTTTTCTTTTTCCCAACATGAGCATCTTCTACTAACTTTGGTCCTCTAGTTGTCTTCAAATATAGTTTTTTTTTGTGCGTTTTTTGAACTCTGGATTTTGTAGGCATCTTAAATTTTGTCCACTGCTCTTCAGCAATACCTGAAAAAAACTAAAAAAAAATTCCTTTATTTTATTTAAATATATTACTACATTTCTTTTCACAATAGTCACAAAACGTAATTTCTTTGCCAATTTGAATGCACACTTACTGCTCTTTTTTTTTGGCAAGTTAAAATCACTTTTACAGACTGACACATTATGAAACCACTTTTCAGTTTTTTTAAAAAGCCCATGTCCAGACTGCTTTTTCAGACCACCACCATGTGTATCCTCGGTGACTGCCTACACTCCAGCAAGGGCAACCAGCCTTAGTGATGCTGAATGTATTTGCATTACAGACTGAAACCTCAAAACCCCACTCGCTTCTAAATACTGTGCATGATTATACATGGAAAGGAGCTGGGTGTGTGCTAAGAGTCTGCTTCTTCCCCCAAAAAATCGCTCCCCCTTTTTCCTACTAATGCAACTGTGAAATCACCAGAGCAAAACGCAATAAATCTCTGCCTGTAATTCCTATTTCCACACAGAGTCATGTTTTCACATTAGTCCCAAAACGAAATTTCTTTGCCAATTTGAAAGCACACTTACTGCTCTTTTTTTTGGGCAAGTGAAAATCACTTTTACAGACTGACACATTATGAAACCACTTTTCAGTTTTTTAAAAAAGCCCATGTCCAGACTGCTTTTTCAGACCACCACCATGTGTATCCTCGGTGACTGCCTACACTCCAGCAAGGGCAACCAGCCTTAGTGATGCTGAATGTATTTGCATTACAGACTGAAACCTCAAAACCCCACTTGCTTGTAAATACTGTGCATGATTATACATGGAAAGGAGCTGGGTGTGTGCTAAGAGTCTGCTTCTTCCCCCCAAAAATCCCTCCCCCTTTTTCCTACTAATGCAACTGTGAAATCACCACAGCAAAACGCAATAAATCTCTGCCTGTAAATCCTATTTGCACACAGAGTCATGTTTTCACATTAGTCACAAAACGTAATTTCTTTGCCAATTTGAATGCACACTTACTGCTCTTTTTTTTTGGCAAGTGAAAATCACTTTTACAGACTGACACATTATGAAACCACTTTTCAGATTTTTAAAAAAAAGCCCATGTCCAGACTGCTTTTTCAGACCACCACCATGTGTATCCTCGGTGACTGCCTACACTCCAGCAAGGGCAACCAGCCTTAGTGATGCTGAATGTATTTGCATTACAGACTGAAACCTCAAAACCCCACTCGCTTCTAAATACTGTGCATGATTATACATGGAAAGGAGCTGGGTGTGTGCTAAGAGTCTGCTTCTTCCCCCAAAAAATCGCTCCCCCTTTTTCCTACTAATGCAACTGTGAAATCACCAGAGCAAAACGCAATAAATCTCTGCCTGTAATTCCTATTTCCACACAGAGTCATGTTTTCACATTAGTCCCAAAACGAAATTTCTTTGCCAATTTGAAAGCACACTTACTGCTCTTTTTTTTGGGCAAGTGAAAATCACTTTTACAGACTGACACATTATGAAACCACTTTTCAGATTTTTTTTAAAAAGCCCATGTCCAGACTGCTTTTTCAGACCACCACCATGTGTATCCTCGGTGACTGCCTACACTCCAGCAAGGGCAACCAGCCTTAGTGATGCTGAATGTATTTGCATTACAGACTGAAACCTGAAAACCCCACTCGCTTGTAAATACTGTGCATGATTATACATGGAAAGGAGCTGGGTGTGTGCTAAGAGTCTGCTTCTTTCCCCAAAAAATCGCTCCCCCTTTTTCCTACTAATGCAACTGTGAAATCACCAGAGCAAAACGCAATAAATCTCTGCGTGTAAATCCTATTTGCACACAGAGTCATGTTTTCACATTAGTCACAAAACGAAATTTCTTTGCCAATTTGAATGCACACTTACTGCTCTTTTTTTTTGGCAAGTGAAAATCACTTTTACAGACTGACACATTATGAAACCACTTTTCAGTTTTTTTAAAAAGCCCATGTCCAGACTGCTTTTTCAGACCACCACCATGTGTATCCTCGGTGACTGCCTACACTCCAGCAAGGGCAACCAGCCTTAGTGATGCTGAATGTATTTGCATTACAGACTGAAACCTCAAAACCCCACTCGCTTCTAAATACTGTGCATGATTCCACATGGTAAGCAGCTGGGTGTGTGCTAAGAGTCTGCTTCTTCCCCCAAAAAATCGCTCCCCCTTTTTCCTACTAATGCAACTGTGAAATCACCAGAGCAAAACGCAATAAATCTCTGCCTGTAATTCCTATTTGCACACAGAGTCATGTTTTCACATTAGTCCCAAAACGAAATTTCTTTGCCAATTTGAATGCACACTTACTGCTCTTTTTTTTTGGCAAGTGAAAATCACTTTTACAGACTGACACATTATGAAACCACTTTTCAGATTTTTTAAAAAAAGCCCATGTCCAGACTGCTTTTTCAGACCACCACCATGTGTATCCTCGGTGACTGCCTACACTCCAGCAAGGGCAACCAGCCTTAGTGATGCTGAATGTATTTGCATTACAGACTGAAACCTCAAAACCCCACTCGCTTCTAAATACTGTGCATGATTCCACATGGTAAGCAGCTGGGTGTGTGCTAAGAGTCTGCTTCTTCCCCCAAAAAATCGCTCCCCCTTTTTCCTACTAATGCAACTGTGAAATCACCAGAGCAAAACGCAATAAATCTCTGCCTGTAATTCCTATTTGCACACAGAGTCATGTTTTCACATTAGTCCCAAAACGAAATTTCTTTGCCAATTTGAATGCACACTTACTGCTCTTTTTTTTTGGCAAGTGAAAATCACTTTTACAGACTGACACATTATGAAACCACTTTTCAGATTTTTTAAAAAAAGCCCATGTCCAGACTGCTTTTTCAGACCACCACCATGTGTATCCTCGGTGACTGCCTACACTCCAGCAAGGGCAACCAGCCTTAGTGATGCTGAATGTATTTGCATTACAGACTGAAACCTCAAAACCCCACTCGCTTCTAAATACTGTGCATGATTCCACATGGTAAGCAGCTGGGTGTGTGCTAAGAGTCTGCTTCTTCCCCCAAAAAATCGCTCCCCCTTTTTCCTACTAATGCAACTGTGAAATCACCAGAGCAAAAAGCAATAAATCTCTGCCTGTAATTCCTATTTGCACACAGAGTCATGTTTTCACATTAGTCCCAAAACGAAATTTCTTTGCCAATTTAAATGCACACTTACTGCTCTTTTTTTTTGGCAAGTGAAAATCACTTTTACAGACTGACACATTATGAAACCACTTTTCAGATTTTTTTTAAAAAGCCCATGTCCAGACTGCTTTTTCAGACCACCGCCATGTGTATCCTCGGTGACTGCCTTCACTCCAGCAAGGGCAACCAGCCTTAGTGATGCTGAATGTATTTGCATTACAGACTGAAACCTCAAAACCCCACTCGCTTCTAAATACTGTGCATGATTATACATGGAAAGGAGCTGGGTGTGTGCTAAGAGTCTGCTTCTTCCCCCAAAAAATCGCTCCCCCTTTTTCCTACTAATGCAACTGTGAAATCACCATAGCAAAACGCAATAAATCTCTGCCTGTAATTCCTATTTGCACACAGAGTCATGTTTTCACATTAGTCACAAAACGAAATTTCTTTGCCAATTTAAATGCACACTTACTGCTCTTTTTTTTTGGCAAGTGAAAATCACTTTTACAGACTGACACATTATGAATCCACTTTTTAGATTTTTTTTAAAAAGCCCATGTCCAGACTGCTTTTTCAGACCACCACCATGTGTATCCTCGGTGAATGCCTACACTCCAGCAAGGGCAACCAGCCTTAGTGATGCTGAATGTATTTGCATTACTGACTGCAACCTCAAACCCTTAAAGTATTCCTTATTTTTACCAGTACACCTTAATTTATCATGAAAAAATAGTCCATATTATTTTACATGTTCCTCACATTTAAATTTCTCCCAAAACAGAAAATAATAAACACAACTTCTACAAAAGGAATTCCAATTCTATTATTCATTTCTTAATTTACCATATACATCTCCTCTCAAACTCATAACTCACCTTTAAAATTAGTTAGTTGTGAAAGAAATGTGGCACTCAAACAGCAGATTATCAGAGCCAGGATCTCTGTTCTCTACACCTCTCTCCTCTCAGCAGAACCAGAAAATGGCAAAGTTTCCCTCTATTTTTCCACACATATACATGTAAGTTTCAAATCTCAGTGCTTCCCCCTTTTTTTCAAATGTAATCACACATTTCTATTGGTTGAAAACCAACCCTTTTCTTAAAGTACCCTTCCCCCAACTTGACTTCTGCCTGCTACCATAGCAACACCTCATGGAACACTGCTGTGTGGAGTTAGGTCAGAAGTTCGCCCAACAATGTTTCAATTCCACAGAGCAAGAGTGCTTGACTTTTCAAACCTTACAGCAAATCCATAGTACTGTTCTTTGGTAACACATTTTTCTGTACCAATACAAAACATGCTTCTATCAATTTACACATACAGCCTAGTTTTTAGTGTAGAATGGTATGAAACAGCCAATCAGTTCTTTTTAAAAAAAAAAAAATATGTATGCCTCCATTTCCAAACTGTTTTTCATTTCTTTTTCCCATTCTACTGAATTACACCTCCTGAGTGCATCCAGATCTCCTTGAAAGATGTTCACAGTGTGGATTGTAGGGCACAGCTATGTCTTCTGGAGTGAAAAGTTTGCAGAGAAAACAGGTATGGTGAGAGACCTTGCTTTGCCAAATGTAGACATTAAATGGATTGGTCAGAGAGGGTTAAAGTGGCACCAATTGATGCCATTGGTGAAATCCTTCATGCAAATCCAACACCCTGACCTCATAATAGTGCACTGTGGTGGCAATGACCTAGGCACTTTGACTGGGGTAGGTCTGGAAATGCTTATGAAGGACACCTTTGCACAACTGTTTTCTCTTTTCCCTAAAACTGCCTTTGTGTTTTCCAACATATGCCAAAGGCAAAAATGGAACTGGTCCAATCATTTCTGTCCGCAAATTGACAAAGCAAGGAAGCACGTCAACAAATCTGTTTCTGCTTTCCTCCGTGACTATGGTATGGGTGCCATTTACCACAACAACTTGCGTTATGACATGCAAGACATTTATAGAGGAGATGGTGTGCACTTCAATGATGAAGGGAACAGAGTCTTCCTCTTGAACCTTAGACTCTGCATCGGTACTTACTTGTAGGTACCACTTAAAAAATCACTTCATAAACACAACGGCTCTTTTTAGAGCCCCCTAATATCTAAACTCTTAAATCTGCATTTCATTTCTTTTTTTATTTTTTTTTTCTTCCGTACGCTTACCGTAAGCTTACCGTACGCGTACCCTGTGATTTTTTTAAAAATCAATAAATGTTTTCTTTGTACTTTTCTGTCCTTCTTTGACCCCCTCACAAATGTAAGGGGGTCTGTAACTCTCCTCCTTGCCCCCTTTTCTTGTTTTCACTCTTTTTTTTCTGAGTGAAACACACAAAATGGCGGCCACCGCTTCCTGGTTTCGGCCGATTCGAATGTTTACTAAGATCTAACAGCCAATCAGAATCGCGCTCGCGCACGCCACCGTACGCGTACGGTAAGCTTACGGTAAGCGTACCGTAAGCTGGCTCAGATATATATATTGATTTAAAGGCTATTTTCTCAGAATCTACTGAACAGATTTACACCAAACCTACAAAAGGCACTTCCTTGACCTAGGGACTACCTCTCTGCCCTATTTCTAGTAATTCTGTTCAGCCGTTCGGGCTGTAGCCCTGTCTAAAGGTCCTATGGAAAAATGCATGGGAAAAATGCATTTTGGGACCCCCCTTTTATCTCAGCCCCCGCTTGACGAATCCCCCCGAGACTTTCAGGGTAGGAGCGGAGCGTAGCGCCCCACCTATTTTGAGAAATTCGCGAGGATTCGTCGACCGGCGCCAAAGTTATTCAAAATAGAATGTTGCGGATTTCCTATGGAAAAGGGGTCCTAACTATAACTACCTACTGGCGACCGCCAGTAGGTAATATATATATATACTTATATATGTCAATTCTAGACTTACGTTATATCTTAAAACAATCACTGGGTCTTGCACCAAAATTATACAGTTATCTTTCTCATGAATAATATATATATATATATATATATATCTATATATATATATATATCCAAAGTACACCACTCCATTGAAAAGAGGTAGAGGCCACACGTGGCCCATGGCTTGACCAGCACGTCAAAGGCGGGCCGGAATTGTTCCAATACCTTGGATGTAGAGAAAAGCTGCAGCAGCAGCGAGAACCAGCATCACTCCGGCCTCTTGTCAGAACTGGGCCTCTTGCACGCCTCTGGTTAGCGCGAAAATATCCAAAGTACACCACTCCATCGAAAAGAGGTAGAGGCCACACGGGGGACACGTTGGAAGACCTTTAATGCAGCAGCTCGGGCACAATGCATTTCGGCCTTACGGCCTTCATCAGATGCCACTAAAACAAGGTACTGCTCCATCACGCCCTTTTCAAATACCTTGGCTCACTCCCATTGGCGGTAATCCGTTTGGCCTTTGATCACATGGTCCAATCTTCGCTGAGGCTTTCGAAAAAACCACAGTTCCCAGAATGCAGTGATATCTGGTGAGTAATACATGGGAAGAGTCCGTTAGTTGTATGCTCTTATTTGTATCCGCTGTTAAGCAAAGGTGCGTGATGTTTGAATTTCAAAGTCCTTGATAAAGAGTCTGTTAAAAGGCTTCCTTACGTCCCCTTTTAAGAGGACTACCTCTTTGGCAAATTTCAAGTAATTCTGTTCAGCCGTTCGGGCTGTGCCTTCGACTAAAGGTCCTATGGGAAAATGCATGGGGAAAACGCGTTTTGGGACCCCCCTCTTTTGTCAGCCCCCGCTTGATGAATCACCCCGAGACTTTCAGGGAAGGAGCTGAGCGGAGCCCCCGTTAGTTTTGAAAATTTCACGAAGATAAGTCAACCGGCGCCAAAGTTATTCAAAATAGAATTTTCAGATTTCCTATGGGAACTCGGTCCTAACTATAACTATCTACTGGCGACCGCCAGTAGATTATATATATATATATATATATATATATATATATATATATATATATATATATATATATAATTAGAGCGAAACACTGTGTCAGGGGTTGCTTTTACTCATTTCAGGTTGGCTTGATTGGTATTTTACCAATTCAAAGCTGTAATACTGTGCCTGGAGTGGTAATTGGCTTTTGTCATTTTACAGCTCGGCAAGGACAGCACTGTGCTAGTCCTATGCTTAAAGACTTTGTTGTACAAATGGCAAAAGACTTTGTCCTTTTCTATCTCGGCGTGGATGGCACTGTGCTAATCCTATGCTTAAAGGTTTTGATAGAAAAACAGACATTTGAGGTGAGCAGATCTAGAGTGTCGCTGGTGTTGAGAGTGCTCCATACAGGAGCTGCTTTCCATCTAAACTTGAGAACTACCCAGAGTTCTCTGCTTCTTTTTTGCATATATATATATATATATATATATATATATTATCTACTGGCGGTCGCCAGTAGATAGTTATAGTTAGGACCCTGTTTCCATAGGAAATCCGCAACATTCTATTTGGAATAACTTTGGCGCCGGTCGACGAATCCTCGCGAAATGTTCAAAACTAATGGGGCGCTACGCTCCGCTCCTACCCTGAAAGTCTCGGGGGGATTCGTCAAGCGGGGGCTGAGAAAAAAGGGGGGTCCCAAAACGCGTTTTCCCCATGCATTTTTCCATAGGACCTTTAGACACAGCTACAACCCGAACGGCTGAACAGAGTTACTTGAAATTTGGCAGAGAGGTAGTCTACAGGTCAAGGAAGTGCCTTTTGTAGGTCTGGTGTAAATCTGTTCAGTAGTTCCTGATAAAATAGCATTTAAATCAATATATATATCTGTGGCAGCTTACCGTGCGCTTACGGTAAGCTTACCGTACGCGTACGGTGCGGTGCGCGAGCGCGATTCTGATTGGCTGTTAGATCTTAGTAAACATTCGAATCGGTCGAAACCAGGAAATGGCGGCCGCCATTTTCTCTCTCGCACTCTGAGGGGGGGGAGGAAAAACAAAGTTGGACATCATGAAAAGGGGCAGGCTAGACAGCTCCTAACCACCTAGCCTTGGTTAGGGTGTCCCAAAAGAACCCCCAAGGACAAAAATGGAATTTTTTTTTTTTTTGAAAAAATGCCGATTACGCTTACCGTACGCGTACGGTTAAAAATAAATAAAAAATAAAAAATATCCACATTCCCCCCCCCGTGTGCAAAAGGTCCCTGCAGGGCACCTTTTGTGGATGGCATATCTAGATCTTGAACATTTAATAGATAACCTTTCACAGCGAAGCACATAATATGTCCTCCGTGTGCGGACGGTGCGCGAAGCGCATCGTGCGTACATGGCCCATCAAGCGTAATGTGGACACGCGTGCGTGCACGGCACTAACTGCGTAAAGTGGGCGTGCGGTGCGCGAAGCGCACCGCGTTCTCACTGAGCGCGCACGGTGCGCGAAGCGCACTGTGCGCGCACGGAACGAACTGCGTGAAGTGGGCGCGCACGCCACGAACGGCGTAAAGTAACTTAGCATTTAAAAACCGTACAAATTCACTGAAAAAACCATAGGTTTCACACACGTTATAGTTAGGAATTAGCATTTAAAAAACCTTGCAAATTCACTGAAAAAACCATAGGTTTCACACACGTTATAGTTAGCGGACATTTCACTCATAAAAAACCAATGAAATTCCCCCATTATAGTTAGTGCAGGCAACTATAACTCATGCGACCGCAATCCTCTGCTGATGCTAATACTGTATTTAGACACTTATTTGCCCATGTCTTCTTCCATTACATTTTAGCTATACATATATTACAAATATTTTTTTTTCATAAAGACACATATGTCATCAGCAGAGGATTGCGGTCGCGTGAGTTGCACTAACTATAACGGGGGAATTTCATTGGTTTTTTATGAGTGAAATGTCCGCTAACTATAACGTGTGTGAAACCTATGGTTTTTTCAGTGAATTTGCAAGGTTTTTTAAATGCTAATTCCTAACTATAACGTGTGTGAAACCTATGGTTTTTTCAGTGAATATATATATATATATGTCAATTCTAGACTTACATTATATCTTAAAACAATCACTGGGTCTTGCACCAAAATTATACAGTTATCTTTCTCATGAATAATATATATATATTTATATATATATATTTTTATATATATATATATATATATATATATATATATATATATATATATATATATATATATATATATATATATATATATATATATATATATATATATATATACAAACACATCTGAGAACAGTGCAAATCCACAGATTCAATAATATGTTATCGTAATTTGTATAGCGCGCGATTACCAAATAGTTGTCCTGGCGCTGTCGATTACTCCATAAACCTGAATCCGGAAATTATTTAACAAACAACCAAGTTTTCAGCGCTCTCCTAAATTGAAATAAGTTTTCCATGCAACGCATGTGAGATGGCATGCGTTCCACAGCGTAGCCGCACCGTATGAGAAGCTACGGCCTCCCCAATTAACTTTCCTGATAAGAGGGACCTTAATCTGATTGGCATCAGACGAGCGGAGATGTCGGGCAGGGATATACCTTCTAAACCTGTTGATCAAGAAGTCTGGGCCTTCTCCGTGTAGGGCCTTAAAGACCAGGCAAAGGGACTTAAACTGGACCCTACACTTAATAGGAAGCCAGTGTAGGTCTCGAATGGCCTTTGATATAGGATAGAATTTGGGGAGGCCAGTTAAGAGTCTGGCAGCGGCATTCTGCAGCAGCTGCAGTCTATGCAACAGGCCTTCCTGAATGTTGAGGTATAGACTGTTGCAGTAGTCCAATCTCGATGTTATCAGGGCCACTACAACAGTCTGTCGATGCTCCTGAGGAAGAAGGAACAAAATCTTCTTCAACATGCTCAGGATGTAGCCGGTTTTAGAAGCTACCGCCTTTACCTGTAATGCCATGGATAGCTTGGCATCCACTACCATTCCAAGATTCTTAACTTTATTTACCGGAGTGGGAAGGGCCCCCAGTTCCTGCGGCCACCATGCTGGGGTCCAAAAACTAGGGTTGTTCCCAAATAACATAACCTCGGTTTTGTTGGAATTCAACCTGAGCCAATTGCTTGCCATCCATCAAACCACTTCAGACATACGGGACTGAAAGTTCTGGTCCAACCCTAGTTCATGGCCACGTAAAAGAGACACAACAATTTGCGTATCGTCCGCATAGGAGGTTACGCTAAAGCCGTGGTTTCTGATAATAGGCGCTAGGGAGGAAACGTAAATATTGAACAGTGTGGGACTCAGCGAGGATCCCTGTGGGACCCCGCAGGGCAGCGAAAAAGGTCGGGAAGCAAAGTTTTCCAAGGAAACTATTTGACTCCGATCGGAAAGAAAAGAGTTTAGTAGGTCCCAAGCCTTTTGCTGAATTCCACTTTTCCTAAGTTGGTCCATCAACAAGCCATGATGGACCGTGTCGAAAGCAGCGGATAGATCCAAAAGGATCAAGGCTACCCTGCCTCCTCAATCCACCGTGGACCTGATCTGATCCGTAGCTACGATCAGCGCGGATTCGGTGCTGTGTCCTTCCCGAAATCCGTGCTGCGATGGATCCAGTAGTGAGGTGTTCCTCACAAAAATTGTGAGTTGATGGTTTAACACCCTTTCAACTAGTTTAGCCGGAAATGGGAGACGAGAAATAGGTCAGAAATTATTTGGATCGGAGGGATCCAAACTAGGTTTTTTCAACAGGGGGAGGATAGACGCCTTTTTCCAGACTACTGGAAATAACCCTTCATCAAACATACCGTTGAAGATTGCTGTGAGGTGAGTGGCAATCGGTACTGGTGCCAGTTTGATGATTTTCAGAGAGCAGGGGTCCAGTGGAGACCCAGAGTTGGCTTTGGCTATTAGCTCCAAGGTGTCCTGAAGGGTAAGATGCCTAAACTCCTTAAGGATACTTGGTGGAAGAGTTCCACTGGGCTTAGTCTCGCCCTCCTGATTCCTCCTAATTGGGTCGCTGAGACTGGTGAAGATAGTGTTGACTTTGTTCTGAAAGAACAAAGTAATTTTTTCACAAAGCTCAGTGCTGACCGGTACCGAAGCCAGTTTTAATAAGGGCAGTTTATTAATAGTGGAGAAAATCTCTTTCGTAGGATTTTTTGCCGCTGCAAACTGAGAGGCAAAGTGCTTTTACTTGGCTTCCCGTAACATACGTTTATATTTGGCCAAGCTTGCCAAATATACCAATTTTTCTCCATCCATATATGCCTTCCTCCAGTTACGTTCTAATCTCTTACATATGCATTTTTGAGATTTCAATTCGTTCGTATACCATGGAGCTGACGGCATAGTTCTATTAAAAACCGCTAGTTTGGGTGGAGCCAGATTTACACAAGCCTGGGTAAGCCAGTTTGTGTAAGACAACGCCGCCTCTTCCATATTACTGGAAATGGGTGTAAGCGAGGTGGAAAGTACCCTAGATAAGGTCTTGGCTTCCACCCGATTCCAGGCTCTGACTACTTTGGCCACTGTTTGGGGGCGCCCATTTGGATAGGTGGGGAGTGGGTGTGATATTAAACCTAACTCCCGCGTGGTCTGACCAAGCCAGAGGTATCAGAGCTGCGAACGCTAATTCCGATGTGTTGGAAAAGATCCCATCGAGGGTATGACCAGCTTGGTGGGATGGACCCGTTACATGTTGTAACAGCTCAGCAGTTTCCATAATATTAACCCCTTGTATGCCCATGACGAGCTGGACTCGTCATGGAGCACAGTCGCGCTGTGCCCATGACGAGTCCAGCTCGTCATGAGGCATACCCTAGGGAATCCCTCTGGTGCGGGCACCAGAGGGATTCCCTTTCTGCAAAAATAGCCTCAGGAGCTGGGGAAGAGCTTCCCCAGCACCCGAGGCCCCCCCCCATCACTGTAATGACGATCGGCGCGCACGTCGCGCCGACGTCATTACAGTGAAAGTGAAAGTGAAATGAGCCAAGAGGCTCATTTCAGGTTTCACTTTGTACGTGCTCAGGGGGCTATCTCAGCCCCCTGAGCACGTAGAAAGACGGGAGAGGTATAGTTGGAAAGGGGAGAATCTCCCCTTTCCAATGGTACCCCTCCCCAGTGGATCCCTGCTTGGGGATCGCCACAGGAGGGCGATCCCCAAGCAGGGATCCACCCACTAGACACCAGGGAGGGGGGAGCGGCCCCTTGGGCAAGGGCCTTTGCTCCCCCCTTTGTATTTTTGACAATTTTAGTCTTTTTGCCCCCCTGGGGGGCAGATGGGGGCATTAGCCCCCAATCTGCCCCCCTGGGGGGTAAAAAGCCCACTAGAGACCAGGGAAGTTTTGTGAAAAATAAAATAGGGGTGGGGGCTGCCCAAAACGGGCAGGCCCATGCCTCCCCCCCAATTACTACAGTCTTTCTGCCCCCCCCGGGGGGCAGATGGGGCATTGGCCCCTAATCTGCCCCTCTGGGGGGGCAAAAAGCCCACTAAACAGCAGGGATTAGTTTCTAGTTTTATTTTTAGGGTGGGGGCTGCCTGTAACGGGCACGCCAATGCCCCCACCCACCACCATTACAGCCTTTCTGCCCCCACTGGGGGGCATATGGGGCATCGGCCCCCAATCTGCCCCCCCGGGGGGGCAAAAAGCCCACTAGACACCAGGGAATCGTAAAAAAAAAAAAAAATAGGGGTGGGGGCTGCCCAAAACGGGCAGGCCCATGCCCCCACCCCCCGCCCAAATACTACATTCTTTCTGCCCCCCCCGGGGGGCAGATGGGGCATTGGCCCCTAATCTGCCCCTTCGGGGGGGCAGAAAGCCCACTAAACACCAGGGATTAGTTTTTAGTTTTATTTTTAGGATGGGGGATGCCCGCAATGGGCACGCCAATGCCCCCACCCACCTGCCACCATTACAGCCTTTCTGCCCCCCCTGGGGGGCAGATGGGGCATCGGCCCCCAATCTGCCCCCCCCCGGGGGGGCAAAAAGACCACTAGACACCAGGGAATTGGTAAAAAAAAAAATAGGGGTGGGGGCTGCCCAAAACGGGCAGGCCCATACCCTCTCCCGACCCCACCTCCCAAATATTACAGTCTTTCTGCCCCCCTGGTGGGTAGATGGGGGCATTGGCCCCTAATCTGCCCCTTCGGGGGGGCAGAAAGCCCACTAAACACCAGGGATTTTTTTTGCGCAATTGTTTTTAGGGTGTGGGCTGCCCGAAACGGGCACGCCAATGCCCCCACTCTCCCCCCCACAAAAATGTCAGTCTTTCTGCCCCCCAGGATGCAGATGGGAGCTGTAGCCCCCAATCTGGCCCCCCCTTGGGGCGCAGAATGTCCACTAGAAACCATGGATTTTTTTGTTTTATTAGTGTAGGGGTAGGGGCTCCCCAAAATGGGCATGACAATACCCCACCCCACCCCCAGAGAAATTCCAGTCTTTCTGCCCCCCGGGAGGGCAGATGGTGGCAGTGGCCCATGATCTGCCCCCTGGGGGGGGCAGAAAGCCCAGTAGGCGCCAGCGAGTATGCAGGCTTTTTTTATGCGTGGGGGTGGGGGCTGCCCAAAATGGTCATACCAATGCCCCCACCCCCACAAAAAATAGCCACACACTTTCTGCCCATTTAGGGGCATATCAGGTTGAAACCCCCTTCCCCGATTCCCCCCCAGAGCGGCAGAAAGCCCACTGGGCTCCGATTGTTTTTTTTAGCAATGTGCATACCTGTGGATTATGGGCCCTAGCGCAGTTGGCACATAGGCAAACCTAGCAAAACTGTACATTCTTTAAAACTAGACACCGAGGGGAATCGTGGATGGGGTGACTTCACTGGCTCTCTCCAGGTTCTGTTACCCAGAATCCATTGCAAACCTAAAAATGTGTTCAAAATAACACATTTTCCTCACATTTCTTTGTCGGAAAGTTCTGGAATCTGCCTGGGTCCACAAAATTCCACCCACCCTGCTTTCCACAAAGTCTTCAGAGAAAAATGGTACCTCACTTGCGTGGGTAGGCATAGTGCCCGCGTCAGGCAAGGGCCCAAAACCTATTGAGGAGACATCAAAATTACCTATCACAAAACAACCTGGATTTGCAAAGGGGGTCCTATGAATTTTTGGCCCCGGGCTTGGTGGCCACCTAGGGAAACCTACCAAACCCACACATTTCTGAAAACTAGACACCCGGGGGATTCCAGGGAGGTATGGTTTGCATGGATCCCCCAACGTTTCCTCACCCAGAATGCCCTGCAAACCTCAAATTTAGCTGAAAAAATCACCTTTTTCACACATTTTTGTGTGGGAAAGTTGTGGCATCACCGGGCTGACAAAAATTTCCTACCACCTAGCGTTCCCCCGGGTCTCCCGATAAAAACGGTGCCTCACTCGTGTGGGAGGCCCAAGTACCCGCGACAGGCAAGGCCCCAAAACGTATTGAGGCGACATGAAAATTGCCTACCTCAAAACGACCTGGTTTTGCAAGGGGGGTCACCTGGGTTTTTGGCCCGGTACTCGGCGGCCACCTAGGGGAACCTACCAAACCCACACATTTCTGAAAACTAGACACCCAGGGGATTCCAGGGAGGTATGGCTTGCGTGGATCCCCCAACGTTTCCTTGCCCAGAATGCCCTGCAAACCTCAAATGTAGCTGAAAAAATCCCCTTTTTCACACATTTTTGTGTGGGAAAGTTGAGGCATCACTGGGCTGACACAAATTTCCTACCACCCAGCGTTCCCCCGGTCTCCCGATAAAAACGGTGCCTCACTCGTGTGGGAGGCCCAAGTACCCACGACAGGCAAGGGTCCAAACCGTAGTGCGCCTCAACAGGCAAGGGTCCTAAACGTAGTGCGCCTCACTATGTTTTAGGCCCTTGCCTGTCGCGGGTACTTGGGCCTCCCACACGAGTGAGGCACCATTTTTATCGGGAGACTTAGGGTAATTCAGTTTTGTAAAGGAACTGTTATTATCTATTGACTTTCGATGCATTTCTGCCTTCCAAATGAAAGATATTGTGTAAAAAAGAAGTCATCCTAAAAAATGACTGATAATTCTCATGCTAGTATGAGTATTCCCAATTTCAGAAATGTGCAAATATCTACTGTTTCTAAACTCTATATTTTGTTCCCATTTCAGAAATACATAGTTGTCTTTCATACCGATTTGTCCATGTACACATTTTTACAGAATAATTACTATATACCCGGCACATAATAAAAAACCATTGCAAGTTGCTGCTCAGTTTTTGGCTCTGGGTTTGTCGGGTTCTTGGTGAACCTACAAGTCCTATATATCCCCACAACCAGTAATGTCCAGCGGATGTAATGGTATATTGCTTTCAAAGAGCTGTCATAATTAGAAGAAGTTACAGGTGAAAACGTTGACACAAAAGGCTTTTTTTTTCAACTAATTTTCAATGTATCCTATATTTAACTGTTAGTTTCTATAAAAAAAACCTTGATGAATCTACACAAATTACCCCTTGCTGAATTCAGAATTTTGTCTTCTTCTCGAAAATGTATAGCTTTCCAGGATCCATTATTGCTTTTGTACCCATTTCTGCCATTAACTGGGAGGAGGTCAAAAGCACAAAAAATAGCAAAATTAGGCCATGTCCCAGAAAAATGCCAAAACTGTGTTAAAAATGTTGGGTTTCTGACAAAAGTCTGGTATCCCCGAAAATCTGGGAAAATGGTGATTTCAACCCCACAAACCCTTTTTTTGATAACATTTGCAGGGAAAAACCCAGATGCTTTCATTTGCAGCCCGTTTTTCTAATTCTTTCGAAAAAAAACAAAGCTTTGCTGTATTTTGGCTCATTTCTGTGACCCCTCTAGGAGAATCCACAAACCCTGAGTACCTTTAGAATCCCCATGATGTTGGAAGAAAAGGACGCAAATTTGGCATGGATACCTTATGTGGTCAAAATGTTACAGGGGCCTCAGCGTGCACTACCCCAAATAGCCAAAAAAGGGTGTGGCACAGGAGGGAAAAAGGCCTGGCAGCGAAGGGGTTAAGGAGTCGTGCTGTATCTGGATCCTCTGGCCGCTCAAGATAAAAGTTAAAATACCCTAATATGGTATACGAGTTCCCCAACAAGGCATCCTCCAAAAGGGTACCCAGGGAGGAAAAAAAAGGCAGTTTAGTACCCCGGGGTCTATAAATGAGGATGCATAGATGATTAGTCTTCTTGTTCATTCATTTAATGATGTTTTTATTCTTGAAGTCAAAGTTCACAAAAGGTATCACAAAAAGTGCCAACACGTGTTTCGCGCCAACTGCGCTTCTTCAAGGCTCATCTTCCAGTATAAGTCTCTTTTCAGAAAGGCTCGAAAGAAACTTCCAAAGTGATACGGGCTCCCTATATGTTTAAGCAGTTCCTTATTCGTGTATCTATTCCACACAGAAATCTTGTCATTACAATCTTGTTAATTTGATACATTTGTTAGCGTTCCATGATATGATCGCTAAGTAGAAAAGCGTCCTGTATTCGGTCCGTCTATTCCGCGGGCCGAACATATATATATATATATATATATACTGAAAAAATCACAGGTTTCAGGGATGTTATAGTTAGAAATTATCATTTAAAAGAACCTTAGATATTCACGGGGAAAAACAAAGGATACAGGAACATTATAGTTAAGCTGACATTTCAGTCATACAAAACCAGAGAAATTCAGCCGTTCTAGTTAGCGGAGCTAACTATAGGAGCTAACAATAACTCGTGCCCCTGCAATGCACTGCTTATGACATCACATATTACATCACTCATGTCATGGTCAGCGACATGACTGATGACATCTCAAATGACATCACTGATGACATGATCCAGTGACTGTGAGTGTTTTTATTTTTTTTTAAAGTTTGAGTGTTAAATATATATACCAAGGTGTACTGGTGAATCAGTGGGTGTATGTGTGACTATATGGATGACTCAGTGGGTGTGTGACTGACTGTATAAGTGAGTGATTAGGTGTCACAGTGAATGTCCTTTTGGCCGCCAATGTATTGTAAGCACCATACACCCGGCAAAAAAACGCATCCTGGAGCATACAAGAGCTATCACTCATCGCGTCACAACATATCCGGTCGCAAGGCATTTTGCTCAGATGTTTGAATTTCGCTTGTAGGTGGTAACAGAACTGTCTTTTAGGAACTGGTCCCAACAAAGCAATAGGCATTGGGACTGCGCAGGGGGCTGTTGATATGGGATCATATCATTAGGGTACCCCTGGTGGCAGGCAGGAGGTGGTCAGCTGATGTTTGAAGCTTAGGCACAACCATACGTGGCAATTGCCATGTTGCATATCATTTTGTTGTATTTATCACAGAACTCATGGGGTATATGCCTTAACCTCACTGAAGATGTTTTTTAGTTGGAAGGAGAAGTGGGAGGCTGTATAACAGCAGCACAGTAGTCAATGAAGACCCATTCAGGGCACAATTATGATTCTCCCAAGATTGCCACTTGTCGGATATTGAATACATCTACTAATGGCACAGTGATGGCTTTATTTGGTCAACATGAATGTGGCATGGAACAGAATTATATGGGTTACACATGAATGTGTCAGAGAGAGGGGTCTGGGCCTCCACCAGCTCTCAGAAATTTTGTTACGTAGTACTTGGGCCTCAAGATCCCTCTACAGTAAAGTGGATTTCATCCCCCAACCACTTTAGATCTAGGTGATTTCACTAGGTGAAATCTAGGTGATTTCACCAGGTGAAATCTCCGGTAAAGAACCAGAGGGATAAGAGGCACTTTGGGGTAAATGGGCATGGTATACCCGATTTCCTGGCAATTCCCATTTTTTAATGGACCCTCGGGGCCTAACTTGTTATCCTACAGTGATACCTATAATAACGGTAACTCCAGAGAGTAGATTTAACTGGTGGATTACCAGGGCACTAATAGGGAGGCCCTTTGTGTGTAGGTCGCAGTGCACGCTTGATAATTGCTCAATGCCTTTCAGAGCTTTAGAGCATGTCACAGGTTAAAACTTTTAAACATATGAAAATGTAGCTTATATTGTCCCCTTACCAAGCATGTTAGTTCTCTGCTACTGATGCCACAGGTGACCGTCACAGAAATTCTAGAATGCAACAAAGACTAGATAGAAGCAAGTGTTTGTCATGATTTGTTTTCTATTTAAACAAAATCCGTCTAATTTCTCAACATTTTTATTCATTTATTTATATGAATATCCAAAATAAAATAGCATAATTCGTTATGGAGCTTTTCATTTGCTGGGAATTAGCGGAGGATCTGCCTATTGGGTGACAGGGACCCATGTAACATTTTCTCGTCTAGAAATTATCATCTCTTTGAAAATAATGTTATGTGTATGATAGAACATTTTTGGAATACCCTAGTGCTTGATTTGACTTTTTCATCAAAATAGCTTCATCTGTAAAACTTCTAACCAACCATAAATGTTTATGGAAAGTGTTTGTTTCTCCTTGTCTCTGTGATCCAACAGAAAATAAATCTGCAATGTGGGCATTCAATGCAAATAGTAAGCTACTACTAAACAGAACACTGATGAAACACGCACAGCTATGTCCCCACATAGTGTGGACTTGTAGAAGTTAATTGCTCAATTAATTATTAGCTGCTTAAAGGAATTTAATTTCATCCTCGTTAAATGAACAGGATCTTTTAACACTCAGCTGTGTGCATACAGATCCAGCTGTGCACAATGTGATGTGCACAGCTGGATTTCTGCCTGGGTGTCAGCAGGGGAAAGTAATCGCCTCAATAACAAGTGCCAACATTCTGAAAGGCCCGCATTTCTTCCTGGTCCATTTCCAGTAATGTCTTGCCATTAATTTAGATTGCCTTTCTCTTCACACAATCTGCTTTTTCACATTAATTTTTTTTAGCTCTCCCACATTAACTTTGCAAACAATTATCTGGCCTTCAGTAGGTGCTGCAGTCCTCGGCACCATTATTTTCAGAGCAGTCCATCATTTCCGAATAACCAAGTTTCAAAGTGATGCTGCCCTTGTTAAGGCCAGACCTTGTGAACAAAGGTGATGTGACTTAGATTGGTCATTGAATTACCGCAAAGTTGCAGTCTGGCTCGTGTCACATGCTCGTCCAATAGAGGAATGGCCACACGCATTAAGTGAGATACATCGGCGTTTCAGTGCATTGTGGAGCAAATGAAGTGAAAGACATTCAATTATACATTTTACATTAAAAGGATTTGTTTTTGGGTTGAGAGCTGATCAGTCCTTAGCAGGCAAGATAGCACCTTCGCGAGTGAATGGGCCAGATCTACAAAGGTAAATAATATATAAATGTATGTTTACTCATGGGTATTTACTACCACACCAGGGTGTGGTAAATAAAATAAATATTACCGGACTGAATTTCATGCGGAATCTTAAATTAAAGTAAATAGCTCAAAATAACAAGAGGCAGAATCCGTGGTATAAGAGGTTTTCTAATGGGCTTTATTCCATTCAAAATGGCCGACTCGAGTGGCGGCCTTCAGGTTCCGTCACCACGAGGGTTCAGGAAGTGAAGTACAATAACTTATTAACAGACATACATTTTTATAATAAGTGCATTACAATGAAACGAATGTAGAAGGCGTAACATTTGATAAGAAAAATGACGTAACAGTGACATAATCGAAACTAGGCGTAATAAGGAATAAAAGAAACATAATTGGCTTGCATTATCAGACATAGGTGGATCTATAAGATAATACTTGGCATAGATGCGCGCGCAGCAGCATGACGTGTAATTGACGTGTAACTAGGGGGTGAAGGGGACTTGACATTTAGCTCTACATGTGGAGACGAGAAGTCTGGGGTCAAGTCATCCTAATCCCAAATCATATCTAACATCCTATGTTTAAAGAACTATGTTATCCACAAGGAAGAGACTCTCGGACAGAATCTATTCTATACTGACTATGTGCGTGTACAAGCGTCTAAGTGTCTATATGAGATGCGAGGGGCAGAAAACTTTCCATAGCAACAGGGCTATGAATCACTTGCATGAAGACAGAGAAGCCTGGCCTTTTGCTTGGTAACTGGAGGAATGTTTACTTAAACTACTAGGCAAGAATGCATCGGCTGAAGAGCAAAATAGATAATTCGAAGGTGAAATACAACTTCTTGGCAGACAGGCGAAAACTGGCCGAGGCAGGCACCGTTAGCTGCACAGAGAGTAGGACAAAGTTCATGGATACAGATGCGAGCTCAAGCTGAAGCTGTCAGAGACAGAGAGCAGGGAAAGGCTTTGAGGACAGAATCGGGCCTACTCGCCTGAACTGTAAAAATGGAGTAACTTGGCCATATAAAGTCGGTGGCCTTTTATACTTAGGAATCGAATATCCAGCCCATTGATGGCGGATCTGACAGAGAACATGTTGACGGTAGACACACATATGTTTGCGTCTTAGAAACTGGAACTGGAGGGAACATACATGTACTTGTAACATGCATATAGAACCGTTGGGGTCCAAGATAGGGGACATAACTGACCAGGAAAATCCACATTTCCACATTCCCTCCTTGTCCCCTTCTTGCCCTTCACGAGACATCAATCTTCATCATTCCATCGATTTGCTCATGGAGCATCATTTCTTCTTCCTTCTTCTTCCGGGATCTTGAGCGAAAACCTTGATGTGGAATACACGATGTGGCACACAGACCACAAATCGCTGGTCCACATTGCAAACATATGCAACAACTGAAAAGCATAAGAAGGCCAATACCTAGGAAGGATAGAACTCTCCATCCCCAGGCTGATATCACACTCCAAAACCACCCGGACCACGTCCAAGTGCCTGGATTCTCGTGTATCTGGCTTACAATCTTATGAAGGCGTGTTATAGCTTTATATACAGATGGCGAATTTTCTGGTATGAAAATGCAGCAGCTGGATCCGATGACCCTGCAAGCTCCGCCCCTATCGGCCAGGATGACGTCAAGGACAAGACGATTCTGGAGAACAACAATTCTCATCACTGATTGTTCCTCTGTCAGATTGCCTAGGGCGGCTATAGTCTCGTTTACTACAGCTTCAAGAGTCTTGGTGAGTCTGCGTATCAGCTTACTATTTGATATTGTACCTATATAGGGAAAGATACCTTTATTGAAATCTACATACTTGTCCCATGCCGTCTCAGTATAATCGACAACTGGGAGATCTCTTCGCTCTCTATTGTGTACTAAATGAACATTTCGATAATAATCAGGAGGAGCTAGGAAAACAGGTGGCAGAAGGAATGCTATGTAACAGGTACCATCCCAATCTAGAGGCAGACGCATATATGCCGTCTGACCACATATAAAGTAAGAATGGCGAGAAGCTCTAAATGAAGATTTGCCTTGATCACTATATTCTACTGTAGTAACGCATTGGCTATGGCCCATATGTATGGAACCAACTTTTCTCACACATAATTCACCCTTTACTGGAAATACTGACATAGTGGGCAGAATTAGTTCAACTTCGGATTTGACATTCAAAATCATAAGATTAGGCGTAAAATTACCTAATTTATACACTTCATTTTCTAAATCAGTTCCTGTTCTACTGGGGTGACCCTCCTTATTAGGGTGACAGACTTTGAATAAAACTAGATTTAGATTTCCCCATATCCAATGTTGTTGATAAACTGCTGTGTCTGGGTCTATGGAATTTAATAAACTAAACCATGCTCCACAGGAGCCATTGCGTGTAAATGGATGTGGAAAGAAAGGCAGAACTCCTTTGTTATTCTGATAGGGAGGGAGTCGGCCACACACCCAACAATTGGTCGCATTACTAGTCTGATGGGAATGATGTAACATACTAATGAATGTGTTATTGCGCAGCGCAAGTCTATAGGACAACTCATGTGGCGGTAGGTCACTAAAAGAATGTTCATCAGTTATATTGAAAACACGTTTAGAAACAGGATGATATATGTGCAAAATCATACTCGTAATAATTACTAAAATACTCAATAAAAACAAAATTAATAATGTCACAATACAGTGGTTACGCAGTAATTTACAATAAGCATGTCGTTTCATTATGATTCTGGACTCTGCATCATTCAGACCTAAGGGATACATGTCGGGACAGATTCAACCGCTTCACCTTGGAGAGGACTTAAACAATCAAATCGTCCGACAGTTTAGATCTGGACCTGAGTTTCTGTTTATAGCACTGAGAGTCATTTTGTTCAACAAAAGGAAGTTTTGAATCAGTCTGTGAGGGAGTGCAGGGCACAGTGTCTATATCTGAAGGTAGTCCATGAAATTTTTTTATATGGGTGGAATGCACCCATCCTTTCCGTCCTTCGATCTTCACAGCTGTTCTGGTCGTCAGCAGGACCTGCTTAGGCAACTTCCACCTAGGATCCAATTGGCTTTTCCTATCAAAATTCCGAACCAGGACAAAGTCCCCGGGGACCACGTCATGGGGTTTCACCTCAGTGTTGTCAGGAAAAGCTGCGACCACCTGTGAACGAGAAGATTGTAGTGCAGACATCAAGGAAGCCAGGTAATCTGTCAGCATATTACAGTCAACATCAGTTATTTTACGGGGTATAGGCGTCCCCCACATATTCGGTGGTCTACCAAAGATCACCTCATACGGGGATAGCCCTGTTCGAGAGTGTGCTACCATTCTCATGTAGAATAGCGCAACTGGTAAGGCTACTATCCAGTCCACACCCTTTTCCTGACATATTTTGGACAATCTGATTTTTAAAAGTTGATTATGTCGTTCCACGAGACCTGCTGCCTCGGGGTGTCGGACACAGTGGAATTTCCACTGATATCCCAACAAAAGTGAGACATGTTTCATTAATTCGGATGAGAAAGGCTGGCCGTTATCTGAATATACAACACGTGGTAAACCGTACCGTGGGAAGAATTCTCGAACTAGCTGCTTGGCAGTAGTCGGGGCAGTGTAATCTGATACGGGATACGCCTCTGTCCAACGGGAGAGAGCGCAGACAACTACGAGGACATATTTGAATCCTCGACAACGTTCCATCTGAATATAATCCATCTGGAGGACTTCAAAAGGATGGTCAGGAGGCTGAAATCCACCCTGCTCTACGGGAACACTCTTTCCTGGATTAAACTGACAACATATCATACAGGTACGAACTTTTTGTTTAGCTGCTGCTCGTAAATGTTTGTTGAACCAAATGTGCTGAATGCTGTCTAGCATAGCCTTCTCTCCTAAATGTGCTGGACTGTGAACTGTAGCTATAATGGCTTGAACCATGGAATCAGGGAGAAACCATACAGATTTCTCTTTCGTCATCCATCCTTGATCTGTCTGGATCCCTCCTAGTTCAGTCCATTTCTTTATTTCTTCTGCTGTGGCATGTGTCTGTATGTCAATTACGTCAAGTGTGGGATCCTTAATTGTCATACACTGTGTTGGTGTCTGAACTATTGGCTTTGTCATGTCTAATGTGCGATTCTGAGCAGTCTGTTTAGCTGTTCTGTCAGCTAAATCATTGCCTTGAGAAATGATATCAGTAACCTTCGTGTGTGCTTTACATTTCATAATTGATATTGCAGTCGGTAAATGAATCGCGTCTAACAGAGCATGAATGAGGGACCCGTGTTGAATATGTGTTCCATGAGAAGTTAAATAACCCCTCTCCCGCCAAAGCACTCCGAAGTCATGTACGACTCCAAATGCATAACGTGAATCAGTATATATGTTGACTTTCTTGTCCGTGGCTTGAATACAGGCTTGTGTTAGAGCAACAAGTTCTGCTGCTTGGGCTGACAAAGTATCTATACAATTTGTCTCAATAACTTCAGTGTCTGTTGTGACTGCATATGCGGCAACTAAATTTCCTGTACTTGTCCTCATACACGAACCATCTACATATAACGTCAGGTCTGGATCTAGCAATGGAACGTCTGTCAAGTCTTGTCTAGGTTTCGTCTTTATTTCAATGATTTCAACACAATCATGAGCTAGTGGGTCTGTTCCAATTACAGGTAATAGTGTAGCAGGATTCAATGTATTACACCGTCGGATCTCTATGTGTGGTTGAAACAATGTCAGTTCATAACCAGTAAGTCTTGCTATGGTCAAGTGTTGTGTTTGTGTTCGGTTCACAAGAACCTCTACTGCATGTGGTACTTGTACTGTCAATGGGTGTCCTAATACTATGGCATCGCTTTGTCTAATTGCTAAAGCTGTCGCTGCCACTGATTTCAGGCATGCAGGCAAAGCCTGAGCTACGGGATCTAATGTACTGGAAAAATAAGCACATGACTTGCGTGATCCTGCTTGATCCTGAGTGAGTACTGATAAGGCAGTACCTTCGCGTTCTGTAACAAAGAGTGTAAAATGTTTGCTATAACATGGTGTTGCTAAAACAGGTGCTTGACATAAAGCTTCCTTTAGGCTTTCAAAAGCTTGTGTATGTTCCTGAGTCCAAGGGAGAACAGTCGATGTGGCTGCCTCCTGTGTGGTTAACTGAATGAGTGGTTTTGCTAGAAATGCGTACTGAGGGATCCACTGTCTACAATATGAAGTGAGGCCTATAAAAGCCCGCACCTCCTTTTGTGTCTGGGGTATTGACATGTTAACAATTAACTGGATGCGATCTGGTGTAAGCTGCCTTCCCTCCTTGGACAGCGAGTGACCAAGATAAATAACTCGCTGAACACAGAATTGCAGCTTAGAAGGGGACACCTTGTGCCCCTTGTCGGCTAGGAAATGTAAAACTGTCAGAGAAGCTTTTTCACATTCTGGCTCGCTTCTCGCGGTGATCAGCAGATCATCGACATATTGAAGCAGTGCTGTATTGACTGGCATGTGGATACTGTCAAGTTCTCGTTTCAGTGCTTGGCTGTAGATGCTGGGGCTTTCTGTAAATCCTTGGGGAGCGCGTGAGAATTTAAAGCTGCGCCCATTTAAACTGAATCCGAACAAGTATTGGCTTTCCGGATCTATTGGGACGCTGAAAAAGGCATTCTTGAGATCAATTACAGTAAAGAATGTTGCTTCGGAATCAATTGCTGTCAATAACGATGATATATCAGGGACCACAGGGAATTGTGGTACAATACACTTGTTTAGTTCACGCAAATCAATAACCAATCGGTACACTGGTGGAGCAGTAGGATCAGTTCGTTTAAGAATCGGAATTATCGGTGAATTACATACATTGGAGTCTGTTTCTACAACTACTCCCTGGGCAATTAGCTCATCAATGATTTTCAGCAAAGCCACTACAGCATCATGCGGTAACTTGTATTGTCGCATTCGTGGTAGTACCACTCCTGCTTTCAGTGTGACTCGATAGGGTGTAATGTTCATGCAGCCAACATCCGTAGGGCCTTGTGCCCATAGATGTACTGGTAAAGTCTGTAGTCGGGGATCCATGTCTCTAGACACATAGTGACCTTTAAAATCACGTAAAAACAACCTTACTCCTTCCGGAGAACAACATATTATGGCTCCTAGTGCTTTCAGAGTTTTAATTCCTAACAGATTTTCTGGGCATGATTTAGTAAGCAATAAATCTGTAGTTCGTGTCAAAGGTCCTATCGTAAGTGGTAGAGGCTTTGATACTTCATTAACAATAGGTTTTCCTGAAAAACCAAGGGAAACATTTTGAGAGCCTGAGAGGGGTGCCCCTGGAACTTCACTACGTTTTATAGTTGTTCGACTTGCCCCTGTATCGAGTAAGAATTTTCTATCTTGACCTAATAATTCACTATGTACATAAGGTCCTTCTTGATCTACAGGAATCTCGATAAGTGGTAAGTCAACTTCCCTCTCTAGGCTGGTTCATGCGTAACGCTGGTATTCAGGGTATTCATACTGTGCAGTCTGATACAGTTGTCGTGTTGCGGTTTGTGTGGCAGTAGCAGGCAACGGTGGTGCAGCTGGCACAAACTGTATGGGTTGCTGTGAGGCTGGCATGGACTGTTGCTGAACTGGCACGGACTGTCCATGCAGCATAGCTCCTTGTTCATTCTGATCTTGTCTAACTAATCGTGGTCTCTCCTTTGTAATGCCTGTAGCTATATTACGTTTCAGGACTGGACAATCGTGTACATGATGGCCCAGTTGTTTACAGTAATTGCAGGTTCCTTTTACAGGAACTGCAGAATCACCAGAATGTGTCACACTCTTTTTGTGACCATCTGCTGGTACTGTCTGAGAAACTAGCATTTTCATTTTTGTATCCTTCATGCGTCTATGCTCGTGTTCTTGTTCATCCCTAATTCTATTGTGATGATACTGTAACATTTGTAGTATTTGCGACGGAGTGTTACTTTGCCAGGTACTCTCGAATTTCAATATTCTATTCTTTACTGGAGGTAATGCATTTTCCACTAATTTTGTCACAAATAAATGTGGATATGAGTCACTACTTGCTTTTATACCACTATTTATACCAAAACATTTTTCAAATCGAGCATAATAATCGCTTGTGTCTTCATCTTGCTTTTGTTTGCAGGCTGTGATTGCACCCCAATCTTCCTTTTTTGTAGTTAATAAACGTGGCAGTACCTGTACTAGTAAACCTGGTAATAGTTTAACTTTATCCCCGAGCCCCGAACCTGCAGTTCGGCCCCTTTCTTCCTCTGCTAATGCTGTCCAGTCTATCTTTTGGTCTCCCACTTCCCACTCTTTTTCTTTCAGTTTTTCATAAATGCCAGCAGGCAAAAGCACCTTTAATATCGTCATAATATCAGGAAAGGTGTACTCTCCCATCAGTAACATGTCTTTAATTTCTCGGTGGAAACCCGCTGGGTCTTTATCATGGCTAGGTACTACTTTCTTCATTTCTAATAATTCCATTTTTGATATGGGTGTGTAAACAAATACACGGTGAAACTCATTGTCTTCGCCTTTTATTGGGTGCACTTCTCGTAAAGGATTTTGTCTATCCATATAGTACGGCGTTCTTTCTCTATGGGGCAGCGAGAGAGAATCCGGACTTACAAAAAGGACATACTGTTTACGTGACACTAATATCTCTTTAATTAACTTGTTACTAGAACCTCTCCATCTGTTCGTGAGTAGTTCCGTTAATATATCAGGTAAAGGACCAGGATCAGCATGTTGGCTCTTATATAATATGAGGAGTTGCTGAATCATATAGATTCCAGCTAAACGTTGTTCATCTGTACTGAGATTGAGAAACGTGTGTGCTACGGTCTCATCACCATATTTTTCAGGACTAACGATCCAGTGAACGGCTGATCTGGCTAATTCTTGCTCATCCATGGAATCGAGGAGGTGGTAACCCCTTCGTTCTCGTAGTATTTTATCTGCGGCTTGAAACGAATGTTCAGGAGACTTCAGATTTATTACAGGCGTTGGATACGTTCTGCTATTATTTGGACATACAGAATGTATGGGATCAGAAAAACATCTAGTATTTTCACAGGATCTTCCTCTGCCTACATAGGCTATGGTCTCTGACTGTCTTGCAGAGTCCCCTGATTCGGACACTTCATCTTGCTCAAACTCGTCTGTTCCCAATCTTTCTGCATGAATACGTTCTATTTCTTTACGGATTTTTCGGCACATGGCTATTATACAATTTTGCTTATCGTGTCTCCCTTCTGATATATTCTGACTCCATCTTGTAAGAGTAAGCATTACGTTCATGTCTACCCCCGGACGATCTTGATTTCTGATCACACAGTTTATGAGGAAACGTAACAGTTCCCCCTGTATTTCTACTTTCTGGAATTCCATAGCTCTGTTAATACATCCTGGATCTCGTCCTGTTTGAACAAAATGATATATGTTATCCAGATGCGTAGTCATCCCTGGTAACCTTGCTAAATACTCTGCGGCTCGCCTAATACGTAATGATGCCAGGACCATTTCATCCTCTTTACCAACCACCGGGTCATATCTACAATTTACAAGGAGTTCCTTAAGCGCACGTTCACTTACGAACTTAGGTGTACGTGAATGTGCTGACTCTTGAAAGACAAGTTTATTTATTCTAGGTGGTGTAAAAGTACTGCTAGCACCTCCCGTGGCCCCATCTGGGGCGTCGGGTGTGAAAGGGTTCGTTGAACGTGACACAGCAACTATGGGTGTCGATACCCCTGTAGAGTCGACTGCGGAAACAGATGCGGAAACAGATGTGCTTGCCGAAACTTGCGTCGGGACTTGCTGTTGCACGGGGACAGATACCTGATCCTGACGTTGAACCCCTCCGCCAGACGGTCTATGTGGTGTGGCGTTAGCATACTCGGGGGCTGCATCATCTAGATATGAGGAAAGGAAAACGTCTTCTGCGGTTCTGGGACGCCCTTTTGGATGTACCTTAATTGGAAATAATGGGGGTGGCAAGTCTTTTGGTATCTCTGGAGCAGCCTTAGGTAATCCTTCGGCTAGAAGGGGATACATACCATTCATAAGAGCATTACTTTGTCTATTTACTTGTTCTGATTTCACTCGGATACCTTCCTCAATTAATAGATTTTCTTGAACTTTATTTGAACTTTCTTTACTCCTCTCTTCTTGTCTACGTGCTTTTTCTGTTCGTCTATGAGATTCTTTACGCCATAACTCGATAGCGTCTTTCTGTGACTGTCTGACCTTTCTTTTCCATAACTCTTCCTCCACTTTCATGATGCACTCTGCATCCCAGGTTCCCGCTATGGGCCACCTTTGACTTTCCGGTAATCCCTTGGTATAATCTACCCATAGATCAAGAAACAATATGGCATCTATGCCATGTTTATGGTACATGAAATGTCCTGGAGTGTCTCTAGGAGGAATAGGAACTGCTTCTTCAAGCACCCCTTTTCTGGTGGTAATCTGTCTTAACTTCGAGAAGAGCGGCATATTAACAACTGATCTGATACTTACTCTTGAACTTACTTAATACGAGAAACACAATAATGAACAGTGAACAATGAACAGTCATTCATACCACAATATGCAAGACATTTTCTGAATACTTTAAACATTAAACATTAAACATTTAATAATGGTCGACAATGATGACAGTCTGCTTAACTAATCACCACGCTGAATTCTTGACAATAACTGAATACTTCGGAATACTTGATATACTGCTAAACAGTACATATACACTGCTAAACAGTGCAGACCGGATTTGTGTACCCAAATCCGTCTTGACCGGCACAACCTATGTGCACGTCAACATGCCTCCCCGGCGATGGTACTCACCGAGTAGCTCCTTGAAACGGAAGGCCTCAGAGAATGGACAGGACTCGATAACTGCGGACATCGGACCCTCTGGACGTCGGAATTTCGGAAAACCTGGTGGGCCTCTGTATACCTCGGATCTTGCTCTCTCAGCTAGGCTCTGGTCGGGATACTTCGCACTTCTCACCGCCTCGTCTGGGTTGATCGCAGCCTCAGTCGCCCCCGCTTGACCGGAGGGAGCTTACAGGAAATCCTGCTGGTACGCGTTTCTGGTCCGTCCAGCTGTGGCAGGAGACCGGGCCTGCAACGCACCGCCGGCGCGTGAGATGAGAAAGTGTCCCTATTCGGGCGCCATTATGTGGTAAATAAAATAAATATTACCGGACTGAATTTCATGCGGAATCTTAAATTAAAGTAAATAGCTCAAAATAACAAGAGGCAGAATCCGTGGTATAAGAGGTTTTCTAATGGGCTTTATTCCATTCAAAATGGCCGACTCGAGTGGCGGCCTTCAGGTTCCGTCACCACGAGGGTTCAGGAAGTGAAGTACAATAACTTATTAACAGACATACATTTTTATAATAAGTGCATTACAATGAAACGAATGTAGAAGGCGTAACATTTGATAAGAAAAATGACGTAACAGTGACATAATCGAAACTAGGCGTAATAAGGAATAAAAGAAACATAATTGGCTTGCATTATCAGACATAGGTGGATCTATAAGATAATACTTGGCATAGATGCGCGCGCAGCAGCATGACGTGTAATTGACGTGTAACTAGGGGGTGAAGGGGACTTGACATTTAGCTCTACATGTGGAGACGAGAAGTCTGGGGTCAAGTCATCCTAATCCCAAATCATATCTAACATCCTATGTTTAAAGAACTATGTTATCCACAAGGAAGAGACTCTCGGACAGAATCTATTCTATACTGACTATGTGCGTGTACAAGCGTCTAAGTGTCTATATGAGATGCGAGGGGCAGAAAACTTTCCATAGCAACAGGGCTATGAATCACTTGCATGAAGACAGAGAAGCCTGGCCTTTTGCTTGGTAACTGGAGGAATGTTTACTTAAACTACTAGGCAAGAATGCATCGGCTGAAGAGCAAAATAGATAATTCGAAGGTGAAATACAACTTCTTGGCAGACAGGCGAAAACTGGCCGAGGCAGGCACCGTTAGCTGCACAGAGAGTAGGACAAAGTTCATGGATACAGATGCGAGCTCAAGCTGAAGCTGTCAGAGACAGAGAGCAGGGAAAGGCTTTGAGGACAGAATCGGGCCTACTCGCCTGAACTGTAAAAATGGAGTAACTTGGCCATATAAAGTCGGTGGCCTTTTATACTTAGGAATCGAATATCCAGCCCATTGATGGCGGATCTGACAGAGAACATGTTGACGGTAGACACACATATGTTTGCGTCTTAGAAACTGGAACTGGAGGGAACATACATGTACTTGTAACATGCATATAGAACCGTTGGGGTCCAAGATAGGGGACATAACTGACCAGGAAAATCCACATTTCCACAAGGGAGTAGGCACAGTGTTTGCTATTCACCATTTCGGACTCTAGACTTACCTGTCTCTACCACCTCAAATCAGGGTTACTAAGGATTACTAGTAAATTTACACATGTAGGTGGAGATCACCACCGTCATGCCAGCGACCTCCATATCTGATCTGACCTTTTTATAGCTCTATGATGTTTTTGCATCCTGAGTTTCAGAGCTCTGATAGTACTTCCCACATATATTGGTTTGCAGTTATGTATTTAAAACTAATAGTTTTATTGACTCCAATTTGCCACACATTGCAGTTTAAACCAACGGAAAAAACATTAGGAATAGGGGCTAATGTTGGAACAAGTAGAATATCTGAATATTTGTCGGGGTTATAGTGATTATATGCTTTTGTGTTTGTATCGGTTGTTGTCAATTCACAATATAATGTATATATTTTAGAGTATGTTCACTGTATATGTAGAGCTGTTGTTCTTAAAGTATAATGTATACACATATGTATGTATTTGTAAGTATGTGTGTGTGTTTGTGAAATTGTACATATATATTATTACAGCCCTTAGGCTGATCGATTGATTTTGCAATAAATCTGCAATTTTTTAAATGAGTACATTTTGTCCTGTTTATTAATTTGGAATCTTGCAAGAAGGATTGCGCTAACAGATAACAATAGGAACACTTATGGCATGCTTCCTCCACATATTTTAATTTGTTTTTCATTTCATTAGGTCATTTAGGCAGCATGACCTATGGATGGTTAAGCCACACAATTTAATTAATACTGTTGAATTTACAAGGCTAATAGCATAGTTGTCTGTTTGGTTGTGCTGAATTTTACAGTGGTGCCATTTCTTATTTCTGCAAATAGCAATAGTAGGTTGAGTGGCAAACCTGAAAAACATGTGGAACATACTATGTTTTGTCTTGAGGTTAGTGTCCACAGTTTTGTATTTTAATATCTCTTTGATAAGTATCAGGAAAGGCCTTCTGGTGTTGGTATATTTTTGTTTTAAGTCCAGCCTTTTTTCATTAATTTTATCTGCATCGGTGTGCCATTCCTGCATGGTCAGGGAATAGTCTTTTTGGAACCTCAAGAGGAATCCATTGTCATGGCCTCACAAAGAATGTGGAAAATGTTATCAGTGAGTGACATATCCATACAAGAATTTCAAGATATCTACATGCAAGAAGAGCATAAACAAATTACCAAAAAGGAACATGATTTATTTCTACAGTTGTTGTCCTGGTATGAATATATTTCTCGTGAAGTAACGTTGGACACCTTTGGTCTAAACAGACCATGATTGCTGTGTATGACATGATTTTAATAACAATGTGGAATTTCATGAATAAATATTCAGTAGCATTCTGAGCTGGAAATTGCACATTCTCAAAATGAGGTAACCTTTTCGCTAGCCCAGGTAGTTGTCGAGAGAGTCCCTTTCAAGTCTTGCTACACTATGATCATTACATCTGCATTGAATGCAAAACCTCTTTGGGTCTTCTAGAATTCGACTGGATCCCTGTAGCTGTTCAACATGTTTTTACCAGACTGCTGTTCATTTACGATGCAAAGGCACAGCTGAATGTCTAATGTATATTTATTAATATCACTGGATCCAAAAGAGTGTAAAGGGCTTCTCGGCTGTTGTGTGCAGATTATTGACATACATGAAATATACGTCTTAGGTTTGTGGGATACCAAATTCTTCTCTACTCCAGTGACTTGTCTCAAACAATGTGATCTAAGGCACATTAAAAAACAAATTAGAGACCCCTACGTGTCTGTCGAAGAAGAATTACTGCTCAGTGAATTTAGGGAACATGTCTTTTAAAGGTGGCACACTATCAGTCATTAGACAAAAGGCACACACATGATAAAACAGGAAATCATGCCACCATGTTGTTAGAATCGGCTTCAAGGGAGGTATATAAGAGATGATTGTGTTGAGAATTGTTTAAAAATACGATTTTCGATTAAATAGGTACATAAGAAATTTGAGGAGCTAGTTTGGCCACCTCCAAAGTTTCACATATGAAGGACAGTTACGTTTCTTAAGATTGTTAACTAATAGCCTTATGCGGGATTTCTTGTATACATTCACACTCCTGTGGGTTTATCATTTACACCACTGATCTGGAACAGGTGGTGAGCGCTAATTGGCTGCGCCGCATACTTTGGGATTAAAATCACTGTTTGATTTATGCTGCTCAGTTTATACTGTTGGATAAGACCCCTGTCGTCCTCCCAAGGCTGCTTACACATTGCATGTATAGGTGAATCAAAGCTCTCTAAATACTAGATTATCCTCCTGTTGCTGTATATAAGACCTGCTTTTCAAGGTAGCACAAATAAGGGGCTTGATTATTTAGCACATAATTGTGATCACTTAATTTAACATCAATTGGAGTCAAACTGTGATTCACAGCAGTCTCAAGTCTAGACTATTAGGTCTCTTTGCTATCCACAATGAGATGCAGGGCATCTCTAGTTTATTTTAATGCAACTGATGAGCTGGGGCGAAATGAACAGTGTTTATTTATATTACCAGATGTGAAATAATCCATCATTACCTGCCAATCTTCAAAATATATGTGCAATTTACTGAATTATGAACAAATGCAATCTGATGAAATAATTAGGAGAAAACTAGGATGGCATCATATAATTATAAATTATTTTATTGATAACAGCTTAAGCGCACGTTCTCCTTTGTAAGAAAAAGAAGTATTTAAAAGGTGATTGTTACCCCACAGTCAAAGAAGGAGTTTTTAGGTTTCTTTTACTAAACACCCCAAAATCGGATTCGTTGGATGTTGGGAAGCCAAGGGGAGATGCATAAGTGGACTTTGTGATAATTCTGCTGAAACGAGTGATCCCCCCTGACAAGTTAGCAACTCTTAATTCCAATAGTTGTAGTTTTCTTGAGGTACACCAGTAAAGGCTTACTATCCTATTCTATAGGGGATGCGAACATATCTGCAGCAGAATAGTAAAATATCTAAAAATTGCAGATAATATCTCAACTTAATAAACTAATAATATTACATTGAAAGAATTATGAGTTGAGTATAACATCACAACGTTGTTCGACTATTTCAGATGTGATCAATAAATTAAATAGTAATACAAAGAATCAAATGTATATGCCATGATCAGTCAGTATTTTGTGCGGGCTGATTTAAACTTAAGAAAAGTCTGTTAAACGGAATTGGTGTTCAAAAAACGTAATACCCCCTTAATTGTAATGCGTTATTCTTTAAATAGAGCTGGCATTAAAAGTCTTGGACAATAGAGGCCAAAGTTTCTTATCACCAATGGCCATCTAAATAGTATACATTGATCTAAAATTGCTATTTGTAGATAACATTTCTCTGTAACTTAAACAGGAATGCATAATTTTTATTGGCTATATCGAGACACTATTTAGAATTTATTTTATTTGGGGAAAATGATGCCAGAGGAACACTTTTATTGTGAAAACATGTCTTCTGTTTTACTACACTACAAAAAGTGAAGTAAGTATGCTAGCAAATAACTAAATGAAGTAATAAAAAAGGATTCTCAGGTTGTATTATTTTAATTAAGGCGAATTACTACTGATGCAGTGTGAGCACCAGCAATTGTCATGATCATCTGTAATCTCAGGTCAGGTTTCCTTGTAGATCGAACTGGCTATGAGATTTTTTTAATTTTCCACGCACAAACATAAGCACGTTTGAATACTTGGACATGTGCGAGCCGTACACACTTTAGTAAGCACATAAATGAACACATAGCCCCACACAAGCAGATGCATGCATTCCAACCCCCCTCCAAAAAAACACACACACACGCACACATACACGTGTTACCAGTCTTGTGGGGACTATGTGTGAATACCTGCCTTGTGGGGACTAACCTTTCCCAATGTTTTCAAACTACACTAATAACAGAAACATTTTAAGAAAAAATTCATGATACAGGATCCTGCTTCAAATTTGCAAATATATTGCACCATCCTTGTGGGGATTTGAACACGTGCTACCATCCTTGTGGGGACCTAGTCTGTAACACTATTTGTGATTGAATACAGTCAAAGGCACATGGCTAAATGTTTATTTTATCAACAATATACACAAACACATTATAATCTATTCATATATGAATTGATGCATATATACTAGAGGTATGCATTAAAGACAGATTATGTTAATGGGCCAGAAAACATCATATCATGCTTAAAGAAAGACACTTAAAGCTGTATGTAACCTATTTATTAGTGCTTAAAATCTTAGGAGATAATGGAACTAATACATAAAGAAATTAACATATGGAACCAAGGAAAATGGTCAAGTGGAGTCCAGAGCTTGATTAGCTGATTACATTTTTGCCAAAATAGATGTTCAAGACCCCTCAGAGTGGGTGAATATCATTGTGCTTAAGTCTCCATAGAAATAGTGTGTACATTCAAAGCTTAAATCCCATTATAAAGAGTGTGAAGCTAATGATGTTCAAGTCCACACAGAGGTTGTGTGTAATTATAGGAACGCTCAAGTCCCCAAAGAAATTGTATGTTATTATAGCGATTAAGTCCCCAAAAAGATAGTGTGTTATCATAGAGATGTTCAAGTCCCCACAGAGATAGTGTGTTGTTATAGAGATGTTCAAGTCCCCACAGAGATGGTGTGTTATCAGAGAGATGTTCAAGTCCCCACAGAGATGGTGTGTTATTACAGTGTTGTTCAAGTCCCCACAAAGATAGTGTGTTATTATAGCGATGTTTAAGTCCCTACAGAGATAGTGCATGAAGGTGATTGTGTTTAAGTCCTCATTAAAATAAGGCCCGATTCACAAATGTAAACTCAGACAAAAAGTCTAACTGCACTACTTTTCAGGATTCCCAAAGGTAAATTTAGACCAAAAGTCTAACTTTACTACTTTTCAATATTCACAAATCCCTATACAGAGAATGTGAAGCTGATGATATTTCAGTCAAAGCAAACACAAGGAGATGATGACGGAGTGCTGGAACTATTAAGTCACTCACCCCCAGTCACAGATCTGGGTTGAATCCATCATCGTTCTTTAGCTCACTTCGCCACCCCAGTTCAGACCCAGTTATATGCAAATCAGTCTGGACCCTGTGCCTCGTGGTACCCCCTTGAACTTCAAGTCGAAACAGAGCTTGTGTGAAATTACAGGAATGCTTAAGTCCCCACAGAGATGGCATGTTTTTATAGTGATGTTCAAATCCCCACAAAGATAGTGTTTTATTATAGTTTTTTCAAGTCCCCACAAACATATTGTGTTATTATAGCGATGTTTAAGTCCCCACAGAGATAGTGCATGAAGATGATTGTGTTTAAGACCTCATTAAAATAGGGCCCTATTCACAAAGGTAAACTTAGATAAAAAACTCTAACTTTTCTACTTTTCAGTTTCACAAATGTAAACTTAGACCAAAAGTCTATCTTTACTACTTTTCTGTATTCACATAGTCCCATACAGAGAATGCGAAGCTGATGATCCTCAAGCCAAAACCGAGCTTGCATGTAATTACAGGAATGCTCAAGTCCCCAAAGAGATGGTGTATGACTATAGTATTACCACGGTCGCCAAGAAGCATGTGTGTGATTATAGACATGCCCAGGCCAGGACCCCACAGAGATAGTGTGTGATTATAGATATGCCCAGGTCCCCACAGAGATAGTGTGTGATTATAGACATGCCCAGGTCCCCACAGAGATAGTGTGTGATTATAGAGATGTTGATGTCCCCACAGAGATAGTGTGCGATTATAGATATGTTGAGGCCCCCACAGAGATTGTGTGTGACTATAGTATTGCCACTGTTGCCAAAGAGAATGTGTGTGATTATAGACATGCCCGGGTCCCCACAGAGATAGAGTATGATTAAAGACATGCCCAGGTCCTCACAGATATAGTGTTTAATTATAGACATGCCCAGGTCCCCATAGAGAGGATTAATGGGATGGACGCGGATAGCACACAGTGATAGTGCATGATTAAAGTCATGTACAAGTCCTCACATACAGATTGTGCAATTACAGTGAGGTTTAAGTCCTCACAGTGATAATGTGTGATTACAGTCATATTCAAGTCAAGTCTCCACAGTGATGTGTGTATTGATAGGTTTGTTGGAGAACACATACAGATCGTATTAGTCTGGTGGCTTAAATGAATGAATCCTCTTGATGGATGTGTTTGACCACTCTCTCACATGTTTAAATCCTGGTGCTACCACTCAGCCTTTATTCCTTCCAAACAAGGTGAAACATGGGAAACTTTCACAAAGTTGAAACCTCGATTTGTTGAGCCTTTTATATCTGGAGTGTAAAATAGAAAACTTTAAACAAGGCTTAAACATTCTCAAAAGTGTCCATGTCAGCTACAAGAGACTTTCTCAGTGTTGATGGTCTTGTTATTTGAAGGGCAAATCTTATACAATAGTCTTACAAATTGTATTCCTGAACTGAGCTTGTATGCTCATAATGTAAGAGTAGAGAAAGTTACTTTGGCTGACATGCAGCTGTCTTTTTCATGGGAATAAAAACCTCAGAATGTGCCTACTTTAACTATAGGAATCTTTCACAATGTTAACAAAACTGTTTTGAGGAGTCCGCCCAAATGTTGTGCTTCGGTGTGTGTGGTGTATAAAACTAGGATTCCTAAAAGGAGCCAGTGAATCATTTGTTCAGGAATAGAGAGGGACAATTTGATAGTCATGCACTAGCTGTTTTTGTGAGAAAAGAAACCTTCCAAAATATCATGTGACATAAATATGTTGTCAAAAATATCATCACTGCAAAAATAAAGTGGAACAGAATATCAAAATATAGGGGCCAATTCCGATCCGGGTCGGAAGGGCACCGAACGCGATACAGCCGGAAAAACTATGCGCCGTAAGCGTGATTTCCGCCCGACTCGTACAGCTGCAGGAGCGAGCAAGTACGATGCGAGCTACATGAAATTCACCGACCGACTCGTTTCTGGGTCCGAACCGCTCCGTACGTCTCGGTCAGAAGCTAACCGTGGCGTGCAATGGATGCGATTCACGACCGAGCCAGTACAATGCACGCGACAGACAGCCTGTGCGAGCCGGGGTGTCCGGCTCGCAAATCGTCCGGGTGGTTGCCTTTGGGGGTCCCCGTTGGACCCCCTGTCACCCGCAGTCCTACGACTCGGACACAGGGGGAGACCCATGGGTCTCCCCAACACAGGCATGTATGGTGCAAATGGCACTGACGCATACTCATTGTAGGGGGCGCACTTGTCTGCGACGTACCCATTCAGACAATGGGAGCCCTTGTACGCGTCGTACGACCGGCTCCCATTGACTTCTATGGGAGTCCGACTGAACCGAGTCCGACAGCATACGGCCGCATCGTACTCGCTCGTTCGGTCTGCAGGACTCCGACTCGGTCGGAAAACACTCCGGATCTGGCTCGGTCAGAGTGCTTTCCGACCCGGATCGGAAACAACCCCTAAGAATGCAGGTTTTATTGTCTACAATATGATAATGAAGACAATTGTTGTAATTAATATTGGGTACTTTAGTATACTTGTAATAAACATTTTTTTAATTAAATATATATATACTTATAATATTTGTAAAATTGTCATTTTGAAATATAGTTTGCAATTTTAAATGTGTAATTGAATTTTCATTAGGTAATTAGATGGGTCTGGTGGCTCAGTACTATTGGGTAACAATAAACACCTGTTAAAGCCAAAATACCTAAGAGTTAATGTGTGATCTACAAATACCTATGTTAAGTAGTTTATAATTTAGTAGGGGGATATTGGGTTTTTAGGGGAATATGGTGGGAGGTTAATTACATTTTACCAATTTTTTTAATGTTAAGTAATGTATGGTAAAATCAATATATAAATGGTCAGTATGTAATGTTTCAATTGTTCTTTCATTTATTTGGGTTTAATTTCAGATTTTTAATTTATATTTTTATGCTATAATTAGTTATAGATAATTTAGCAGCATGGTCAGTTTGTAGGGGAATAGAGTGAGAAATTATTTAAATGAAAATAGTTTTCTTTATTAATTTTTTTCTTATTTAAATATTTAATGTATAAATCATTATATAATTTTTCATTGAATCTTTAAAATTAAAGAATAGTTTTATTTAGACTATGCAAGAAATAATTAGTAATATATATCGGCAAGTGAATATTATATTTATAATTTTTAGGTTTAATTTATTTAAATTTTATTATTGTTTTATTTATATTTTAATTTATCTTCTTGGTGTTTGTGGGTTTTTTCAGTAGTAGTGAGAGAAGGGAATTCTACGTATGTTTATTTAAATATTTCATTTAATTATGCATTTATTTTGTATATTTATAATAAATTGTGCATTTTATTTAAATGTGTACAATAGATGTTTTTTAATTTATCTATGGTTTGTCGTTTTATGTTTTTAGGTATTTAAATATTTTTTTTAATGACTGTATTGGAATGGTATATGTAACCTTTCTGAAGTCCAACACTTTCCTACTGTTGCTTAAATTGGGGTATGAACAGTAAATCTAGTCCCTCCAATTCCTTTTTTTTAAAAAGTATTTTTTATTCTCCTTTTACACTTTTTTTGCAGGTCGTACAGGATTACTACAGAGTTACCAGTGCAAAATACATAGAAATGAGATTAACAGAAGGAACAAATAGCCATAAGACAGTACAAACAGAATTACAATTACAAATTATAATATTCAAGCTAACTCCCCCTGAATCCACTGCAGAACAGGATCCCAAATTTTTCTCCCAAAACACCTTTTCTTTCTACCTTTTGTTCTATAGATAGCTTCCTCTATGTTATAAGAGGCTAAAAGACGGGCTCTCCATGCTTCAAATAGAGGAGGAGATGGGCTAATCCATTCTTGAGTGATGCAAGCCCTAATTAAAGCCATAGATATAAATAGAAAGGCTTGTTTTCCCTCGGGCAACGTATCTGAATTCACACCAATTAGAACAAGTTCCCCCGTTAGAGTAGGTGAGGATCCAAGCACTATTTTCAAAAAGGCCTGTATTGCCTCAAAAAAGGGGGCTAACCGTGGACAGGCAAAGAACATATGTATTGAATCTGCAGCCTGAAAGCCGCACCTATTACATGCCGTTCCCGCCGTCACGCCCCATTTTGAAATTTTCAAGGGCGTATAATATAGGTCATATACAGCCATATAATGCTGAGTACGTAATCTACCAGTAACCAAAACCATATTGGCCAAAGCAATTGATTCTTCTAAGCAGTCCATCCAATTCCTATGCTTTCCTTATTATTGCTTAATTGGTGTGGGGCTAGTTAATATAACCCTTACAAAGTCCAACACTTTCCCTACTGTTGCTTTGGATGGAAGGAAAATTGTAAATATAACCCCTTTGAAGTCCAATACTTTTCCTTCTGTTTTATATATATTGGGGTGGGAATAGCAAATCTAATCCTTCTGAAGTCCAAAACTTTCCCAGCTGTTGCTTACATTGCAGTGGGAATAGTAAATCTAACCTCTCCGAAATTCAGCATTTTCCCTGCTTTTGCTTAGGGTGGAATGGGAATAGTAAATTTGACCCCTTCAGAGGTTCAACACCTTCCCTACTGTTGTTTAGACTGGAGTGGAAATGGCCATTTGAACCCCTCTGAAGTCCAACTCTTTCCCTACTGTTACTTAGATTGGAGTGGAAGTAGCAAACACTGACCTTCTAGTGGACTTGATCCCTTCATAGCAAAGCTCTGCCTGGTAGCTGCTGCTGCCCCTGTTCCTGCTGCTGACCCTTGGTCAGGAGCTCGAGGCCCATCTCCACCCACAGACCCCTGCCTGCGCCTCATATCTGGTGGTTTAGTGGTAGAGCGTCACTGCTCTACTGCTAGGCTGTCCCTCTGCCTCTCTTTTCTGATTTCTGCCTTTATTCAGCTTTTTACTTTTTTACTTTTTTATTTCCTTTGTTTGCCACCCTTGTTCCTGTTGCTGTGATCGCCATGGCCTGACCCCTCCAGTGACCCTTCCTCTCCTGCATTTCCTGCCTCTTAGCTGTCCAGCCTCCAGCACAAATTAATGGCAGCTGCTGTGCGGCTGCACCACTGGGGTGCCAAAGGCAGGCCTGTGTGCACCTGTCCGTGCCTGGACCATGCCCAACGCCAGGGACCCTGGTTCTCGGACCTTCCACCGCTATGATGCCAGCACCCTCCTCACCCACAACCCAGGACGCCATACCGCCTGCAACCTCGCGTCACTGAAGACCCTTCTTCTGCCAGAACTGCAGCCCGATCCTCACCCACGCCAGCATGCCAGAACCTCTTGCCGCCCAACCGACCAACGCAAAAACAACAATTGATGGACAGAATGCAGAACAATAACATACATTCACCCCAGTACAGAGATCTGGGCCTAAATCCATCGTTTTTTTGCTCACCATGCCATTCCAGTTTGAACCCAGCCATATGAAAATCAGTCTTGACCCTGTGCCCCATGGGAACAGTCCAGCCCGAACTGCCAAGCCAGGTCCTCCCTGGACTGGAAACAAGCATCCTAGGACCGGTTTCGGGCTTTCAGCCCTCATCAGCCAGGATAGCTTGATTCCAGTGGCATGGAGAGCACGGGACTCATGTCTGAGCATACCCTTCCCACTCGGGGTGACAAATGCAAAAACAACAATTGATGGACAGAATGCAGAACAATGTCATACATTCACCCCAGTACAGAGATCTGGGCCTAAATCCATCGTTTTTTTGCTCACCGTGCCATTCCAGTTTGAACCCAGCCATATGCAAATCAGTCTTGACCCTGTGCCCCATGGGAACAGTCCAGCCCAAACTGCCAAGCCAGGTCCTCCCTGGACTGGAAACAAGCATCCTAGGACCGGTTTCGGGCTTTCAGCCCTCATCAGCCAGGATAGCTTGATTGCAGTGGCATGGAGAGCACGGGACTCACGTCTGAGCATACCCTTCCCACTCGGGGTGACAAATGCAAAAACAACAATTGATGGACAGAATGCAGAACAATGTCATACATTCACCCCAGTACAGAGATCTGGGCCTAAATCCATCGTTTTTTTGCTCACCATGCCATTCCAGTTTGAACCCAGCCATATGCAAATCAGTCTTGACCCTGTGCCCCATGGGAACAGTCCAGCCCGAACTGCCAAGCCAGGTCCTCCCTGGACTGGAAACAAGCATCCTAGGACCGGTTTCGGGCTTTCAGCCCTCATCAGCCAGGATAGCTTGATTCCAGTGGCATGGAGAGCACGGGACTCACGTCTGAGCATACCCTTCCCACTCGGGGTGACAAATGCAAAAACAACAATTGATGGACAGAATGCAGAACAATGTCATACATTCACCCCAGTACAGAGATCTGGGCCTAAATCCATCGTTTTTTTGCTCACCGTGCCATTCCAGTTTGAACCCAGCCATATGCAAATCAGTCTTGACCCTGTGCCCCATGGGAACAGTCCAGCCCGAACTGCCAAGCCAGGTCCTCCCTGGACTGGAAACAAGCATCCTAGGACCGGTTTCGGGCTTTCAGCCCTCATCAGCCAGGATAGCTTGATTTCAGTGGCATGGAGAGCACGGGACTCACGTCTGAGCATACCCTTCCCACTCGGGGTGACAAATGCAAAAACAACAATTGATGGACAGAATGCAGAACAATGTCATACAGTCACCCCAGTACAGAGATCTAGACCTAAATCCATCGTTTTTTTGCTCACCATGCCATTCCAGTTTGACCCAGCCATATGCAAATCAGTCTTGACCCTGTGCCCCATGGGAACAGTCCAGCCCAAACTGCCAAGCCAGGTCCTCCCTGGACTGGAAACAAGCATCCTAGGACCGGTTTCGGGCTTTCAGCCCTCATCAGCCAGGATAGCTTGATTCCAGTGGCATGGAGAGCACGGGACTCATGTCTGAGCATACCCTTCCCACTCGGGGTGACAAATGCAAAAACAACAATTGATGGACAGAATGCAGAACAATGTCATACATTCACCCCAGTACAGAGATCTGGGCCTAAATCCATCGTTTTTTTGCTCACCATGCCATTCCAGTTTGAACCCAGCCATATGCAAATCAGTCTTGACCCTGTGCCCCATGGGAACAGTCCAGCCCGAACTGCCAAGCCAGGTCCTCCCTGGACTGGAAACAAGCATCCTAGGACCGGTTTTGGGCTTTCAGCCCTCATCAGCCAGGATAGCTTGATTCCAGTGGCATGGAGAGCACGGGACTCACGTCTGAGCATACCCTTCCCACTCGGGGTGACAAATGCAAAAACAACAATTGATGGACAGAATGCAGAACAATGTCATACATTCACCCCAGTACAGAGATCTGGGCCTAAATCCATCGTTTTTTTGCTCACCATGCCATTCCAGTTTGAACCCAGCCATATGCAAATCAGTCTTGACCCTGTGCCCCATGGGAACAGTCCAGCCCGAACTGCCAAGCCAGGTCCTCCCTGGACTGGAAACAAGCATCCTAGGACCGGTTTCGGGCCTTCAGCCCTCATCAGCCAGGATAGCTTGATTCCAGTGGCATGGAGAGCACGGGACTCACGTCTGAGCATACCCTTCCCACTCGGGGTGACAAATGCAAAAACAACAATTGATGGACAGACAGACCAACAGCACACTCGACAGACTCAACTGCATACTCCTCAACGTCCAATCCCTCCACAAACACGCCATCGAAATCTGGAACCTCCTCAACGTGGCCTCTCCCGACATCACCTTCTTCATGGAAACATTGATCAACCCCTGATCCGGACCGGACATCACCATCACGGTCCCCGATGGCTACAAATTCACCTGCAAGGACTGCACCGACTGACCGGGAGGAGGCATCGCAATCATCCACAAGAACACGCTCCAACTGACCATGCACTCAAAACGACCAAATGACAATCATGGAACACCTCCACTTCCAGATCCAGACCAACAACACCTTTTGCAGCACCCTCATCTACAGGCCCCCAAGGCCTCCGCCAGCTCTTCACTGACACAAACGTAGACCTCATCGTACCCCAGGCTCTGGCACCCACCGATTATATCCTACTCAGAAACTTCAACTTCCACCTGGACAACCCCAGTGACCAGAACACTGCCTCCCTACTGGTGAACCTTGCCAAAATCGGACTCAAGCAGTTAGTCACCACACCGACTTACTCAGCTGGATACATGCTCGACCCCATTTTCTCTGCCAGCAGAAACATCACCTACAACCACACCACCGAATTCGGCTGAACTGACCACCACTGCGTGCATCTCGCCTTTGCCATGTCCACCGTACACTATCACCCTCATCATCCCCCATCGTAGCTGGAACAAGGACACATAAGATCTTTTCATCATCTACCTCAGCACAACCACTCCGCCAACACCAACAGACGTCAACACCGCAGCGCAAAACCTTCACCAATGGATCTCCAACTGTGCCGACACTCTGGCCCCCTCCAGAAGACACCAGGCAAGCTACACTCGAAGAAAGCCAGTTGGTTCACTACCACCCTCCATGAGAAGTCAACATACATTCCACCCTCCCAAGACCTCTGCAACAAACTTGGCGCCTTCTTCCACCACCAGATCAGGCAGATCTATTACAGCTTCACCACCTAAAACCCTGCTACCATTCGCATTATACTCATGTACTTGCAGTACAATTTTGCTGCAAATGACACAATAGTATGTGAAGTGGTGCAATTTTGGAAATTTTTCTCAGCAAGTGTAGAGCAATGTTCAAAAAATTCGGTGACTCTCGCTGCTTTATTTAATTTTCTTGTGGTCTAAAAATGATGGTAGACCGTAATAATGGGAGTTGGTGATATGAGAAGTAGCACTACACCTCTTTTAAAAGGAAGGGACACTGCCTAGTACTGTACGATATATGTCGTTGACTTGGGGAAGGACACCATGATGTGGAAAGACTGATGCTCTAAAAGATTTTTAACTAAAAGAAGTACTGCTCATGCGATGATCTTATAAAGAGTACGGCATGTTATAAGAAAAAGAAGTTGTGCATGGGTATTTGCGTGGTAAGGGATTTTTTAAGGTTTAGGGTGGGCATAGGTTTTGGGTGGCAGGGGAACTTTCAGGGTTTAGAGTGGGTATGGGTTTTTGGGTGGCAATGATTTTTTTAGGGTCAGTATGGGTTTTTGAGCAGCAAGGGATTTTTTAGGGTTTAAGTGAATACGGATTTTTGAATGGTAATGGATATTTTAGGGTGGGTATGATTATTTTGGGCGGCAATTGGATTTTTATGGTTTAGGGTGGATATGAGTTTTTGGGCAGTAAGGGATTTTTTAGGTTTTAGGGTGGGTATGGATTTTTAGGTGATATGGGCTTTTTAGGGTTTAGGGTGCATATGGGTTTTTGGGTGGCAAGGGAAAATTTAGGGTTTAGGGCGGGCATGGGTTTTTGGGTGGCAAGAGAATTTTAAAGGTTTAGAGTGGGTGTGGGTTTTTGGGGGCAAGGTACATTTTATGGTTTAGGTTGGGTATGGGTTTTCCGGTGATAAGGAATTTTGAGGATTTAGGGTGGTTATGAGTTTTTGGGTTGTGAGGTTTGTGTTAGAGTTTTGGGTGGGCATGGCTTTTTGGGTGGCAAGGGAATTTCTAGAGTTTAGGGTGGGTATGGGTGTTTGGTGTTGAGTTATTATTTTGGGTTTAATGTGAATATAGGTTTGTAGGTGATAGGAGTTTTTTAGGGTTTAGGGTGGGTATGGGTTATTGGGAGGCACAGGAATTTTTAGGGTTTACGGTGGGTATGGATTTTTGGGTGGCAAGAGAATTTTCAGGATTTATGGGGGGTATGTGATATTGGTTGGAAGGGATTTTTTAGGTTTTAGGGTGGGTATGGGTTTTAGGTGATATGGGCTTTTTAGGGTTTAGGGTGTGTATGGGTTTTTGGGTGGCAAGGGAAATTCTCGGGTTTAGAGTGGGTATGGTTTTTGGGTGGCAAGGGAAATTTTAGGGTGGCAAGGGAATTTCTAGAGTTTAGGGTGGGTATGGGTGTTTGGTGCTAAGGTATTTTTTCGGGTTTAGTGTGGACATAGGTTTGTAGGTGATAGGAGTTTTTTTTAGGGTTTACGGTGGGTATGGATTTTTGGGTGGCAAGGGAATTTTCAGGATTTATGGTGGGTATAGGTTATTGGTTGGTAAGGGATTTTTTAGGTTTTAGTATGGGTATGTTTTCTTTTAAGCGATATGGGCTTTTTATGGTTTAGGGTGTGTACGGGTTTTTGGGTGGCAAAGAAATTTCTAGGGTTTAGGGTGGGTATAGGTTTTTGGGTGGAAGGGTATTTTTAAGGGTTTAGGTTGTTTATAGGTTCTGAGGTGATAAGAGCATTTTTATGGTTTAGGGTGGCTATGGGTTTTTGGGTGGCAAGAAAACTTTTAGGGTTTCGGGTGGGCATGGGTTTTTAGGTGGCAAGGGAATTTTTAGGGTTCAGGGTGGGTATGGATTTTTGAGTGACAAGGTATTTTTTAGGGTTTAGGGTGGGTATGGGTTTTTGGGCAACAACTGCATTTTTTAGATTTAGGGTTGGGTATGGGTATTTGGGTGGAAAGGGATTTTTTAAGGTTTAGGGTGGGTATAGGTTTTTGGGTGGTAAGAGCTTTTTTAGGGTTTAGGATGGTTATGATTTTTGGGTGGCAAGTGAATTTTTAGGGTTTATGGTGGGTGTAGGTTTTTGGGTGGTAAGGTTTTTTTTAAGGTTTAGGGTGGGTATGGGTTTTTATGGGTAGCAAGGGATTTCTATCATTTAAGGTGTGTGTGGGATTTTGGTGGCAAGAGATTTTGAAATATTAACGGTGGGTATGGGTTTCTGGGTGGCAATGGAATTTTTAAGGTTTTAGGTGGGTGTGGGTTTTTGTGGGGCAAGGGAAATTATATGGTTTAGGGTGGGTATGGGTGTTTGTGTGATAAGGAATTTTTAGGGTTTAGGTTAGTTATGGTTTTTGGGTGATAATGATTTTATTAGAGATTTGCATTTGTATGGGTTTTTGGATGCCAAGGGATTGTTTTAGGGATTATCATATACAAGGATACAGAAACATCTCAGAAAGAAACCAACATGCTGGTCGAGTGACAAACTATCGGAAACAAAAATGTATTTTACATTTCCCATTTTAGCAAGCCCCCACTTTTTTCATCCCACTTTCAAACCTGTCTGCACATATTTCCATATGACTGATTGCTGCCAGCAGGTGTGGGTGCTTCCTGAAACCTGGTTAGAGCATCATTTTCTTCCAAGTCGATGCTGCATGTAGTGCAAGTCGCTTGGCCTGAAGTTGTAGCGCTGTACAATTTTCACATTACAGGCACTGTTGAGCATGTTAATGCAGTAAGATACGGGGACATTTTCAATTTGTTTAATATTTTAAGACTATGGGCCATATGTAGGTAACTGAAATTTACCGATTCCTAAATACCGAATTTTACCGAATCGGTATTTAGAAATGGGTATTCCGTATGTACCTAATTTTTCGTTAAAGATTACCGATTCGGTAAAATTCGGAAAATGGTTACCGATTCCACAATACCGACCGGTATTCCTGAATCGGTATTTACCGAATCGGTATTTACCGAATTGGTATTTACCGAATCGGAATTTACCGAATCGGAATTTCAAAAACACATCAATTGAGGAATCAGCCAATCATGTGCAACCAACACCCCTCCCAACCAGGAAGTGGCCACACCCAGGCAGGTGCACACAATCAGAACCCTCTGAAGAGGCTGGGAGTGCTGAGGAGTGCAACAGAGCCAGTGCCTGAACATTGTTAACTGATCCTGCACAATGGCCAGCCAGGACACAGATGGAGGTGAAAGGAAGAGGAAAATGAAATTCAGCCAGAAGGAACTGCAGGTACTTGTGGAGGAGGTGGTGAAGCAGCACAATAAGCTTTTTCGGAAGCAGTCCCTGCAAGTTGCAGAGTCTGAAAAAAGAAGGATCTGGCAAGGAATCCGGTCGCAGGTAAATGCCATTGGAGTGACCCCCGGGACATTGATGTGCTGAAGAAGTGGTGGTATGACATCCGGATCATCACCAAGAGGAAGATGGCTGATCTTAAAAAACAGGCCAGCCAGACAGGAGGAAGAAGGAACAGGGCACCTGGCCTGACAGACCTGGAGCAGCTCGTGGAGTCCACGATAGAGCCTGAAAGTGTCGTTGGGATTGGTGATGCAGACAGCTCAGCCAGAGCTGCTACCAAAAAAGGTAAGAAGCATGCACAGCATTGTGCCCCCCTTCCCCTATCCCAAATCCCCAATTGGGCAATGTGATTCCCACTCCAGTACAGGTTTTTGTTCAGACCAGCAATGCATTATGGGTGATGTAGTCAGGGAAACCCCTATCATGACAGGAATCGCACCGAACAACATGGCGTGTGACACACATCTGCGATAATCAGTCACAAGACAATGAGATAGTGTTGCAGAAATGTATTATGATGTGAGCAATGCAGGGCTGCAGGTACACTGAGCTAATGTAAAGTTTCTGTCCACAGGCGACACATCGCACAGGACTGCTCAGGAGAAGGGAGAGAGGGCACCCCAGGAGGAAAACCCACTGAGAAGGCCACCACGAGTGCAGGGCACACAACACCACCAATGCCAGCCTCACCACCACAGCCAGCCTCACCACCACAGCCAGCCTCACCACCACAGCCAGCCACGCCACCACAGCCGGCATCGCCACTACTGCTAGCCTCACCAGCATCAACACCACCTGCAGTGGTGAGAGCTAGGAGGCGTGCTGTTGCCAGACTGCATGTGTCCGAGTCCTCCTCAGAAGACTCGAGGGGGGATGAATCAACCACTGTGCCACTGGATGATAGCAATGCTGGGGTGCTGTCCACCGTTGAGGGAGCACACACAGGTGCCAGACGCCGCCGCAGGGCTCGTGTGAGCAGTCCGCCTCCACAGGGTGAGAGCCATGGTGTGAACACAAGTTGGTCGCACACTGCTCGTCACACCAGTAACACAAGCCATGGTGTCTTCGGAGGGCTGGAGGCAACCATGGTGAAGGTGCAGCGCCTACAAGGCAAGGCAATACAGTCGGTACAACGACAAATGAAGTGCCTCAATGATAAAATGAGCAACATTGACAGGGGCATTTCCTCAATGGCTGAGGGCATGAGGGAGATGGCTGCGGGCATGCGGGACATGTCCCAGTCTGTGATGCTGCTGTGCAGTAAAATGGAGGAGGACAGAGCAACACGGCGAAGGGAGAGGCAGAAAATGGAGCACCATACGAGGGCAGTGAACCGACTAGCTACTGCCACTTCTCTGCTCTGCAGGCGCTCCGTGGCCATGCAGGAGGGGCTTGCGCACAGCAGCACTGATGTATCTAGGGGGCTGGTTAAGGTGACCACTGCTCTTGAGGTGCTGCTGACGAGCCAGTCTGCCAATACTGGTGCTGTGGATGTTGTGGACAGCGAGGACACGACTAGTCGGAGCAGCATTACCCCCCTGTCACAGACACACAGAGGAGCAGCAGACGGCATGGGGCTGCCACTGGTCCCACAGCCAGTGAGGCCAGTCAGTCACTGGCATCCCACACTGTAGTGCGTGGCCGTAGACGCTGATGCAGGCCACACTGCCAGGACAGAGTTGGGTGAAGTAACCCATGACTTCCTACAATGGATGTCACCAATTTGAAAGACCAGTTTGGCTGTTTGTGTTGTGGCGTAGTGCCCACAAATTAAAACTGTGTCTCCTTACTTACTTAGAAATAGTTGCATGTGATCTCTGCCCGTCTCTCTCTCCCATCTGTTGCTGCTGGCACTCCTGCTGCGTTGGGCTCTGGCTGTGCAAAATCATCATCATCCTCCTCAAAATCTGTTATTTCCACTTCTGTACCTTTCTTTGTGGCAAGGTTGTGCAGCATTGCACAAGTAGCAATAATCTTGCAGCAGAGGATGGGTGTGTACTGGCGTGCGTCTTCGCTCTTGTGAAGGCAGCGGAACCTGCTTTTCAATAGTCCAAACGTGCACTCCTCCACATTGCGTGTTGATTTGTGTGCCACATTGTATCGTCTCTCACTCAGGGTTTATGGGTGTAGGTAGGGAGTGAGGATGAATGACCGCATGGCATATGCACTATCGCCTAGGTGAGAAAGAGGGTGCTATTAGTCACATACACCAATACACATTCATCTGCGGTAAGTATAAGGGGGTGTCACAGTCATTTACCTAGCAGGTATCCTTCTCCAAATTCTCCCGCAACCAGGCGTGTGTAGATTGTAAGAGAACAACGTCTGTCTATTTCTAGACTAGTCTCCCCTGCACTGGTCGTTTACGAGGGCAAGGCAGTTAGCGCGGCAACTTATGGAGCAGAACTTTGGGGGTTCGAAAAAATAGATGAAATACAAAAGTCAGAGAATAAGTTTTTAAGAGATATCCTCTCTGTCCCCCAATGTACTCCATTAACTCCCTTATTCTTCGATACAGGGAGGCGCAGGGTGAGCGATACTATTAGACTACGCCCCCTTTTATACTGGGCAAGATTAAGATCCACCCCAGAATTATCGCATAATGCGGCAGGTCTCAGTGAACTGATTTCTCTGGATATGGGTAAAAGGGTAAAATGGCTCACTGATCTGAAGGAACTCCTGGTCTCGTTGGGTTTAGCTGACGCATGGAGGAACCAAGCCCAGCCCTCCAAGGCCGAGTTAAAGAAGATCTACCGGAATTGGATACTCCAGCGTCACCTATCCTATCCGAGGAAACTCACAGAAGAATTTTTATTGTTTAAACATGTTGGCCATCTGGAACCCTATCTTGATTTCATACGAGTCCCTATGGATAGAAAGCTGTATATACTTTTCCGGATTGGGTCACTGTATCTTAATGTTTCAGTTACCCAGAGGGATCCAGCCAAATATCTCTCCCCTAGTTGCCCGTGTTGCGAAGCTCCCCACGAAACAATAGCTCATTGCCTATTTGCATGCCCGGCCTATCAGCAGGCCAGGAATAAATGGCTAAAACCTATTTGTGTTCAGCTAGGAACAAGGAATCATCTAGCTGCACTACGCATCTTGAGATCAGATGCGTCTAGGCCAGTAATTGTGTGCGGAGTTGCAAAATTCCTGGGTCGGGCTTGGATCATTCGCACGAAAGCCATTTCCAAAGCCACTAAATTAGCCAATGTTGCTATTAATTAAATTCTGAACCCACTTTTTAGTGTAAAGTGGTCTAAAGGAATGAATTGTGATTTTGAGACCCCTTGTTGATTGTAGTAAGTTGTTTTTAAAGGGAATTTTTATGAATTGCCATTTACTTTTATTGTTGTCATACCATGTACTCTTAAACATTTTATCTTTTTTAACCATTACAAAATTTGATGTATATAGTATTGACTGTACTGTATGAAAGCTTTTATGATATGAATTATCGAATAAAGCGAACAAGAAAGAAAGATCCCACTGTTCTGGAAGATGTAGGAGTCGTGGGTGCTCCCAGGAAATTTGGCTACGATGTCACTAATTATGTTGGCAGCATCGCAGATTACCTGTACATTTATGGAGTGGGTGGACTTTATATACTCAGTGGCTGCTAGTGGGCAGATTGGAATGTGTGTGCCATCGATGCAGCCTATGACATGCGGGAACTGTGCCATCTGGTAGAAGTCTGTCTTGGTTTTCAGCAGTTCAGCCTGTGTGTTTGGGAAGCTAATGTAGTGTTGCATTCTCTGCATCATGGCATCCAGGAACTTCCTGAAGAAACGGGACAGGCAACTCTGGGATACCCCGCCTACCACAGCTATCACCCCTTGGTAACTGCCAGATGCGAGTAGATGGAGGCTACACAGCACCTGCACATGTGGTGGTATGGCGTGCGCCCTTGTTGTTGGATGGTCCAGGAGTGGGTGCAAGTCCCTTATCAGGTCCATGATGGTTTGGGGGTGCAGCCTGTACCTTTCATGTATCTCCGCCTCAGTCTGTTGGAAGAGTGTGATGCGCTGTCTGTAAATGCGCTCCTCCCGTCTCCAGATCCTCATTTCTGATTTCCAAGGTACTGTTACTTAGGGATCAATGTGAATAGGTGGCCGGCCTGTACACCTTGCAGTCAGCTGCGTACTTGGGATTTGTGCCTATCGCGATGTCGTAATAGCCCCAGTTGGACCTAAATGTTGTTACAAGCGTTATTTTTGCAATACTCATTCTAAAAGTGATATCTTGATATATGTGTGCTGGATTCTTGTCATTGTTTGGTTTGGATAAAGGTACTTTAATTTTCTAAATTGGTGTGGTGTCCATTTGTAGTGTTTTCACTGTGTTACTATGTGTTTTATGTACAAATGCTTTACACATTGCCTCTGATATAAGCCTGTCTGCTCATACCAAGGTACCAAAGGGGTGAGCAAAGGTTATTTTACAAGAGTAAGACCCCTTACCCTGACTAGAAGGAAAGTTCCCTACTTGGACAGGGTACAAACCTGTCAACGTTGTCTTTGGGTTCTCATGAGTCAGGGCACCCCTCCCTTAAGTATGACATAAAATAGCATAATTTACTTTGACATCTGCATATTTAGAAATATGGCGGCATATTTTGTCATGTAATTGTAAATTGTATTGATATGACGCTTGCTACCCTTGATGAGGTGTTGATGCATTTTGAGGCCAGTAGCACACTACCCAGGGGTACATGTTTAGAGTTAAATAGATAGCAGATTATTAATCTGTACAGGTTTTGCCCTTAACCCACTCAGAACGTATTACATTGTTCACAGAAATCGTAATAGCAACACCTCCTTATTGGAATCTGGTATCTGGATAGACCTTTGCAGGTCTGAAAAGGGCTCTCCTGCAATCAAAATGATTTGCACAGAAGTTAGAGGAGATGAATCCTCACATGGAATACTCCTCTAGTTTGAGACTTTAACTGAATTCATCTTTGTAATCTGGTATGTATGTTTTTCATCCTTTCCAGCAACAGCAAGCAGCCACTTTGAAACTGTACAGAAGGTACAACCTGGGAACTAATTAAGGATAGCAACAATAGTTTGAGACTGATGTTAGAGTTGTTAGTAATTCCTTGATGATTTGGCCATGCACATCAAGCATAAACCTCTTGCAGAGGTTTGAGTCTTGGAGATTAATTATGTTCACTTTTTTTCTACCAAACCATGGAATTAGGAGTGACTGAATCTCTGTAACCTTAATTCAAAGTAAGCTTCTTGAAGAGCTTCCTAGGCTCAGTGTAGAAATTGTCTTGACTTCCGATACCATAAAAGTAAAACATTTCTGCTGACCTGCTATATACAAAGTCTCAGTATGTTGAAGATTGGTGGCTGAACTAGACACTCTGATATGATCCATAAAGATCCCCTGAATGATAAAAGAGGAATCTGACAGTATAACTGCTCAGTTGATTCTTGGCTGTGTTAAAAATATTTCAGGGATCCATGTTGTTTGCTACTCTTGGTTGTCATTAGTAGTATGTGGTCCAACTTGTTGGCTTCAAGCCAACCCACCCTACAGGTTTACATGGAGTTCCTGTCTGAGGTAGCAGCCTTCCTGCTACTTGGAGGATAACTCCATACACCTACGTGGATGAATACTTCAGCCTGACCCACGAAGCAGCTGGTAAGTAAGGAGTTGGAGGGGATCTGCCATTGCCCTTCAAATTCACATAATTTTGGAAGCAAGGACAATTCTAAGTGTCACCCCTAACTCAGTGTCCTCGTTATATTGACTTACTTCTTGCTTTGTCAGGCCACTATAATTCATTTATGGTATTTGTTTGTTAGCAGCAACACTTAATTTACTATGGATGGTATGTGAATATTTTGGCATTTGAAGAAAGAGGGAGGTCTAATCTTCAGATTGCTGCATACTGTTTCAATTGCGGTCTTAAAATGTAACATTCACTGGCCCTGTTGTTCCACAAATACAATGCTGACTGACTACTTAGACTGAAGTCAAGTCAGAAACCTTGAACCACAATGGGTTTTCAGAGTGCTACAGGAGAGAGGGTGTGGTATTGTAGCAGAGCTGCTTACTGTGGCCCAGTTCCAAAGCAGGTTCAAACCTCTTAGTTCATGTACAGGATAGTCTGAGGCCAGAACAACTCTAATTTAACATACCTGTGTGGAAATTTAGCTTGTAACTGAACATTATCTGCGCCATCTTGCCCCTCCCCAGCGCCACGCACAGTGAACGCACGATCGCCATTTTAGGCACCCCACTCTCTCCCCGCTCATTGTCGATCGCCAGCACGTTCCCCTGGCGCTGCGAGCATCCCCCGCGCGCCGGCCACCCCCGCTCTCTCATACACGGGCCATAAACCCTCTCATTCTGCGCGACCCCGCCATGGAACCACATCCCACACCTGACCGACATCCCATACATGGTCATGCCTCTCTTTGATAAACCCCCTTCCTCTGCGCCCCATTGTCCGAACCGATCCCAGGCCATCACCTAGCCCTGCGGATGCAGTTTATTGCCCCTACTGTAAGGGAAACACCCCACATCAAAGGGATTACAGTGGATCAAAGCCCCTACCCCCCTGAGACCCGGCCGGTTGCACACACCCCCGGGAATTGGCGGAATATCCAGCTGCGTGATAGCCATCTCCTACTGTGGGTGGGGTGGGGACTTCTACTGTAGATATGTGTGGGAACGAGCTTGAAGTGGGGGTTCCAAGGATGTCTTTCCGTACATCAAAGTCTCAATAAGAATGTACCATGTGTAATAAAGCAATAAACCTGTGTATAAGAGGCCAGGCCTCAGAGATGCAGTTAGAGCACCTCGTGACGATACCTTGCTGTCTGATCTGATGTGTTCTGCTCCGACGGAATAAAACTTTGTTTCCTGCCTTCCAGTCTCCGGCGCCTGCCTCTTGCATTGATAAATTATCGAATGGTATGAGAGGCGATTAACGCCGGGCAATACTTGAAAGGTTATCGACTGAAACTGCCGCTACCATTTAACAATTGGCGTCCCAAGCGTGGGGCCCATCAGAGACACGTGGATCCAGTGGGAGAGGTCCTGACGACAGAGTGAACGACTGTACCGATCGGGAGAGCTCCTGCCCAATAGACCCTCGTCTGGCAGCCGATCATCCGAACTTCACTGGTTCCGAGCAGACCTCTCTCGAGTGATCTACGGTCCTGACTGGGAACCATCAGGAGTGCCGCAGCAATAACGGAGAGTAGAGGACGATCGGGCGCTGGAGGCGGAAGACGAGAAACTGTCCACGCGGTCCAGGTAAGGTCGTGATACACGACAAATTGCGAAATAATTGATTGATTGTTTGAAGTTTTGAAAATACTAGTATTGCTCATTGATTGTTCTCTTTGAGATATTCGCTGTCTACAAACGGGGAGGAGTAGAAATACTCTCTCTCTCTCTCCCTTTGCAGATAGTGAAGGGTAGGTAACGCAGACTTTTGTCCCCGTTGAAACCCGTCGTGCCTATCTTTATCTCCCCACTGATTGATTGTCCGAACATTGATTGTTTTGAAGAATAGTGCTCTTTGAGATATTCTCTGTTTGCAAATAACGTAGAATAGAAATATTCTGTCTAGTCTTTGCAAATAGTGAAGGGTAGGTAACGCAGACTTTTGTCCCCGTTGTAACCCGTCGTGCCTATTTTTATCTCCCCATTGATTGATTGATTGATTGTCCGAACACTAGTTGTTCGATATTGGTTCTTTGGAGGTATTCTCTGCTTACAAATAACGAGGAATAGAGATATTCTGTCTAGTCTTTGCAAGCAGTGAAAAGATAGGTAGTGCTGACTTTTGTCCCCATTGAAACCCGTCATGCCTATCTTCTCCCCACTGATTGGTAGTTGGTTCTGCCCGGACCGCTTATTAGAGGTGGACCATCCGGCTCCACTGGAAGGCACCCCTAATAAGGACATGTTCACTAAATATGGACTAGTCGCCGTAGCTTATAGCAAGCTATGGCATAAATATACAAGGAAGGACCCCGAGAGTCAGTGGCCACTGATGGGATCCTTCGACGACCATAAGATAGAAGTGCTAGAAATGGCTCTGCGTAGCAATAAGACGACGCCTACTATGCTTGACAGGATCGGCATGTGGCGCAAAGAAGCAACGCAACGGAAAAAGAGGGAAGAAGTAAAAGCAGAAAAGGAATTACGAAAGGCAGCTCACCTTGCCGCTAGAAAGTTAGAAGAAGAAATAAAGGAGAGAAGGGAAACTAAACTAAGACAGGAGCCCGAAACCTCAGGCCAGTACGTTGTTAGGACCCCCTCTATGCTCTACCCTGAGTTGTCCTCTAAGCAACGAACGAATGATGAATTACTGTTAGGTCCCCCGATCATTTACATGCCCCCTCCATACGCACCCTCCCAATCGGTAGTGCAACACCCACAACCCCCAAACACGAGCGACAGCAGTACAGGGGCCTCGGTCCTCACGGCCTCCGCGCCGGCTGAGCCTCTTGTACTGAACCCAACGTCGGCTATAACGTTAGATGACCCTGAGATGAGAAAGAAAGATTCCACCAGAATGAATCGATTAACAAAGGATGAACGAGCAGGAATTGACAAGATAGTAGGGACACTGGTGGAGCGAAAGGAAAGTGAGGAGTATATAACAGACGTGTATAACTCGTATGCCGACAGCCGCAGACGACACTTTGTCGTACGACTTTGTTATCACGCCCTGAATGCATATGAGGATAGGTACCACGATAAAGGTCCTGAAGGCTTAGCGGCCCTATATAGGAAGGTAGACATCGGGGAAGAAAGAGAGGGCGATGTGACGAACCTCTTCACTCGTACACTCGAGGTCTACCGACACCTTAAAGAACACAGACAACCAAAGCAGAAACCCCCATAGTGACTAAGCCCCAGGAAGGAAGGATTGATACCATGATGCCCATCAAAGAGGCCGCCCCCTACTGGGTCCCCCCACGAGGTTAGGGAACCCCCAAAAGGGAATTACCAACCAACCGCCCCTAGAAAGCTACCCCCTAGAGACCATACACCTGCACCCTAAAACGGACGCAGAGACTTAGATGGGAATCAATGTGCGTTCTGTAGAGGGTTCGGACACTGGAAATCCCAGTGCCCGGTCCTTCTGGAATTGAACAAAAATAGGGACCCCAGTAGACACAACCGGAAGTTTGTTGATACCCACCATCAACGTCACCAAACTTGATTAGGATCACGTGCAAATCGAACAATGCCATTTTTCCGAATACACTAACTAGATTGCTGATATGTACAACACTCCAACAAAATAGTATGGTTAAACATTTTTAATAACTTATAGGTATAACAACATTCCGACAAGATGAACAGGTTAAAACATGTTTTAAACAACTATTTACATGACAGTCTGCTGCGACCTGCATCCCAAAGCATTTACGTCCACGTGACACCGTCCTCGCCTCTCCTTCCTCGAAGCTGCAACATTGGCCTGTTTTGGGCGGTCCTTTTAGTCGGCTTTGGGCTATAAAAGCCATGCAAAAATCCATTGACATCAGTGGCGGACGACTGTGCGAATAGGCCGGAGGCTACATGAAGCGCCGAAGTTCTGGCAGCGCCAAGGCGGAGTCTGCCACGCTGTGCGGACCTTCCCATTCTCTTCTTCTTTCTTCAATAACGGAGGGTGCCCTGACGGGGGGAGGCGACGCGGACGGGCCTCCCCCGCCTCCCCAGGTGGAGGCTCACCAGCAGATGAGGGCACCCCAACCATCTCTTTCACCGGCCAGCCGAGTTGGCGCCCCTGCACGCGGCCGCCGGGCAACCACCCAAGCACAGGGTTCACCAGGACTGCCGCTAGCACCCGACGCGAGGAGTGGGCCCCCGCAGCGGAGTAATCGGGGACCCACTCCGGTGGCGATACCATCCGAACTGCTGTCGTTGCTGCAACTGGACCCACTCCGGTGGCGATACCATCTGAACTGCTGTTGTTGCTGCTGTTGGCTCCTCTCTGATGGCCGTACCGAAGAGCTGCTGCTACTGCTGCCCTTGGACCCCGGCGGTCGACTCCTCCGGATCCAGGCCTGGCCTACCGTGAGACAATTCTGGACTCGAAAGCTTGTCTGCTTGGGCGTGGGCACCACCCTTGACAAAACGCTCCTCTCAGCTGTGCAGAATCGGCTGGAGACATTGGCACTCGACTCCCGCGGACTTCCGGTAAGGACAAACCGCCGCCATTGTTCTTTGCCCCGGGAGGCAGCCACCTTGCCTCCGCTTGGTGCAGTGAGAAAGACTGGTTCAAAGCGTCGGCGGAAGAACCCGCCTGCTGCCCCGCCCCAAGAACGAACCATGGCATTGCTACGAGGTCGCAGTGACGCCATGCTAACGCAAAGTTGACGCTAACGAAAGTTCTCGAACTACCGAAAGGAATTCTGGGCCAACAGCTAATTCATGGAAAGACTTAGACTGTACACTGGCCCGACCTCGCCCCAAGATGGCGCCGATGTAGGAGAGGCCTACAAACACTTGTGGCGTTCCAGTCACGTGACATTTGTGTTAAAAAGAGATATATATATATATATATGCGATGCTTCCACACATGATGGTCGGGAGGGGGGGCGGGGAGGGAACCGATTTTATGCCAAAGTAGTGTTGCTCATGATGCTCGACACCTCTCACGCCGTGGCCGGCCTATGGCGGTTGTAGGCCCGTATTTGTATACTGACATTGTCTTAAATAAAGGGCTTCTTAAAAGGAATTACGGAATCAGTGTCATGACAAATCATCTAGGTTGATTGAAGGTTTTTCTTTTGAATAAATGATTGTTACTCCTAGGCGAAAGAATACAGATAATATACGCCTCAATTTGCCTAAAATCTTTTTGTTTAACGGAATTTGTACCCATCACGTCTGTCCTTTTCCAAGAGTTGTCAAATCGATGATCAACTATAACTTAAGGTATATGCCGAACGCCAGATATGGTATCTTGCACCATAGTACACGACCTATTGAGAAATGCATGTACGACCAAGGAACTCGAATTTAGGAGATGAATGAAATAGAGCATCTTTGCCTCGAACAAAAAGAATAATAGGTCTGTGGTATTACCCATTCCTGCGACTAGCCTGGTACGTGGTAAGTAGAACTTTTTCGTGTCTGCGCGCGCTAGGGTACTTTGAATACTGCACATTCCCTCCCCTCTTTTTTTCCCTCTATAGGTCACGACGAAGTTCCGACTGAAGAGTGGAGTGGACATGGACCGCACCGAGTTCAATATCAGGGAAAACATAGACAAACGTTGTGAGATAGTGCGTAAAGTACAGACCACCATTGGGAACATGAAAAACTGTATGATATGATTGTGCGTGTGTGCTACGATTATACGGCATGAATGTGTATGCATTTCATGCTTGGGTCACTTGAAGAGAGCGTCACTGTATGATTGAAGTGCTCGTCCACCGATCAAAGGGAGGAGAATAAAGGGTCCGACACCCCCTAAGATAAACTACAAAATACTGAAAGTACGCAGCATGCATAGGAAAAGAGGACAGGAAAGGAGAGGTCCCCATACTCAACGTAGCCCTGAGTCTCCGTCTTAAGTTTCTGCGCTTGATGCATGTACTGTCACACCCTATCCGGCATTTGTGTGTACGTGATCACCGAATTTATGTCTTTTCCCCGCTTGTGTTTTCTTACATGGAACAGACCCATGCTACTCCATGTTGTGTGTGCACCAAGTGGCCTATTATCTTACCCATGTCTCTCTCGTTTTGTGTCGTATGTATGCCAAATAGCCTACTTGATGCACACGTCTCTCTCTCTCTCTCTCTCTCTCACTCTCTCTCTCACTCTCTCTCTCTCACTCTCTCACTCTCTCACTCTCTCACTCTCTCACTCTCTCACTCTCTCACTCTCTCACTCTCTCACTCTCACTCTCTCTCTCTCACTCTCTCCCCCTCCCTCACAAAAGGCTCTTTCTTGCCCTCTTTCTTCTTGAATAAATTAACGACACATACCTCTTCGGTAAGTGTATAATTGGCCTGAAACACGGTGGTGTTCGAACAAATTGACAGAAACAAAACGACCATACTTTACCACGTTACTACCTCTCCTTTTTGCAAATGTTGAGCTTAATCGGCTGAGAAAGAAAGGACAGGTAAGACGACTGATGTCTCCCAATCTGGCCCTCATCACGGGGACTATATGTCAGTGGTTTTTGTTTTTAGAAGACGCCATCTCCACCACCCAGAATTACCCCTGACCAATTACCCCGAAATAGAATGTCTAAAGCACCCTGTTCTCCCAAAGATAACCCCAGCCCTATACTAGCCGTCTCAGAGTATTTTGAACGAAACAGCTGATGACCCTATTTTCTAATAATACATCGCCTAAACTGATAAAGGGTTACCTATTGTCCCCAGCAAAAATAATGCTTAGCTTATGTTCCTCCCCGAAAAGGATACTCGTGAACGCATGACAGTAGCACCTCGCACTTACTTTTTCATAAACTTAGTAGTCCTCGGAGGAAGATGTGTATTACCAAAACTTGTGTTGAGATGAACGAGTCTCTACCGGAGTAGCCGGTTTGAATTTTTAATAGAACAGAAGGTTGACAGATGTCAGGCTTCCTGCAACGATTATAGGGCACAGGAATAGTCACCTAGAAGGCCAGACGATGGACAGGGATACCCACAGAAACCTGCACCACAGCAATAATTAATAGATTAGTAACACGCACACTAACATCAGAATTAATGGACACCAATCATACAGCAACCGATAAAAGCCTTTCCGCAACTACTCGGTGGTTGGGAGAGAGGATGAAGTATGTGAATATCTTCCCTGCCAAACTCTCTAAGATTTTTGTTTCTTGTACCCATTCAAAGATAACCTGCGGCCATCGGAAGAGAGGGGTCGGACGTGACGCACAGCCTGGCTGCGGACCATGGAACATCTATGGCATCAACCAAGGGGGAAGCATCGAAGCAATAAGGGCGTGAGACGAGGCACCATTATCAGGATGATAGGCGATAGAACGAAGGGCTATACCAAGGCCCCCCCCCTGCTCACTGACCAGCGTGCCTGAAGTCCCAACCCGTCGGGCCCGATTGATGGGCCCAGTGCTGGAAGATCCTGCTCTCCTTGGTCTGCATTTTGATCCGATCCCACTCCACCCCCTCTTCCCTCGGCATCCCGAAGCACACCACCCCCTTCTCTCTCTCTCTCTCCCTCTTTTATATGGATTATGACTTTGACTTACTACCGAAGAACAAAAGGCAGGTACCCTGTCTCAAAGTACCTATGATGAACTGTGTTAAGGAGCAGGACTGTGATCGGAGAACAGCGAATGATCACACCCGGCCACATGAGAAATTGGATTTGAGCTGGACCTTAGCTCCACCGCCGGTGCTCAACAGTGCCAACGAAAGAAGAACGACAATAAGAGCTTACCAGTGATGGCTCTTTATAAAAGGACACTGGAAAGAAGAACCCATGTTAAGTTGAAAATCCTCTCCCAACCACCCTTTTTTATATATCTTCCTATCGAGTTTTCATGATGTTGCATCAATCACTTCCGACTATACACTGAGACAGTATCCTATTTATGCTCAAACAAGCTCACCTCCTCCTATCCCTGGGCCTGACATGCGGCGCAGCTAATGTAATTTTGAATGTACTTCCTTCTCGCCTACTTTATCAAACTGTATGAAACAATGTACAAATGTGTCAGGTTACTCCTGCCTGCCCTAAGAACTCTGTATCTTTAAGGAATGTATGACAAACATTAACGATATTATAGCTGAAGGGCTAACGAAGGTGAATGTCGGGCAGGCAAGCTGGCGAGATATGTTAAAAGGGAGGACTGTGGAAATTTAGCTTGTAACTGAACATTATCTGCGCCATCTTGCCCCTCCCCAGCGCCACGCACAGCGAACGCACGATCGCCATTTTAGGCACCCCACTCTCTCCCCGCTCATTGTCGATCGCCAGCACGTTCCCCTGGCGCTGCGAGCATCCCCCGCGCGCCGGCCACCCCCGCTCTCTCATACACGGGCCATAAACCCTCTCATTCTGCGCGACCCCGCCATGGAACCACATCCCACACCTGACCGACATCCCATACATGGTCATGCCTCTCTTTGATAAACCCCCTTCCTCTGCGCCCCATTGTCCGAACCGATCCCAGGCCATCACCTAGCCCTGCGGATGCAGTTTATTGCCCCTACTGTAAGGGAAACACCCCACATCAAAGGGATTACAGTGGATCAAAGCCCCTACCCCCCTGAGACCCGGCCGGTTGCACACACCCCCGGTAATTGGCGGAATATCCAGCTGCGTGATAGCCATCTCCTACTGTGGGTGGGGTGGGGACTTCTACTGTAGATATGTGTGGGAACGAGCTTGAAGTGGGGGTTCCAAGGATGTCTTTCCGTACATCAAAGTCTCAATAAGAATGTACCATGTGTAATAAAGCAATAAACCTGTGTATAAGAGGCCAGGCCTCAGAGATGCAGTTAGAGCACCTCGTGACGATACCTTGCTGTCTGATCTGATGTGTTCTGCTCCGACGGAATAAAACTTTGTTTCCTGCCTTCCAGTCTCCGGCGCCTGCCTCTTGCATTGATAAATTATCGAATGGTATGAGAGGCGATTAACGCCGGGCAATACTTGAAAGGTTATCGACTGAAACTGCCGCTACCATTTAACACCTGATTTGTAAGAATGTGACAGAGAATAGCAGTATTTATGCAAAGCCTAGATTGCTTAAAGGTAATCTCCAATTCTTCTAGTCCAAGCTTCTTTGTCATGGTCTTTACATCCTACCAAACATCTTTCCACCTAGAGCTTTGCTTTGCCTGGAATGCTTCTATAATTGGCCAGCTTCTCTTTTAGCAAATTTATTTGGTGGGCAAGAAAACTATCTTCTACAGATTTTTAGTGTTTATAAATGCAAGTTATTTTCTCTGAGGTGTAATCCACCACATTAGTACGGCCTTTGATGAGAAAGAGTATGACAGTGGGTAATGAAGATAACCCGTAAGGTACTGATTATGTGTCTGACAGAGCAGAATTCTCATTTGGAAATCAGATCTACCCTATCACGACTGGGACAGGTTTCGCACACGTAGTTTTCCTGGGTACAAGAACACCAGATCTTATTTTCCTAGTTGAAATTTCCAGCTGGAAAAATTGAATGAAGCTTTGGCTGGAACAGCATACAATCCTCATCCCCAATCCTGGACAAGCATTTTGTCTGGTTACAGGGAAGCATTAAATGCCCCCCCGCCAGAACTGTTCTTCCCTTTGTCTCCCAAACCTTCCAAACTCCTCCACCCATTCGGAAGCCACCGCTTCTACTTACAATCTGCTAAAACTAGCTGGGAATAATGTACAGAATTCCACACTATAATTTGGCATCTGCATAGTTATTTCCCATTCCAAAAGGTGTGACTCATCATAGGTCAGTACAATGATTCAGATCAAGTGCTACTTTGCCTACTAAACTGTGAGCTATCAAAGTGCCAGGTAACATTTAGGTCCGTGCATAATCTTCATTATTTGGGTGAAATCCTAAGTAATTTATAAATGTCACATTATCTAAAATGTGCAAAATGCTCACCATTTCACATGATGTCAAGTTTATACTTATATTCGCCTGTTGGATGCTGGTTTGAATAGAAGTTGTCTAACAGGGAGGCCTTTTATCCATGAACTAGTCGATTTCTGCTTAAGCCAATCTCTGTCTGTCTGCACATTTTGTAACTTTTCTGTTCTGGGTGTGTCCACAGCCATCACCTATCACCTAGAAAAGTCATGTGAGGTGCACATTGTGTAATTGAGCAACTATTTTTCTGAAATTTTGCGTAACTTTGGGGAAAAATAAGTTGTGCAAATTCACCACATCCCTAATAATTACAAGTATCTGAGCCAAATACTCATGGCAGTAGCAGACTGGAAGACACATTAAAAACCATATTTTAATTAAGTGTATAACGCTGCTTGCAACATATCAGGTTTCACAAATATTATGACACCCATGAGGTAGAAGACAACTATGTAATCACAAGGCAGTAGGGGGATAGTCAACTAAAAAAGCCAATGAGTTGGGATTTGAAGGTAGTGGAAAATGTAACTGTGTATAAATTAAAGAAACACCAGTCGTGCACAAATCCACTTTTTGAAGTAAAGTGGAGCCTGAATCCTATGCTGACAAGACATCATGGCAAATGTTGTGAGAAGAAGCACATCTCACAAAAAGTAAGCATCCCTTTTTTTACCATCCTTTGTCAAATAAAACTGAGTCTGAAGTGGACCTTCAAGAGGTACCAATGGTGTTTTTTCCATCTAGCTGTTCAGCACGTCCACTCTTTGTATGGGAGTGCACCCAGTTAAACATCCACAGCTCCCAGAGAGGTGGGAATAGCCATTTTTTCTACGGAGAAAGTGAAAAAGCCAGGTATCACAGACCCCTTCTGTTGTCTAATTGGGGTTCTGGTGAATTAGTGCAAAATATATTTGGACAGGCACAGCTTGCAGGTGTGTAGAAATAGTCCTACTCCCCTCTGACTAGCTAAAAACATGGTAATATAGATTTTTTCCAAGATACATTGGCGCCTAGTCTGGATGGCAACCCACTACAAGATGAAGGTTTTGGGTAGCATTTGCTACGTAAGGATTGGTAACACCTATTGCTGAGTAAATCATTTAATAAGCCATTTGTGGGCAGAATGGCATGGCAGCCAGTATGACAGATAGAGATTGTGTAGCTTATGTGATTATAGGCACAACACAGGCTGATTAAATAATTTCTGTTAGATACACTATAATATGTAGCAAAATACACTCAACCAAAATATACATCATTACTCATATAAGTCATACCCTAATAGCTAGTTAGTACAAGGGATTAGTACTGCACACTACACTGCAATAGTGGTTATCATGTATTGCATGTGTGCAACATTGCATGGTGTGTTACAGGTAATAGTAGGAAAAAAACATACAAGGTGGCAAGAGCACACCTGGGGCCTTATTCCACAAAGTGCCCTGGGGGCACAACAGGTGTTTGCACCCGCTTTGCGCGTCCTAGTCACTTTTGTATTACAGAAGAGGCTGCAAATGCTTGTGCCGCCCCTTCTGTACTACAGAAGCACTGGTGCATTTATAGCACTATCATCAGAGGTTGTTCCCTCATTTGCATGGGGCATGGCCCCATCCAAAGGAGGGAGTCTCTTTGCCTCTACGCCGTACTACAGACGCGGGCACAAAGACAAAGAAGCACTCAGGAGGTGCACTGATGGTGCTCCACAAAAAGGTAGCACACAGTCAGTACACCCCTTAATGGCAGACCTCTGGAGGGGGTAAAGGGGGCTCTACAGACCCCCCAGACATCCCCTTACAGGCGGGTGCAGTCACTCACTATACCCACCTGCATACAGCTCTCTATCCCCTTGTAAAAGTGCAGGTGGCTTGCCACCTGCACAGTGAAACACGGAGCAGCTGCTTTAAAGGTGCTCTGTATTTCACTTGAATGCGCTGCTCTAGGGGCAGCTGCCCTGGAGGCAGTGCCTTCATCCTAATATGGCACACTTTCCTTGTTTGCGCAGGGCACCCCCTTTGAAAGGTGTACCCTGGCGCAAACAAAGAAAATGCACCATATTCGTATTGCGGCCCTAGGTTGACTGGCAATTCTGAAAAATCATAAATTATAACAATGATAGGTTTTAGATTAACCTGTGGGAAAACAACCTGGAAAGACTGATGTATGTTTCCTGGAACAGGTTGGTTTTTTGGGCTATGTAACATCCCAGTGCAATCCCTAAATGAATTGCTTCTTCCTGTAACATCATCTATTCTTGAACTTTTTAGGACTCGATAGAGCCGCATGCCACAAACCTACAATGGTTATCTCTTTCTGATACAGGCACACCACTTCTGAGTAATCAATTTTGGAGTCCCTGCTTCCCAGCCGCTGCTCCTCCGCTAAGGTGGAGGATCGTCTCCCATCTGCTCTGGGAGCAGTTTAAAAAGAAAAACGAAAATGATAATAACTAATATTATCATTTTCGTTTTCCTTCCTGCTTAGGTGCAGGGCGGGTGGCGGGTGGGGCTGGGCTGGCTAGAGCAGGGGTCAGGGGGAGGAGTGTTAAGCACACTCTAAAGTGTGCAGGGCAGTTTGGCCGGCCCTCTTGGGCCGACCAATCAGTCTTGCGCACTTTGCATGTTCCCCACCAGGATGCATTACACAGCCTGGTGGGGAACATGCATAGCCTAAATGTTCCCGTCTGAGTGCTGGACCACGATGCTCAGACCAATACCAACGCTGCATTACAGCGTTGTGTTTGGCCAGGGGACTCTGGGAAGCTCTGTGCTTCCTGCTGCGGCTCGGAGAAGACGACGAAGGAGAGGCAGCAACCGGTGGCACCCAGGTAAGTCATTTTATTTTATTTTTTATTCCACTCCTCTTCCTTCCCGCCCACCACCCCCGCTCAGTAGCAGCCGCTACTGCTGCTTCCTAACAAATCTTTGTTCAATTGGAAGGAAACCCAATTCACAGTCCCATGACATCCTTGGTTCAAAAGGTTTCTGTCTTACACCTGTGGGCTTGGGTTACATCATGGTCGTCATAAGATAGCATCATCATCATAGTCTTTATTCGAATTAAGATAATTCATACAAGACACAAACAAAAACACAGTTATCAAATGAGGCAATCACTAGGTAATATAAAATCTAAAATCTTTCCAATAAATAGATAAAAGTTGTAAGTAAGAGAGATATTAAACATTGAAGCAGACAAGATGATATACATTACACATCAGTAATAAAACAATGTTAAAAATAGAGTTAATAGGCAAATAATAGTGATGTTTGAGGCCTTACCTATGTGCCTTTTCACTGGACCGGAGGGCTTTTAGTCTGAGAGACCATGCCCACCCCAAGTATTTAGCTAAGACTATTGAGTGGAATAGATAAGATAGCAAATTTTCCAGTCCTGGATGGGTCTTATCTACCTAAGGCTTCATTCTCTATGGGCTTTTATAGCTATCACTAGGGTAGCTACTCCTTACCAAGTGGACCTCTCAGACCTACTACTGTAGGCTCTGTAGGCGTCTACAAATATTTCTAGGATAGTAGCTAGTGTTCCATAACTGGATAGTATTTCTACTGCTGTAGGTGCTGTATGAATGATCGTTTTTTACCTTCTTCTGTAAGACAGTACATAATGCATAGCTGCTTACAAAAGCCATAAATACCCAACTAAATGGCATTGTTTGTGACAACAGCATTGCAAACCAATTTCCTTATGCTTGACAAAGTTACTAATATTGTGAGGATGATTTTATATAAATGTGTAGAGCAATCTCTGTACATATTTATAAAATAAATGAGACAAAAAACTGCATGCAGATTGTCACACCCAGCATTACAATCAGGGGATAAAGAGCTTGACAGTCGGTAACCCCTTTGCAGGAACATCATGACAATTTACATTTCCTTTAGTCAGATGTATCATTTCCGTTCACTAACTAGGGATGTGCTGAATGAGAATCCACTTGGCGAAACAACTTGCTTAAAGCATATCAGACCTTCATCCTTCAACATTTTTTTAAGAAGCAGCAAGTTGATGTCCATTTAAAACACAAGTCCTGTGTTTTAAAAAAAAAATAGGTTTCCTCGGGACCAATTTCTACTGCCCCCAATGGCTCTGGCATGATTTAAAAAGGGGAGAGTGTACCCTTTGCGAATCAGATACTACCCCAACTCAGGGTTTGGTAATTCATCACACCTCTTTCATGATCCTACCTATTTGCATTGCAGAAAGAATAGCAAATGCCCTTTTGAGTTTGCAGATCCTCTGATTATGGGCCAAATGTACTAAGATTGAATTCACCAGAACTAGTCGCACGATGAATCCAGTTAGATTTTGCAAACTGACCTATGCATTAATAGGCGATTTTGCAAGATTCCTGTATAAAGTGGCTCAAAATCCAACCTACCTCATTAGTATTAATGACATAGGTTACAAAGTGTGACTCAGCCCAGTTGATAGCACTTCTAAATCCCAATTTAGGAGTTGGTATAAGTTTACAGACTCCTAAAAACCTGATTAATAGATAGGGAAAACCTAGTTTGCCTTTGCAAATCCAGCTAATTTGCGAATTTGACATCACAAAATAGGTCAGTTAGTCTGGCGCTTTGCCAATAGGAAGGTGTGTTTGACAGCAATAGAGATTTGTACATCTGGAAACTAGTTTCTGATTTAAGGTTTTGGAGACTTCTTGACAACTGTGTGATACACAGTGTAACAATTGTAATTTACTATACACAACATTTCCAATATAGAAAACATCCCTTTTGTGAAGTTTGAAAAACAGTCAGTAATATTCATACATTTAATCAGTGACACAAAAACAAATGCATATCAACCATGTAATAAAACCATGATAGTCTGTAAATGTTGTGCGTGATAACCTGCAACTCCTCATATAGATTAGCGTCCTATCTGTCTACAAGTCACTTCAGCACTTTGGGTATTAGCCCTACACAATATTCATACCATACCATACCATATTTTCTGTTCTTACCAACCTTCGATCTATCTCAAAACCTAAAACCAGGACCAACGTACCCCTTTGCATTACCTATCTTATCAGAGAACATTTTGTATTTTAAATTTATGGTGCTCTATATAGTAAACATGTGCAAAAGATTTGCGTGTTCAAATGACTCACTTCTTGCGCTCCGCTATAGGAAAATCATTTTTGGTGCTATGTATTTCTAGTATGCAGCATTGCCAGACTGCTTGTGTGCGCAAATTATATTAGCGCTAGTGTAATGTCGAATTGTACTAATGGCTAGTTTGTGTAGGCCATTCCACATTATCTCTGTATGTTAGGTTGCAATAGGTTGAATGTTAAACCAAAGCTGAGAAAGTAAATCTGGGGATTGCTTACGACCTATGCTTTTAAAGGTTGTGCGCATTTTCTTTCTTTTTCCTCTCAATGTTACTGGCATTTTCATTTAAAGAAAATGTGCATGATTATAAAAAGTAAGAATATTTTTGTTATTTAAACAGTTTATGGAACCACTGATAGATTTTAACTAGGGTGGCTTCTGTGCATTACAATAATTTCAAACGCTGTGGACTGCAATACAACTGCTTGACAGACATTTAATGACACCATTGATTAAACAAATATTTCTCTACAATATATTTTTATTACACACAGTAGCAAAATGTATATTTAATAATAAAACAAATTGTAAGGCTGTATACCTCTAAATGATTTAACTACAGCCAGCATTTCCTACAGGATGTATACCTTGCCAGTCTTCACTCTGATATTCACTTTACGCTGCTGCTCTGGAGAGGCCAAAGGCACATTGCATCTTAAAGTCCTGCTAATGCGTCGAGATACCGGTGGGGCATGGGGGATGGGAGCAGTTGCTCGCCAACTATAGATATGTTAATGAAATGCTTCAACTCGTGTTTTGTGCTACTGTTGAAGGAAGGGTGTGCCGCGCAGCCTAGCCCAGGTGAAGAGATGTGCTAATTACCGCATTGTTAAGTGTAGCTGCCTCATGCTGTGACTGGGGCGAGCTGTCATCCTGGAGTCACTTTCAAACCAATTGCACTTTCAAGAAGACTTAGCATTTTAAAAGTCCCAAACTCCAAGAAAGCTCTGCCCCTTGCAGAAACATACCTGGAATGTATTTATATTTATATTTATTTCTGCAGTATATTTCCCTTAAGGGATTAGAACATTGTAAATAAACAGGATACTCTGTCAGGCTGTTTATCTTCTTTATTCAAGATATCCTTAATCCAAGGTCTCATCCACAGGACAGCAGTCTTCAACTGTCACCAACAGAGCATCATCAAGCAGATGTCACTACATTCTATTCTTACATCACATTCCATGCCCTGTCATTGAATACGTGTATGCTATGCAAACATATAACAATATCAAGAATACCACACACCTCCCCCCGAACCAACAATAAAATACAATTGTAAAAAATGTGAAAACATTAAATACACTAACTCATAATCATGCAAAGAAGTAAACACACCGAAATACAATTGTAAAGATGTGAAAACATTAAATACACTAAATCAAATCATGCAAAGAAGTAAGCACACTGACAGCGTGTCATAACGTTCAGATCAGTCTAACACAAAGTCATGGAGAGCAGCAGGAACTCTAACAGCACGTGAGCTCCTACGCAATAAGACACTACCATCACTTTGTGTGGACTTACTCACCGGTCTAGAAACTTTACCAACACACTCAGATAAGTTACTAGAAATGAGAGATATCCTATTTAAGTTCCAAATGCGACCATCATTAAGTTTAACCGCATTATTAAAGAGTTTAACCACTTTAAAAGGAGAAGAGAACTTTGAACCATCCAATTTATGAGGGAGTCGTACTCTAACACGATCACCAACATTTACACAGGTCTGAGCCACAGCATGCCTAACATCAAACTTACTTTTCCTTTGCAAGGACTTGGCACTTTGTCTTGCTAGCATTTGAGCATTACTGACATTTTTGGTCTCAGCCCCTTTCTCCCTCATCCAGGATTGGAACAAAACACTATTAGGAGTACGACCTCGAAAGAGTTCAAAGGGAATCGCACCGGTAGTGGAGTGAGGTGTGAATCTGTAAACCTTGACTCTCTCATGAATCCCAGCTACCCAGTCTTTCCCTTGCGCCTTGGCTAACTGGATGGACTCCTTCAACACACGGTTGAATCTCTCCACCATCCCATTACATTCAGGATGATAGAGAGAACAACGTTTATGCCTAATGCCTTTCTTTGCCAAAAACTCTTCCATTTCAATCGAGACAAACTGCACCCCGTTGTCAGTTAGCAGAGATTCAGGAAACCCTTCTCTACCAAATACCTCCTCCAAGAACCTAGTTACATTACCGGTCTGTATGCTCTGCGTAACTTTTATTTCTGGCCATCTAGAGAACATGTCTATAAGGACCAGAACAAAAAACTGCCCACTCTTACTGTACACAGGCCCTAGAATGTCCAATGCCACATTCTGCCAGCAACGTATGGGTGCGTCACGAATAACCATGGGTTGTACCCTGGTTTTGCTCACCTTATGTTACAGTTAGTGCAATCCCTTATCAGTCGTTCCACATTTAAATCCACACCAGGCCACCAAAAATGTAAACGCACTCTTTCTTTTGTCTTTGAAATGCCCTGATGACCTTGATGAGCAAGGTGAACAATTTTTTCCCTAATCAAGGACGGAGGAATTAATCTTGTCCCTCTCCATAAAAGACCTTTACTCACGGACAGTTCATTCCTCACATTCCAATACCTACGAGCATTTTCGCTCAAATTTCTCAACAAAGGCCAACCATTCGCCATTAAACTACAAATTTCCAGCAAATTCACATCCTCAGACATAACATCCCTCCAATCTTTTTCAGTGACAACACCCTCAACAACTTCACACACCTTAAATTCGTCAACCTCCCATGAGTCTTCAACACCCTCAACACTATCTTCATTTTGTGCTGGAATCAACCGGGACAGACAGTCTGCTACTTTATTGTCAACCCCTGGTATATATTTGACCACAAAATCAAAGTCTTGCAGCGCAATTACCCACTTGCAAATCCGTGATGAGATTGCATCAAGACTTTTCTTGCAAAATACATCTTTTAAAGGCTTGTGATCAGAATGAACAGTAAAAGCATTACCCCAAAGAATTTTTTTTAATTTCTTGATGGCCCAGAAAATGCACAGTGCCTCCTTCTCAATCACAGAATAAAGAAGCTCAGGACCTACCAGAGCTCTTGAAAGGAAAAGTATGGTAACCTCTTTCCCATTCTTGACTTGCTTGAGAACCGCGCCCAACCCACGTGAGCTTGGAAGCAGCACACGCCGTTAATCATGAAACCCTCACTTCCGTCTGGGGTATCTCGAGTGCCAGAGGAAATAAAAAAAAAAACAATAAAAATACCTTCGTGAGACCAAAAGAGTTCAAATCGCGTTGAGACCTTGAAGTGATATTAATCAGCAGAAGTGTATCTTGAGGCAGTGATCCCGTCCATCGTCGCCAGTGTAAATAAACAGGATACTCTGTCAGGCTGTTTATCTTCTTTATTCAAGATATCCTTAATCCAAGGTCTCATCCACAGGACAGCAGTCTTCAACTGTCACCAACAGAGCATCATCAAGCAGATGTCACTACATTCTATTCTTACATCACATTCCATGCCCTGTCATTGAATACGTGTATGCTATGCAAACATATAACAATATCAAGAATACCACAAACATCTCAACAGCAAATGATAAAAATAATTCCGGTTTATTTACATAAGATGTGTAGAATTGATTTACAGAATAATTAACGACTCCTCAAGAAGGGATTCCATTATACGTGTAGGACTTTATATTCTAGCTTCCCACATGCAACAAATACTGCATTGTAAAGTGGAGAATACCCCGAGGAAGTGAGGTAGCATAATTCTATAGCATTTCATTAAAAAAATGACATATCATTAAAACAGTCAGCCCATTTCTACCAGTTAAAAATAGTGTAGACTGAACCCTGTTGCAGGCTTATAGGTTTATGGAAACCCACTGAACTGCTCAAAAGAACATTTGATTTAATTGGACTTGTATTCTGAAACTGAATATCGACATCTAATTCTGTCGAATGTAGAAGCTGATAATAGTGCAGTGTTTTTGATTTTTTTTTAAAGCAGTAAACTGTATTCGGTTCTCTCTTCCTCATGTTATAGTGCATAACACTGAGGAGCTATGCACCTAAAATTACTTTAGCATATGGTACTGGTAACTAACTACCAATATGTTTTTCCCACACAAATAATAACGAAGGCCTTGGCATTAAGTATTTCTGAAGTGTGCGTATTTGATTACATTACAGTTTGCATTGTTAGAAATTTTAGGAAAACAATTATTAAACTGCTCCTTTTTCCAAAATACCTCTATTCCCTTTGTCAAAATGGCTCAGTGAGTTAAGCGCTAGATGCTGAAAAGTGTGCCAATCTGTAGGTCATGTGTTGGAATCCCAATAAAACCTACTCAACCTTCCGTTCTTCTACAGTTTTAAACCTATCACGATTAAGGTGGGTAATAGTTTACACCCGTTATTTTGCAGAAAGAGTAGTTACTATTGTGGTGCTTCTTTCACTATCATTTTTGGGCAAAAGGCACGAATTAGCTATGCAGCATTAATTTTACCTGAATTACAAAACTGGTATAAAAAGAATTTATGCTCGACCTTGCCCTCCACCGATTACCATTCAGGTGTAAACTGGGCCCACTGGCATTTTGTGCATGATTATACCACCTGTTTTTGCAGATTGGAACATGGCACATAAATAGTGAAGTACAAAAACTGATTGCGTGCACACTAACTTGTAAATCTGGTGTAAAGGCACACCATGCACCCAATTTATATGTTTTTGTGCCAGAGTGTTTTTGCACCCGCTGCTTAGAATGAGATATTAGTGCTAGATAAAACGTTCCAAATTCTCTCACTGTCAACATGCGTAGTGCAATTGTGATTTAGCTCTGGATGTGAAAGCTTCTCAGGTCATGCTAATGTCTGGATTAGTTATCAGTAATTTACCAGTCCTCTTCCTCTCTTTTAGGTCCACATTCTGATCCTAGAAGAATTACTGTGCGCTAATTTCCGTTTAGGAACCATTCAAAATGACACATCTGGCCTCATTGTCACTTCCCTGTTATGCCTGTGAGGGTATACTAAAGGGTGTCTCCCTTGAGCTAATAAGGATTACAAATCCCCCCCCCCCCCCCCCCCCAGAATGGTAAATAACATGCAGATCATATATTTGCAGCGCCAGTTCTTCATGTTTTCTTCTTTCTGGGGCATAAATGGGCCTAAATTCACATACATTTACCACCTTCTTACAACAGGTGGTAGAATTTATGAGGGTTTTTTATTTTCTTGGTTGCCGGGGGTAGAAGGGTAAACATCCTTTACAATGACTGCGTTACAACGCATATCATTACACCACATTTTTTACTCTGCTAAATCTTTTACAACGCAGGGCTTTACACCGCAAACCATTACAACGCTCCGGTGGAGTTAGAATAATAAATTGTGTTGTAAAGGACAATGCATTGTAATGGATTGCGTTGTAAAGCCCTGTGTTGTAAAAGATTTTGCGGAGTAAAAAATGCGGGGAAGAGTGTCATATTCGGTAGAAGGGGTCAGGAGTGGCTGGAAGGCACAGTTTCCTTAACTTCAGCTGGGAAAAGCATTTTCCTTTCCATGCTGAAGTATGAGTGTGGATAGTGTCTGAGCACAGCAGCCTCCCGCAGCCCCAATGCTCCTGGGAAGTCTTCACATCCTGTGTCTCTTGGCTTAGAAAAATCAGTTCAGAAGTTTGAGGATCCGATATCTCGGGGCCCAGAAATTCCAAAAAACCTGTTGTTGCCCAGAGCAATATTCCGCCATGTATAACACTCCAGACAGCTCTAAATGAGGTTCTTAGTGATTTTTTTCCAGTGGGCAAATAAGAATTTTTCTTCTCAGAATAAGAATAAGAAAGAATGTGTGGAATCTGGGTTATAACATTAGATTTCCACACATTTTTCCTCTTCATGACCAGTTTCCAAAATTAAATTTTTGACAGGTACTACCTGGCAATATTCAAGCACGTAAAAAGCTTTACTACGCTCTCCGAAACTTTAGTCCACTTAACACTATACCACCACACAATGCCACTCCATTCCACTCTACTCCACCCTATTCTATGCCACGGCACTCTGTGCCATGCCACGCCACTCCACCCCATGCCACACCACGCCATTCAATGCAACTGCATTCCACGCCACTCTACCCCACGCCATGCCATTCAATGATACTGCATTCCACGCCACTCCACTGCATTCCACGTCACTCCACTGTATTCCACGCCACGGCATTCCACTGCATTCCACGCCACTCCACCCCGCGCCACGCCATTCAATGCCACTGTATTCCACGCCGCGCCATTCAATGCCACTGCATTCCACGCCATGACATTCCATTCCACGCCACGCCACGACATTCCATTCCACGCCATATCACGCCATTCCACGCCACTCCATGACATTCCATTCCACGCCACTCCAAGCCATTCCATTTCATGCCACTCCATGCCATTCCACACCACGACATTCCATTCCATTCCACGCCACTCCAGGACATTCCATTCCACGCCACACCATTCCATTCCATGCCACGACATTCCATTCCATTCCACGACATTCCATTCCACTCCACTCCATGCCACGACATTCCATTACATGCCACTCCATGCCATTCCATGCCACGTCACTCCACGCCATTCCATTCCACGCCACGACATTCCATTCCATTACACGCCACGACATTCCATTTCATTCCATGCCACTCCACTACACTCCACGCCATTCCATTCCACGCCACAACATTTCATTCCAGTCCACTCCACGCCACGACATTCCATTCCACGCCACGCTATTCCATTCCACGCCACGACATTCCATGCCACAACATTCCATTCCGCAACATGACATTCCATTCCACGCCATTCCACGCCACAACATGACATTCCATTCCATGCTATTCCATTCCATTCCACTCCACGACATTCCACGCCATTCCACCCCATTCCACGCCATTCCACTCCATTCCACGTCATTCCACTCCATTCCATTCCACTCCACGCCATTCCACTCCAATCCACGACATGACATTCCACTGCATTCCATGCCACTCCACCCCGCACCATGCCATTCAATGCCACTGTATTCCACACCACTCCACCCCGCGCCATTCAATGCCACTGCATCCCACACCATGACATTCCATTCCATGTCACGCCACGACATTCCATTCCATGCCACATCGTGACCTTTGACCCTGTCACCAGGCAGTTCGCTCCCCCCATCCGCCACGCAGCCCCCTGTGGGTTGAACCTCCGTTGCCACTTTTGCCGCCTGACTGCTCGCTCCCTTTTTTATTCTGTACCCCTGCGCTTGGCAGTGTCCATTCTGCTCACACCTGGCATATGGAATTATGATTTTTTTCCAGAGAAGAACTCTCCCTTTGTGGGTTTGTTTTCAGAAGAAACAGAAGCGGCTTTTGCCGCCTGACTGCTCGCTCCCTTTTTTATTCTGTACCCCTGCGCTTGGCTTTCTGTGCCACTTTGTTTTCTCATTCTGTGCCCCTGTGTTTTGCTTTCTGTACCCCTGTCCTCTGTTGTCCCTCTCCCGCTGTCTTTTCCCGCCATTTTTTCCCCGGGTTTTCCCCCGCCGCTGAGCCCCTGCAGCCCCGCCCCCTTCACTCCCATTGGCCGCCCCGCTCCCACCTCCCAGCTGCTCCTCCCTCCCTCTGCCCTCAGATGGAGGCTGCGAAGTGGTGGTAGAGAGTGACCTTTGACCCTGTCACCAGGCAGGTCGCTCCCCCCATCCGCCACGCAGCCCCCTGTGGGTTGAACCTCCGTTGCCGCTTTTGCCGCCTGACTGCTCGCTCCCTTTTTTATTCTGTACCCCTGCGCTTGGCTTTCTGTGCCACTTTGTTTTTTCATTCTGTGCCCCTGTGTTTTGCTTTCTGTACCCTTGTGCTCTGTTGTCCCTCTCCCGCCGTCTTTTCCTGCCGTTTTTTCCCCGGGTTTTCCCCCGCCGCTGAGCCCCTGCGGCCCCGCCCCCTTCACTCCCATTGGCCTCCCCGCTCCCACCTCCCAACTGCTCCTCCCTCCCTCTGCCCTCATATGGAAGCCGCGAAGCGGTGGTAGAGAGTGACCTTTGACCCTGTCACCAGGCAGGTCACTCCCCTCCTCCGCCACGCAGCCCCCTGTGGGTTGAACCTCCGTTGCCGCTTTTGCCGCCTGACTGCTTGCTCTCTTTTTTATTCTGTACCCCTGCTCTTGGCTTTCTGTGCCACTTTGTTTTTTCATTCTGTGCCCCGGTGTTTTGCTTTCTGTACCCCTGTGCTCTGTTGTCCCTCTCCCGCCGTCTTTTCCCGCAGTTTTTTCCCTTGGTGTTTTCCCGGGTTTTCCCCCGCCACTGAGCCCCTGGGGCCCTGCCCCCTTCACTCCCATTGGCCGCCCCGCTCCCACCTCCCAGCTGCTCTTCCCTCCCTCTGCCCTCATATGGCAGCAGGCGCGCCGTTGGCGCGCCGAAGGCGCACCTAAGGCAAGCCCGTCTGAGCCCGTCCGCGCCTGGACCGCACCCAGTGCCAACCCCTGGACCCCACACCCCCTGCAACGCCAGACTGCACTACGACGCAAGCACCCTCCACGCACTCAACACCAGACGAGACCACCCCTGCTACCGGGCCACCCCGAAACGCACCCAGGGGCCTTTCACCTGCCGGAACTGCAGATTCACCAGCATCCAACCCTCCACACCACCAGCCAGAGAACCCAACCACCTCCGCTGCATCCTCCTCAACACCTGCTCCGCTCGCAAGCACGCCATCGAACTCTGCGACCTCCTAGACTCCACCGCCCCCGACGTCGCCTTCCTGACGGAGACCTGGCTGAACGCCACCTCAGCACCAGACATCGCCATAGCCATCCCACAGGGCTACAAGATCTCCCGCAGAGACCGCACCAACGGAGTGGGAGGAGGAATCGCCATCATCCACAAGGACTCCATCAAAATCTCAACGAACACAGATGACACCCTCACCACCGCCGAGCACATGCACTTCCAGATCCACACCGACCCCAACACCACCCTCAGAGGAACTCTCATCTACAGACCTCCCAGACCCCGCCCACAGTTCAGTGACACCATCGCCGACCTCATCAGCACCCACGCCCTCGCTTCCATGGACTACATCCTCCTCGGGGACCTGAACTTCCACCTCGAGAACAACAGCGACGCCAACTCCACCGCCCTGATCGACAACCTCACCAACCTCGGACTCAAACAGCTCGTAACGACACCTACTCATACCGCTGGACACACGCTCGACCCCATCTTCTCCGCAAGCCCCCACATCTCCTTCAACCACATCACCGAACCACACTGGACCGACCACAGATGCATCCACTTCACCTTCAGAAAACCCACCACACACCACCGCACCCAACAGCTACCACGCCGCTGCTGGGACAAGGTCACCGAGGACCAACTGACTACCGCCCTCGCCCTGAGACCACCCACCGACCCAGACACCGCTGCGACCAACCTCACACAGTGGATCAACGACTGCGCCAACACCCTCGCCCCTCTCAAGACCTCTACAACCAACCACCCCAACAAGAAAGCCGCCTGGTTCACCGAGGACCTCCGGATCTCCAAGCACACCTGTCGGAATCTGGAGAAGAAATGGCTCCACGACCGAACACCAGACAACCACACAGCCCTCAAGAGCGCCACCCGCAGACACCACCAACTCATCAGGACCGCCAAGAAGACCGCCTTCAAGGACCGCCTAGACAACAACGCACACAACACCAAAGAGCTCTTCAGCATCGTGAAAGAACTCTCCAACCCCAGCTCCAACACCAACGACATCCCACCATCCCACCCTCCACAACACTCAACTCCACTCCACTCCACTCCACCACCCTTTACTTCACTGTATTCCACTCCACTCTAGGACACTCCACGCCACTAATGTTTAGCCATGCTGAACAGCAGTCACACTGGTGTACAAGATGTCTAAAACACATTGGCAAACCCAATAGGTCTTGCATCGGCGAGACCTATTGGCTTTGCCAGTGCTTGTTATGATTGTTCTTCATCCACCCTTGGGAATGTCAACACACTGTTTTAATTTGGTAAGCTTTAGGAACCAATTTTGAATTAGGCAGTTCAAATGTTTTAAATGCACTAACATATTATGCCAATATTTGCATATATCTTTTAAGAAGTTCACTGTAATTATAAGAACATGCCTTTTCTGTTAAAAATAAACATCCCCATTGCTTCAGTTCACTGCTTGTGAGAATGTTACCCTTATTGCAATACAATGCTAGTAACTCATTCATCTAGCCATCATCTAAAAGAACATATTCATGGTGCAAATTGATATTTAAACAAAGGCAAAGTAATATACAGATCCTGAATTTCTGATATAAGCATTAAAATGCAACGATAGGCATTGATGCCTTAAGGCTACTTGCCAAAAACGATCTATTCATTTTAAATTGTATTGCATATTATTGCACCATCACTGTTTATTTGCAGATAGGTATCAAATGGCATTAGTGGCCCAAATTGCTTCTAGCAATCTATAGAAGGCCAATAATAATTTATAGACCCAAAAAGTTTAAAATCAATAGAGAAAAGGGTAATTTGAATGCAAATATTTGGAAAAACACAGGGTTATGCAGCTTTTACTTTGGTATCTCTGTCCGTTCTGCTGCTAGTTTCTGTTTCTGGTAAGGAAAGTGTGTTTAACCCTTTCAGCGCGGCGTGGATTTCCACGCCACGCTGAAGGTCTGAGCGCGGGCGGGGCCATGACGGAGCGGTTCCGTCATGCGCACAGCGCAACCGACGTGCATGACGTAACCGCTCCGTCATGCGCATCGAAGGGGTTAAATGCAAAGTGTGTTTAAAACTGCAGTACCGCCTCCTATCCACAGGGGCAGAGCTGAGCAAAAATGTAAACACACTTCATGAAACACAGGTCCCCACAAGGCAATTATTTAAAAAGTTGCAAAAATCGACACAGATGTTCCTGGAGTCATTTGTTTTTATCATTTAGAAGACATTCCCTTGTGGGGACTTGGGTTCAGGTCCCCACAGTGCAATCAAGTCCCCACAGCGTGAGTGTGTTATCACACCCAAGTCCCCACAAGGATAGTAATACAAACACACGCACGCACACACACACACACACACACACACACACAAACACACACTCTTTAATGTACACAGACACATTGAAATATGCAAAATGTATGTGCTTGCAAGGGCATACGTTCATGCAAACACAGATACCGAGAATTTCGTCTCTCAAAAAATCTAAAATACTTTGCCTTTTGCATATGAATGACATAGTTTGGTGACAGATGCGTAGACTGAATGCAACATCTGTAACAAAACTAGGCACACCAATCCACAGCTGGTAATTTATTGCAAAAACATATTGTAAGCAGTCGAATTAATTTCACTTTTGAAATATCGCTACAGTTCATGGTTTGTTTGATTGTATTGAGATCCCTGTGTTCTTGCAATGAATTCCAGCTGTGCAAATGTTTTTTTTAAAAAACATACTGCTCTTAATGTCTTTTTTAATGCTTGCTGGTGTCACGAAAACAGAAAATCTAAAAAATTAAAATCTACTTTCCCATTATGTTCACGTTGTCTACTGGCTCTAGCAGTTGCTGTGTGACATCACAGCTCAACTTTAATAACTTTACGCCCTGAGTTTATGGTAAGCAACTCTATGCACCACCCTCTGCCTTTTGCAGCTTCAAGTCCAAGATAAGTATCTTACTTCCCTCTCATCCATTTGGAAACATAAAATAACTCGGCTCTAGAGACAATAAAACTTTGGCTTGGATTTTAAATTGTTCGAACTCTAAATATTCACACATTAGCATACCGGGGAGAGGGGGCAGAGATAACCCCAGGCAAGAGTACATGTTAAAACACTTGACACCATGCCTAGTGTTTGCCGAAAAGTTAGTTGTACAGTTTTAGTCCCTGGTGGCTCCACCCTACCCGCTTAGGGATGGTCCATCCCTTTCTGATGCACCTATAGCTAAAGGGGAATTCCTAAATATTCCCCTATGCCCTTTACTCTTCTGTTAGTCCCACCTGTCCCCTGTGTTCTGAGCAAATTATTGTAGCCAGGTAAGTCCTTTGTACTGCTGACAGTGAAAAAGTACCCGTAGAACTGCAGCTCAGTTTGAGCAAGTGGTGAGAATTAACACTTCAGGGGCCTACTGCTCCAAGTTTGCACTTGATAAAAGGCAATGTGGCACCCATGCACATCCCTTTGGTGTGCTGTGGCAGGTGTTTCGACTGGGAGCCATGTTTACCCGACAGTGCCACTGACATCTGCACATAGTGGTTGGTAGCTGGCCAGGTGAGCACAGCTACCCTAAAATAAACAAAGACCCGACATTGCTGACTCCATTGTGTGGGTGTTGGGCTAGGTGGAGGGTGCTGACGTCAGTGGCGGCTCCTCCGCTAAGGAGCATCGCCCCACTGAGCAGGTCGAAAAAGGAACAAAATAAAATAACTCATTGATATTATCATTTTATTTTTCCCCTTGCTCAGCTGGGTTGGGGTGGGGCTGCTCTGCTCACAGAGCAGGGCAGCGGAAGGGAGGAGTGGTTTGCCCACTCCAAGTGCACAGGACGCTTTGGCTGGTCAAACTGTCATGCGCACTTTGCATGTTCTCCATGTAGGCTGCATTACAGCCAGCTTGGAGAACATGCCCAGCGTCCCATTCTCAGCCTGAGCACCGAACCACGGTGCTCAGACCAATTACAGTGCTGCATTGCAGCATTGAGATAGGCTCTCTGGAGTCTGGGAGCCGGGTGCATCCTGCTTCCTGCCCTGGATGCTGGGAAGAGGACCAAGTGGATGTGACAGCGGGCGGCAGACAGGTAAGTGTGTATTTTAATGTAATTTCCCTCCTGCCCCGCCCCCCACTGCCTTAAAAAACTAGCCACCACTGGATGAACGGCCTGAGATATCACCCACACTTTACAATATGAAGTTCAAGACATTTATCTATTTCTCTCTTTCTCTATCTCTCACACACTCACTGACTCTCTCTCTCACTCCTCCTCTCTCTTTTTCTCTTTCTTTGGAGACACAAAATAACTGAACCTGGGGGGATGATAAAAATGCTGCAACTTTTACATGGTTTATTTTGTTTTACAGGCTGGCTAAAAACATTAGCAAAGCCAATAGGTTATTTGTCATTTTGGTCTTATGTTCAGAATATAATAACCTATTTTTCTAAATTGACGTGGAGTCTTTTTGTGGTGTTTTCACTGTGTTACTGTGTGTCTTGTGCACAAATACTTTCCATATTGCCTCTTACCTAGCCTGCCTGCTCTGTGCCAAGCTACCAGAGGATGAGCACAGGTTAATTGTTGCTGTGTATGTTGATTACTATTGTGGTTCTTGCTTGGACAGCATGTATACTCTGCCAACCAAAACCCCGGTTTCTAATATTGGTGTTCAGCGGGGAGTATAGGACTATTATTTGTGCATTGCATACAGTGATTGGTGTATATCACTACAATATCTCAAAACAATTTGAGCTTTACCTTTCCCTTGATTGTCAATTTTTGTTTGTTCCAAAATCATGTCTGTCTGGAGAAGCTGCACTTGCAAATGCATGGAATTTGAGCTGGCCAAGCTGGAGATCTACATGGTGGCCCAGCTCAAAGATTTCTGCAAAGGGTTTGGGGTTTCTATTAAAGGCTTCACCCGGAAGGTGGAGCTGCAAAAGGGGCTGAGGGCCTGGATAGACGGTAGCGATGCAGCAGCTGTGACCCCAGAGGAGGAGGTGCTTTTGAACAAGAACCCTCAGGGCATGATTATTGGTCTACCCAAACCCATGAGGCATAAGTGGGACATCCTTCCGCCATGTCTTTCGTTTGCCAACAGGGAGCTACCGCAGAAGAGGGTTTGCTTCAGCCCCTTTGAACGTCTGTACTGGCACCCTCTGAGAGGGACTCTCAGTTTGGTTAAAGAGGCTGGCAGCAAGCTCCAAAGAAGGAACCCCTGGATGTAGTGAGCTACATGCTGGCTCCACAACCAGACCGTCTGCTTCTGGAAACTCGCACAGGAGATTCTGGAAGCTAGCAAGGAGGACATGAAAAGCTGGTATGACCAGAATATCACTCTGGTTGAGTTTCAGCCTGGTCAAAAAGTATGGGAAATGGAGCCAGTGGAGCCCCGGACCCTGCAAGACTGTTTGTCTGGGCCGTATGAGGTGAAGGAGAGAAAGAGTGATGTCCCCTACTTGGTGGACCTCAAGACGTCCTGGAACCCTTAAAGGGTCCTTCATGTCAACCGCCTCAAGCCCCACTTTGAGAGGCCTGAGATTAACATGCTCTTATTCACAGATGATGGGGTGGAAGAGGAGAGTGAATTTCTCCCAAACCTCCTTTCTTATAAGAAGCATGATTGGTCAGTGGAGGGTGTGAGCCTCTCCCTTACCGTGACCCTAGATCAACAGAGGGACTGCCATTAGTTTCTGGGAGAGTTTGCCTCTATGTTTTCACTTAGCCCAGGAGTCACTACATGGTGCACCCATGATATTGACACTGGGGACAGAATGCCTATAAAAAACACAATTATCTGATAAGGTGAGATCCAGCATCAAAGAGGAGGTCTCTAAGATGCTGTTGTTAGGGGTTATTGAGCCCTCCAGCAAACCTTGGTCCAGCCCAGTGGTGTGTGTCCCCAAGGCTGCCCCACCAGGTGTCGCACCTAAACTCCGATTCTGTGCGGACAACCGTGGTCTCAGTGCAGTCACCAAGACTGATATGCACCCCATCCTCAATCTCATGAGCTCATTGATCTGCTTGGGGCTGTTGAATTACTGCATACTTTTGACTTAATGTCTGGGTGCTGGCGGGTTACCTTGACCAAGGGGGCAAAAGAGAGGTCAGCATTCACTACACTAGAAGGGCACCTCCAGTTCCATGTCATGCCTTTTGGGTTGAAGAACACCTCTGCCACATTCCAGAGGTTAGTCAACAAGCCTGGCTGGGTTGGACAACTTCAGTGCTGCCCACCTAGATGATATTGCGATCTTCAGCACCAGTTGGGAAGACCACTTGCACCAGCTCCAGTAAGTACTGTGGACTCTGCAGAGTGCAGGCCTAAATATCAAGGCCTGTAAGTGCCAGATCGGGCAGGGTTCTGTGGTCTACTTGGGATACCACTAGGGAATGGAAAGGTGCAGCTCCTGCAGCGAAAGATTGAAATCATTCTGCCTTTGGAGCCCCTCAAGACCCAGACATAAGTGAGAGCCGTCTTAGGCCTCACTGCATTCCATAGGAGATTTGTCAAGAGATATGGCACAATTGTTGCCCACTTGACAGAGCTGACTTCCAAGAAGCAGCCACTCAGGTGATCTCGACAGAGGGGTGCCAGGAAGCTTTTGTCACCCTGAAGGAAGCCATGTGCACAGCACCTGTGCTCAAGGTGCCCAACTTTTCCCAAGAATTCGTCGTGCAGACAGACTCCTCAGAGCATGGCATATGAGCCACACTCTCACAGCTAAATGAAGAGGGCCTGGATCAACCTGTAGCCTTCATCAATAGAAGGATACTTCCCAGGGAACAGAGGTGGAGCGCGAGAGAAAGGGAAGCCTTTTATGTGGTGTGGGCGCTGTAGAAGCTAAGGCCATATTTGTTTAACACTCACTTACGGGTTCAAACAGTCCACAGGTTCCTCAGACGGTTGCTGCAAATGAGGGGTGAGAATTACAAACTGTTGCAATGGTTCATCTCCCTATAGGGAATGGGCTTTAAGAAAGAGCACCATCCTGGGACAGATCATGCCAATGCTGATGGTCTTTCCAGGTTCTTTTGCCTTAGTGAAGAGAACTCCTATGGGGTTGGTTAGATCTGCCCACTTTCTGCCGGTTGGGACATGTGTTAGACCTAGCATCCTTTGCGTAGATTCCCCAAACATTTTGCCTTCTGGCCTCCTACTTTTTATTGTTTTGCTGACTTCCTTTTTGCTGGTTTTAGGACTCTGAGCACTTTCGCTGCTAATCAGTCCCAAAGTGCATTTGCTCTTCATCTAAAACATGATAACATTGATTTATCCACAGTTGGTATATTTACTATACTTATAAGTCCCTAGTAAAGTGCACAATCTGTGCCCAGGACCTGTAAATTAAATGTTACTAGGGGGCCTATAGCACTGATTGTGCTACCCACTTACGTAGCATTTTAAACATCTCATGCCTTCCACTACAGAGCCTGTGTGCAGTTTTAAACTGCTATGTCGATCTGGCAAGTTAACCTACTTGCCAGGCCCAAGCATTCTTTTTTACTACATATAGATCACCCCTAAGGTAGGCCCTGGACAGCCCACGGGCAGGAAGCTGTGTGTGTAAAAACTGGGGAGTGTACTTTTAAGTTTTAGGTAGTGAAATGCTCTTTAATTCGTTTTTCACTACTGCAAGGCCTATGTCTCCCATATGATAACATTGTGATCACCTTAATACAAATTATAAGTGCAGTATCCAATTGGGAAAAGATAGAAAAAAAATAATTTAGTGTCTATGGAATCACAATTTAAAAATATAATTTATGATGAAGTTGGTTTTTTAATTGTTCCGAAAATGCCACTTTTACAAAGTTGGCCTTTTCTTACTTAAACCATTTGGTGCCTTTCTGCCTGTCTCTGGAATAAACTTCTGGGGTGTCTAACAGCTGGCTACCTGCATTCCCTCTAGACAGCCACACTCAAAGGAAGGGTAAGTGTGACTGCCTAGTCATCATGAAAGCGTGCCCCCAGGGGAGACGTCCCCAATGCATTAATCACCAAATCACCCAATGCGTTAATCACCAAGGATTCCCAAAAAGTTCCATAGATTGAACTTTTTGGGAAACCTTGGTGATTAACCACAAGATTTTGAACAATCTCCTGATGAAGGGCCCACAGAGCCCGAAATGCATTGAGACTGATTAATGGGGACCCAAACCTTTATGCTATTCAATGAAAAGATTTTCTACAGTGGAATCTACATGAAGTTGACTTATAAAGCATTGAAAAAAGAATTTATTAAAAATGAATAAATTCGATTGATGGATTATACATGGTTTAAAGCATTTTGGATGGGATTACTCCACTTATCTGGAGAACATTGCTGTGTACTGAGGGGACGTCTCCCCTGGGGGACGCTTTCGTGATACATTAAGCCATTAATACTTTAAGTCTGTGATATCAGGGATATCACAAACTTCACCTTTCATCTTTAACCCAGCACATGGACGTTACTTGCTGTAAGTCTTGCTCTGCCAACTGGTGCCCTTTCAGTCCAGGGCCCTTGGAAGTGAGGTTAAAGGGCTGCATCTACCAAAAACCTGCACATAGACACCGTTACAGGAACTGTGACTGGCATATCGCACTCTGCCCCGCTGCATCATCCGGATTCACTGCATCGGAACCAACGCATCGCTGACACTACATGGAAAAGATCAACACATTGCCCCTCCAGCATGGATTAACCCGCAGAACACCTTTACAACTGCTGCTCTCCGGAGTCGACATTTCACCCATGGAACCAACGAATTGCCAATACTTCATTCCATGCTGTGACCAGGATTAAGGTACTTTGCTTAACAGGTCCTGCATGAGTCCTGTTGCCGGTCGGTGCTCCATTATGGATGTCCTTAACTCTTGACTTTGTCCGAGTCCAGCATGACCACTTTACCCTCTTAGGTGCTATTTGCTTCTCAACGCTATTTTGACACTTATTCCTTAAAAATTCATATCTTGACTTCTACCTATTCGATGTTTGTCATTTTGGTCTTGTTTTGTTCAGAATAGAATACTCTATTGTTCTAAACTGGTGTGGAGTCTCTTTGTGCTGTTTTTTTACTGTAACTGTATGTTTTGTGCACGAAAGCTTTACAAATTGCCTCTTAAGTTAAGCCTGCCTACTCTGTGGCAAGCTACCAGAGGGTTTGCACAGGTTAATTGTTGCTCTGTATCTGACTTACCCTGACAAGAATTGTGGTTCTTGCTTTGATAGGGTGCATTCTCTGCCAAACAAAAACCCGTTTTCTAACAAAAAAACCCACAGAGGGGCAGGAGGGCAGGTCCCTCTGCTCTTCCTCATCGAAAGAAGAGCAGGCTAGAAATAAAATGTGGAGATCGAAATTGAAAGTAACCCCTCACACTAAGGGGACAGGAATCTACCAGAAAAGCTAAAATGTCCTCGAGTACCTTGCTTCATTTCAATATTCTCACTTCTCCTGCAGAACATGCCCACAACACATACGGCCATATACCACAAGAGATTTAGAAAAAAATACATGGCTTTTAATATATCATATTTTATACACCATTAAAAAAGATACCTCCAAATAGAAAACATTTAGTCTTAAAAACCATTAAAATTTCCCGGGGGAATTTTTGTGTTTTTGGTAAAAATAAAATGCTTCATCAAGAAGTTGCAGAACATTTAGAGGCCAAGCGGCCCTAAACCAACACATTTTAGGTGGCTGGAGCTTGCCACCAGGAAAAAACCACTAAAAAATGTCCCTCGCTCTACACTACAACTTTTAATAAAGTGTGAAGAAATATGTATTTTAGGGGGTATCTGGAAGTACCAAAATATCACAACATCCTTTGCATGTAAATTTCCAACAAGGCTGTCTTTCAAGGCTTAACAGAGTAGTTCACAAAGTCTAAATTAGAGGACAGAACTACAACAAGCTAGATGGCTCACCTGTATTACATCATTGACCCACTAGAGCTTCATAGTATACAAGTTGGAGACCTGAAGTAGTTGCATATGTGACTCCAGAAGTGATTTATAATGAGAGAATGCTAAGAGGAGCAATTGTAAACGCTTCTTTATCCTTCCAAAATCAAGACCTTTTTTGTCAACCCAAGGACAGATAACTCTTGCATTGAAAAATATTGTTTTACCTCCCCAAAAATGTGGCCATCCACTTCATTCTTTAATACCTTCTAAGAAATGTTCCCTTTCTTGCATCTGCCATATAAAAACAATCTTAAAATGCATCATGAAGGTCCTATTTTGGATAAAGTATATGACATATGCACATATGGTTACTAAATACTGGGAGAAGATTTATTTTTATAACCTGATCCATTTCAGATATCTTAAGCTGAAACTAGAACATCTATCACAAATCATTTTCACATGAGCAAGTGTATTGTAAAAGATTTTTCTAAAGATAATCCTTAGGGCTTCACTTCAATAGATATCCTTAAAAACATATTTAATTTTGCGGAACTTTGTACATGAATATTTTGACAAGACCTAGAGAATGACCCAACCTGAGGGTTAAACATTTGAAAGTTGTAGACCTCACCAAATGAACTTTGTAATGCTAGTTTTAAAAAGATATGAGGATTTACCCTTGTGGCAAAGGGAATGTGGTCACATCTGATTCAGTCTGCAACCTCACATCAGTATCCGGTCTCCTTTGTGGCCAACCATTTCCAGAGGGGGTCCACGCAGATGCATAGTGATTTCTGCACCAAGCGCACACACTGGACCTTGCTGAAAATGGATTAATAGACTCAGGCGGATCGCACAAGCTCAGACAAAGAACCAAGAGAATTCCCATCCTGGTATTATTATCCTGGTGACTGAAGAGAGATGAGGTCTTCAGCATCAAAGCTTTATAGCTTCTCATCAAGAGACTCCCTATGGAACAGAGAGGACTTCAGGCCCCAGAAACCACTGCCAGCACCAGAACATCGAGGAGGGGGCTGAGCCACTCACGGGGGCGCTAAAGCACATTATTTCACCTATTGTGCGGTATGTGCCTGGGCTGTGCCCAGGCCCATCTGCACCTGTCAGAGCCAAGAGGTGGCTGGGCTAACCCTCTTGGCTCTTCCTGCAGGTACTTTTTGTTTTTTGTTTTTGTTCTTGGGACCAGGAACCACACATTCTGATTCTATCAGAACTGAATATTTTCTACCTCTCAAATGGGCAAAAAGAAAGTTATAGGTGCCCCTCCTGCCTTAGGGTGACCAGACGTCCCGGTTTTCCCCGGACGGTCCCCGTTTTTGGAGAAGTGGTGCAGTGTCCCGACACTTTTCTCCAAGTTAGTCAAATATCCCCGTTTTAGAACAGTGTCCGGGTCAAACACAGAAATGTCCCGGTTTTTCACTGTTCCGGTTGCGCGCATGCTCTGTTTGCACTGCGTGTGACGTCACTAAGGTGAGCGCTGTGGGAGGAAGGGAAATCCTTTGAAGAGAAACATTTTCTCTCGGGATTTCCCTTCTCTTTGTCCACGCAGCGCCACCTATGTCATCGTGGCAGCCATAGGCACAGCAGCTGGTTAGAACCACCTGTGACCGGCATGACCCTGATTTTACCGCCTGCAGCAAGATTCCAGTCAGTGTGACCCTGCTCTGCCTTAAAGCGAGCAAGGATCGGACAGTCTCAGACTACAACAGAATCCAGCTGCAGCTTCGTGATGCTTCCCCAGCCCTACCAGCACCGTCGTCGGGACCCTGCCTCTGCATCAGAGCTGCCTCAGCCAGGATCCTCTGAAGCCACACAAGACTTGCCCTCCCAGCCTGCCAGCCCGCAACGTGAGTATTTTAATGGTCATTTTTTTAATCCCCTTCCCCGCAGCAAACCACCTTGCCCGAGGCCTGACACATGAGCATAACTGCCATCACAGTCAGTGCCCAATTGTGGCTTGACCAGTAAATCTGACTTTGTGAGTGAGAGACACAATTTTAGGCCAAGTTCAGGTGGGGGTGAGTCACGGGTCCCTTCTGTTTGGCTGCCACCCCCGGTGCTAGCGGGCAGCATAAGTTTTGGTTGCGCTTTTAAGTTTGAGCAAAGTCAGAGTGCGCACCACAGCTCCTCCGACCTCGCCGCTCACACCACGGCAGGGATAAGGGGCAAATCAATCATTGTCTGGTGACCAGCAGTGCAAGGCAGAGTCAGAAGGTGCTTAACGCCACAGGCAATTGATAATATGCTGGATGCGATCCGTCCGCGCGATTAGACTCCAAGACCACCAGCTGACTTGAGTCAGTGTGAGGGAGGCCAGTGTCAATATAGTGGAGTTAGTGCAGCAATATAGTAGCAGCTCACGGACTACACATCCAGCAAGCTGTAGAGACCCGACATGACCCCAGCCCACCGGGCAGCGATGCTAGCAGCCGGGCTCAGCTGCCGCGACAAGGCTGCATGATAAGTAAGTGCCTTGGAGTGAGTGCAGGTATTTGTCTTAATTTAAGCAAATGTTGTGCCGCAATGTTGATTGACTAGCCGTGCAACTTACTCTCAGCCTCAGGTTAGTAATAAATAGCGGGCAGTGCTATGCTCAGCGAAATGATTTTTATTATATTGCTCAGTGTGTGTGTTTTTGAAATAAATTACAGCCTGCGACCAGGCTGTGATCCCTAGGCTATGCGTGGGCCCTTCCACTTCTGGTGCTTTGGGAGGTGTCATTGTAGTCCTTTTTCTATGTCTATGACAGCTGTCAAATAGTCGAACTTTTATGTTGATGGTTACTGTAAACCTTAGTCCTACTTCTGTGTCTATGACCTGTCCCCGTTTTTTGTTTTTGAGAATCTGGTCACCCCTAGTTTGTGGCCAATGCTACATCTCAGGAGGTCATTACATTTTTCAAGGAAAATTTTTGCTTCTGACGGTTCTCCTGAAGTTTTGATTACGGTCAATGGTGTGTAACTCATATCACAGGAAATGGAGGAGTTTATCTGTAAATATGGTATCGGATAGGTAATTACTTCCCTTTCTGAACCTAGGGAAAATGGGCAAGTTGAACGTTTCAACCGTGTTCTTAAGGAGGGAATTGAGTTGGCTATTAAGTCCAGTGAACCTTGGAGTGATGTGTTGAGGAAAAAGTTGTGGATGTACCGTATCATGCCTCACTCTGTTACTGGGGTGAGTCCCTTTAGACTCTTAAAAGGAAGAGAACCTGTATCAGATATTTGTCCTTGGTGGATTAAGAAAGCTAGCAAAGCCACTGATGACATTGAGTTACATGTTATTGCTAGACGTGTGATATATAAACAAGATAAAATGAAAGAACTATTTGGTGAAAAAATGATTGTAAGAGAGTTCCTTATTTTGCCATTGGTGACTTGGTCAGAATCAAGAAACCTGGTTTCATGGTGAAAGGGGATTCCAAATTTGGTCATCCTATTAAAGTTGTTAATGTTTGCAAAAACAGTGTTGTTACATAAGATGGCAAAGTCTGGAATGTGAGGAGAGTTGTCAAATGCAGAGTCTCAGACCATAGTAAGGTCAGTGAGAGTATGACTCTGCAGATTCCAAGAGTGGTCAAACCTTGGCTGGTCAAACTGTGGCCTTCAGAGTCAATGTGAACAATAGAACTAGGTCTTTGCCTGCAAGGTATGTGTCTTGATCACTCTGTTCAAAATTAAACTATTTAAGCTGTTTTTTTTGTAACTCTGTTCCAAATTATAAACTATTTAAGCTGTTTTTTACCCTTGTGAAATGTTCCTCTCTTACTCTTCATCTCTGTTTTTTCCTTGTTTTTTTTTTCTTCTTCTTTCTTCTCTTTCCTTTTATTCTGTTGAGGTGAGATGTGTTATATTCTTCCTGCATCTTTGTTCGACAGTTTCTCCATTACATTCATAGAATTGTGTGCATGCATCATATGACCGCGGTTCTGGTTCTGGAACCGAGGACGGCAGTTAGACTTACTGGTTTCTTGAACTGGATGTACTGTGTCGCACCTGAATAAATACCTTTGATTTACTTACCCTCTGGCTACTTCGCATCTTTACACTCACCCTTCCCTCTTGTTGGCCGACAAATGTCAGCCACCTAAGATTCATGTTTATGGCAATAACAGTCAAGTAAAAATGTCATCTGAGGCTTTTGTTCCTTGAGTGCTTGGTCCTGCTCACTCTAGTCCTGCTCACAATGTGGATGTATTTAGCACACCTGTAGCTAGTTGTCTTGATGTTCATCTAATGTGGACTGACTTCCTGATGTCCTTTTAGCAGCCTCCCCCCACCAATAAGGTTGGGGGAAATGACACCTTGGGGAAAAGCTACACCCTAGAGTCAGAGTGCTTAAAAGCCCTGTCCTCTGTAGCGAGAGACTATGCCCCTACTGATTTTTCTGGGAGAATGATGTCCTGTATGAGTGTCTTTGTTTACGGACTCTTTGTCCTGTTCATCCTTTCTCCTTGCTGAGCTGGAATATTGCTGGCCTCAATGATAAGATACCTAACCAGGCTTCACTTGGTTTTATTGCTAAGTATGATTTTGTGGCATTGCAGCAACCTTGGGCTACAGCTCCTATTTTGGGTGCTGGTTTTACCTGTTATTATTGCCCTGCAATTCCCTCCCCCTGTGGCAGACCTAAGGGTGGGCTTTCGGTCTGGGTCCAGTTGAACCTCAGTGTGGAAATTACGGTCTTGGGTACTGGTTGTTCTGCCTTCCAAGCACTGCTTGTTAAAGATACCCTGAGATCCTTTTATTTTTAACTGCAACATTTCTATAATAATGATTTTCCAAATTATTGTGTTTATGTTACGCAGTTGTTTTCTTTTTTAACTCGACTGAAGTCTTTTGGGGAGGGGGCATGCTGTACTCCAAACTCTCTATTGTGGGGGCATTTTAATGCTAAATTAGTGGCCAATACTGAGAAATTAGGGTGCGAAGATCAAATATTTTATCTTGGGCAGTTTGACCTTAGAGGGAAGGAGTTGCACTTACACCTTGCTGTTCATGATCTGGTTGATATAGTTTTCATGTTCAAAAGAGCTCGACCCACCACTGGTCTCTTTTAGGGGGTGAGGATGGGCCTCTATTATTGAGTATATATTTGTAACAAGGGCCTTGATTTTTGGTTTTCACAGGGTTATATACATAGATGCTGATTCACCAAAATGCCAGGAGTAGCGGAAGTGACATCATGTGCCATTTATCTCGAATGGCTTCACAGTAAGTGACATCATATGACCTTTATTGTCTATTTATAGCCTCTATTATCAGTCTCCCTACTCTGTCCCACTCACTCAGCCTTCTCTCTTTCACCTGCCTCTTTCTCAATATCACCTCTCTACTTCGCCCCTATTTCCACCACCTCACTGCTGTTGCTGTTTCTTTTGACCTGTTTGTTTCTTACTGCCTTCTCATCTATTTCACATTTTTCCTATTTATCTTTTTAGATCCCCTTTCTACCCTCTTTATCACCTCTCACGTCCCCCCTTCTCTGTCTCACTTCTCTAGCTCTTTGAATTGTCTCTTTATGAGCTGTCAGCTCTCCTATTCTTGGCTGTCTCTCTCAACCATCCACTTTCATCATTTCTTTCTAAATCCCGTGTCATCTTCTCTACTGTCTCTTTATCATCTGTTGGTATAGTCTGTGTCTTTTTCTCACCTCTCTGACCTGTCTTAATCTCTCTTACAGGTGTTGATGTCTGCTGCTATCACATTGGTCTCCTCTTTGTCTCTCAGTTGTCTCTTGCAGATACAAATGCACACACCTTGTGTTATCTCCTGTTTCTATTGTGGTTGCTATGTATGACATACTTGTATTCTTTAGAATCTTTGTCTATTGGAAGGATGGGTGCATTACACGGTTCTTGTTGATAGCGGTTGGAGCTGATCTTGTTTACTGGTGGATGGGATCTTCTTGAAAGGAATACATTTATGTTCTTCATCTTATCTTTGTGAGAGCCTGCTTGCAAATACAATACTGGCGTAGTCAAGCAAGAAAGAGGGACATTGGGGAAACATGGCGGCAGCTAGGTGAGCTGTCGTGGCGCTCTGACCTGAGTTCCTGCCCGCGTATGCGAGCGTAGGCATACAATGAGGCGGGTGAGAGAGTGAGCGTTCTGCGGTTCTGTGGTCTGCTGATTTGAACTTGTTCGACAGTACCTCGAGTGTATCGGCGTTGAGCTTGATGTGTGGAGACGAGGAGTGCCTTCTTGTCCCGGGAAATGCAAAAACAACAATTGATGGACAGAATGCAGAACAATGTCATACATTCACCCCAGTACAGAGATCTGGGCCTAAATCCATCGTTTTTTTGCTCACCATGCCATTCCAGTTTGAACCCAGCCATATGCAAATCAGTCTTGACCCTGTGCCCCATGGGAACAGTCCAGCCCGAACTGCCAAGCCAGGTCCTCCCTGGACTGGAAACAAGCATCCTAGGACCGGTTTCGGGCTTTCAGCCCTCGTCAGCCAGGATAGCCTGATTCCAGTGGCATGGAGAGCAAGGGACTCACGTCTGAGCATACCCTTCCCACTCGGGGTGACAAATGCAAAAACAACAATTGATGGACAGAATGCAGAACAATGTCATACATTCACCCCAGTACAGAGATCTGGGCCTAAATCCATCGTTTTTTTGCTCACCATGCCATTCCAGTTTGAACCCAGCCATATGCAAATCAGGCTTGACCCTGTGCCCCATGGGAACAGTCCAGCCCGAACTGCCAAGCCAGGTCCTCCCTGGACTGGAAACAAGCATCCTAGGACCGGTTTCGGGCTTTCAGCCCTCGTCAGCCAGGATAGCCTGATTCCAGTGGCATGGAGAGCAAGGGACTCACGTCTGAGCATACCCTTCCCACTCGGGGTGACAAATGCAAAAACAACAATTGATGGACAGAATGCAGAACAATGTCATACATTCACCCCAGTACAGAGATCTGGGCCTAAATCCATCGTTTTTTTGCTCACCATGCCATTCCAGTTTGAACCCAGCCATATGCAAATCAGTCTTGACCCTGTGCCCCATGGGAACAGTCCAGCCCGAACTGCCAAGCCAGGTCCTCCCTGGACTGGAAACAAGCATCCTAGGACCGGTTTCGGGCTTTCAGCCCTCGTCAGCCAGTTTAGCCTGATTCCAGTGGCATGGAGAGCAAGGGACTCACGTCTGAGCATACCCTTCCCACTCGGGGTGACAAATGCAAAAACAACAATTGATGGACAGAATGCAGAACAATGTCATACATTCACCCCAGTACAGAGATCTGGGCCTAAATCCATCGTTTTTTTGCTCACCATGCCATTCCAGTTTGAACCCAGCCATATGCAAATCAGTCTTGACCCTGTGCCCCATGGGAACAGTCCAGCCCGAACTGCCAAGCCAGGTCCTCCCTGGACTGGAAACAAGCATCCTAGGACCGGTTTCGGGCTTTCAGCCCTCGTCAGCCAGGATAGCCTGATTCCAGTGGCATGGAGAGCAAGGGACTCACGTCTGAGCATACCCTTCCCACTCGGGGTGACAAATGCAAAAACAACAATTGATGGACAGAATGCAGAACAATGTCATACATTCACCCCAGTACAGAGATCTGGGCCTAAATCCATCGTTTTTTTGCTCACCATGCCATTCCAGTTTGAACCCAGCCATATGCAAATCAGTCTTGACCCTGTGCCCCATGGGAACAGTCCAGCCCGAACTGCCAAGCCAGGTCCTCCCTGGACTGGAAACAAGCATCCTAGGACCGGTTTCGGGCTTTCAGCCCTCGTCAGCCAGGATAGCCTGATTCCAGTGTCATGGAGAGCAAGGGACTCACGTCTGAGCATACCCTTCCCACTCGGGGTGACAAATGCAAAAACAACAATTGATGGACAGAATGCAGAACAATGTCATACATTCACCCCAGTACAGAGATCTGGGCCTAAATCCATCGTTTTTTTGCTCACCATGCCATTCCAGTTTGAACCCAGCCATATGCAAATCAGTCTTGACCCTGTGCCCCATGGGAACAGTCCAGCCCGAACTGCCAAGCCAGGTCCTCCCTGGACTGGAAACAAGCATCCTAGGACCGGTTTCGGGCTTTCAGCCCTCGTCAGCCAGGATAGCCTGATTCCAGTGGCATGGAGAGCAAGGGACTCACGTCTGAGCATACCCTTCCCACTCGGGGTGACAAATGCAAAAACAACAATTGATGGACAGAATGCAGAACAATGTCATACATTCACCCCAGTACAGAGATCTGGGCCTAAATCCATCGTTTTTTTGCTCACCATGCCATTCCAGTTTGAACCCAGCCATATGCAAATCAGTCTTGACCCTGTGCCCCATGGGAACAGTCCAGCCCGAACTGCCAAGCCAGGTCCTCCCTGGACTGGAAACAAGCATCCTAGGACCGGTTTCGGGCTTTCAGCCCTCGTCAGCCAGGATAGCCTGATTCCAGTGGCATGGAGAGCAAGGGACTCACGTCTGAGCATACCCTTCCCACTCGGGGTGACAAATGCAAAAACAACAATTGATGGACAGAATGCAGAACAATGTCATACATTCACCCCAGTACAGAGATCTGGGCCTAAATCCATCGTTTTTTTGCTCACCATGCCATTCCAGTTTGAACCCAGCCATATGCAAATCAGTCTTGACCCTGTGCCCCATGGGAACAGTCCAGCCCGAACTGCCAAGCCAGGTCCTCCCTGGACTGGAAACAAGCATCCTAGGACCGGTTTCGGGCTTTCAGCCCTCGTCAGCCAGGATAGCCTGATTCCAGTGGCATGGAGAGCAAGGGACTCACGTCTGAGCATATCCTTCCCACTCGGGGTGACAAATGCAAAAACAACAATTGATGGACAGAATGCAGAACAATGTCATACATTCACCCCAGTACAGAGATCTGGGCCTAAATCCATCGTTTTTTTGCTCACCATGCCATTCCAGTTTGAACCCAGCCATATGCAAATCAGTCTTGATCCTATCCTGGCTGACGAGGGCTGAAAGCCCGAAACCGGTCCTAGGATGCTTGTTTCCAGTCCAGGGAGGACCTGGCTTGGCAGTTCGGGCTGGACTGTTCCCATGGGGAACAGGGTCAAGACTGATTTGCATATGGCTGGGTTCAAACTGGAATGGCATGGTGAGCAAAAAAACGATGGATTTAGGCCCAGATCTCTGTACTGGGGTGAATGTATGACATTGTTCTGCATTCTGTCCATCAATTGTTATTTTTGCATTTGTCACCCCGAGTGGGAAGGGTATGCTCAGACGTGAGTCCCTTGCTCTCCATGCCACTGGAATCAAGCTATCCTGGCTGACGAGGGCTGAAAGCCCGAAACCGGTCCTAGGATGCTTGTTTCCAGTCCAGGGAGGACCTGGCTTGGCAGTTCGGGCTGGACTGTTCCCATGGGGAACAGGGTCAAGACTGATTTGCATATGGCTCGGTTCAAACTGGAATGGCATGGTGAGCAAAAAAACGATGGATTTAGGCCCAGATCTCTGTACTGGGGTGAATGTATGACATTGTTCTGCATTCTGTCCATCAATTGTTATTTTTGCATTTGTCACCCCGAGTGGGAAGGGTATGCTCAGACGTGAGTCCCTTGCTCTCCATGCCACTGGAATCAAGCTATCCTGGCTGACGAGGGCTGAAAGCCCGAAACCGGTCCTAGGATGCTTGTTTCCAGTCCAGGGAGGACCTGGCTTGGCAGTTCGGGCTGGACTGTTCCCATGGGGAACAGGGTCAAGACTGATTTGCATATGGCTGGGTTCAAACTGGAATGGCATGGTGAGCAAAAAAACGATGGATTTAGGCCCAGATCTCTGTACTGGGGTGAATGTATGACATTGTTCTGCATTCTGTCCATCAATTGTTATTTTTGCATTTGTCACCCCGAGTGGGAAGGGTATGCTCAGACGTGAGTCCCTTGCTCTCCATGCCACTGGAATCAAGCTATCCTGGCTGACGAGGGCTGAAAGCCCGAAACCGGTCCTAGGATGCTTGTTTCCAGTCCAGGGAGGACCTGGCTTGGCAGTTCGGGCTGGACTGTTCCCATGGGGAACAGGGTCAAGACTGATTTGCATATGGCTGGGTTCAAACTGGAATGGCATGGTGAGCAAAAAAACGATGGATTTAGGCCCAGATCTCTGTACTGGGGTGAATGTATGACATTGTTCTGCATTCTGTCCATCAATTGTTAGTTTTGCATTTGTCACCCCGAGTGGGAAGGGTATGCTCAGACGTGAGTCCCTTGCTCTCCATGCCACTGGAATCAAGCTATCCTGGCTGACGAGGGCTGAAAGCCCGAAACCGGTCCTAGGATGCTTGTTTCCAGTCCAGGGAGGACCTGGCTTGGCAGTTCGGGCTGGACTGTTCCCATGGGGAACAGGGTCAAGACTGATTTGCATATGGCTGGGTTCAAACTGGAATGGCATGGTGAGCAAAAAAACGATGGATTTAGGCCCAGATCTCTGTACTGGGGTGAATGTATGACATTGTTCTGCATTCTGTCCATCAATTGTTATTTTTGCATTTGTCACCCCGAGTGGGAAGGGTATGCTCAGACGTGAGTCCCTTGCTCTCCATGCCACTGGAATCAAGCTATCCTGGCTGACGAGGGCTGAAAGCCCGAAACCGGTCCTAGGACGCTTGTTTCCAGTCCAGGGAGGACCTGGCTTGGCAGTTCGGGCTGGACTGTTCCCATGGGGAACAGGGTCAAGACTGATTTGCATATGGCTGGGTTCAAACTGGAATGGCATGGTGAGCAAAAAAACGATGGATTTAGGCCCAGATCTCTGTACTGGGGTGAATGTATGACATTGTTCTGCATTCTGTCCATCAATTGTTATTTTTGCTTCTTGTCCCGGGAGCCATTGCTGGAGTTGCCGGAGTTGGAGTTTCCGCTGCTGGGTGTTCAGCTGCACTTACTCCTCCCTCCTATCCTAAGCCGACTGTGACGGGGAGGCGTCCAGGTCTGCTGCTTGATTACCGAGGTTCGTGGCAGGCTGTTCCCGGCTTGCAGCTCTGGAGTTTGGCTGCGCTGGAGCTCCGTCGCGGTAGGAAGATCCGCAGCCTTCTTTTGGGTCCTCGACGATGCCTGGAGGGATACCACTCCGACATCTCCTTGGTATCTGGTAGGAGGTGTAGGGTGGGTGTGGATAAGGACACAAAGGAGGCTGAGAGGTGTTTAACGTTCGGCGCGGAGATTATCACTGTGGCTGTAGGAACATCACAGGGGGTTCGCAGCAGGTTGGGGGGTCCGGAGGCACAAAGTACAATATCTGCGGTATCTGCATCAGTGAGTCTGGAGGCCCCTGACATCAGCTCCGTCCCCGGTTCTCTACAAAACAGAGTTAAAGTGGTTACTCCGACTGCACATTCGAAGCATGGAGGCAGAGGAAGGGGGAGAGGTGCTCTAAGCCGAAAGGTTAAAACTTCTGGAGGGGCTATCGATCTGGGTGAGGGGGCTGAGGTAGAACAGAGCCCAGAGGTGACACCGTTTTTTAGTCAGATATCACAGGGGAGCTCCTTAAGGAAAAAAGTCTCCTCATATCTATCCGGTGAGGTTAAAGCGAAACGCGCTTTCACGAGTAAAACAGCGAAAGGTCCTAAAACCTCTAAAAATGCTAAGGCAGCTAATAACACAGGGTTGAGGATAGCGCCGTCTTTGAGGTCTTATTTTAGGGTTGCCCCACAAATTCTGCACCTTCCTGACCAGCAATTACTTGAAGATACTCCCTTGTCGATGGCATCACAGGATCATCATGAATCTACTGTACTAGCCACAGGCGCAGACTTGACCGCCCCTTGCTCAGGGCTTTTCCCTGTCAAAACAAACACCCCGCAGATCCTGGTTGATGGAGGGGATACGAATACAGAGAGGGATATAGTTGACGCCACAAAGGAGCTCTGCTAGACAAATGTGGTTCATTGTGGATCCAAGACCGGGGCTGAGGACGAGGTTGAGGTTGAGGTTAATATGGATTGTTTTCCGGTCCCCTCAGCCCAGAGATCCATTCCTCGGGGGCCGTCGACTGTCCTCCTGCCCGATACCCCTCTTCAAAATTTAAGTGAGGTACTACTCCCCATGGTACCACGACTGTCATTTCGTCGGCTACCCTCCTACAAAATTCAACAGGTCTTTTACACTCCACAGTGCCATTAACTCTCCTGTCGCCCTCAACGAACCTGGCTACAGAGTCATCGTTATTGGTACCTATTCCAGGGTCACGGTCACCTAGGCTACAGGAGGACGTACGGGGGGCTGCAGTCCCCGATACATATCCGGGTAGCGGGGTTGATCCACTTTTAGCTTCATATCTCCAGTCAATGTTTTCATCTTTATCAGCAGATATCAAAAAAGGCTTTGAGGCCTCAGCAACTATCCAATCCGAAATTCGGAATTTTTGTGAGTCCTTAGACAGCAAAGTAGGTAGCCTTGCCACAAGAACGGAAAGATTGGAGGATAAAGTGACAGGTATGTCTCTGCACCTGGACGAAGCCAAAATGGATATTGTTAAGCTCAAAAAAGAAGATCTGTTGTTGGCTGAAAGGATAGAGTCCTTGGAGAATAATGCGCGTCGTAGTAACCTCCGCATTCTCAATATCCCGGAAGGCAGCGAGGGCTCGGATATCAAACAATATATTATTCATTTGTTAAAAGAATCCCTGAGATTGGATCATTCGGCTGAGGAGCTGTCTCTGGACATTCAACGTGTCCATAGAGACCCTTTCAGGAGGAACCCCCAAAGAACAAAGCTGAGGAAAGTATTAGTGAACTTCCACACCTACACTTTAAAAGAGTCCATCTTGAGTCCGGCCCTAAAGCAGAAGTCATTGAGTGGGAAGGGTTTCAACTTCCAGATTAGATCGGACCTTTCAAGGGCCAAGCTGGATAAACAGTGGGAATTTGGGAGGAGGTTAGAGGCCTTTAGGAGTCTAGGAGCGGTAGCCCAGTTAGTATTCCCTGCCGCTCTGAAGGTCATGCACAATAATACAATGCACAACATCCGATCAGTGCAGGCAGCGGATGAACTTCTAATCTCTTTGGGGAGGAGTAGAGATAAGGATAAGAACAAGGGGGGTATGAGTTAAAGCAGTAGAATATTGCTTCTGTTAAAAAGAAGAAGAAGAAGAGAGGAAGGAGAGGGGAAAAGGGAGAGAGAGTAAGGAAAAAAGAAAAAAAAAAAGAGTAAAGTTTAGATTATACCACAAGCAAACTTGGGGGAGATGGGGAGGGGAAAGGGATGTTATTGTCAGAATAATTTCTAGAGTGTTTAGTGGTACTGTAAAATTATTTTTAAAAAACAAACCAATGCCCTCTCCCTTTTCCCGGTAGGTCACTTATCTTTTTTGTTTCTCTTTTTCTCCTTTTCTGCTTTCTCTCTCTCTCTCACCTACGCAAATGTAAAAGGTAATGGTTAGTTAGGACAGGAACTCAGCAGGGGTGCTATCTTCTGGTATTTCCAGATAGATAGAGCAAGGGTTTCCCATGGGGTGGCGGGAGGTTTAGGGGGTCACGGGGGGGTGCAAGTAAACATTTTTAAAAAGTCCTCATTATTTGCTCGCTGTTATTTTTCTTGGTTACGGAGAGTCACAGGTCCGGAGGAAAATGGTGGTATTGCCAGTAGAGGTTATTTTGCCTGTGGGGTGAATATTCGGATGGTGGGGAGTAGAAACTGTCCCTATGGATAAGTTAAAAGTTCTTTCATGGAATATTAACGGCCTGCGTTCTAGCCCAAGAAAGTGGAAGATTATGCAGTACCTTCGCGATTCTGACGCCCAGGTACTCATACTACAAGAGACCCATCTCACAGAAAACGAGATTCTCTCTCTAGTTAAAAAAATAGCTGGGTTGATCTTTGTTTTTCTACCACACAAAATTCCAACACTAGCGGGGTCGCGATCATTTTTAAAAAATCGCTAAAAGCAAGACTAGTCGATAAACTCGCAGATTCAGGGGGCAGGTGGCTCATTGTCTCAGTAGTTATAGCTGGGGCTCCAGTTACCATAGTAGGCTACTATGGGTCTAACCAGGACGATCCATCAGCCCTAAGTTCTGTGTTTTCCCATCTCCTTCTCTATCCGGAACCGGTCATTTTGGGCGGAGATTTTAATGTGGTGTTGGACCCTAATCTTGATAAATCTCTGTCTAATAGACCTATATCTACATCTAAGACTAGGGCCTTCCTACTTGATAAAATGAAGGAGTTCGGATATGTAGACATATGGAGACTTAAATCTGGGCTAAAACAGGGCATCTCATTCCGTAATTATAAATATCACCACCAGTCAAGGATAGACTTAGCGTTGATTAGTCAGGAATTAGTTAAATTGGTACAAAATGTTTATTATCTTGCCTTTCATCTTTCTACCATGCTGCTTTGTGCGTGGAATTGGTTGGGCTTTCAAAAATCACATTTAGAACTTGGTCGTTTGACCGCTCATTCCTCAATGCTCCAGACGACTTTTCTTTTTTAAAAACTGAAGCACACTGTTTCTTTGATAATAATACCGGGTCTGCTTCCCCAGGTTGCGTATGGGATGCATTCAAGGTCTTTCTGCGCGGCCTAGTCACTAACAAGGTCTCGTATAAAAGGAAGACCTATAGAGACATGGTCACCTCGCTGGAAGCTGATATGGCTAGTGTGCAGGAGAACATCATGCTAAGCCCTGTCGCTCCACCAGAAATTCAGAAAGACTGGCAAAATAAGTTACTCACATTAAAAGGTGAACTAGGTTCAATCCTGAACCTGCGAGTTCTCCAGAGATGGGAGGCCAGTAAGATGGCTCATTTTGAATACGGAGAAGGCGCAGGGAAGCTCCTGGCCTAGAAAGTAAAAATGGATCGTGTTAGAAATAATATAGATCATATTATGGTTGAAGGAGTGGTTCACTCGGCAGATAGGGATATCAGAAGTACCTTTCATGACTTTTTTAAGGACATCTACCATGAGGATAAGAATATTGAGGCGAGGCAAGTTGATGATTGGCTGAATAGAGTATCTCTTCTTTCTCTTTCGCCCGATCAGAAAGCTACCTTAGATAGACCTATTACGAATGAAGAGGTTATTAGAGCTATTTCAGATAATAAGAAGGGCAAGGCATCAGGTCCTGATGGCCTCCCTTCGGAGGTCTATCTGGCCCTATTACCAACAATAGTCCCCCCCCTTAACCCAGTTGTTCAATCAGATCTTTCAGGAGGGGTTGTACCCCCCGACTCTTGGAATGATGCATCCATTACTCTGATATTGAAGCCTGGCAAACCAGCTGATAGCTGCGGTTCTTATAGACCGATCTCCATTTTAAACTCGGACTATAAGCTTTTTACATCCGTCCTTGCCAGAAGATTGGGGGAGGTGGCACCCTCTATTCTACATCGGGACCAACGTGGCTTTGTGAAGGGCCGCCAGCTCTTGAGCTGACTTATGATCTATTAGGAGCCATTGACATGGCGACTGCGAACTCCTTGCCCCTAGCTGTTATCGCGCTGGATGCTACCAAGGCCTTCGACAGGGTGAATTGGACATTCCTGTCGGGGGTCTTGGGAAAGTTCAACATTGGTGAGGGTTTTCGTGGAGCGGTGAGTTTGCTGTATCAGAACCCTACAGCTTCCTTGTTGGTCAATCGTGAATTGTCAGACCCCTTTAACATCACTCAAGGCACCAGGCAGGGCTGCCCCATCTCCCCTCTCCGACTTATACATCGAGCCCTTTGGCCAACGGCTGAGGGACAATGCTAACATCAAGCCTTTTGTCTATGGGAGATGGGAGAGGCAAGTAGCCCTGTACGCTGATGACATTCTCATTTTTTCTTCAGATCTATGTACAGCTCTCCCCGCGATCATCGCATTGGCCCAAGACTATGGTGAGATGTCTGGATATCAGATCAATGCATCCAAAACGGAGATGATGCTGTGGAATGAGGCTGGGCCAGTGGCAGGGGCACGGCTAAGCCACTCTATGCATTATCTCGGACTCACCATAGTTAGGGATATAGATAAAATCGTAACACTGAACCTTGACATTGTGGCGAGAGACTGTAGAAAGCTTATGAGGTCTTGGTCTTCACTCTCTCTTTCCATTTTGGGTAGAGCTAATTTGGTTAAAATGTTTATCCTACCTAAAATCACATTTTTGTTCAATACCGTTCCATTATATTTTGAACCTTCTATCCTAGCAAAGTTGCAAGGTCATATTAGTTCTTTTATTTGGAACGATCACATACCACGGATAGCATGGAAAAAGATTAGGCGCCGTAGAGAAAGGGGGGTCTGGCAGCACCTGATTTACAGCTATACGCTTGGCCTTTCCAACTTTCCCATGCTAGGATGCTGCTTAAGATGCCGACAAATGTGGGAATAGGTAGCATGTTTGCCACTTTACTGAGAGGAGAGGGAATAGGCCAGCAGGGTTTTTTGCTTAAATTTGGGGATCCTAAGTTTTAAAAAAAAGTTAAGTTGAAGATTTTGTTGGGTTTCATAAAAACATGGGTCAAACTAAGAGGTGCCATAAAGCTGGATTATTTCGCAAGTAGGTCGCCACTGTGGGACTCTCCGGGCTGCCCGGTATGGCTCCTTGACAGCTTGGCAATCTCCTTGAGGGAGGCTGGCCTGGAGGTTTGGGGCGATCTTTTTTAGATGGTATCTTGCTACCATGGGACCACCTACTAGCCAGAGTGGGGTTGGGTCTCTCTAGATTCAAATACCTACAGATGGCGAGTTGGGCCCACACTCAGAGCTCTGTTAGGGGTAGATTTCAAATGGGAGGTAATATTGGTATATTGGACCTGATGATGGACAAACCTCCTGTATCTAAGGAAATCTCGCTCTGGTACAATTTGTTACTAGAAGAAGTTGATGGGGAGTTTGTCTTACCCGAGACATTGTGGAGCCCCTCATTTACTGGAAAAGATCTTGAGAATATCTGGTATTCCTCCTTTAAGATCTTGTGGGACACAGTGAAGCCGGCGTGGTTGCGTAGGAACCATCTTTTTACGCTACATAGGGCGTATTACTCTCCACAGTGGTTATCGAAATTCTCTACCGACTCCACTGTGGCATGCCCTAAGTGGGGGTTGCTAGCAGCTTCGGACCTACACATGTTCTACAAATGTCCATTGCTGTTACCTTTTTGGGACTCTATCAGTACATTGCTGACAACATCTTTGGGGTATCAAATCTCAATCAACGCATTGCTTGTAATCTTCGGAACATCACTGGAAGTCCAAGGTCCTGTCAAAAAACTTTTGTTCTACTGTATCCTACTAGCAAGGAGAGAGATCTGTAGGAAATGGAAGGAACCACTGCCTCCCACCTTGTTAGATTGGCGTATATCATTATTGCAAACGTCTAAAATCGACCTAGCAAGATCTGGCAACTCCGAAAAACATGACTTTTGGCACCTTTTAAACTGGGCCTAGGTGATGATTTATTTATTTATTTATTTATTTCCCCAATGTCCGATGATTAACGCTGCTTGGATGGCTACCCTCCCTAGATTTACCCAAAATTATGGCTTCCCCGACTCGGAATGGGTATTTAATAGCAGCTTCATTGCTCCTTCATGGTTAACTTCTTGTGGCACATCCCTTTGAGAGTTTGAATAATACTGAGTGCCATTTTCTGTTGGTAATGGCACTACCAGTTTACCTGTGACAGTATAGTTAATTTCTCTCTCCTAGGGCTCCGATGTGACCTTCCAAGGGCAAAATGAGGACACAAAAAAAAAATACTGACGTAGTCGGCAGTTCTTTCAACAAGAAGATCCTAACACGCTTCAACTTTCAAGCTGGTGGTGAGATTTTACTTGATAAGTTTGCTTGGATTTACATTTCTGACATGAATCTCTTTTGCGCTTTAAACGACATTAAATACTTGCAGTTATCGACACACAGCGCTCACTTATATGCTTGTGGGTAGTTTTGCCTTTGAGTTGGGAGCGATCGGTGTGTGCTGCTTGTATTCTTGTGTTGAGGATCGTCAGAATAGAGAATAAGGGTCAGCGTTTTTTTTTGTTTTGTTTAACGTAACAGCTTATCGACACACAGTGCTCGCTTCATTACATTTTTTATTACGTTTGGGCTGGGAGCAATTCTGTGTGTGCTGTTTACCATTATACATATGCAAGTTTAAGACATTGTGATTTCCATCCATTTCTCTAAAGGCTGATCTCTTCAACGCTTCTACTTAAGTTAATGCGCAATGAGTTGAAATTTTAAAGGCAAATAAGTAACCGTAAAGATTTACTCACCCTGCACACGGCGTTCTATCCTCATTGTTGAGTTTCAGTCATCACGGAGAGGATTTACGGAAACGTGTGGCACGTAATTAACTCCAACGTAACAGTACGTGACGATCAGTGCTGACGTACTTCTGGTTTGTGTTTGGTTGCCTAGCTACGGACTTTGTTGTTGCTTTCTCCCAGCTTGAAGCCTCGGATACCATAAGTATCAATCACGATGAGATTTAATTTTGTATTCGTCGCTCTGTGAGACACACACTTTGGCATTTTATTTTCACAGCGACACGCACGCTAAAGAATTAAGCCTTCTGTTATTAGCGTGTTGCTTCAGCGATACACATGCTGCTTACTGTGAGGCGCACGCATCTAATTTCATAAAATACATTTTTTGTCATTAGCGTGTTGCTTCAGCGATACGCACGCTCATAAGACATTTATTCCTCACTGCGATGTGCACGCATTTAATGTTCATACTTATGATTACTATAATTATTAGTGCTGTTTTTGCCCTCTTTAAAAAAAAATTTTAACAAAAGGGAAAATATGTTGATGTTCCTGGAGCTAAAATTAGTTGTATAGTTATTCGTCCCTGTATGAAAACTTACTCGTGAGTGGTCATTTACATTAATTTTCAATTTTAGTTATTGGAAATATATTAGTGGATAAGGGAACATTGTAAATTCAGTTATAACTTACTAATAATTCTTACATCGGGTGGTGGTGCATTAGATGTTTGGAGCAATGCAAAACGTTACTGCGGCTCCATTTTTTTTTTGCTTCTCCGGGTGAGCCCCCAATTAAATGGAAGAAGTGGAAAAGAGTTTTCGAAAGGTATGCGAGGGCATGTGGTGCATCATTAAGCGCAGAAAGAAAAACATCCTTATTACTCCATTGCTTGGGATCAGAAGGCCAAGATGTTTTCGATCACTTACCTGAATTGTCTACTGCTGAAGCTGAAGGTTTAAATGATTACAAAATTTGTATATGCAAATTAGATAAACATTATCTTCCTAAAATAAGTACAATACTTAAAAGGCATCACTTTGGGAAAAGAATACAACGCGAAGAAGAAACGGTGGAAAGTTACTTAACTGATTTGAGGAAGTTAGCTTCTTCATGCAAATTTGATGGTTTGATTGATGAGCACTTACGTGATCAATTCATGTTGGGATGCAACATGGATAAGGTTAGGGAAGAACTGTGGCTTAGGCACGAGCCTACCTTGGATGAGGTTATTGTTGTGGTAAAAAGAAGAGAACACTCGTTGAAGTGTGCAGCTATTATCAATAAAGATAAAACAGCTGATTCCAGTGTACAAAGTGTAAATGAAAAGAAAGTGCAAGGTGCGAATGAAAAGAAAATTGTTACCAGAACACAAGACAGGGAGAAGTTTGTTACTAATAAAGGAAAGATGAATGGTCCCTCTTTCTCTTTGAAATGTTACAGGTGTGATCTCGCAAACGAAAAGAAATGCCCCGCTCTTGGTAACATTTGTAGTAAATGTAAAAAAAAGGGGCATTATCAATCAGTCTGTAAAACTAAACCTTCTCCGAGGGTTAAAAAAGTGGATGTATGTGAGGCCGATAGTGTCAATACAAGTTCTGATGAATATGAGTGTGGACAGATTGTTTCTGAGATTGGTTGTGTTACCAATAAGAAGTCATGCCCATTTGATGAGATCCTAGTTGATGGTATTTCAACCCGTGTTTTGTTAGACTCTCGTGCTAAAATAACGATTGTGTCTAATGAATTATACATGAGCAAGTTAAGGCACAAGGTGAAGTTGTTCAAACCTGACATAACTCCAGTAGCTTACGGTGGAGAACCTATAAAATTACATGGCTATTTCTTGGGCTTGATTGAGTATCGAGGCAGGATGATTTCAGGAAAGGTTTACGTGTCAAAAAAGGGAGATAGTCTAATAAGTTGGATACATCAGGGTGACCTTGGTGTTTACTTGGATCCCAATTCTGATCCAGAAGATATTATTTAAAGACCCGGTGTGTGTTGTTGAGAAAGATTATGATTGTGAATTCAATCAATTCACAAGGAAGTTGAAGATGGAATTCCCCAATGTCTTTAATGATGGACTAGGGTGTCTAAAGGGTTATCAGCATAGGATTAAACTGAAGAATAATTCTATTCCTTCATCTAGTAAAGTCAGGGTTGTACCTTTATCTATTAAAGATGAAATGGAAAAAGAGTTGAACAAATTAAAGAAAAATTGGATAATTGAGGAGGTGGATGAACCGAGTCGCTTTCTCCGGTGGTCGCTGCGAGGAAAGCCAATGCGGACTTGCGTCTATGTATAGACTTGCGCCAATTGAATAAGTATGTGGTTGTTGACAGATATCCCCTGCCTAATATTAATGAATTATTGGTCTTATTGGGTGGTGCTAAAGTTTTTAGTACAATCGACCTTACGTCGGCATACCACCAGATTGAACTTGAACCATCTTGCAGAGATCCTACGGCATTCATTACTCCATTTGGAACTTTCCGCTTCATTAGGATGCCTTTTGGACTTATTTCTGCGTCTTCAGTTTTTCAAAGGGTGATAGAAAGTTTGCTCAAGGGTATGGATGGTGTATGCATTTACCAAGATGACATACTTGTATTTGGTGATGATGCAGAGCAACATGATTCTTGTCTTAAGGCTATACTTTCTAGGTTAAGTAATGGTTATTTGACAGTAAAGATTGAAAAATGCAAGTTCAGATCAGATTCTTTGAATTATCTTGGACATAATATCTCTGGAAAGGGTGTTAGACCAAAGGAAGACTTGGTTAGTTCTATTCATAAGTTGTCCCCACCTAGTTCTAAAGATGAGCTCATGAGTTTTCTCGGCATGATTAAATATTATGCCAAGTTTATTAAAGGGTTTTCAGAACTCACTTCTAATATGAGATTGCTTCTTAAGAAAGGAACTAATTTTGCTTGGTCGAGTGGATGTCAGGAAGAATTCTTACCTATTAAGGAGAAGTTAGCCAGTGCGCCATTCTTACAGAGTTTTGATACCAAATTAAAATCTATTTTGACTACTGATGCTAGTGTAAAGGGGCTTGGTGCTGTGTTGCAACAGATGGGTCCCAAAGGAATAAAGACTGTTATGTTTCTTTCGCGTGGCTTGAGAGAACCAGAAATGAGGTATTCTGTGGTCGAGCGTGAGTCGCTTGCGATCTTTTGGGCTATAAAGAAACTGAAGAAATTTCTGTGGGGCGTTGATTTCGAAGTTAGAACGGACCACAAGCCATTGGTGGAGATATTTGAGAATAAGGGTTTAGATATGATATCAAGTAGAATAACCAAATGGATAATTGGTCTTCAGGAGGACTCGTTTTCTATTAAGTATATTCCTGGTGCAGATAATATGTTTGCGAATGTATTTTCAAGATTAGTTTCTGAGGATTGTAGTGAGTGTGATGAAGTTGAAGAATGTGGTGAATGGGTCTGTACTGTGGAACCAAATCATATTTAAAAATGGTCCAATGAGGTAGCACAAGATGATACTCTCAAAGAAGTTATGAATCTGATCCAGAGTAATTGGGTAAGTGCGAAAATGTGGTTCAGATGCGACTAAACCTTTTTGGTATGTGAGGGATGAACTTGCGGCTGATGGAGGCATTTTATTCAGGGGTTCGAAACTCATTCCTCCTGAGAGTATTAGGAAAGAATTAGTAAATTTGGGCCATGTTAGCCATCCCGGGATCACCAAAACAAAAGAGAGGTTGCATTCATCTTATTGGTGGCCAGGTATGGACAAATTTATTGAGAGGGAAATCCGTGACTGTGTTATGTGCAATTTAAGTGATAAATCCAAAATACCCAGGGTGCAACCCATGATTGTGAGGTCTCGACCTAAATCCCCATGGGATGATATTTCTTTGGATATTCTAGGACCAATTAACATGACGGGTTCTCAGATTTATTTGTTAGTTAGAATTGATATGTACTCTCGCTGGCCCGAAGTGTTTTTTTTGTCTAATATTGACTCGACGAGTGTCATCAAATGTCTAAAATAATTGTTTGGTAGAGAGGGGATGCCTAAGTCGATTCTATCTGACAATGGTGTACAATTTGCTTCTAACGAAATGGAAGAATTTTTGAGATCTTGTGGGATTTTGCACAAAAAATGTTCTCTCTATCACCCCGAGGCAAACGGGATGGTAGAGAGATTTAATAAGGTTTTAAAAGAGACGATTACACTTGCAAAATCTCTTTCTCTGGATTGGAGGTGTGAAGTTCTCAAAAAAATTGAGGAATATAGAAGAACTCCCCATTCCACTACAGGGATAACTCCATTCTTTTTGTTCTGTAGGAGTATTCCTAACACATATTTGGAGCCAAGTTGGGTTAATGAGTACAGTGTGAGCAAGGGTAAAGAGAATGTGTGCAATGAAGATGATCTTAAGGAAAGAGAAGATTGTAAAGTTAGTAAAAGAAAGATTAATTTTGACAGTAGGAAACGTGTTAAGTTATTAAAAGTGAAAATTGGTGATTTAGTGGCAATCAAAAAGCCTGGCCAAGTTGGAAATGCAAATTTGAAGTATCTTAAACCTATGATTGTTATTAAGGTGTTTAGGAATGCTGTCAAGACTCAAGATCACCGTGTATGGAATCTGAACAGAGTGGTAGTTCTGAATAACAGACACAGCAAGATGAATGAGAGTGAAGTGAAGAGAGTGAGTGGGTTAATGACCAGATGCATGAAATTGGGCGAGCGGGGTGCCAGGAGGCAGTTCAGCCTGTAGTTGGGTAAGAGGGAGGGCATGACAGGGTGAATAGAAGAAGGGAGTAGGATTCAGGCATTGTTAATGATGGAAGGAAGTCTCATAAGAGCTCGTCAGTTTTCTGCTGGATTGGCGGGAGGGCACTAGGTATTCGTGAGGAAAGAGCAATAATTCAAACAAAGTTTACACTTTGTTTAAAACATTTCTCCTCACTCTACTCCCTCTCTGATACCTAGTGCCCTGCCACAGATACAGCAGAAACCTGCTCTTGTGAGACTTCCTTCCATCATTTACAATGCCTGGCTCCTACTCCCTGCTTCCATTCACATGAACCAAAAGACTATTCAGACAACTTCATGCACAATCTTTAATGTCATGAAAAAGATGGCATGCTATTGCGATTCTCATTCACACAAGTGATTTTATGGCCAGCCACCAGTATCAAAATGAAAACTGTGATATTACAACAGAGACCTTTGGATGAAAGAAGATGGTAGGTTGGTTCTTATGAATCTAACTTGTGAGAACTGTTAGAAGATTATTGAATCCAGAGTCTTTTTAAGAGCAATGATGGGAAATGCATTGAGAAAGACGAGTACTTATGAGGTCTGAAGTCTTTACAGCTGCCTAACAGTGCTTTTCACACTGCACCAAAAGAACCTGTATTTTTTCTGGATACTTAGGTCTTCATTTTGCGCTGCAGTTTTCACCATGAGAGAAATTCCTCCTTTACAGGCTCAGAAGTATCAGATTAGCAGACTCTGATGTCAGAGACACCACCCCTTTCTGTACTATTGCAAGAGCAGGGGCTTTTCGGTATTAAAAAAGCAGAGCCCCTGTGTGAAACCTAGCCCGTATGCCCTACCCCTGTTATCATCTCCACATGCCCTCCTGGTGACGCTTTCTATTTGCTTAGAGCAGGCAGAGAATGTTAGTTGCTTAATTCTAAGGGCAACCTCTACTGCAATCGGGCCGACTCCAAGATCCATTCGAAGCGGTGTGAGCTGTGTACTTTTGGGAAGTCCCAGAAGTTGTCTAGCAAACAAATTCTCAATCTTGGAAAGTTGGTCAGATGGCCGATGGCCCCAAATTTCCGGCCCCATACAAGGCAGCTCCTCTGGCTTGTGCCTTGTATATTTCCACAACCGGCCCCATTGTTTTAAGTATGCACTTCCTCTGCAACTTCGCTAGCCCCCCCTCCCCCGTCTTCTGGGCCAATTTTAAACATGCCTTCTTGATTTGTACACCTAATTCCATTTTCTCGGTAAGGGACAATCCCAGGTATTCACAGACAGACACTTTCTCTAAAAATGTCCCATCTAATTGGGGATTAGGTTGTGTTGAGTGCCCTGCTTTGAAAGCCATATATTTGGTTTTCTGGGTGTTGATCTCCAGGCCCCTACTCTTGCAGAATGAGTGGAAGATGTCCAAAGCCCTCTGAATTCCCATAGGGGACTTTGGCAGCAGGAGGGTATCGTCGGCGAACATCAAGGCTGGTACCTTGAGGTTTGCGAGCATCTATGTCCCTCCCTGCTGTCAAGGCCTCCACTAAGCCATTAATAAATGTACAAAAAAGGGTCGGGACAATATACACCCTTGACGTACACCTCTCTCTATAGGTATACGAACAGTGAGCTCTCCATTTTTCCCATATCTAATCTGAGCAAAATTATATTCATGTAGTCATTTCAGATTGTGGCATAGATATGGGGGGGCTCCCAGATCAGAAAGAATTGCCCGTAAAATCTCCCTAGGTACTAAATCTAATGCCGATTTTAAGTCCACAAAGATCATGTAGAGGCTGCCACCCTCCAAGATCACTGTTTTCCAGTGCTGTAATTGCAACCTGAAGATTTGGTCAATTGTGGACATTTTTGCTCTAAAGCCGGCCTGATAGGGTGTTCTTCCATACAACTCTGTAATCGGTCCAGCAGCACTCAAGCGTATATTTTCTGAGTGACATCAATGATGCTGATGGGCTGATAATTCACAGGATGGAGGGGTGAACCCTTTTTGTAGATTGGAATGATTTCCGCCCCCAACCATGTCGTGGGAATCTCCATTCCCTGGAGAATAGCATTGAATACAGTCCATAAGTACGGGGCCCAGATACTTGGTTCAGTGGGAAAAAGATCACCGGGGATCTTGTCAAGGCCCGGGGCCTTTGCAGGAATAATCCGGGTTAAGGCATCCGTTATCTCTTTTAGAGAAATTTCCGGGGTATCTAAGCAAGAAAGCTGTTGGTGGGGACATTCAATTGTGGCTTGCCCTACTTCGTCCACTACCCTAGAATATAAGGACTGAAAATGGGCCTTCCCGACTTCTGCCCCCAGGTTTGGTTCAGTTGCTGGTTTATCCTCTTTGGAGTCTGTATTAATTAGATTCCAAAAAGTCCTCATGTCCCTATTGCTTAATGCAATTTTCAGTCTCTCCCATTTTTATTCTTCCCAGTTTCTTTTAGCTAGTTTGATGGATTTTTTGGAAACTAACCGCTTTGCCCTTATTTCCAATTTATCGTTAGATTTAATGGCTAGGACAAGAATTTGCTTGGCCTTGCGGCAGTTATCATCATACCAGGGGTGCCCTGGTGCCCCGCTTTCTTTGGGACGTGATTTATGGATGAAGATATCGGCCAATGCAACCACTAAACCTTGATGGTTTTCTGCAATTTCGGTAAATGGGCTATAAAAATCAACAGACTCACTCAATTGTTTTGCAACCTCCAAAAAAGGAATGATGATTCGATAAAGGGAGGCTAGCTTTTCTCGGGATTGACAGAATAAACTCCATCTTACTCTCCTCCTACAGCTAGTTAGGGTGAGCCCAGATGCAGTCGGAAATTGGCCCTTTGAAGCGTCCACCTGTTTGAGGTGAGACCATTTCAAGGATCAGGGCATTATGATCGCTATCGTATCTGGGCACAATCTTAAAATCAATTACCCGGTGCCATGATTTAGTATTCACCAGAATATAATCTAGAATAGAGGGACAACCCGGTCTATTATAAGTAAAATTTGCTGGGGAATCTGATTTAAAACGCCCATTTCATGCCCTAAGCGAATGATTCAATGAAATGGTGTTCATTTTTATTACCAATGGAGTCCAAGCCCGGGTTGTCGGAGCATTGGGCTCCGGAATGGCCCAGTGGAACTCCTCTTCATTGGGGTCGCCTGCATCTAAATCTTTCAAAGGTTCATACTGACAATTTAGATCACCAGCCAAGATCATCAATTTATTGTCAAGGATGGTAGGCAAAAAAGTTGATAAAAGATCAAGGGTAACAGACTCTTGGCCGTACCCTACTGGCTGTGAGTAAACATTAATCAATGCTATCTTGATCCTGGTTGAAAATCTCAGGATAACGCAAAGAATGTCACTAGAGAATGTCTCTACCTGTTTTGCTGAACATCCTAGATGTGTGGCAATCCAGATGCTAAGGCCCCCGCTGGTCTTCCAATTCCCCTGCATGTGGCTGCTATACTAAATGTTGCGTAGCCAAGTCTGTGAGTATCCTCCCTGGCCCAAGTTTCCTGAAACATGCAGATGTTGTTGTCTTGGATAAATGCTCCCCACTCCGGGTTATCTAGTTTGGAAGGAAGGCCTTCAATCTTCCAAGATAATATGTGGAGCTTGGGTGGGTAATTCAATAGCTGACTAGGGCCTCCAGACTTCTTACCTAGGGGCCATAAGCCAGGCCTTGCTGTGGGCTTGTCAACTTCTGGGGTTCTCAATAATGGGTTCACCTGCTGATGGCCTTTGTACGCCTTCAGTGGAGATCCTTCTTTATTGCAGATACTAGGGGTTCCATAAAATTCTTCACTTTGTGCTCCTCCCGCTCCCCCAACCTCCACCACCACTTGACCCTGGGGTGTGAAGTTACCAGTATGGGCATGTACTTGGGCCATGATTGATGGATTACTTAAGTCTCGTCAATTGACTGAGGAGCTGCTCTTAGTGCATCTATCAAGGGGTCCCCTCACATCTGTCAAATACAGTGGTTTCGTTTCTACTGATTGAATAAAAGTTAAATCTACAATCCGGTCGCACCTTGAGGTATCCTTCCTATCAACTAAACCCCCATTTAATGGCTTTAGTCAGTCGTTGTCATCTAGGGTGCTGAGGACGTCGTAATAGTTGTTCACTGGGATATTTTAACTATGTTGTTTCCACCCCTCTCCTCTGTCTACCCCTGAAAAAAACTTTGTGGGGCCTGGTGGCTTGTAGAAAAAACCCAATGGTAAAATACTGATCCCCTTCTGTTCTATTGACAATTTGCCCGCCCTGTCTAGTATTGTTTGGACTAGATCTGGTGATCCAAGTGTTAGGACCACGCTGTCAGCCTCTAGTGTCTTTTTAGATCTTCCTAACCAGCCAATCCGACTGACCATTTTGAACTCTGAGAAGAGCGGTTTTGATAATCCCGACCTTGCACTAATCACATGTAGTGATTTATTTTTTAGTGTTGTCCAATGTTCCCCAGCTCCATGTGTGAACATAGGGACATTGGCCAACGGATGTATGACATTACAACGCGTGTCATTACAACGCATGCAGTTACATCGCATGCGTTACAACGCATGCGATGTTACAACGCTATGCCATTACAACGCAAGTCTTTACATCGACTTGCGCTAGATGGCGTGCTAACATTAGAAAAGTGTAATTTACTATTCCAACTCCAGTCCACTTAACAGTAGGGAAGGTGTTGGGATAGTAAACTACACTATTTGTAATGTTAGCACGCCATCTAGCGCAAGTCGATGTAAAGACTTGCGTTGTAATGGCATTGCGTTGTAACATCGCATGCGTTGTAACGCATGCGATGTAAAAGCTGCGCGTGGTAAAAACCGCGTTGTAATGGCTGTTCCCTTGGCCAACACGATAGTGTAAGGTGTTGCTTCTGTTGGACGATGTAATGTGTTTATGTCGGGTAAACCTCTCAGTGGCTGATGTTTTTCTCTTTGGGCAGCTTGTATTTCGGCTTCCTTTCTGCATTCGTGGCTAGGTCTACTAGACGGGGGTTCCTTTTGGATATTCATCAGTCACTCTTGAATAGTACTGAGAGCCCGTGCTATGTCATAAGGTTTGGTCAAAACCGCCGTATTATGGCGCTTAATCGGGGGATCCGCTAGAGCAGTTTGGGATGCTTCCACTGGGCCGAGGCCAGAAAATCCAGGTTGTGCAGTCATAGATCCGTCACTCCTGTTTGGCTGGGCAGGCTTAGTTTTGCAATGACATGAGTGACTTGAATTGGTCGGGTGTGACTGAGTGGTCTGTAAGCCCATCTGGCTCATCTGGGGCAGCTGGTTCGTGTAGCTACTACCTGCGAGCTTTTCTAGTTTATCTACGCTCTCTTCCAGTCAGGTTAACTTTTGCATCAGTGAGTTTAATAAAGCTGAGAAAACCTCACCCATTTTTACCCAAAATGCCCCACTTTCAATGCCCTGCGGGGGGGGGGGTTAGGGTTGTTAGAGTAGACTCCTTGTTGGCAATACTAATTACTGGGAAATTCCCCTCCTTCAGCTCCTCATCCACCGTGTTTTTACTTTTACACCCTCTTTTTGTTGCAGGGTGTATTAGTTTATAAGGGCCCTGTCCCTTTCTTTTTCTAGACTGGGTTGAGGGGCTACTCCCCTGATTAATTGTGAGAAGGTGGCCTGGCATATGCTGTCCGCTGGTTATAGTGGGTGCCTTGCACCAGTCCAAACAACCCTTATTGATGATAAGTTTAAAGACAACCTTTATGGAAAGCTATCCTAGTGGTAGCTATGGAGAGCAGCCTTCAGGCTATATCTTGAAGGAGTGTAAAGCAGCTTGGTTTACCAGATTATAACTTCTTGAATTACTAAATGAAAGGAGAACCACACAAGGCATATATATAAAATATATGTATTTATTTCTAAACTCTCTCTACTAACTTCTTTATGAAGTTAGAGAGCAAGGCTAACAATAATACAGTTCTAAACTGACAGTAAAAAGCACAATATACAATGGGCCCTAGGTGCGGACCAAACCATGCATTAAGTGGTATAAGAACCACGACTTGACATGGGGAACGCGTGCAGTGTGAGAACACAGGCGCGAGCCCCGTACTATTCTATGGGAAGGTTGCCGGGAATTTTAGAAGTTAAGGACACTTAGGAGAGGACTTTGAGCAAACCCGTTTAGACTTAGGGGGTCTAGGGCCAGCACCCACGGGAGCACCGGAGTACTCGAGTTACCTCACTCAGGGAAGCCGGATGCATAGGTGTCAAATGGTGTCAGGAATCGTCGTTGATTTCAATGGCGATCTGCTGCAAAGTGCTGCTTCCGGGAAGGAAAGAAGTGTCCGGTGTGATCCATACTGGATCGAAGATCAGAAGAACCTGAAAGCAGAGGGTACAGAGTCTGGGCCACTTGCCAGTGGCCAGGGACACGATAGATGAATGCCCATAGATGTCAGGTGTTTCAGGTGCGAAGAAGTGAAGCTTGACTCTGCAACCACAAGGACCAGGAGGCGTCGAGGACAACCAGGAGCTGGATTCGAGCTGTCCCATGAAGGATGTCGAGTGCTGCGTTGTCGGTGCCCGGATTGGACCCAACAAGCCTTGGCAACAGCAACCCAGGCAGGAAGAGAAAAGATGCTTCGGTGTGGGCCAGCAAGGTCCTGGGGACTCCCAAAGCGATGGAGAGTCAGGGCACATCTGGAGCAACCAGTTAAGCTCAATTAGAAGTAAAGTTGCCTTCACAGAGACCCACCAGTCGATGGACTAGGGATCGCAAAGGGACCTCGAGAAAAAACACAAAGGGCCAGCTCACGCAACACTCGTGGAGTGTAGACAGGCAATCTTCGATGCAAATGCTGCTCGGGTCGGGCTACAAGTAACCCAAAGCTCAGCTGCAGGAGTCGCTGGAAAGCTGATGCTTCTGCAAATGGTCGCGGTGTCCAGGGGTTCGGGTTGCACTGTCTTCCACGAGGGAGACAGGCCTCAGAATTGCTGAGTGCACAGATCAACCTCAGAGACAACGGAAACCCACCTCCTGTGTTGCAAAATTCTTCAGAGGCCGACCGGAGCTTCGAAGATTCAAACCGGACAGATGCATCGTTGGTGCCTGCCAAGCAGGGGAGTAACTACTTTACTCCAAGGGAGATTCTTTAGTCATCTAGTTCAGTGTAGAGCGTCGAAGTTCCAGGATTCAGTATCAGAGTTTCATCCAGGTGTAATCTAAAGTCCCGTAGTCAGGGGTTCCTTCTTTATACCCAAGGAAGGGGTTGGACGTACTCTGGGGACCCACCTATGGGAGGGTCAGGAAAGAGGGGTGGCTACACCAATTTCCTTTGTCCAGATTTGTGCCACCGCAGGGGCTGGTAGCCCCTGCAACCGGAATGAACTGGACTATGCACAGGGACACCAAATGTGCCCCCAGTGCTGAACTTCAAAGCACTCTTGGAGTGCACCCACCCAGCCCCAATACACTAAACCCTGTCTGGGAGACAGGGAACCTATTGTCCAGGCCTCCACTGCCGGAGTTATGTCCAGCAGCAGGATGGCAGACTCGTGTCTGTGGCTGGCAGCATCCATTTTGTGATGCCAGCGCTTTGTTAGCTGGTATCGGGTATACCGGTGCTGTCATGTCTCTCCCTCTAGAAGGGTGGGATCATACTCCCACACCAGTTACTGGTAAGGGGGTATGATTTGAAGGTGTTTGACACCAAACATGACATGTTTCTGTGCAGCCATCCCAAAGTTAGCATTAACTGTTTGGTTATAATGCACTTAAGAGTATATGGTTTAGCTGCATCACAAACCACCCCAGAATAAAGGTTCCGAAGGCTGCAGAGGGGCTCTGCTCATGCATGGGCACCCTCTCACATAAAACTCAGCACGCTGCCATCAGGATTAGTAAGGCCTGCCGTAGGGGTGACTGATAGGTTTATATGTGCAGTGATATGGAGAGATATAGTGAACCTATATCTCAGCAAGGGGTGCATGCACCACCTTTCCTAGGCTGCAGTAGCAGTCCTGTGGTGTCATTTTGGAAAGCTTCCCATTTATGGCATAATACATGCTGCAGCCCCTGGTAGGCCTCTTGGGTACCTATGCCCTGGGTACATAGTATACCATACACTAGGGACTAATAAGGGTACCCCAGTGTAGTAATCTAATAGTAATCTCAAGGGCCACACTTACCAGTGGCCCGCAATACCAAGTCAATAATAAGCAGTTGGCAACGTAGAAGGTTCACGCGTTTATTGGCCACAACAGAACTCTACATAGAGGAGCCTCATCGATCGTCACCCATCAGGTGCGCCAAGGAAGACAGCCGGCCCCTTGGCAGGGTCACACTTATATACATAACAGATTCAACATACAAAGCCTTACAAATGGAAAAAACACCTAAATGAGCTCATACCATATCTAGTTTCAGCTGCACACATAAGGTTACTATATTCTACAGAGAAGGTCGGCGGGGTGACTCCCTTTCGTCTCGGGCACAGAGGAATTTCGCTTGATACTCCCTACAGCAGATGTGGCCTTGGGCCTCAGTCGTAAATACAATTCACCCTGTCTCTAGGCTGGTACGAGCTGAATCATACAGATGGTGTACAGAGAGAACCACGTGATCTGAGTCACGACTGGTCATAATCCAAGATGGCCGTAGTATGGCTTTTCGGCCCTTTCTATCATACAAGACACAGAGAACGAATGGGCCACCTTCTAAAGCAGTTCTCGCTGTTTATGGAGTAGAGATACAGACCAAGATACGTTATGCTAACTTCACATGCTGACTTGAATCCCACAGAACGGCCCTTTTTAGCATAATGTAGCTGTCCATTGCACTACTCTTCGAAAATACTCTCGTCTATCTGCATTATGTCATGTATCTCTTTCTGCACTAGTTGAGCGTTTACCTTAGCCGGGTTTGCTTTAGGAGTAGGTAAAGCAAGACGAACTTGGGCGGCACAGTAGGAGCAACAGGCGGGCCCACATTGAATGCAAACACAACAAGTAAAAAGAAAACCCCCTATTCCTAGGAGGACCATGAATATTTTCCAACCCCAGGTGGTAAGGAGACCCCAGAACCACCCTGAAATAGACCAGGTACCTGTCTCCGTATGAATCTCAGATGCGAATCGATGCAACTTCTGAATAGCCAGATGAACCGAAGGGGCGGAGTCAGGTATATATACACAGCAGGAGCTGCCGATCACTCTACACGCTCCTCCGCGATCAGCTAGGATAACGTCTAAAACAAGGCGGTTTTGGAGGGTCACGAGTATGGTCGCTTGAAGCTCAACTGTTATATTAGTCAATATCCCAGCGGTGGTATTCACCACTCCCTCTACTACCCTGGACAATCTTCTAATTTCTGTACTGGTTAAAATGGGTCCCCATATAGGCAGAACTCCCTTCATAATGTCGACATAATGTTGGGCAGGGGTATCAGTCTGATTAGTAGCATCTCTATCAGCGTTTCCTGATTCTAAACTCCGTCGGTTCTGTGAGTGGGATCTATGATAGTCGGAAGGGGCTATATAAACGGGAGGGTATAGGAAGGATAAGTAGCATTTACCTGACCACCCTCTGGGGAGCCAGGTGTAAGCGTTTTCTCCGCACACAAAATATACATTTGGAGGAGTAAGTATAGGTGGGCTGCTAAAGGTTTGTAATCTATAGGTATAGTTAAATTTACTAAATCCAACAAATAGATGGCCAGTGCCATGTATGCAAAAGGAGGACGAGGTATTCAACACAGGTACCGGAATGATCCTATCATTCGACACATTTCGTTCCTGGAAATATCTGAAATACTCAGTAAAATTGAAGGACACAAAGTCTAACACTTCGTCTCTCAACCAGGTGTCATTTTCATGTTCCGTATACACATTCATGCAGGCGGTAGGATCCAGAGTACCGTCCGTACCTTCGGCATTTGGGGTGAATCCCTGGTGCCTTTCTATATTGGCCAGAATCAATTCGTAATCCTTCTCTGAAAATTGGTGCTCATCAACAGTATAATGTTCATACATCATTGACAATAATCTGAACCAAGCTTCACAACTGCCTAAATATGACAAAGGCATTGAAATGAATAGATCATGCTTGTGCATTACTGAAGGAAGAAGGCCACATACCCAAAAATGTGTGGCATTCGTTGAACTATGGGTTTGGTGTAACATTTCAATAAAAGCATTATTCACATAGGTCTGACGATGCCTCTCTTTATGTGGGGCAAAGGTCTGAAAACGGTGTTCCTCGGGAGCGGGGGTGGTAGCTATCAGGGTGTGCACAGGATGGCGGAATTCTAGATAGATGAACATTCCTAAACATAACATTAATGAAACAACTATTATGACAATAAAAACAATCTTGGCACGCAAACTCCAAGTAGAAAACATTGGCAGATGAGAATACAAAGGGCGGTGTACTATGGGACGTTCCTCTTCAGGGACAAAACGGGCAAAAGGGTACATTCTCACTAAAAGTCCGGGTATAATCTCGGGAAAGAGGGAATCTACAAGCAGTCCAACCTGCCGGAGGGTGCTTCTTTCCTGTGTCCGTATTAGAGCCTCACAGGCAGACTCCTATTGTTCCATGCAACACAATAAGGAAGAAGGGCACAAAAACTTCTCGCGTCGGAGTTGCACTTGACACAACTCTTGCTGAAAGGAAACTCTACCTGGGCCCCCAACAACTGATCAATGTCTCTATCTTCTTTCTGAACAGAGCATTATCAAAAAGTTCCAAGCTCTCAACGAGTTCAATCCAGTGTTTTTACCTTTCCCAGGGTTTTACTCAGACCTTCATTCTCATTCTCTAGGCTGAACCTGGGATCTTTGCTTTCTGTCGGGCCGCAGGTTGTAACGAACATGACCCGGTATCTCGGGATTAATGAAAAGAACAGGCATAGTGGGGTCAGGTAAAGGACTGGGTGTGTGACTTTCCTTCTCACGTATTGCACTCCCAGGTGTCAGATTAACTGTTGCAGATGTCGCCGAACTCACGACACCCTCCACTCGCCCATCCGTTTCTCCTTGGGCTTCTGGGGAAGGTGACTTTTCGGTAGGCTTATCACTTCCGTGCCTTAATGCTTCACTCGGGTCCTGCTGATCATCCGGCAAAGGAAGTGGAACCCTTTTTAGATGCGATACATGAATCCAATGCCATTTCCCTTCAACTTTTACAGCCGTCCTCGTAGCCAAAAGCACTTGAAAGGGCTTGGTCCAGCGTGGGTCTATACTCGATTTTCGTTGGTAGTTCCGAACCAGGACCCACTGTCCAGGCTCCAGGCTGTGTCCAGGACCCTCCGGCAGAGGCTGCAGCACTGCTAATATCTGTTGGTGAATGGAACGAAGATCTTTAGTTAGTGCATAAAGGTAATCCGCCAACATAGGGTACTCAATGTCTCTAAGGGATTTTGGTCGTGGCACACCCCATACATTAGCGGGCCTACCAAATACCACTTCATACGGTGATATCCCACTGCGGGAGTGGGGAGTAGTTCTTACAGACAGTAAAGCCAGGGGTAAGAGATCAGGCCATTTTAGTCCTGTTGTATCTTGTAGCTTCGCTAATTTCAATTTTAAGATCCCATTATATTTTTCCACCAGCCCTGCTGATTGGGGGTGACGGGCCGCATGGAACTTCTGCTGTATTGACAGGCCCTTGCAAACATGTTCGACAAGGTCAGCATTGAAATGTTTCCCATTGTCACTCCAGATCACCCGTGGTAACCCATAGTGGGGAAAGAACTCTTTTACTAGGGCCTTTGCGGTGGCTAGGGCAGTATTTTCTTTGGTAGGGTACGCCTCCACCCACTTGCTGAACGTACAAACCACCACCAAGACGTATTTGAGATTGTTGGCCCGCTCAAACTGAATGAAATCCATTTGTAATACCTCAAAAGGTAGGGTGGGGGGCGCGAAGCTCCCAGTCAGAACAGGGATGCTACCTCCTGGATTATGCTGTAGACAAATTATGCAATTCTGGACTAGTTGCTTTGCAGTCCTATGGATGTTGGTATTATACCATACGGGATCTAGTATTGCGCAAATACCTTGAATCCCCACATGTACGGGACCGTGTGCCATGGACACTACCGCATTCACAAATGCATTCGGCAGAAGCCATCAACATCTCTCTGATAGGTCAATCCAACATCCGTTGTCATCTAGCTTCCCTATCTGTTCTTGCCAGTACTTTAGTTCTTCAGGGGTTGCTTCTGATTGCAATTCTCTCACACTGTCTATAGTGTTATTGAATGTCTCCGTTTCTACCATCCCTCTATGCAGACTCGTTACAAACATGGAGGTGGTATTGGATTGGGCAGTTTCTTTAGCGATTCTGTCCGCAAAGGAATTTCCCTTACATACATCATCGACTACTGCTTTATGAGCACTACATTTAACGACGGCTATGGCTTGGGGCAAGGTCAGGGCGGCCAACAATCTCAAAACTAACTGACCGTTCTTTATTTTCTGACCATGGGATGTAAGGAAACCTCTCTCTACCCACAACCTCCCAAAGCTATGTGCTACGCCAAACGCATACTGACTATCGGTGTAGACATTTATCCTTAACCCTTCACCCAATTCACAAGCCCATAGTAGTGCGACTAACTCGGCAGCCTGGGCCGATCGATAAGGTACCTTGGCCGTCTCAACTACTGTTTGCAATGTGGTGATCGCATAAGCAGCGGTCGTAGTGCCATTAGGTAATCTAAAACATGAGCCATCGACATACAATTCCCCTTGAGGGTCAGATAAAGGAATGTCTGTCAAATCTATCCACCCCTTTGTTTCTTCTTCTGTCTGAAATATGCAATCATGTATATCTTGACTGTGGTCTTCCAGAGGGAGAGGTAGTAACGTAGCAGGGTTCAGGGTGACACATCTTTTGATAGTGATGTGTGGTGCAAACAGGGTCAATTCGTACCCTGTAAGACGCGCACTAGTTAAGTGCTGGGTCTGCGCCCTGTTCAATAATACGTCCATAGCGTGGGGCACCATCACTGTCAGGTCCGTATTCAGGACGAGCCCTTCCGATTGTCGGATCGCCACCGCAACCGCAGCCGTGGCTCTCAGACAACTGGGAAGTGCCCTGGCGACATTATCCAATACCGCCGAAAAGTACGCACAAGGTCTTTGCTTACCACCAAATCCTTGTGTTAACACTGAAAGCGAGCAACCGTCCACCTCATGCACGTAGAGTACAAAAGGCTTCCGGTAATCAGGGGTGCCAAGCACGGGAGCAGAGCAAAGAGCAGATTTCAGAGAAACAAAAGCATTCTGACATTCAGCTGTCCAAGGTAAAGGCTCATGCACATCTTTAGTCGTTAGATGCAAGAAAGGTTTAGTCAGTAGGGAATGGTTAGGGATCCATTGGCGACAGTAAGAAGTTATGCCAAGCAAAGCGTGGACATCACGTTGCGTGCAAGGAACAGGCATGTTAGATAGTGTTATGATACGATCAGGAGTCAGTCGTCTTCCCTCCTTCGACAGGAGATGACCTAGATAGGTCACCTCCGGTCGACAATATTGAAATTTAGACAACGAGACTTTATTACCATGGTCTGCCAAGTGCTGTAACAACGCAGTCATCGCCGTTCGGCAACTGTGCTCGGTATCAGAGGCCACGAGGAGATCGTCCACATACTGCACCAGAACGTTACCAGGTGGCAAAGTTAATGTATCCAATAACGTTTTAAGTGCTTGGCTGTAAATACTCGGGCTTTCTGTATAGCCCTGTGGGGCGCGACAAAATCTGAAGCTGCGGCCTCCTAATGAGAAGCCGAAAAGTTATCGGCTATCTTGATGAATGGGAATACTAAAGAAAGCATTTTTCAAATCAATGACAGAGAAAAATCTAGCTGTCGGGGGAATCATCGTCAAAATAGTAGTGATGTCAGGCACCACGGGATATTGGGGAACTACAATCTTGTTTATTTCACGCAGGTCTATCACAAAACGATAGGTGTCAGCATAATCAGGGCTTTGATCTATCGGGGCTCGTTTAAGAATAGGAAGAATAGGGCTATTGCACGTATTGGAAGCTGTCTCCTCCACTACACCGGTGCGGATCAAATCATGAACAATGGACAATAATGCCCGCTCACCTGCGGGAGCAATCTTATACTGCGGGACTCTAGGTAACCGGGCATTTTGTTTCAGGGAGATCGAAATGGGTGGTATATGCAACAAGCCCACATCAGTATCTCCGGTAGCCCAAAGACTCTGTGGAATCTTTGCAAGCTCAGGGGGCAGAGTGTCCGTTTTGGAAAAACATTGCGCTGAAGGAGGAAAGGGTTTCTTAATAGTCAAATAAACACCATCTGGAGAGCAATAGATGCGGGCATATAGCCTCTTCAGTATATCCATCCCCAAGAGATTCTCACCACATTGTGAAGTTAGAAGGAAGGGTGAATCTATTGAAATCGGTCCCAAAGTAAGAGAAAGAGGTTGGGAAATGGGGCTTCCCACCGGAGTTCCAGAGAAACCTACAGACACATTATTCTGGCCAGACAGAGCAACCCCAGGGACAAGGGCATGTGAAACAGAACTATTCATAGCCCCTGTGTCAACTAGAAACTTACCTCATGTATCCAGCAAACGGGCATGCACATAAGGTCCGTTTTGATCTATTGGAATTGACACACGTCCCCCACTCTGTCCTCGGCTCTCCTATGCCTCAGAATAGCCTGCCGAGTCGTTGCTCACACATCCTTTGTTGTAATATTGCTTCCCCTGACCATGGTCAAAATAATTCTGACTATTCTCACCTTGCCCGACACCTTCCTGTCTCGTATGTCCACCTCGATGACCACCAGCACGGCCTCTCCCTTGGCCCCTCGGAACGCCATTTTGCGCATGCAACAACGGACACGGAGCTCGCCAATGCCCCTCCTGCTTACAGAATGCGCACTGATTTATTCCCAAATCTGTTCGTCCTACACCCTGCCCGGGACCCGCCCCTCGTGGGGCGAAGTTCTGTGTTCCCCGACCCCTCCCTCAGCCTCTTTCAACTTGCTGTAACAGGACCCTAGTCTTCAAATCTTTCGATCTCTTTTCTGTTTTCTCCTTACTTTCGTTCTCCCGATGCTCATAGTATTGAGCCATACTTAAGATAGTTGAAGGGGTAGATGTAGTCCAGGTACTCTCCGCAGCCTGAAGTCGAGCTGATATCTCGGGTAATAGGTTAGTTACAAACCTATTAACAAACAAGCGTATGCCACCCTCCTTGAACAGATCTTGTCCGCTAAAGTCAATAAAAACCCCTTCGAACATCGTAAAGAAATCGGACACACTCTCATCCTTCTTTTGTTTACACGCGGTCAATTTATCCCAATCTACCTTCCTGGGAGGAATTAGTGAATGCATGTAAGTTATTATTTTCTCCGGCAAAGTCAATATTTCAGTTCTAGGCTTATCTCCTGGCTTACGATCCCTATCCCAGTCCCTCAATTGCTCCCAGGTTCCCCCAAACTCTGTCACATGGTCCTGGTCATGCACCTGCCGCCATATGTCCAACGGCACCAATAGAGCAAAAAATAGCTCGATATCAGCCAGTGTCATCACCGCCGAGGAGGCGGCTTCCGTGAGTTCCTTATAGTATGCTGTAGGATTCTTTCTGGGGTCAGGCAACTGGGTTTTCAATGAAAGTACCTCACTACGTTTCCATGGAGTGTATACCCATTGCTCCTGAAAACGGCGTCTGCTCTCGGGCGGGTGATCGTCCCATGTGCGTCTACTATCTCAGTTACTTCTGGGTGATAAATAGGGTGCACCTCACGCATTGGGAACTGCTGTACCCCTGCAGGACTAGCTGCGTGTAGGCGCATTCTGTAACTGACCAGAGTTTTCACATTCCCATATACCGCTTCTGGACTTAGCTGAGACTTATGTGCCTGGGTGTGAATATCATACAGTATAGTCGGAGCTCTTTCCCCTTTATAAGCTTGCTCTCACAATGGGATGAAGCGGTCAGCCATGTGTGCTAACGCGTGCTGCTGCATCACCGGTTCATAATCTTTCATGGTGCTCCATATGTCAGACAGGGTATAAATAGATTGCCGCATCCATTGGGATGCCTGTACTGCAATGGTCTCCTTTTCCTCTGTTCCTAGAGCTGATCGAGTGAACAGCTTCTTGCCATCTAATGAACCGGCCGGATGTACTGGAGTTCAAACAGCTGCAAAAGGAGTTGCACTCGCGGAAGAGGAGGTCAAGGCAGAAGGAGAATGTATGGCCCCTGGTGAAAACTGGGGAGCTTCAGCTGTTGTGGCTGACAACAAATTGGGCAATAAAGCCATAATTTCCGAGACAGAGGAAGACAACCGAGAGAGACCGGTGACAGGCGCGAGGGAGGGAGGCTGAGGCGCCGATGCAACCGGAGTTGCTGTGGAGGCAACTAGAGCCGGCGTAGGGGCGACTGTCCCTGCCCAAGCCGATACAATAGCTGCTGATACCTCCGGATATAACCGTTGCGGGACATAAAGGGGCGGTGGCCGCATGTCCAGCAAGTCTTCTATTTCATCCTCTGCATTAGGTCGAGCCACATAACTTTTATCGACCTTCAATCTAAACTCCTGATTCATACAATCGATTCCTTTTTCTACCCTAGCTCTGTCATAGGCTACAGCTTTCTGAGTTATGGTCTGCCCAGCCTTAGCTCTCGCTAGCTTCTCCCCCCTCATCCGTCTTTGTTTGGCTTCTTTCTGCCAGGCGTTTAAGACATCAAACATAGATTGCCTACTGCGCCTAGAAAATAGTTGTTCCTGTAGAAAGGCAATTTTCTTTTCATCAAATGAACCAGTCTTTGGCCACTGCAACTCTTCATTACCTTTAGTATACTGATGCCACAAGGTGTTGAACAATATGGGGGCAATTCCATGCTTCACATACATGAAATGGCTAGGGCTGCCCTCTCGAGGGGCAGGCTGACTCTCAGCCAAAAGAGAGTCACTAGTCCGGCAACAACAACCAAAACAATTCAATTTGCTGAAACACGACATGTTGGTTAGTAGACAGGCACAAATAACATATAACTGACTTTATATCACAGATAACATATATGTTGACATTATTCTCTGCAGTTCAACCTATCCAAACTTGATTCATCCAAACAAACGAACCGAGCCCGTCGACTCCAGTTCGTGGAGAATTATTCGAAAAGGATCAACAGAATCACAACAAGCAGTCTCCCAACAGACTGGCAAGAGGCTGTCAGACAGGGGTAACCACGAACTGGACTACGGACCATCCCATGACCTCCCTGGTTCACCACTGAGACTGTTCTGATGTAGTCCAAGCCATACTTCAGATATGTCTCATGGCTACCCAGTTACAGCCACAGGCTTTTCCAAGTGCAATCCGGCCGTGTACTACTCACAGGTAATAACTAGGCATCTGATCAGTGTCTCAAAATCACAAAAGATCCACGGAGTCTCTACAGTCAGTCCCTACCGGACCACCCTGCAAGACCTCCGTAATTCTCCTAGGGTACTCACGACCCCTCAAATCAAATACAGTTAACTGTTCCAAATGCACCGCTTAACAGCGCGTGCTTCAAACAAATGCACCGCTCAACAGCGCATGCTTTAAACAAACAAATTACTCACCGGGTGCACCCAGGTACGAATGTTCGTTCTCCGCTGCCAACTTCCTACGACCAACACGGTCAGTTCCTGGGTTTAGGCCCGTAGGACCCCGGTGAAGGGCGACTAGCAGCAGAGGGTACCCCGATCGGGAGCACGGAGTGGACGTGAACTCCCCTCCGCCCACCCGGCCAAGACGCCCTCGATCCTGCCACCCGAATACGGGGGAGGAAAGACCCTATCACGGCGTCCCTTCGTGGTCGCCAACTGTAGTAATCTAATAGTAATCCCAAGGGCCACACTTACCAGTGGCCCGCAATACCAAGTCAATAATAAGCAGTTGGCAACGTAGAAGGTTCAAGCGTTTATTGGCCACAACAGAACTCTACATAGAGGAGCCTCATCGATCCTCACCCATCAGGTGCGCTGAGGAAGACTGCCGGCCCCTTGGCAGGGTCACACTTATATACATAACAGATTCAACATACCAAGCCTTACAAATGGAAAAAACACCAGTTAGCCCTGGGGCACCTGAATGAGCTCATACCATATCTAGTTTCAGCTGCACACATAAGGTTACTATCTTCTACAGAGAAGGTCGGCGGGGTGACTCCCTTTCGTCTCGGGCACAGAGGAATTTCGCTTGATACTCCGTACAGCAGATGTGGCCTTGGGCCTCAGTTGTAAATACAATTCACCCTGTCTCTAGGCTAGTACGAGCTAAATCATACAGATGGTGTTCAGAGAGAACCACGTGATCTGAGGCACGACTGGTCATAATCCAAGATGGCCGTAGTATGGCTTTTCGGCCCTTTCTATCATACAAGACACAGAGAACGAATGGGCCACCTTCTAAAGCAGTTCTCGCTGTTTATGGAGTAGAGATACAGACCAAGATACGTTATGCTAACTTCACATGCTGACTTGAATCCCACACCAGAATCTAGTCTGGAGTGTACCTAAAGTACTGGGAATCATTTTAGAGAGGAAGCAGCTAAGCCGGGGTCCTGATTAGCATGGCCCCAGCCAGACTAAAATCGAAAAACAGTGAAACATCAGCAAAAAGTGGGAGTAACCATACTACTCTCCTACACAACCCCCCCCCAACATAAGGACATTAAACTAACCTTGGCCAGTTGAGTCTTCATGTGCTAAGTGGAAATATCTGGAGATTCCATCTGCATTGGCATGGTTACTCCCAGGTCTGTGTTCCACTGTATAGTCCATCCCCTGTAGAGAAATGGACCACCTCAAAAGTTTGGGGTTTTCACGCTTCGTCTGTTTTAGCCATAAGAGGGGCTTATGGTCTGTCTGAACAATGAAGTGAGTGCCAAACAAATATGGCCTCAACTTCTTCAGAGGCCAAACCACAGCAAAGGCCTCCCTCGCAATGGCTGACCAACGTTTCTCTCTGGGGGTCAGCCTTCTGCTAATAAAAGCTGCTGGCTGATCCTGACCTTCATCATTCAATTGTGATAACATAGCCCCAACCCCCAACTCAGATGCATCTGTTTGAACAAGGAATTCTTTGGAGTAGTTAGGACTTTGCAGAATGGGAGCAGTGCACATGGCCTGCTTTAGGTCATCTAATGCCTTTTGACAGCTGACTGTCTACTAAACTTTCTTGGGCTTTTTCTTAGAAGTAAGGTCATTCAATGGGGTCACTATGAATCCATAACCTTTTACAAATCTTCTGTAGTACCCAGTCAGGCCCAAGAAAGCTCTGACATGATTCTGGGTAGTTGGAGCAACCCAGTCCATTATGGTCTGGATTTTGCTCTGCAATGGTTGAACCTGGCCTCCACCCACAAGGTGGCCCAGGTACACAGCCATATCTGGCACTTAGTGGCCTTGATATTTAGGCCTGCTTTTTGCAGGGCCTCCAAAACATTCCTCAGGTGGACTGGGTGATCCTCCCAGGTGGAGCTAAATACAACAATATCATCTAGATATGCTGCACTATAGGCTTCCAGGCCTGTAAGGACTTTATTCACCAACCTTTGGAAAGTGGCAGGTGCATTCTTCAAACCAAAGGGCATCACCACAAATTGATAATGCCCACTAGGGGTAGAAAATGCTGTCTTTGGCTTTGCATCATCAGCTAGTCTGATCTCCCAGTAGCCAGCTGTCATGTCAAATGTGCTCAGAAACCTGGCTGAGCTCCTCTGCCCTTTGGATTGGATGGGCATCAATCCTAGTGACTGCATTGAGACACCTGTAGTCTACACAAAACCTCATCTCTCTCTTGCCATCTTTGGTGTGAGGTTTGGGCACTAAGACCACTGGACTAGCCCAAGTGCTATCTGAGGGTTCAATGACTCCCAATTCCAACATCTTCTGGACTTCAGCCCTGATACAGTCCCTGACATGATCAGGTTGCCTGTAAATCTTATTTTTACAGGCAGGCTGTCCCCAGTATCCACTTCATGAGTGCACCAGGTAGTCTGACTTGGAGTCAGTGAGAACATATGTCTAAACTGACTGAGAACCTTTCTGCAGTCAGTTTGTTGCTGGACAGTGAGGCTGCCTGCCAAGGCTACACCATCTACTAAGCCATCATCAGGGTTCTGATAGAGCAGGTCAGGGAGTGGGTCACTCTCTTCTTCCTGTCCCTCATCAGTTGCCATGAGCAAGCCCATGTCAGCCCTGTCAACATATGGCTTGAGCCTGTTGACATGGAGAGCCCTATGGGGGCTCCTGGGAGTTCCTATGCCCACCAGGTAGGTAACCTCTCCCTTCTGCTCAAGTATTATATGGGGGCCACTCCACTAGTCTTGGAGGGCTGCTGGGGCCACAGGTTCCAACACCCGTTCTTTCTGCCCTGGCTGGTAAACAGTCAGCACAGCCTTTTGGTCATGCCTGGCTAGCCTCAAGGTTTTTAGTTGCCTTCTTCATGTACACAGCCATCCTGGAGCGGAGACCAAGTACTTAGTCCACAATATCCTGTTTAGGGGGTTTGAGAGTTAACTCCCATCCCTCCTTCACCAGACACAATGGACCCCTACCTGGATGTCCAAACAGAAGCTCAAATGGGCTGTAACCAACCCCCTTCTGTGGAACTTCCCTGTAGGCAAATAGAAGGCAGGACAAAGGTATATCCCATCTATGCCTAAGCTTTTCTGGGAGACCTTTAATCATGCCCTTTAGGGTTTTTTAACCTTTCAACTAACCCATTGCATTGTGGGTGATATGGGGTGGTAAATTTGTAATTTACTCCACATTGCTGTTAAGTAACTAGACATGAAGTTTGCACCCGTGTCTGATACTACCTCCTTAGGGAAACCCACTCTGGAAAAGATTCCAAGTAGGGCCCTTGCCACCACAGGAGCTGTAGTGGTCCTAAGGGGAATAGCTTCTGGGTACATAGTGGCGTGATCCACCACCACCAGTATAAATCTGTGCCCAGATGCTGTCTGAGGATCCATATGACCAACTATGTTAATCCCAACCCTCTCAAAGGGAACAAAACTCCGTGGTGTCTTCAAACATGTGGGGCCAATGAAAGTGAGGGACAATTCTGTCCCAAGTCTTGTTTTGGCCCAGGTGTCCTGCTAAGGGAATATCATGGGCTAGTGTCTATAGGAAGACCCTGAACTTCAGAGGTGTAACCAACCTCTTGGAGGCACCAGGCTTGGGGTCTCTACTCTCTGAGTAAAGGAGTCCATCATCCCAATATATCTTATGGGTTCCACTAGCATTCCCAGCAGCCTCATCAGCAGCTTGCTTTCTGAGGGGTTCAAGAGAAGGGCAGCTCAGCTGCTCCTGGCTCAGATCTGCACTGGAAGGGCCCCCTGTCCCCAAGAACTCAACCTGGTCAGGTACAAGCTCCTCTGGGACAGTTCCTTCTTCAGGCTTGAGATCATCTCCCTCAAGAGACTGATCTGCTTCCTGAGCCAGGGGGGAGGACACTGCCGTACCCCTGCTGCTCCTTTTCTTGGAAAACACCTGGTCCATTCTTCCAGGATCCAGGGCCTGATCAGTTTTTGACATTTTTGACTGTGACCTGCTCACAGCAAACACATGTGCAGGGATTCCCAACATTTCTGCATGAGTCCTGAGCTCCACTTCAGCCCAAGCTGAAGTTTCTAAATCATTGCCAAGCAAGCATTCAACAGAGAGGTCTGCACTTACCACAACCTTCTTAAGGCCAGTTACCCCTCCCCAGGAGAAATTAACAACTGCCAGGGAATGGTCTGTTCTGACATTGCTAGCATTGGTCACTTGGTATATTTAACCAAGTATGATCTGCTCAGGAGCCACACGATCTTTTATCACCAATGTGACACTTGCTCCTGTGTCCCTGAATGCCAAAGCCTCTTTTCCATTGATTAAAGGCTGCTGTCTGTATTTTAGATTATTGGGACTCACAAAGGAGGGCATTTCCATGCCTCCATCATAGATCAGTACAGCCTGAGTTGGAACTCTGACTAGGCCAGAGTCCACCTCAGAACCCAGGGTTAACCCTACTACACCCTTATTCTGAGTACCACCACTTGGAGCTGAACTAGGGGAAACAGTTGCCTTAGGTGCAATGGTGGCTGGAGTTGAGTCTTTGAACTTGGTACAATTACTTGCCCAATGGGTTTTCTGTTTACAGATTTTACACCATGGTTGCTTTTGGCCTTTTCCTTTATTAGATTGGGACTCCCCACCAGATGCAGGTTTTTGGGGTCCTTGAGAAGACTTCTGGTCTTTACCCTTGTCCCCATTCTTTTTGGAATCCTGCTTCTTGGAGTCACCACCTTGGTTCTGAACCTTCTGCCTCACCCTGGTTCTGACCCATTTGTCTGCCTTCTGACCCAATTCTTGGGGAGAGGTCAGATCAGAGTCCACTAGGTACTGATGCAACAGCTGATTTTGACAATTATTAAGGATCTGCTCCCTCATAATCAAATTGTATAATCCTTTAAAATCACACACTTTACTGCCAAGTAATCAGCCCTCCAGAGCCTTCGTAGCACAATCTACAAAGTCAACCCAGTCTTGAGTCTGTGTCTTTTGGGTATCTCTGAACTTTAACCTGTACTGTTCAGTGGTTAGGCCAAACCCATCTATCTATCCGTGCACACTTCAAGACTGTGTAATTGTCAGCATCCTATTCTCTAACAATGAGGAGCTTGTCTCTACCTTTGTCTGCAAAGGAGAGCGAAAAGATTGCTGCCCACTGCTCCTGAGGGACCCTCTGTACTTTTCAGGCCCTTTCCAGTGCAGTCATCCATTTGTGGATGTCATCCCCACTCTTGTAGGGAGGGACAATCTTGTTCAGGTTCCTGTGGTCATGAGTATGATCTCTACCTCTACGGACACTGTTGCTGCCACCATGGGGCTCTAGCCCCCATCTATGTGAAGCTTTTTGGAGCTCCAGGGATTCCCTGTCCAATGCTAACTGAACTCTCTTAATCCTAAACTTAGCTTCCTCAAACTGGATCACTCTGCATTTTCTCTCATAAGAGGACACCCTCCTCTGGGGGAAAATGGTCCTATGAGAGACAGAGGTCCCTCCAGATGCACCAGAATGATTAGATTCTATTGAAGGAGATCTTGATCTTCTTGGCACATCCCTTCCAGGTGGGGTATAGATAGGGCCACTGAGGCCTCCTCCCTCACCTTCAGGATGGATTGGATTTTCCAGATTAGAATCATCTTGATCCTCCTGGTCCGCATTAGAGTCCTGGTCATAGGTGTGGTCACCTCTTGGCCTTTCCTGTTCTGCTGGCCCACCCATCTTGCCTGCTTCATCAGACCCTGGGGTCTTCCTAAGGTCATCTGCAAGCAACATCTTCATGAGATGTTGTGCTGTTGGGCTTTTTCCTGTCTTCAATTTCCTTGAGGAAAACATTGTCCTCAACTCTTGGTATGTCATACGATCATACTTAGAGGGGAGAGACCCACTGGGTTCTGCCCTTGAAGACATGACTAGTGTGGTGTAGTGTATGCACCTACCTACTCTATTGAGTCCTACTAAACTCTCTTGAGTTGTAGAAAGGGTGTGCTAAGCCTTTGACACACAACTCAAAGTTCAGTAGAACTTATTGTATTCTAGACTTGATTTATATGTACCTATGTATCTATAGTGGTTTTCAGTTAGTCACTCAAAGAGATTATCTGGTAAAGCCATAGCAAGCTTAAATCCAACCGCTGCACACCAATGTGAGAAGTTGGCCTGGCATATGCTGCCCACTAGTTATAGCGGGCACTTAGCACCAGTCCAAACAACCCTTATTGATGATAGGTTTAAAGACAACCTTTATGGAAAGCTATCCTGGTGGTAGCTATGGAGAGCAGCCTTCAGGCTAAGTCTTGAAGGAGTGTAAATCAGCTTGGTTTACCAGATTATACCCACTTGAATTACTAAATTAAAGTTGAACCACACAAGGTATATATATAAAATATATGTATTTATTTCTAAACACTCTCTACTAACTTCTTTATGAAGTTAGAGAGCAAGGCACACAATAATACAGTTCTAAAACAACAGTAAATAGCACAATATACAATGTGCCCTAGGGGCGGACCAAACCATATATTAAGAAAGTTGTATAAGAACCACGACTTGACTAGACATAGTGCCTAGAGCACGTAGATTCGCTGGGACCCCAAGGAACCACCCAAGGTAGTGACACAGGAGACCCACGGGGGATGCGTGCAGTGTGAGAACACAGGCGCGAGCCCCGTACTATTCCATGGGAAAGTCGCGGTTGGAATTTTAGAAGTTAAGGACACTTAGGAGAGGACTTTGAGCAAACCCCTTTAGACTTAGGGGGTTCTAGGGTCAGCACCCACGGGAGCACCGGAGTACTCGAGTTACCTCACCCAGGGAAGCCGGGTGCATAGGTGTCAAATGGTGTCGGGAATCGTCGTTGATTTGAATGGCGATCTGCTGCAAAGTGCTGCTGCTGGGAAGGAGAGAAGTGTCCGGTGTGATCCAAGCCTGGATCGAAGATCAGAAGAACCTGAAAGCAGAGGGGACAGAGTCTGGGTCACTTGCCAGTGACCAGGGGCACGATAGACAAATGCCCACCAATGTAGGGTGTTTCAGGTGCGAAGATGTGAAGCTTGACTCTGCAGCCACGAGGACCAGGAGGCGTTGAGGACAACCAGGAGCTGGATTCGAGCTGTCCCACGAAGGATGTCGAATGCTGCGGTGTCGGTGCCCCGAATGGACCCAACAAGGCTTGGCACCAGCAACCCACGCAGGAAGAGAAAAGATGCTTCGGTGTGGACCAGCAAGGTCCTGGGGACTCCCCAAGTGATGGAGGGTCAGGGCACATCTGGAGCAACCAGTTAAGTCCAATTAGAAGCAAAGTTGCCTTCACAGAGACCCACCAGTCGACGGACTAGGGATCGCAAAGGGACATAGAGAGAAAACACAAAGGGCCAGCTCATGGAACACTCGTGGAGTGTAGGCGGGCCATCTTTGGTGCAAATGCTGCTCGGGTTCAGGGCTACTAGTAACCCAAAGCTCAGCTGCAGGAGTCGCTGGAAAGCTGATGCTTCTGCAAATGGTCACGGTGCCCAGGAGTTCGGGTTGCACGGTCTTCCACGATGGACACAGGCCTCAGAATTACTAAGTGCACAGATCGACCTCAGAGACCACGGAAACCCACCTCCTTTGTTGCAAAATTCTTCAGAGTCCGGCGGGAGCTTCTGAGATGCAAACCGGACAGATGCGTCTCTGGTGCCTGCCAAGCAGGGTAGTAACTCCTTTACTCCAAGGGAGATTCTTCAGTTATCTAGTTCAGTGTAGAGTGTTGAAGTTCCAGGATTCAGTATCAGAGTTTCCTCCAGGTGTAATCTAAAGTCCTGTAGTCAGGGGTTCCTTCTTTATACCCAAGGAGGTGGTTTGACATACTCTGGGGACCCACCTATGGGAGGGTCAGGAAAGAGGGGTGGCTACACCCATTTCCTTTGTCCAGTTTTGCGCCACAGCAGGGGCTGGTAACCCCTGCAACCAGTTTGAACTGGACTATGCACAGGGACACCAAATGTGCCCCCAGTGCTGAAACTTCGAAGCACTCTTGGAGTGCACCCACCCAGCCACAATAAACTAAAGCCTGTCTGGGAGGTGGTGATACCTCCCTGTGACAGGAAACCTATTGTACAGGCCTCCCCTGCCAGAGTTTCGTCCGGCAGCAGGAGCGCAGACTCGTGTCTGTGGCTGGCAGCATCCATTTTGTGATGCCAGCGCTCTGTTAGCTGGTACCGGGTATACCGGTGCTGTCATGTCTCTTCCTCTAGAAGGGTGGGATCATACTCCCACACCAGTTACTGGTGTGCGATCATGATTCCAAGGTGTTTGACACCAACCATGACATGTTTCCGTGCAGCCATTCCAAAGTTAGCATTAACCGTATGGTTATAATGCACTTAAGATTATATGGTTTGGCTGCATCACAAACAACCCCGGAATAAAGGTTCCGAAGGCTGCAGAGGGGCTCTGCACATGCATGGGCACCCTCTCACATAAAACCCAGCACCCTGCCTTCAGGATTAGTAAGGCCTGCCGTAGGGGTGACTGATAGGTTTATATGTGCAGTGATATAGAGAGATATAGTGAACCTATATCTCAGTAAGGGGTGCATGCACCACCTTACCCAGGCTGCAGTACCAGTCCTGTGATGTCATTTTGGAAGGCTTCCCAGGGGTGGCATAATACATGCTTCAGCCCCTGGTAGGCCTATGGGGTACCTATGCCCTGGGTACATAGTATACCATATACTAGGGGCTTATAAGGGTACCCCAGAATCCAATCTGGAGTGTACCTAAAGTACTGGGAATCATTTTAGAGAGGAAGCAGCTAGGCTGGGGTCCTGATTAGCAGGGCCCCAGCCAGACTAAAGTAAAAAAACAGTGAAACATCAACAAAAGTCTGGGTTATTATAAGAGGCAGATCCTGCTCTCCTACATTAATCTTGCTTTTTTGTCCCCTAGTGATACCTTTAGGCCTGGTTGTTATGTCACTTGTCTTTGGGGTTTCATTAGATTGTTACCTGGCTGAGCGGTACCATAGTTAGCGAAGAACTCTATTAGGGTTCAGTAAGGTCTGTAGAATCAAGCAATACAGGCTGACTTAGGGGAAGTTGAGGCTCTAGTGACAGTCTTCGCTCCGTAAGAACGATTTCATGGATAAGGGCTGACTCTGCCCATAACAGAAAGGCATCCAATGTCCCCACCCCTCCCTGGCCTGTTAATGATTTTCGTTTGCTCAATATTTACTGTGCCATTTTCCCATATTGGCGTAGCAGTAACAGTCTATGACAAAATTTGACAATATGTACCAGCACAATTAAGATTAGACCCTCGGGCCCCTGTACCTTGGTCCCAGTTTTCTAAATGTACGTCCATGTAAGTCTGTAACACAAGATGGAAATAATATGGCCCTCTTCCGGTCTTGGACGGGCTCTGTTTCTATATGATTCAATATTGCCACTTCAAGTCAACTCAAGTACATGTCTATTAAAACTATGACATACAACAGTACACTTGTACTCAGCTGTAGTGGTTCCATGACATAGGCAATATCTTCCCATAACCACACGGTAAAGTTTTCTTCATCAAGGGTTATCTTCCAGTTCTCATCATTTACAATACAATCCTTACAATTTTGACCCATCTTTTTAACTTGTAAGTAAAGGCCCAGCAAACAATATTAATTTCTGAGTCTTTCTTTATTCTTACAATAAACAACATGACCTTCGTGTGCTCTTTCGATCAACCTTTCACATATAGGGGAAGATGAGCACTCCTTTCTCAGAAACTCCTGCAATGTCAAATATTTTCCTGTGTCCTTGATCAGTTCCTCATCCTTTGTTAAAACTTGAAACATCATACACCATGAAATTATTAAAGTCTCCATCATCACCTATACCACTATCCTCTACAGCTTCTTCAGTTTTTCTCTGAATCAACCTACGACAACATGCAACCTGATGCTTTGCCCCTGGCATATCCTCAAATTCTTAGTCTCATTCTTGTAATGCTACCACCCATTTAAAGATTTGTGAACATCGCCTTCAATTTATGATCAGTCTTCCCTTAGAACCTGTTGTCTCATATAACCATCTTCAATATTGTTACTGCCCCATAAAAATGCTATCGCCTCTTTCTCTATGACAGAGTGATTATTTCCTTAACCCTTCCAACACTTTGAATTGAAGGCTATAGTTCTTAATTTTTGAAGCAAAGTGACTTCTTCATGCTGGCATCTGATATGATATGGAATATTTCATTGGGATCGAACCTCTTCAACCTCTGGGCACATTTTTTACGTTATTATATTTTTCTATTTAATTTTAATTAAATATTATTATTGATAATATTATTATTCTTTTTATTATTATTCAACCTCTGGGCAAATTTTTTACATTATTATTTTTACTATGTTTTATTATTGTATTTTTTATTATTATTATTATTTTTTACATTATTATCTTTTACCTTTTTTACATTCTTAAATTCCTCATTACAGACGTCATTCCAATTGAACATAGCTCCTGTCCTTAACAGATTTCCCCTCTCTGCTTCTATCACCAAATTTTCAGCATAGATGTACCGTAAAATTCAGCCATACCTAAATACTTTATTAATTCTTCCTAATTCTCTGGTATGGGTATGTTGTAATGCTAATACTCTCTCTGTTTCAATAACTTCACGTCAGTCTATGACCCAATTAATCTATTTCACTCAAGCAGCCACATTTAAATATACACGTTTCCACTTTCAGGACCAGCCTTCTTTCATAAAGCCTAATCTGAAAGAAACACGTTAGTTCGATTCCTTACCTTAGAATATCCCCAGGCGTCGGGCTCGATCCGGAATGATTTTTCGTCAGCAATACCCTTGTGCGTCGCTAGGCGTCGGCTGCGGCTCCGCGTCCGTCGTCGGTGTCGTGATCGCCAGGATGATGTCGTCGGAGTACTTAGACGCCACTCTCGCGCGCTGACGTCAGTTCTTCTTTTTTCCGCGCCAGCAAGCGCAGATCCGGGAAGAGCATACCCTTTAGTCACTTTTTGACTAAACTTTTTGGACTTTTTTGGTCTCTTTTTTCGAGTCGACCACGGTGCCGGTAGGGATGCCCGGTTTCTAGCCGTGCGACGCCTGTAACCGACTGATGTCGGTTACGATCACCACCGTCGGTGTCTCTACTGCCTTGGGGCCAAACATGATGACCAGTCGTATCCTGACTGCCGGGCCTTGACCCTCGAAGGCTAGGCGGGAGCAGTCCCGCAAGCTCGTCGAGCTCCAGCAGTCAGCTCGGCGCCGCTCGAGGTCCCGGTTGAGGAGGAGATCGAGGGACCGGTCGTGGAGCCGCAGTCATCACCGCTCGTCGGGTTCGAAGTCCTCGCATTCAGGTAAGTCGAGGCACAGTAAGAAGAAGTCGAAGAAGCGACATCGCTCTTCTGACTCCCCTCGCCGGTCGCATGACTCGGCTAAGGATTCGGGTGGCACCACCCGCGCAGCTCTGTCGGAGCAGCAGGAGTCGCATCCAGCCCCATACCCTCCGGTCCCTGGGCCTAATGTGACTTCGGGCGAGATTCAGGACTTCCTCGTGGACATGAGGAGTCTCATTCTGCTGTCGAGGCCTGCCGGCGTGCCTTCGAGCCCCGCAGGCCCGACTGGGAGGCCTAGCGAGCCGGCAGCTTCGGCCCCTGCGCCGTCACCGACTTCGGTCCCGACTCGCAGGCCCCCGTGGGATCCAGGCTTGGATCCCGGTCGACCCCCATGGTGCCGCCCCCGGCACCATCTTCGGACGACGTTGTCCCCAGTTTTAGCCCTGGTCCAGGTCAGGCATCGGAGCGGCGCCGATGGATGAGCATTTCATCTACCGCCCGGCTCTGTCCTTTCTACCTGTCTACCAGGAGACGGATGACGGGGACGACTGGGAGGGGTCTGAGGACCCTCTGGCACAGCAGTGCCAGTTTAGTCAGGACTGGGCAGATGAGCTGGGGGATGCCAGTGGTCTTGACACCTCGCCTGACACTGGCTTCATCTCTCCTCCCTCTGTGGCTACGGAGGAGGGTGCAACCTATTCTGTGGGGCTGCGCAGGGCTGGCGAAGCCCTTCACCTGGATCTCCCTGCAGCGGCCGTGAGGACTAACCTCCTCACTGAAGTGCTTCAACCGCCAGTAAGCTCTTTGGAGCCTCTACTGCAGTTCAATGAGGCACTCACTGACGTTCTGATGGGCACCTGGTCCAAGCCCTCCACAGTCACTCCTGTGGACCGGAACGTGGCCCGGCGCCACCGCCCTGCTCCAGGCAACCCCAGATTTCTGTCAGCGCACCCCAACCCTGAGAGTCTGGTTATCCAGGCCTCTACGTTCCAGACCGCCTTCCTGTCCACTCCTCCGGATCGGGAATCCAAAAGGTTGGACCAGTTTGGGAAGAAACTGTTTTCCTCCCTCAATTTGGGGTTGCGGTCCATTAATACCGCGTGCCTTTTGGACCGTTACACCCACTCCTTGTGGGATACGGTGGCGGACGTGCTGCCCCAATGTCCGGAGGAGGCCCGGACACGGCTCGCCCAGGCTCTTACTGAGGGGCGGGATGCAGCACGGTACTCCATTCGATGTGGGCTTGACACCACGGACTCGCTAGGTAGGGCGATTGCAACGACGGTGGCGATTCGTCGCCATGCCTGGCTGAGATCCACGAATTTCTCCGGGGATGTCCAGAGCACACACATGGACATGCCCTTCGATGGCCGTCGCCTTTTTGGCGACAAAGCGGATAGTGCGCCGGAGCGCTTTAAGGACTCCAGGGCTATGGCCAAGTCCTTGGGCCTCTCGGCCTGCGCCTGCAAACTTCTGCTTTTTGCCCCTTTCGTAGCCAAGGAAGGGGTGCCCCCGCACGTCCGTCTAGCCACAGGCCGCAGAACCAGCCTCAACGCAGTCGCGAACGTGGATTCCGTCGAGGCGGAGCAGGGGGACAGAGAGCCGGTTAGCCCACATCTGCTCCCGCAGCATCTGCCTCAAAGCCTTCCTAGTCCGACCTTTCAGGCACATTCCACCCCAGTGGGAGGCAGAGTTCGCCATCACCTGTTCCACTGGTGTACCATCATGCCGGACAGGTGGGTGCTGCAAATCGTCCGAAGGGGCTACTCCCTCCCCTTCGAGGCAACCCCTCCAGCCATGCCACCGCAGTACCACCGCATGTCGGGGGATCACTTGCAACTTCTGCAGGAGGAAGTCACGGCCCTCTTGGCCAAGGGGGCCATCGAGCACGTTCCTGGCCCAGAAGTAGGTCGGGGTTGTTACTATCACTACTTTCTGGTTCCCAAGAAGGCCAAAGGGGGCCTATGCCCTATCTTGGACCACAGGAGCGTCAATGCTTTCCTCCGGACGGAGAAGTTCAAGATGCTCACCTTATCTCAGGTTCTGACTGCCCTGGACCCTGAAGACTGGATGGAAGCGTTGGACTTGCAGGACGCGTATTTCCACATCCCCGTCCTGCCTGCCCACCGGCGTTACCTGCGGTTCACGGTAGGCCAAGAGCACTTTCAGTTTACCGTGCTCCCCTTCGGCCTCACCTGTGCCCCTCGGGTGTTCACGAAAGTGCCAGTGGTCGCAGCTCATCTGCGCAGATTAGGGGTTCCAGTCTTCCTCTATCTCGACGACTGGTTGTTGAAGGCGGGCTCGTCCCAGTCAGTCGTCTCCCACCTCCAGACTACGGCCGACCTCCTGCATTTGCTGGGGTTCTCCATCGACGTGCCGAAGTCGCATCTGAGTCCCTCCCAGAAGCTTCTTTTCATTCGAGTTCTGGACTCGGCGCTGTTTCGGGTCTATCCTCCAGAACAGCGGGTTCGGGATATTCAGGCTCTGATTCCGATCTTTCAGCCTTTGTCTCGAGTTTCGGTCAGGATGCTCCTGTGGCTGCTGGGTCTAATGGCCTCCTGCATCCTGCTGGTACATCACGCCAGGTGGCGGATGCGGGCTCTGCAGTGGGACCTGAAGTTCCAGTGGGCTCAACATCGAGGCAACCTGTCCGACAACGTCCTGATCTCGGAGGGCACTGCAAGACAGTTGCAGTGGTGGCTCACGGACCGCAATTGGGTCAGTGGCAGATCCCTCTCCCTACCCCAACCGGAGCACATAGTGGTGACGGATGCGTCCCTCCTGGGATGGGGGGCCACATGGGAGAGACAAAGATCAGAGGCCTCTGGTCTCCGGAGGAGTCCCGGCTCCATATCAACCTTTTGGAGCTGCGGGCGTTCCAGCATGCACTGAAGGCATTCCTTCCCTCTGTACAGGGAAGTGTAGTGCAGGTGTTCACGGACAACACCATTGCCATGTGGTATTGCAACAAACAGGGTGGGGTGGGGTGGGGTCGTGGACCCTTTGTCAGGAGGCTCTGCGCCTCTGGACATGGCTGGAACATCAGGGCATCACCCTGGTGTTTCAACACCTGGCGGGCTTTCTGAACGCCAGGGCGGACAAACTCAGCCGCCGGTGCATGATGGATCACGGATGGCATCTGAACTCGGACATGGCGCAAGGCCTCTTTCAGCGATGGGGAGACCCTTGGTTAGATCTATTCACCACCAACGAGAACGCGCAACGTCATCAGTTCTGCGCGTTGGAGTTTCCAAGGCGGCGCTCACTCGGAGAAGCTTTTCGTCGCGAGTGGAGTTGCGGTCTGTTGTACGCCTTTCCGCCTATACCACTTCTGCCCAGAGTGCTGAAGAAGATCAGGTGCGACCGGGCCCAAGTCATCCTTGTAACTCCGGATTGGGCACGAAGATACTGGTATCCCGAGTTACTCAGTCTGTCAATCGATCCCCTGATTCGACTGCCTCTTCAGGAGGACCTTCTGTCGCAGCAGCAGGGGACGGTCCTCCACCCGAATCTGTCCAGCCTCCACCTCCATGCGTGGAGATTGAGCGGCGACAGTTGATGCCATTTGACTTGCCTCCTGAAGTCTGTGATGTCATTCTGGCAGCCAGGCATCCCTCCACTAAAACGGTATACGCCTGCAGGTGGAACAAATTTGTGGCATGGTGTACAGCAAAGGCTGTGGATCCCCTTTCCGCCCCTCTTTCTGAAGTTCTCCTCTTTCTTCTTTCCCTGGCCCAACAGGGCTCTGCTCTGGGCGCCCTCAAGGGATATCTTTCGGCTGTTTCTGCCTTCTTACGGCTTCCTGATCAGCCTTCTCTTTTCAAGTCCCCTATTGTTGCTAGATTCTTTAAAGGCATTACTCGCATGTTTCCTCCTGTCCCTTTCGTAATGCCTCAGTGGGACTTGAACCTGGTGTTAACCTATCTGATGTGCGCTCCTTTTGAGCCACTTCATAATTGTCCTCTTCTTCTTCTGACTCTTTAGACTGCTTTCCTGGTTGTCATCACCTCTGCCAGAAGAGTGATTGAGCTCCAGGCTCTTTCTTCTAAACCTCCTTCCCTCTCTGTCCCTCCGGACAAGGTTGTTCTCAGGACTCGTCCTTCCTTTCTCCCTAAGGTGGTTACTGCCTTTCACATCGGACAGTCTGTTACATTGCCCACCTTCTTTCTGCCTCCGCATCCCTCGAAAGAGGAAGAGAGGCTCCACCGTCTGGACCCAAAACGTGCTCTCTCCTTCTATCTGGACCGCACAAAACAGTTCCGGGTGGATGACCAACTCTTCGTCGTCTACGTGGGCGCTAAGAAGGGGCGGGTGGTGCACAAGCGAACCATCTCTCGGTGGGTCGTTTTGTGCATTAAGGCCTGTTATTCCTTGGCTAAGAAGGAACCTCCAGTAGGGCTGAGGGCCCATTCCACTCGGGCCACAGCGGCTACTACTGCCCTGGGACGGGGAGTCCCTCTGCAGGACATTTGTCAGGCAGCAAAGTGGGCCTCGCTGCACACGTTTACCAAGCATTACTGCCTGGAAAGCCAAGTCTGGAGAGACGGCTTCTTTGGCCGTTCCGTTCTCTAGGACTTCCTAGTGTGATCTTGGTTTGCAGACCCACCACTGTGGTGGTATTGCTAGAGTATCTATTCTAAGGTAAGGAATCTAACTAACGTGTTTCTTTCAGATGAACAAGTTACTTACCTTCGGTAACGATATATCTGTAAGAAACATTAGTTAGTTAGATTCCTTACCGCCCCACCCATCCTCCCCGTTCTGCGAACTGATATCTAGGGTTAAGGTCATCCCTATCAGGCCCTTAGATTCATGGCACCAGTGTCGGTTTCTTGCATGGCTCTGCGTTCCTGGTGCGGAAAGCTATGTACAAGAACTGACGTCAGCGCGCGAGAGCGGCGTCTAAGTACTTCGACGACGTCATGCCGACGATGCCGATGACGGACGCGGAGCCGCAGACGACGCCTAGCGACGCGCAAGGGTATTGCTGACTAAAAATCTTTCTGGATCCAGCCTGACGCCTGGGGATATTCTAAGGTAAGGAATCTAAATAACTAATGTTTCTTACATTGTTCTTTAATACCTGTCATGCCCTCTCATTGTGTTCCCTCGCAGTACTTCCATAAATAAACCTATCATTTTGGTAGATCCTCACTCCCATCATGCCCCTCAGTACAATCTCCATAGCCCTCTGGATAATCCATGTGGCTGAATACAATCCAAATGGCATCCTCAAGAATCTAAAGGTGCTGAAGGCAGTCACTAATGCATTAAATCTCTACAATCTTTATGTAATCTCACAGATGATACAACAATGCCAAGTCAAGCATCTGTATCATCTCTATTATATTTAGTAGGGGATACTTATCCACAAGCACATATTTATCTAATACAGGCAGATCAATGATTAACATTGCATTCTCATTGACCTTCCGTGCCATGACCACAGAGGCCAACCACTCCATTTCCGCAAAATTCCATTATCCCCGCTTCCATCAATATTGCAAACTCTCTAATAATTGCTTTTCAACAGTAGTTGGTAGATTTCTAACTTTACTTATTTTTTGAAGTAACCCTTCCTTTATCTTGATCAGATATACATACTTTTAAACAACCTAATTGATCACGATCTTCAGAGAATTCATTTTCAAATTAGTCCTTCCCATTATTACTGTTAGAAATCAGTTTCACTTCTTTGCCATTCCTTAATCTTATCAGAGGTATTGAGACATGGCTGTTTCCTGAGGCTTTATTGTTTATATTCTACATCACCTATATAATATCCTAGGAGTTTTATTGGTTTCCACAACCCATGGGGGTTGTGTTTGGTTTAAATAGTTTACTTTTCCTTTTATTTATGTATCATGCATTTCCTTGGAAATAAATATCAGCTTTAAACTCATCTCTTTAACCATTTTCTCTCCTTTCACACTCCTACAAATTGTGGTATAGAGCCTCTGGCATCCACACATTATGCATATGACTTTACATTCAAGACAATCCTTTTTTTTATATATATTTTTTTTATTGAGCACTGCATATAGTATACAGGTGTACACAGTAAGTTATAAGCTTTTTGAAAACATTGTAAAAGAGCAATTTGGCATGAATCTTGTCCACATGTTGCAACCAAGCATACATGAAGTGATAGGACTTTACAGAAAGTACAATTCAAGACAATCCTTATTTTTGGCTATGTGACCTTATGTCCCACGGCAAAAACATTTTCCTGTACATTTTTGTATTACCGGTTAAGATGCTTTAGGGCTGCTTTAGATTTTGGCAGAAGGGCTACTCCTTCACAACAGTGATGAATATCCCGTCCACTGGCATCTAAATGCCATTATGCCCTATGGGATTTAGATTTTGGTGAACAAGATCTCCATCCGTCACTGTTGTGACAGAGAAACCCGTCCGCAGAAATGTAAATAAGGCCCCTAGTTTTCATTTATGGAACGTTCTCCAAATGCATATTGTATTTTTTTTATCTCCTCCACAAAGGCTTGTTCAAGATTCTTTGCAATCAATAATATTTCACTGATCATTGGATTGACCCTCTGCCATAACTCATTTCTTGCCTCTTTCGGATTGCACCCCACTGTGAAATGATTATTTCTTCTATGCTTTTTCCAAACTGGCAACAAAAACTTGTAACATGTACCACTCTTATCCCGTTGTCCTTTACCAATGCAATAGCAAAATGAGCACTTGTTCAAAAGTCCTGAAAGTAACTCACATTCAGCTTCAGTAATTCAGAAGTTCAAAATGTACCTTACACTCGGCTGCAGCAATAGTTATTTCATCTACTTATTGGATAGCGTAAATCATTTGCAAAGCATCTAAAGTGGCTCTAGTATTTGCATTTCTTGCTTTTTGGTTTGAGGCCTTGTTTCCATTGTCAAATTTTGGTTGTAGAAGCTTGTAGTGTCCATCACTGGTACTTAACACCAGTGTAAAAACGGTTGTAAATGATCCATTCCAACAGGAAGATAATTCATAGATGATATAGATATTACCACTAGTACAATAACTCAGCCACTAGCTTCTGCCTTTTCCTAGGGATCACCCTAGCATTAGAAAGATGCTTCTCTAACATTCTACTGACACCGTTGCATTCCCTAAGTGGGCATTATAAATTTAAAATCAACGTGAGATACCACAGTTTCCATGCTTGAAGATCTTGTTGCCATACGGAGGGATTGAGCGGGCATGGGCCAGAGAGCTTGGCAGGAATTACAGCTAGTGTCTTTATATTCGCAACTCCAACAACTTTGCTCTGTGTCTTTGTCAGGGAAGGGAGTGGGGGTGTCTGGTATCTGTATGGCACACTCATAACTGACTGCATAGCCATAGAGCCTTCACCCTGTCAGCTTGCTGTGTGCTAAGGAATCACGTCAGCAGTGTGGGTGAGAGCAGAACTGGTCACCTGCTTCCGACTGCCACCTTCACTAGGAACATGCTAAAAGTGACGAGTGTGACGTAGGAAGAACTGTTTTTTGATTGTGATGCGTGGAAGAGGTGTGGCGCAGCAGCGGCCAGGACAACTGACGCCGGAACCGGGGGCTCACGGTTCGATCCCCGGTGCCAGTGGCAGATCAGCCCAGCACCATGTGACTTTGGGCAATAGCAAAAGTGCTTAATCTTTCCGAGGGCACCCAGCGCCTTGACACCTTCGGGTAATTGTTCCCGCTTTACAAATACTGGACATTTGGATTTGGACATTTGGATTAAATGCAAAATTAAATATTTACTAACTGATTTTACTCTTCAGACGTATATTAGTTCTACATGCATTCTAACGGAAGAGAAGGACACTAACACCACCAATAAATAAAACACTCCTGTTGGATTAGCCAAGATTTGATTGATAAGGTTTCAAGCCAGTGGTTGTAGATTTTTGGGCCAAAAAAAGTATTAGCTGATGGAGACTGACCAGAAGTCTCCTACAATACAATATTTTTTCAGTAATTGTTAAAGCACTGTTACACAAAAAAGAAATTCCCAAACAGAAATTTTAAACCAATGGTAAAATAACATTAACAAGAAAAACAAAGTGCATAAAACAAGCATTTGGACCAATGCAAATAAAACTGAAAAGAACTAAACAAAATAATAGGCTAAATAATCACATCTAAACTATTCTTGAAACAAATGAACTCCCCGAACACATTCTTTTAAGCGGGTTAGCCCTACCTCACCATTCAGCAACACGAAAGTAGGAAGTTAAAAGCGTTTAAAGGGAGCCCTTAATCTCATCACAAACAGCATGAGTGAGATTTAGGAATTATGATTGTGTCACGAACAATGTGAGATTTCGAGGAGATCCGCAGGGACGAAAGTAACTGACAACGACAGGCCCCATCTGAATTATGAGAACTCTGCAGATTTCTTAACTTTTAATCCAAATATTTTGGCTGATAAAAGCAGCCAAAACCCTGGGCCAAAGTCTGCCCAAAATGTCGAATTATGGTGGGCGTCAAACCCAGAATTACCGGCTTCCCCAATAATTCCTCATGTATAAGTGAATCCACACTCTTAATGGGCGGCATTATACCCACCCCTGGAGTTACCAGTACCCTCAGAATTGGCACTCTGGCCCGTTTACAGGGGGGACTCATAATGAGGGCCTGAATAGCACCCACTAACCTGGAAAAGGCCCATGTATATTTGTGGGTACATTTCTGAGAGACTCGCGTAGCCATACTTGTGATTAACAAAATTAAACTAAATATTTAAGACATCCCCTGAAAACATGGGAAATATTTAAACATGTTTATAATAAAACCAACCTTGTTTAGCACATACTTATGCTGAAAAACGAGAGTATGTGCCATTGTGCAGCTACTGCTGTGTCACAACCAGTGAGCATTTTAACGAATGAAGTGTAAAATGCAACTCCATTTCAGTTACAAACATGTATTACATTTTAAAGTTGTTTTGCTGTATTAAAGCCTCTAGAAAAATGCATGTTGTGTAGTTCAAGAGAGTAAAGTCTTTTATTTTATTATATGAGGCTCTGGAATCTACAGGGACTCTGATTTTGGCAGCATTATATGCTCATTTTCAGAAGAAATGCAATTTAATTTGGTAGCTGAGAATAGGATTACGTCCCAGCTGTGAATTGTACAATAATTCTGTTTACAAGGCAACACTTACTGTAGGTCAAATAGAATATGATCATTTAAAAGTCTCCAGGGGTTAGAAACAAATAATATTATCACTGACATTTTTATTAGTTATTTCTTCCCCAAGCCTCCACTCAGCTAAGGTGTGAAGTAATACAGAGGAATAGGCTGTTTGTCTCCCTGCTGGTACTGCTTTGCAAGGGTCAATGGGAATACTCATCTCAAATGAAATCAGCATTCATGTGATGTGCTTTTAAACTTATGGGCATTTTGTTAAAGGCCAAAGGTAGTCATTCAACAATATGAATGTCTTTTACAGATTAATGTCTACAAGAGACATGATCATCCCATCTAAATTAGTGGAGATGGTCCTCATTACTCCCTGAGTCAAACCCCTCTTCTCTATATCACACCTTGAGATCATGTAATAGGAATTTCTCTCTTCATGTTTGTACTTCAGGGGTCATATCATGATGCTGTTTCTGCGCCAGCACAGAGGGGGTCTACGCAATTTTTATGCGTATTGTGCGCAAATGTTAACTTAAAAATCTCCAAATGAACATATTTTGATAATGGCAGAGTTAAGAAATGCATGGCAGTTTTTGATGTTTTGCTCTTCCGAGATTTGCTGTCAGCAAAACATTAACTCGCTGATATTGCCCCAAGTCAGAGGGCTTTTTGCTCATCCCTAATTTGTGTAACCTTCTTTAGGAGTGCGATACCTTGTGTAGAACAGTAGTTCATAATCTCTCAATTTTTGTGGACCCCCACTAAATCACTTCTGGAATATGGAGACCCTGAACTAAGCAATTTCTACATTTTGAACCCAGGGTTGGGTTGGTCTAAAGGGCAATTAGTCAGTGTCCAATGTGCTGGTCTAACAGATCAGTGTGTGGGCAGTTTTATTTAGTAGTTTTGGAGAGGTTTTATGGCTATGGTCATTTATAGTTATAATAATAATAATACTTTATTCGAGTTCAAGATTCATGAAGTCATAAAAGTAACATGTTCATACATAGACAAAAGTAAACCACAATAAAAATATTATTAAGCAGTACCTAGATAAATTACCTAAAAATTGATTAAACTTTTCCTTTTTCTTAAAATACTTTTTAAAAAGCCCAGCATTATTGACACACAGTATTCATCCTGTAAAGATACTAAGAACAATAAAGCGGGCCGGCAGTGTCTCCATGAACCATGTTTTTTTAAAAATGGCTTAATCCATCTAGATCTTTCCATCGAATAAAATTTACAGAAACAGATTACATGCACAGTTGATTGGGTAGACAGATTGTCACACGGGCAATTACATAGTTTTCTTGCCCAATCATTAACTGCGGGGAAGGATACTAGACGGAAGAAGACGTCGAACCTTAGCCTAGTTAGCAAAAAACAATCAAAGCCCACCTGACACCATGTTAAATAGGGCTGAATGTTATAAGAAACCAGTATACGTTGATGTTGCAATACGTGGTTCTTATTAAATTCAACACCTAGTCTGAGTGATTCAACATGAGACCAACATAGCTCCTTCAAATCCTTTCTTGTTAAGCCGCACATGGACTCTGGTTGAAAGTAAAACTCGGGTCTACCAAGATCCCTTGTGAATTGACAAATATACTTCAACCAGGGTATCCTAAGTGCCCTATCCAATCCCATGCAATCCTTGAGGATATATAGTTTTATGACCAGGTGGGCTGTTTTTGCTGTTTATATCCCATATACTACCACTTTTGGTTAACAATATGGTCTGTTAATGTGGGCCACTTTTATTTTGGGGACCGACATTGTGTGATCCAGTCCGACGCTGTTTGAACCTGAAAGTAATACACAAATATACCCAAACAAATACAGAGAAATTATGGAATGATATTTAATTACAGATGAAAAAATATACAAAATGTGAATTTTTATTTTAATGTGATGATTTTAGCTTTTAAAAATACGTTTTTATTTTTTAAGAAGTTGACATTATATTCTTGATGCTACCACTTTGCTTGTACTTTGTTCGCTTTATTTGTTTTTGTCTTTGTTGTTTTTTTTTACAATAACTATAATTCACCACTCTACCTTTCACTGTGTTCTCAGAAATGATGGGAATTGAGATGTCATAAGTGTTGTTATAAATGTTATGATTACAGATGGTATAAGTGATGTTATATGAAAGGGTATAAGTAGTGCCATGGTAGATTGCAGAGTTATAGTTACTGTTGTAAGCTTAGCAACCTGAAAACAGTATGTATGGAGGAGCGTTAGTTATATCGATGTCAAGGTGATGCATAAATTATAAATTTAGGTATAACTGTAACTCTTGAATATTTAGGTGCCAATTACGATCCGGTAAAAAAATTCCCCGTGCGACTCGTATCCGGTCTTTTTACCGTACGAATCGTACAAGTGCCGTACGAACTGGCAATCACGATTCGCATGGTAAAAAGTCCATACGAACCGCATCGGGAATGATTTCCCACACGTCCTCGGGTCGGAAAATGTGTCCGACACGTCCTCGGACGATGTACCGTACAAATGTGAAAGGTGAAGTCCGACCGAGGAATCACGATCCATCCCGTGCGTCCGATGTTACAACCGTATGGAAAAAACACCGTCCGCACCGAACTCCCATAGCAACCATGGAGACATGTGCCCGCATACGTGCCCAACACTCCCCCCCACCCCCGTACGTCCGAGACGTACCCCCTGTGTATGTACACCCCCACCCGTGTATGTACACCCCTGTACGTCCGAGTCGTACCCCCACCCCTGTACGTGTCGTACCACCGTCTATGTACACCCCAGTACGTTCGAGTCGTACCCCCACCCCTGTACGTGTCGTACCACCGTCTATGTACACCCCAGTACGTTCGAGTCGTACCCCCACCCCTGTACGTGTCGTACCACCGTCTATGTACACCCCCCCACCCCTGTACGTGTCGTACCCCCGTCTATGTACACCCCAGTACGTTCGAGTCGTACCCCCACCCCTGTACGTGTCGTACCACCGTCTATGTACACCCCCCCACCCCTGTACGTGTCGTACCACCGTCTATGTACACCCCAGTACGTTCGAGTCGTACCCCCACCCCTGTACGTGTCGTACCACCGTCAATGTACACCACAGTACGTTCGAGTCGTACCCCCACCCCTGTACGTGTCGTACCACTGTCTATGTACACCCCAGTACGTTCGAGTCGTACCCCCACCCCTGTACGTGTCGTTCCACCGTCTATGTACACCCCAGTACGTTCGAGTCATACCCCCACCCCTGTACGTGTCGTACCACCGTCAATGTACACCCCAGTACGTTCCAGTCGCGCCCCCACCCCTGTACGTGTCGTACCACCGTCAATGTACACCCCAGTACGTTCCAGTCGCACCCCCAACACAACCTCCTAAGTACGGAGCGCACCCCAGGCCCCAACATCACAACCGCATGTACGAGTCGTACCAAGCCACACACAAGAACAGCACCGTACAACCAAATGGCCCATGTACACACCGTACACACGCTCAAAACGCACGTACACAACCAGGACAAAACAAAACAACACAAGAATACACTATTCGAATGGCACAAAGCCACTAAACATGGCCAACAAACACTAAAAAAACACATTCACTGACCTGCAACTGCCAAAAACAAACAGAGGCCCTAAACACCACCACTCCTTATAACACACTCACCCAAACTTCAAACACAGCCACACCCACCAATTGACCAATAAAAAGGGCCCACACACACAAACCATGAGCCTTTGCAACAGACTCACTGCTGCCAGACACCACAGGACCATACTACAAGCTTCACCACACGTTACACTTGCACACCTTCACACAATCACCTTCACAAACACCCCCTCATCACATTCACACACACACCTGCACAACCACACCCACACACCCACAACCATCCACACACCCCCCCACCATCCACACACCCCCCCCCACCATCCACACCCACACCCCTCACCATGCCCACTACCAAGAATCCAAAGTTCAGTAACCGAGAGTTGGAGGTCCTTGTCGATGAAATCCTCAGAGTCGAGCCACAGCTCTTTGGAACATTGGTCAGAAACACCAGCATGGCAGCAAAAACAGCCATGTGGCAGACCATCATCGATGCTGTGAATGCTGTTGCGGACACCAGAAGGACCAGGCAGGAATGCCAAGCCAGGTGGTACGATCTGCGGAGGAGGGTCCGAGCCAAGATGCTGGAGGAACACAACCAGGCCAACGCCACTGGAGGAGGGCCCTGCCGCAGACCCGTACACTACCAGCCCTGGGAGGAGAGGGTGATGGCCATACAGCCGGTGGAGGCAGTCGAAGGATTAGGAGGACTCCGAGACCCGGGTGAGTACACAAACAACGCACCTCACATGGGGGGAACGTCATCCACAACCAAAATCACTAACAGACACGCAACCACCCCAAGCTATCGCATGACTCAACCACACTCCATGAACACGCACATGCCACTGGCGCCACCATGCCCCATGCACCCAGCTGGACAATGTCAAGTCACAGGCCACAGAAGACACCAACACATGACACGGTAACCCGGATGGCGGGAGGGTGGGCCCCAAAATTCACATAGTGCAACTCAGTAGCAGATAACAATGCCCTCTGCCCATATGGCCTAGGTCACAGCCAGACAAACAGTGTGTCCCCACACAGGAAAGACTTGCCAGCAAATGGCGGACACCTTGCATCAACACATGGGGGTGAAGGCACTGTTTTGCACATGACAGCAGCTAATGAACAGCTAACATTGTGAAAGAGTGGCAGCACACACCACCACAGCAGCAGCGCACACACAGACACTACACCCAATGGGTGCCTGGAGATCAGAAACAAACTCACATCAACAAGCCAAGGGCCATTCAAAGATCTGCTAACAGTGTGTGCCCAGGAAGCTGGCCTGAGGTGACAGAGGGTGACACACAGAGGGAGGGAGAGGGGGACACAGAGGGAGGGAGAGGGGGACAGAGAGGGTGGGAGACACAGGGACACGGACAGAGGGAGGAGGCTGACACACGGAGGGAGGGAGAGGGGGACAGAGAGGGAGGGAGACACAGGGACACGGACAGAGGGAGGAGGCTGACACACGGAGGGAGGGAGAAGGGGACAGAGAGGGAGGGAGACACAGGGACACGGACAGAGGGAGGAGGCTGACACACGGAGGGAGGGAGAGGGGGACAGAGAGGGAGGGAGACACAGGGAGAGCAAATCAGCCGTGTGGTGTGTGGGAATGTCTGCTCGTCAGCAGGTAGACTGCGTGCATGTAGCCAAGGGTGGCCAGTGCCAGAACCCCCCCTCTTCTCCATGGCAAAACACAGGGCCATGTCACAACCTGTGCACGAGCACAACGACAGCTACCTGCATTATATAAGTGTGTGGATCCACTCCATGTGCACATGTACAGTGCTACACGGAAGGCGCCAATGCATGGCTCGCCACACCTGCCCACTCCACTGCTGACTGCAGTCACACTTGACGCAGCAAGTAAGACTGTGCCACACATAGTTAAAGGGGCCAAAGTGGTGCCCAAGGGACACACCCATGCACAAGTGCACTGTGAGTGGAATGCAAGACAGATCCTAATTCCAAGAGGAAAAGTGCCAACTTTGAAACTGATGAAACATGGATGTTGCATGGACCAAAATTAACATTGTCTCTCTCACACACAGGTCAACGTCGTGGTTCACCCCCCAACACTGGGGGGGAAGACTCACAGGACCCGGATCTGCGGGAGCCCGATCCCACCGGCAGCGACGACTCTCACCACTCTGTGGACGACCCCGACCGACCTGGCCCCTCTGGTGTCCAACCACCTGCAGCACCTGCGTCAGGTACAACTGTGCCAACCACCACCCCCACTCCTGCCACATCCCAGGAGACACCCAGGATCCCTGCCCCACCACCACAATGCAGCCAGGCTGGCCAGGAGGGACACGGTGTCCCGGGCACCCAGGAGGAGGCAGGCGACAACGCCAATGCCACCCCTCAGGGGTCCCGGAGACCCGATGTACCCACAAGGGCAGGCCAGGTGCAAGTGGGCAGGGGTGGTGGGAGTGGAGGACGGCGAGCCTGACCAGTTGGCTGGGGAACCGGTATTTGCCCATGTCCGTAACATCATGGACACATACCGGCAGGACACCACGGGCATGGCCCAGGTTGTGTCCACCCTCAATGAGATCAAGGGGACCCTCGATGAGATAAAGACCCAGCAGGCCCAGCAACATGCGGAGCAACATGCCTGTCTACTGCAACACCAACGGAGGATGGAGGACAGACAGGCTGAGCAAGTGACGGTGTTCCAGGGGATTCATGATACACTCCGTCGGATGGCCGACAACATGGGCAACCCTCCCTGTGTCAGACGGCGTAGAACATCACCACCCACAGGGAGGGATCAGGAGGAGGAGGAGACATCCGACGGAGCATCCCAAACATCGTCACGGCCTGCTGCTGAGGGTCCCCGCAGGAGGCCGGGTCGTCCACGGAAAGGACCGTGAGGGTCGGCGCTACATCACCATCTCCCAGGACACCTGGCCTGGCACCTAGCCCACTGGAGCAACAGCATCACAGCATCAAGAGACATTCACTGCCACATGGCCCTGCTGGTCACTGTCTGACCAATGTTGACAAAGACTGTGGCATGGACTATGAGGATTTCCAATGGCAAGGACACCAACTCCCCTACTGAACTTTGGATTCCAAACTCCCGGAAAGCCCCTCACTTTATCCCCCCCCCCCCAAAATAAAAAATCACACCATGAAGAGAAGATGCCTGCTGGTTGCATTATTACCTTACATGTGTGTTGTAAAGTCTAAACATGCCTGAGTTCTCTTTTGACTTCAACCATCCACACCCTGGGGCCTGAGTCTGGCACAGGACACACGGGTCACAGTGTATTAGGCAAGACAGACATGGAGCACCATACACACCCGTGATGGGCCCAACCAGCTGAGGGGGTGGCCGCACAACCGTGCTGACAGACACATTGAGTACAGCAACAGTCATGCGCAGAGGTCAGGGATCCTGTGGAGTGTCCTGGGGGGCACCCAGGTATGTGTAGACAGGTGGCAGAACCATGTCCTGCAAGCCTGAGTCCGGTGGATGCAGAGAATGGGGGCCTGGCCAACGTTGGATGCATGGGGATGGCACATGTCACAATACCCACACAGTCATGGACATCATGCCCAATACACAGTCTCAGCCCACACACACAGCTTGCATCTTGCTACTCGACACATTGACACATAGCCACTATCAGGGAAAACCATGCCAGACATGCTGGATGCACCGTGGCAACACACCAGCATTGACTGAGAAGAGGCACCTTGGAGGCATAGGGACACCTTTATTAGTCATGTTTTCGGGATTGCAGAGGCAACTTGAAGTACACATGAACACATCTTGTGGAGTAACATGTGGGTCCAACACTGGCACCCCCCTTCTGCAGCACAAATGTGTGTTAGCCATGGAACTGGCACACAATTGTCGGCTAACAGCTAAACACCCACAGCTGCTCACGGAGAGCCTGCCATACACCATAGATCCGCTGATGTGGAAGTCCCACACCATGTCAAGCCAATGCTAACCGTATGTGTCCGAGGGCAGTGTCACACACATTGATGCCATCATCACAATCCACTATCCCATCACTGATGACTGTCAATCAGCCAGACCATCTATTCAGGTGTACACAGCTGCATGTCTTGTCCCATGGTGATGCTACATGGCTGCAGAGGAACCAAACATCGACAGGGGCAGTGTGCATACATCGTGAACAACTGCAACACCCAATACACCCCTGATGCATCCCTTACCCTATGGAGACTTCCAAACGTGTCCGTGCCTGTAACGCTGAGTCAGCCCACGATGACGTGTCCATGAGGAATAGCAGTGCCACAACAATGCAACCAGCAGACGGCATGCGCAAGTACCTGGGGAAGAGAGACACACAAGAAGTCAGCCACAAAAAGCACAGCCACTTGCATGTGCATTTACTCGACACATGTATGGATGACAACATGCTAGGTCACAATTATGACTGGGGAAATACAACCATCACTGCCACCATCACTCCAGTGACACACCCACACACACCTCTGACTCACGCATGCAGGTGGAGACACACATCACAACACATGCCACACGGAGACCAATGCGTGCACACTCAGACACTGGTACTCACCACTAAGCAAAGAAGTCGCGTATGAGCCGAGTCCGGATGTCCTCTTGCGGCTCCACATCCTCCACATCACTAGCCCCATTGCCAAGCCCTTTGTCCTCCACGGGTGGATGGTCATCGTCATGTTGATCCAGGATGAGTGGCACAGCTTTCTCAACTGCCATGTTGTGCAGCATGCAGCAGACCATGAAGATTTTGCAGACCTTCGCAGGGGCATATGGGAGCGCGCCGCCGGTCTTGTGGAGGCACCGAAATCGGCTCTTCAGCAGGCCAAACGTCCTCTCTATCACTCGCCTTGTCCGGCCATGGGCGGTGTTGTAGCAGAGCTGGGCCGGCGTGATGGGGTTGCGGAGAGGTGTGAGCAGCCAAGGCATGTTGGGATAGCCAGCGTCCCCTACATGGGAAGCACATGGACATCGTTAGAACTGGTGAAGCGGTCGTGCTGGTAGGCTATGCAAAATACTGGACAGACAGACTGTACCCACCAACAACACATGCTCTTTTGTTGCGCAGCTGCATCATCATTTCAGGCATCCTGCTACACCTCATGATGTAGGCATCGTGTGCTGATCCTGGAAAACGAGCACAGACATGTGAAATCACCATGTTGGACTGACACACCACAAGGGCATTGATGGAGTGGTAGTGCTTCCGATTGTGGTACGCTACCTCCCGTGCGTGTGGTGGTACCAAAGCTACATGTGTCCCATCTATGGACCCAATGACATGGGGCATCCCTCCCAGGGCATAGAATCCACGTTGACCGCAGTCAACTGTTCAGGGGTTGGGAACTTGATGAAGTCATCCAGGTGAATCAACATGGCCTCTAAGAAATCATGCAGCACACGGCAGAACATGCTCTGGGACATGCCACCAACATGAGCTATGGTATATTGAAAGGTACCCGTGGCAAGAAAATGTAGGGCAGCCATTACCTTCAGCTGGGGTGTCAGTGCCGTAGGATACCTGTGCTGCGGTTGCAGGTGTGGTGCCAGTCTCGCCGTCAACTCCAGAATCAACGGTTGGGGGAAGCGGTAGCAACGGACACTGTCATTCTCCCGCATGGCAGCCAAGTCCGGAATTGGTCGGGCAAGAGGCGGCGCTCTGCAGTAATTAGGAAGTGACAAGGAAGAGTGAGTGCACTACGACAACAATTCATATGTACTGAGCACATGTTAATCTGTCAATACACATATGCTACATAGGGAGTCAGGTATGTGCTACATGCCCAGGACACGTATGGCTGCCAGGTGACACTCCTACCAAGACCCAGCTACACACGGAGATTGAGAACCTCCCCATGCCATGCCATGGGAATAGCTGTGTCCCAGTGCAAGTGAACAGCCAGACGCAAGACAGGAGTGACATACGCCCACACATCAGCAGAAGTAGGATGCCAATTGCAGAGACTGGTAGCGGAACACTAGAGCCACAGGTCACATGACATTACACTAGGACAGCCCACACACCTTGCCATGAAGGTGCACATGTCGTGACTCACCACACATTCATTGTGAGGATGCAGACATGTCCTTGTCACGTTACTCCGTGTCCCATGCATACATGTGCACCTCACATCCGATACCACATGTGGCATGGTGTGCGGAACAGTGTGCAATGTCAATCTACACACAGACACATGTTGGTTGCTGCAACAGCTGCAGCTTTTGAGGGTGCTCCAACATCAACCTGATGGGAAGCCCCCACACATACATGACATTGTCACATTGTGCACCGTGGGTAGTGACAAGGCAGGTGTGGTAACCCCTGTACCGGGCATCAGGGGACACTTCCGTGTGTTGGTGTCCGTGCCATGCCAGTGACGCTCACCCCAAGTGTGCAGTACGACATGCACACATGTCAAAGGAGTCAAGGGCATGCCTGGCACACATTGCACCGTCACACAGTACATCTGTACACATCTCATCATACATCTGGTGCCTTCTCCACTCAGGAGTAATGTTCCACATCACAGCCTGTCACACCTGTGCCCCACACATGTAGTAATGCACAGACGATGCCTTGATGTCCATTCATGGACAAGTATGTCCATTCATGGACAAGTATGTCCATTCATGGACAAGTATGTCCATCCATGGACAAGTATGTCCATCCATGGACAAGTATGTCCGCCCTATTCCTACCTGTGTGCCGCCTATCACCACTGTGATGTGTGAAAACCGCCGTACTGGTGCTAAGAGGGCCTGTGTACGTTCCCATATCACTATGGGAGTGCTGCCGTATGTGTACCCATCGTGATGGCGAGCGTACAGGCATTTGTACGGTCCGTACCACTACGAGTACGCATACGCAAGAACACCCATAGTGGTAGGGCCGTACGCACGCCTGTACGCTCCCTATCACTATGGGTGTCCTCGCGTATGCGTACTCGTAGTGGTACAGGCCGTACACACGCCTGTACGCTCCCTATCACTATGGGTGTCCTCGCATATGCGTACTCGTAGTGATAGTGAGCGTACATGCGTGTGTACGGCCCGTACCACTACGAGTACGCATACGCGAGGACACCCATAGTGATAGGGAGCGTACAGGCGTGTGTACGGCCCGTACCACTACGAGTACGCATACGCGAGGACACCCATAGTGATAGTGAACGTAAGCACGCGTTTACGGGCCGTTGCAATGCATTTGGGGTGCCCTAGGGCCCCGGAACGCACCGTACCTGTGTGTGAAGCTCCAAATTACATAGGGGACACATGAGGGACAAGTATTAAGGCCTACATGCATGCTGGTTGTCATGGAGACCAAGTTCAAATTTCGAATTTGTTCTGGAAGGTGCACAGCAGAAGTCAGTTGGAATTCTTCTACTTTGTTGCAATGTGTTTGTGTGGCTGACATCATGCAGGAGAATGAAACCGATAGAGAACCCACAGACTGCTAGGTTTGAAGGGATTGGAGGAAACATAGGATGCAAATGTGAGTGACCAATCACTCTGTACTCCTGTGCATGAGATGGGCCAGCAAGGCAGATATAAGGCAGCCAGGTCCCATGAGGGAGCACTTGCCTGCACATCTCTGTATTCCACGACCCAGCTGCTGCTACTGATTCCCTGGAACCATGTCAAGGGCTGTGGAGAGGTCACAGCCATTCACCCTGGAGGAGAACATGGCTTTGGTGGATGTGATCCTCCCACGGTACCCCATGCTGTATGGGCGACCAGGTTATCAGGTGAGTGCAGTGTCCACTGCCACAGACTGTGTCCCTTTTTTGTGACTGTGACTTCTGCCATTGTGTCCAGGTGTGACACACATGCTATGTACTGTAGGGGGGCCCCATGGGGGGAATGCCTGATGTCTCCCAGCAGTGCCCTGAGACAGGAGGGGTGGGGGCCTATCACTCCCAGCAGTGCCCTGAGACAGGAGGGGTGGGTGCCTATCACTCCCAGCAGTGCCCAGTCACAGGAGGGGTGGGGGCCTATCACTCCCAGCAGTGCCCTGAGACAGGAGGGGTGGGTGCAGAGTCCTCCCAGCAGTGCCCTGAGACAGGAGGGGTGGGGGCCTATCACTCCCAGCAGTGCCCTGAGACAGAAGGGGTGGGTGCCTATCACTCCCAGCAGTGCCCAGTCACAGGAGGGGTGGGGGCCTATCACTCCCAGCAGTGCCCAGTCACAGGAGGGGTGGGGGCCTATCACTCCCAGCAGTGCCCTGAGACAGGAGGGGTGGGTTCAGAGTCCTCCCAGCAGTGCCCAGAGGCAGGAGGGGTGTGTGCAGAGTCCTCCCAGCAGTGCCCTGAGACAGGAGGGGTGGGGGCCTATCACTCCCAGCAGTGCCCTGAGACAGGAGGGGTGGGTGCAGAGTCCTCCCAGCAGTGCCCTGAGACAGGAGGGGTGGGGGCCTATCACTCCCAGCAGTGCCCTGAGACAGGAGGGGTGGGTGCAGAGTCCTCCCAGCAGTGCCCTGAGACAGGAGGGGTGGGGGCCTATCACTCCCAGCAGTGCCCTGAGACAGGAGGGGTGGGTGCAGAGTCCTCCCAGCAGTGCCCAGAGACAGGAGGGGTGTGTGCAGAGTACTCCCAGCAGTGCCCAGAGGCAGGAGGGGTGGGTGCAGAGTCCTCCCAGCAGTGCCCTGAGACAGGAGGGGTGGGTGCAGAGTCCTCCCAGCAGTGCCCTGAGACAGGAGGGGTGGGTGTGATGCACAGTGTGAGCCTGGCTCATTGATTGTGTAGTTGCCCTCATTCCACCTGTGTCCTTTCAATGGCACGTACTGCTTTTGGCCTTCCTCCACAGGATCATGTCCCTATGACAAAGTTGCAATGCGTTGGATGCACACTATGCCTTGTTGTAAACAGCAAATGTGTTCTAATCTGTGTCCCCGTGACATGTGCAAGGTGTATTGATGTAGTGTCACTTGTTCATCCTCACAGGTAGATGCCTCTGCCAGGGAGCAGATATGGCTGGACGCCGTCAGCACCGTGAGGAGTGCGGATGGTCGGAAGCGGCGCCTGTCCCAGGTGAGGAAACGCTGGCAAGATATCCGGTGCTGGACGCGGAGGATCGCACGGGTCCTGCTGGGGGACTCACCTGAGAGCCACAAGAACCGCGGGCGCCGCCGTCTCTCCCACATCCAGAAACGTGTGCTGGCGGTGGTCTTTCCTGACTTGGACAGGCGTCTACAGGACATGCAGCAGCCGGAAGGGGGTAGGTACATGTGTGTGTTTGTTGTGTTTCACCAGCATTTGTAAGTGCACTGTTCCATGGATACACTTCCAGGATTTATGGTGCTGTGCAGATCCTGTTCCCCACAGTATTGCAGTGCTCTCCTGCCTCCCTTCCCCTCCTTGCAATGTGTTCCCTGGTCTGTGTGTAGTCACTCCATCACAAGGTTATGTAGCCTGACACCTTCTACAAGTGTACAATGCTTGCAGCATCATGTGTGGGGGTGGTGTGTAACAGGTTTTGTGACCTTGCCTGTGCCCTGTCCAGTTCTGGACTTGTGGGTTCCATGTCAGTTGGCACTAATGCTGAGCCCAGACATGGGAGTTAATCTCTCGAGTGCCAGGCCTTCCAGCAGGCATGTCCCATGTGGTGGCCTGTGACATGATGTGCATGAGTGTGCGTTAGGCATAGTGCAGGGATGTTAGCGTGTGTTGCAGTCATTCCCATTCAGGAGCATGGAGTTGTGTGGCCACTACTGTCCCCAGGGGCATATTTTCCTAGGTATCATGTGTATAATCCGAGAATGTCGACACTCTCTGTGTCTACAGCATAGGTTGTGCTCTGTGCCATTGTCCCCTGGCACCATGTTTCTTGACGTGAGATGTATTACAAGTGTCCACTGTCCAGCCTGACCTGATTTTCAAAGAACATACTCACGGTGGCCATTGCCTGTGTGTCTTGTTGCAATCATCTGATGATGCCCATTTGTAGATTATTATTAGGACAGGCGCACCTTGGGTATTTGGTGTGCAATCTTGAATTGTTGCATCCCATGTGTATTTCACCCAGACTAAGAGATGTAAGTGCTTCCTGTGTCTCCACAGATTTGTCTCATGTAGGGGGTGGGTGGGGCGGCCATTGCCTACATGTCAAGACCTGTCATCTCCTTGCTCGGACTGGCCAGTGTGTGATGTTTGTCTGGACATACACTCAAGGTGCAGCGTGCCAGTCAGGGTGGGCATGTTCTCAGTATTACCTATGCTGCATGTGCCTCTAGTTCCTGGATTTGGTCCCTGCTCATCCCAATTTCCTGCCACCCTGTGTGGTGCAGATGCAGTGCTGTATTGTCCCCAGGGCCTTGCTCCTCAGTCAGAATACCATGTCATCTCATTTGCTATTGTGTCATGCTCTCCATAGTTTTTCCATGGCATGGTGGGTCACACAACTGTGTCTTGCAGGGCCTACGTATGTACCTCGTTTTGTAGTTGTAACTCATCCTTTGTTTCAGGCTATGCACTGTAACCTACGTAGATTTGACTCATGTGACATATGTATACAGGTGTATGATTAATTTCTGTCTCTTCACCCTGCCCACAGCATCGTCGGGGGACACGGAGGGAGACATGGACACAGACGGCGCGGAGGGACCGAGCACCAGTGCCAGCGGTGACATCGGGGCTGGCACTTCGAGTGGGACTGAGGCGGAGGAGAGTGAACCCGGGGACCTGTCGACTGGCACAACAGAGTATGAAGCTGACGGGTCCGAGGATGATCTCTCCGAGTGGGCGGTGGCTGCACCACCATCTGACAGCAGCCCTACATCTGGCACCGCCCCCTCCATTGGCATCAGCCGCCTCCCACGTGCTCGTGTCCCTTCCCAACGTGCCCGGTCACCACATGTCTCCTTCCTGCCAGGCACCGCACCCCCTGCCCCTGCCTCCACTGCTGCCGCCAATGCTGAGTCTGTGGACATCCAGCGGCAGTTGCAGATTGGTCAGACTGCAATCCTTAATGTCCTCCATGGCCACAGCCAGGTCCTCAACAACATGGAGGCATACTTGGAGGGCATTCATTCATCGCAGGCTGACCAACGCAACTTGCTGAGGTCCATAGACTCCACACTGACTGCAGCAGTGGGTCTCCTGCAGCGCTACGTCCCACCCCCTACCCCTGCTCCTTCCACAATTCCCACTCCCATGCCTGTCCCACATACACCCAGACGTAAGCATGCACCCACCACAACAGACACAGGTACCACACCAGCAGGGAAGGTCCACCGCACACCTCCTGACACGCACACACAGGGTGCAGTAGGCACACCCACTGGGTCGGGGGGCAAACGTGTGACACGCAGCCAGAGTGGGAGTCCCCATTCCACCCAATCCACTCCCTCCAAATCCCCTCCCCTCAGCTCTCCTGGCCACATCTCCCCCAAAGACTCCTTCATGGCCGCTCTGTCCCTGAGCCCCACAGTGACGCCACCACGCAAGCGGTCAAGGAAGTCCTCGGTCAGGGTGGTTGAGTCCCCCCCCTGTCCACACCCTCCCCCAGTGGCCCTGCGACCCATCCCTCTGACCCCCCCCCCCCTCCTTGGGGCCTGTGGTTCCTTCGGGTGCAGGGGAGTCCCTGGAGGACCTTGCTAAGGTGTGCAGCGGGATCCTGGCCTCCGCCTTTGGCCCTGCCCCACCCCCTGTGGTGGAGTCCTCCATCCCTGCACCCACGACGCCTACCCTTCACCCTCCTGTCCCTGCGGTGCCATTTTCTTCCCCCCCACATGATGCCCTCACCCCTGTGGAAGACAACGGATTGTAACTGTGCAGGCAAGCTAGGGGACACGCATCCCACTGTGTCCCCCATCCAGCTGGGACTCCTGGACTGCCCTATGGCCTTTGTTAATATTGGACTTACGTCATACTAGTTTTTTGCTCATGCTGAATAAAGCTATTTATTTTTTACCCTTGGAACACTCCTGCATTGCTGGCATTGCTGTTGGTGGGGCTGCTACATGGTTGTGGGTGTTGGTCATGTGTTGGGTGTGTGGGAAATGTAGTAGTGTGCTGCTCATAGGGGGGACCCTGGGATCTGTGTGCCTCACACGGTGTTAGCTACCTTTCTCCATTCATGTAAGCAGTTGCTGCATGTTGCAATTGTCCCAAGGTGTATTCCTTCCTCTGTGTACCCTGACTTCTTCTCTGCAGGGTGTCCCCTGACTTTAGCACAGAGCTGTGTGTCCATTAGCTGGGTGTGTGACCTAGTCCTTCACCTTTGCACATGCATGCTGAGCGATGTCTCCACCTGCATCATTCGTGGCATCCTTGGTAGTCATTGTACTTGTGTATGTGGCCTATTGACATGACTTCATGTGTACATGTTTTCTTTTCTGCGCTATGCATGCGTATACTCCCAGCCTCGCACACATGTGGTACATGTACTGCAGGGTCTTTGTGCACCTGACTGACATTTGTGGGCATGGTATCTGTGACTACTCCACCCTTTGCGTTCCATGGGCACTGCTGGGAGTGATGGGCACCCACCCCTCCTGTCTCTGGGCACTGCTGGGAGGACTCTGCACAGACCCCTCCTGTCTGGGCACTGCTGGGAGGACTCTGCACCCACCCCTCCTGCCTCTGGGCACTGCTGGGAGTACTCTGCACACACCCCTCCTGTCTCTGGGCACTGCTGGGAGGACTCTGCACCCACCCCTCCTGTGTCTGGGCACTGCTGGGAGGTCTCTGCACACACCCCTCCTGTCTCAGGGCACTGCTGGGAGGACTCTGCACCCACCCCTCCTGTCTCAGGGCTCTGCTGGGAGGACTCTGCACACACCCCTCCTGTCTCAGGGCACTGCTGGGAGGACTCTGCACCCACCCCTCCTGTGACTGGGCACTGCTGGGAGTGATAGGCACCCACCCCTCCTGTCTCAGGGCACTGCTGGGAGGACTCTGCACCCACCCCTCCTGTCTCAGGGCTCTGCTGGGAGGACTCTGCACACACCCCTCCTGTCTCAGGGCACTGCTGGGAGGACTCTGCACCCACCCCTCCTGTGTCTGGGCACTGCTGGGAGGTCTCTGCACACACCCCTCCTGTCTCAGGGCACTGCTGGGAGGACTCTGCACCCACCCCTCCTGTCTCAGGGCACTGCTGGGAGGACTCTGCACCCACCCCTCCTGTCTCAGGGCACTGCTGGCAGGACTCTGCACACACCACTCCTGTCTGGGCACTGCTGGGAGGACTCTGCACCCACCCCTCCTGCCTCTGGGCACTGCTGGGAGTACTCTGCACACACCCCTCCTGTCTCTGGGCACTGTTGGGAGGACTCTGCACCCACCCCTCCTGTGTCTGGGCACTGCTGGGAGGTCTCTGCACACACCCCTCCAGTCTCAGGGCACTGCTGGGAGGACTCTGCACCCACCCCTCCTGTCTCAGGGCTCTGCTGGGAGGACTCTGCACACACCCCTCCTGTCTCAGGGCACTGCTGGGAGGACTCTGCACCCACCCCTCCTGTGACTGGGCACTGCTGGGAGTGATAGGCACCCACCCCTCCTGTCTCAGGGCACTGCTGGGAGGACTCTGCACCCACCCCTCCTGTCTCAGGGCTCTGCTGGGAGGACTCTGCACACACCCCTCCTGTCTCAGGGCACTGCTGGGAGGACTCTGCACCCACCCCTCCTGTGTCTGGGCACTGCTGGGAGGTCTCTGCACACACCCCTCCTGTCTCAGGGCACTGCTGGGAGGACTCTGCACCCACCCCTCCTGTCTCAGGGCTCTGCTGGGAGGACTCTGCACACACCCCTCCTGTCTCAGGGCACTGCTGGGAGGACTCTGCACCCACCCCTCCTGTGACTGGGCACTGCTGGGAGTGATAGGCACCCACCCCTCCTGTCTCAGGGCACTGCTGGGAGGACTCTGCACCCACCCCTCCTGTCTCAGGGCTCTGCTGGGAGGACTCTGCACACACCCCTCCTGTCTCAGGGCACTGCTGGGAGGACTCTGCACCCACCCCTCCTGTGTCTGGGCACTGCTGGGAGGTCTCTGCACACACCCCTCCTGTCTCAGGGCACTGCTGGGAGGACTCTGCACCCACCCCTCCTGTCTCAGGGCACTGCTGGGAGGACTCTGCACCCACCCCTCCTGTCTCAGGGCACTGCTGGGAGGACTCTGCACACACCACTCCTGTCTGGGCACTGCTGGGAGGACTCTGCACCCACCCCTCCTGCCTCTGGGCACTGCTGGGAGTACTCTGCACACACCCCTCCTGTCTCTGGGCACTGTTGGGAGGACTCTGCACCCACCCCTCCTGTGTCTGGGCACTGCTGGGAGGTCTCTGCACACACCCCTCCAGTCTCAGGGCACTGCTGGGAGGACTCTGCACCCACCCCTCCTGTCTCAGGGCTCTGCTGGGAGGACTCTGCACACACCCCTCCTGTCTCAGGGCACTGCTGGGAGGACTCTGCACCCACCCCTCCTGTGACTGGGCACTGCTGGGAGTGATAGGCACCCACCCCTCCTGTCTCAGGGCACTGCTGGGAGGACTCTGCACCCACCCCTCCTGTCTCAGGGCTCTGCTGGGAGGACTCTGCACACACCCCTCCTGTCTCAGGGCACTGCTGGGAGGACTCTGCACCCACCCCTCCTGTGTCTGGGCACTGCTGGGAGGTCTCTGCACACACCCCTCCTGTCTCAGGGCACTGCTGGGAGGACTCTGCACCCACCCCTCCTGTCTCAGGGCACTGCTGGGAGGACTCTGCACCCACCTCTCCAATTTCACAATATGTACGCTCATGACATGCACGGTGTGGGTACGCTCCATGCATTTGAGGTGGGGGTACGTGTCGTACTTACACTGTTGGGGTCGGGGTACGCTCCATGCATTCGAGGTGGGGGTACGTGTCGTACTTACACTGTTGGGGTGGGGGTACGCTCCATGCATTCGAGGTGAGGGTACGGGTCGTACTTACACTGTTGGGGTGGGGGTAAGCTCCATACGTACGCGGGTGGGGGTACGGGTCGTACTTACACTGTTGGGGTGGGGGTACGCTCCATGCATTCGAGGTGAGGGTACGTGTCTTACTTACACTGTTGGGGTGGGGGTACGCTCCATACGTACGCGGGTGGGGGTACGGGTCGTACTTACACTGTTGGGGTGGGGGTACGCTCCATGCATTCGAGGTGGGGGACATTAGCCGAAGCCCTATCATTCACCACTCACCTGATTTCCAGGGTCCAGCAAGCCATAGCCAACGGGGTGCAAACGCTGCATGTTTCTTCCACCAGGCCCACGACCACGGCCGTAGCAGGGGGAACTACAGCTCCCGTGAGCCCCTGCGTTGCTGCACACTTCCGGACAACAGCGCGCCCGGAGGCGCTATAAAAGCATTGGCTCCCTCGGTGGAGCGGGGGACATTAGCCGAAGCCCTATCACTCACCACTCACCTGATTTCCAGGGTCCAGCAAGCCACAGCCAACGGGGTGCAAACGCTGCATGTTTCTTCCGCCAGGCCCACGACCACGGCCGTAGCAGGGGGAACTACAGCTCCCGTGAGCCCCTGCGTTGCTGCACACTTCCGGACAACAGCGCGCCCGGAGGCGCTATAAAAGCATTGGCTCCCTCGGTGGAGCGGGGGACATTAGCCGAAGCCCTATCACTCACCACTCACCTGATTTCCAGGGTCCAGCAAGCCACAGCCAACGGGGTGCAAACGCTGCATGTTTCTTCCGCCAGGCCCACGACCACGGCCGTAGCAGGGGGAACTACAGCTCCCGTGAGCCCCTGCGTTGCTGCACACTTCCGGACAACAGCGCGCCCGGAGGCGCTATAAAAGCATTGGCTCCCACCGCGCCGCGGGACGCGCGCGGGCGGCGCCGGGCTGAGCCCGGGCAGAGGGCGGGCTGTCTGTGGCCGTCCGGGGCCAGAGGAGGCCGGGACGGGCCATATCCTTAACATCCGGCATTACCCTTTCCACACGAGGGTTACAAGGTACTGTGGGGAACTATTATTGCGTTCTTTTATTGATTTGGGAGTCTGGGTGTGAAACGATACATCATGCCATCCAAACCTGTACTTAAAAAGCGTGTCCAAGGGGCACGTGCATGTGCCCCAAAACAACAAGCCATTTCAGGAGTCTCTGGGGTTAAACTCCCAACTGCAATTGACTTAATGCTCCAGAAAGCAATTGGTGTGGTCACCTCGGAAATCGAATCAACTGAGCGTCGCCTTTCCCTAACGCCTGACCTCTCAGTTTTGGGGTCGCCTGTCCACCAAACTGCCCAAGATCTGAACGAAACATTCATTAGCCAGGCTTGCTCTCCATCGATTGTAACCATGCAAGACCAAATAAATTCACCGATGGCTAGTGAAGATTCTATACCTAGACCATCGAAAACTAAAGGGAAAAGGAAAGCTACTAATGTTGGTAAAAAGCTTAGGAAGACCAAGGGGAGTCCCTGTAGGGAAACTACATATCCTACCAACCATATCCCTGACACTACCATCCCACCACCACCCTCTCAGGATATACCATACCCCGCCTGGGTGCATTTAGTGGTGACTAATATTATTGACCAATGCAGGACTATTATAAAGGAAGAAATGACCCCTATTCTAAAACTAGTCCAAAGTCTTTCGAAAGCACATACCGACCCTCCCTGTAATTCAAAGCCAAGTACATCCACTATGCAAAATACCGTTCCACTAACACCCCAGCCACTACCACTAGACCCAGTGGTTGTTCAACGTAAGACTGGGCAATTAAAGGCAACACAACCCCCCCCACTACCAGAGGGACCCCCTTCAACTACTGGTACTAGAAAAACCCCTTCCCATGCTTGTCACGTACAAGACTTGTGCCCCAATAACCAAAATCCTGCATTACAGACTACTAATACGAATGAGCCCCTAGTCACTCCCACCACAACCCGAAGAAAATCTATGGAAAACAAGCCTGCAACTACTGCTACTAATCCTCCTACGATTAATCTTCCTCCAGCTGCATCTCCGTATGTGACCATACTGACCGGGGTCCCCGAACTTGGAGTAGGTACTAGAGAAAACCATCTTGATTTGCGTAATAAAGTCCTTTTCTGGTTGGCAAGATACAAACAGTTTCCCTACGAGATGGCTAATGAGATCCTGATGGTGAGAAGGGTTGCATGGATAGGACATACGGGAAAAAGTCTTAGGGGGGATTGCGTGGTTATCAATTTTAGACGTCCGCAGACCAATCAATCGATCCTTGGGCATCCAATATTATCCTTTGGTCATCCTACTTCAATTAATGCACTCCCCCTTGAATTTTTCTATCCCCAGGTACCCAGGACTTCAGTCCCCTATCGTATCGACTCTATTTTTTCAGATAATGGGCAACCCCAAAATGTACCATATAGAACTAATTTGAATAACCAACAATTTGGAGTTCCCGTACACAACCGATTTGCTCCGGTAGAGGACGTCGATTGACTGGAAGATTTAACCGATCTTGATTCAACAAACATAGGTTCGCTCTGCCCCCCGACAAGCGACATCAATGCTTACCCCACCCCTCAAAACAATACCGCTCCCACTGAATCCATCCCCCTCAGACCCACATCAAGAGAGGTGATAACTCACTCTCCTCTTTCTTCGCCTATTGTCTCACGACCTGAAAGAAGGAACCTCCACTTAAAAAACCAATTAAAAGTACTATCTTGGAACGTCGCGGGCATTGTAAATAAACTTCTCTGCCCCGACTGGAATTCCTTTATTAACCAGCATGATGTTTGTCTCCTGCAGGAGACCTGGGCAAAAGAAGATTTTATAAAAATGGGCTTTTTTACAGCTAATACTTTAGCCCTTGCGGGTCCTAGAGGAAGACCATCGGGAGGGCTGTCTACGTTTATAGGGTCGCATTTGGGTTGTGTAATTTCTGAAATTGCTACGCATTCACTTGATCTCCAATGTTTACAGCTTATGTTTCCCTCAGGCTCTGTTATTATTTTGGTTAATGTTTACTCCCGCCCTACTAAGTCAGGCAGTGAATCGCCTACACTAGACCTACTGGACAAACTTATTCAATCAGTAAAAGATAAGGGCACTTTGATTGTTGCTGGCGATTTCAATTGCCAATTCGAGCCTCTACCGGGGCTTATTGACCCAATTACTAGGGAGGAAGATGAACAATGGTCCATACCGGCCCTTCAAATTCCACCTGTCAAGGCTTGGACATCACTAGCCCTGCAAATTAACTCCCTAACATTAGCTAACTCACTTAGAGCTTGCAATGGGCGCTCTCTGTCAGATCTTGAGGGTAAACATACTTTTAATCGTCCTGGCCAGACTTCGCGTATTGATTACATTTTGGTTGAGGCCAAGACATGGATGAGGGTTCTGGATTTTACGATCCACCCTCGCCATGATAGCGACCACAATGCGCTGACCCTTGACCTGACTGTAGTGATGGAAAATAGCCCCACGCAAAATAGCTGTAGGCCTCAACCCTTATATCTCTCTGGCGACAGAAGACGCCTTAAGTGGACGCTGATTCTAAAATCTCCTGACAAAATCAGCCTTATCTACTCGGCCACATGTAATGCCCTTGCACAAATGTGTCAAACCTTAGACCAGGACACTGATACCAGGAAAAATCACGTCTCTGAAATTCATACTGGGCTAGTTACCATATTGGAAAACTATCTAAATCCCTTGATTCCTAGAAAAAAGAAAACCACGATGGTACTCTCCTGGTTTAACTATGAATGCAGGAAGGCAAAATCAGCCCTACTGGCCACACTAAAATCTGGCGACAGGAATGCGGTCGCTATGAGTAGAATCAAATACAAGCAGACTGTAAAAGTGGCCAAGCAGAACTGGGAATACGAAAAATGGGAGGACATCAAAAGAGCTCTTATCAAAAAGGACATGAGAGAATTCTGGGCAATTGTTAGATCAGAATCAAAGGAAGGCTGCATAGCCGATGACCCCAATATTGCATCGAGTCAATGGGTTGACCATTTTCAGAGTTTGTATGCTCCCTCCGCCCCCACCACTGAGGCCCCTTCCCCCCCTGATGCGATTAATGAAGTTATCGATAGTATATCCTACAGGGAGGTAGAAAAGGCTGTAAATAGACTTCCAGTAGGCAAGGCACCAGGCCTTGACAAGATTCCAGGGGACCTATACAGGCATAAACCAGAGGTCTGGATACCATATCTCTGTTTACTCTTCAATGCCATCCTCCATGGTGCCCCCATTCCGAATACCTGGGCTGGTGCCGAGATAGTCCCGGTATTTAAAAAGGGCTCCCCTCTCTTGCCCAGTAACTACCGCCCAATTAGCCTAATCGACGTTAGTCAGAAGCTCTTTGCACGTATTATCCTAGATCGAGTGCAAGCCTGGATGGATGAAAAACGAATACTAACTCCTTACCAGGCTGGCTTTAGAGAGAAGACATCCACGGTGGACCAACTTTTCCGACTACAACTTCTTTATTGGAAAACCGTGAGGGTAGAGGGTGGCAGCCTCTACCTTATCTTCGTCGATCTCAAAGCAGCTTTTGACTTAGTCCCTCGGCAAACTTTGTGGGCGGTTCTGGCTGAGATGGGGATGCCTGCCTGCCTTTTGGGGATTATAAAACGGCTCCATAATGATAATTTTGCCCAAGTTAGGTGCGGTAAGTGGGGCAATCTGACCCCAAAGTTCCCTGTTAACCGTGGAGTTAGACAGGGATGTGTCCTGGCCCCAACCCTATTTTCTCTCTACACCAATGCATTAGTGTCCCACCTGAGGGGAGTCAAGGACATCGATGCCCCCAAACTTAACAACGAGCAGGTGGTCGCACTAATGTTTGCTGATGATACCCTTCTGGTGTCTAAATCCCCTATGGGGATTCAACGTGCCCTCGATAGTTTCTCTGAATTTTGTTCCCAGAGAGGCCTTGAGGTTAACTCCTCAAAAACAAAATTCATGATATGCAACCCGCCCAAAAAAAATGGTCCTAACCCTACTCTAAATGGTGTTACTCTGGATAGGGTTTCAGTCTTTGAATATCTCGGTGTCACCCTTTCGGATAGGATGGAATGGGGTCCCCAGCTATCAAAACGTAAATTACGACTCACGCAGACTTGCGGTGGGATCCTTAAACTATACAGAGCTTCCATCTCAAAACCGATAGCCCCCATCATTGAGATATATAAAGTACAAGCACGGGCTGCATCTCTGTATGGGGTTGAACTATGGGGGCACTGTCTAACCAGAGACATTGGCAGATCTGAGAACCAGTTCTTAAGGTCGCTATTGTCCTTACCATCCAGCACTCCCCTTATACCACTCAGAATGGACTTGGGAGTGAGGTATATTGAAGACGAAATTGCTTTAAGGCCACTATTGTATTGGCGCAGGCTGTGGGCAACTCCAGAGTTAGAGGATTATCAAAATGACTTAAAATCGCTATTGACCCCCCGTGGTATAGACAATATACCGTGGTTACTTTATATAAAGAGAGAGCTTTTCAGATTAGGCTTTCCTGCTCTATGGCACCATCCTGAAATAAACGCCCCTATACTCTCTAGAGCTGAATTGGCAAACGCCTTTTGGTTAAATAACAAAAACATGATGCTAACCAATAACAAGCTAGGCTCACTGACCATGGACTTCTTTAATATTAAAGAAGACTTCAAAATAGAGTCAGTTTTAGATTTGATGGAGCCTAACGCCTCTAGGAAATTATATATGCAATTCAGGTATGGAACATTGCCCCTGAGAGCATTCACAGGAAAATGGTTGATAAATAATCCTTCTGACTGCCCAACCTGTGGAGCTTCTAGTGAAAGTGACCTACATGTCCTCTTTTTTTGCCCCACATATAAACTTATCAGAAAACGTTGGCTTCTTCAACTCTGTAGGAATTTGGGGACTACACATTGTAAAGTTGCCTACAGAATCCTGAAGACAGACACTGCATTACCTATAGTTTTTTCGGTATCACGTTTCTGGTATGCTGTGTGGCGCAGGAGAAGTTCCCTTTTATTGTCTAATCCCCTGGAACAAACTAACACTCATTGATGCCATTTTCTTACTGTTTTTATGACATTTTAATCTTTTAATCTCTTTTTTACTGTTTTAATGAATTACTGTCAATTAATCTAATCTTTATTGTACTTACTGTTTATGAATTGCAATTCCCATTTCTTTTTTCGGTATAATTGTATGTTGTTATGGATTGCTTATCTTTTATGGTCTACGACCGAAATAAAGATTATTTTGATTTGAATGTGTCTTACTTACACTGTTGGGGTGGGGGTACGCTCCATACGTACGCGGGTGGGGGTACGGGTCGTACTTACACTGTAGGGGTGGGGGTACGCTCCATACGTACGCGGGTGTGGGTACGGGTCGTACTTACACTGTTGTGGTGGGGGTACGCTCCATACGTACGCGGGTGGGGGTAGGGGTCGTACTTACACTGTTGGGGTGGGGGTACGCTCCATACGTACGCGGGTGGGGGTAGGGGTCGTACTTACACTGTTGGGGTGGGGGTACGCTCCATACGTACGTGGGTGTGGGTACGGGTCGTACTTACACTGTTGTGGTGGGGGTACGCTCCATACGTACGCCGGTGGGGGTAGGGGTCGTACTTACACTGTTGGGGTGGGGGTACGCCCCATACGTACGCGGGTGGGGGTACGGGTCGTACTTACACTGTTGGGGTGGGGGTACGCTCCATACGTACGCGGGTGGGGGTACGGGTCGTACTTACACTGTTGGGGTGGGGGTACGCTCCATACGTACGCGGGTGGGGGTAGGGGTCGTACTTACACTGTTGGGGTGGGGGTACGCTCCATACGTACGCGGGTGGGGGTACGGGTCGTACTTACACTGTTGGGGTGGGGGGACGCTCCATACGTACGCGGGTGGGGTAGGGGTCGTACTTACACTGTTGGGGTGGGGGTACGCTCCATACGTACGCGGGTGGGGGTACGGGTCGTACTTACACTGTTGGGGTGGGGGTACGCTCCATGCATACGGGGTGGGGGTAGGGTCCGTACATATCTGTCCCCACGCTATGTGATGCTTGTGCGGCCCGTACCCAGGCCTTTGCCACGTGGGTACGAGCCGTCCCGCCATTGTTGGGGTGACATGGGTGTGGGCGTGGTACGACTCGTACCCACGCTCTTCAGGCGCGGGTACAGGACGTACATGTCTGGTTGTGTTGCCGGTTCGCGTCGTGACGGACTTCCGTTGTGGCGGTCGCTGGCTTAGCTGGACACGCCCCCACCCCCTCGTAGTGACCAGGGCATGGGAGTCAGGTATGTCCAGGGCATGGGTGCTGTGTGACTTTGGTGGGGGGTTTGTGGCCTGCCCTGGTCCTGCCACCCCCACCCCACCCCACTTTCCCCCCTCCATTAGTTGTTCTGACCTTCTGCGGCGTCTGCGTCCGAACCTGTAGAGGAGGTCGACTGCTATGAGGGCCGGGATGACACGTAGGTTCGGGTCCATGTCTGTCCGTCGCGTACGGGTCTTCCTTGTTCGCGTCGTCCTGTCTGTCCGTCGCGTACTGGTCCTCCTTGTTTGCGTCGTCCTGTCTGTCCGTCGCGTACTGGTAGTCCTTGTTCGCGTCGTCCTGATTTCCCGGCAGTTTTTGGCAGCCGGAAAATAATCACCGTGCGGGATGACGTCGGTGCGAATCGTAATTCCTGGTTCGTGAATGGCAGGCTGCGAGCGTCCCGACGTCAGGTCGGCGCTTTCCCGGATCGCATTTGTAGGTTTATTTTGTTCGGTCGGGGTTTTGTACGATTCGTACGGAAATGGTGTTCCCGTATGAATCGTAATTCCATGTTTGTATATTTTTACGACCGGGTACGCGTCGGACGGAGAATATGCTCCGTCCGACGGTTCGTACCCGGTTTTTACCGGATCGTGATCGGCACCTCAATATTTTTGGGGGCATGGCTTGGCACCAGCCAAGATGGCTGCGTAGAGAAAGAGCTGTGCCGGGGCTGATTCAGAAGCTCGTAAAATCCACATATGTTATGTTATGTTAAGTGCATTTATTACAGATACTCCGAGGAGTGTCCCGGCGCGGCCCAAGAGAAGACAAACTATAACCAAGCCTTAAGAGAAGAGGTGCGTTTTAAGCAGTTTTTTAAAGACACCAATGTCTTCCACAGTACGGAGCGAAAGGGGGAGCGCATTCCAAGCGCGGCTCGCAAAAACGGCCAGAGAAGCGCCCCCTAACCGATGACGCTGGAAGTCAGGAATCTTCATCAGCCTAAGGGATGAGGACCGCAAGGTTCTCCCCGGCACATAAAACAAGAAGCGTTTATGCAAATAGCCGGGGCCTTGCCCGTGTAGAGCGCGATGGGCTATGGTAAGAGATTTGAATGCCACACGTGCTTTGACCGGGAGCCAATGAAGGGAGCGACGGTAGCCATGCATGCTCTGCCTGGGACCCAGCACACCCAGCAAGCGGGCAGACGCATTCTGGGTCACTTGAAGCTTGAACATATCATCCTGCAGCTGTAGCACCAAAAGCGCACAGAGGGTGCCAGAAAGCCGTTCGGTCGCGCTAAAGCGAAAATAAGACTCGGAGAAGTGCATCCTGATGTGGGACGGCGCAGGGCCTCCAGACCAACAGTCCGAAGACAGTAACGGCGAGGTTGGGCGGAGTCATGTTGTTGGGACGCCCGGATTCAGAGCGCGTGGCCCGGCCTTAGGTTCGGAAGAGAGCGCGGTGCGGGACTCGCTGTCGGAGCCCGACCACAAGGAGAGACCCAGTTTCGGAGGCCGTGGACAGACAACCCTGTACGCACCCGTAACAGCAACTGTACCAAAGTGAGACCCTCGAAACGTCAGCCGGCACCGCAGTGGAGGAGCCAGAGCTGGCAGCAAGCAGATGAGCGCACCGAGCGGTAAGACGCTGCTTTGACCCCATGGGAGCGCATGGGAGCCAGAATATATCCGGCTGAGGGCCCCTAGCGCAAAGTGGGTGCTGACCCAGGGAATAAGTGCGCCAGGCCGACCAGCGAGGGAGGTGTGTCCCCGATGCGCTAAACCGGGGGGAAGATACTGTTTGCGTTAGCGGGGCATCGTGGGCTCTGCCAGCAGACAGAATTCTTAGCCCCAGCCAGCAGGAAAGATAGAGCGAGCTGCGGGCTGTGCTGATGAGCTGGTGACAAAGACTGAGTGAAAACCCGTGATGGGCCCCTGAAGCGTGGTCCCTGCTGGGCAGAGGGACATACACCCCTGGAAAGAAGCCAAACACTTGTTTAGTGTCAGGGGAAAGGCAGCGTATTATCTACAAGGGTATAGTCCCACGGGCCCACTGCATGATTAGAGTGGGAGCCCAGCAAAAGTGTTGCCCCCGGTACACTAACTCCCACCGAAGAGAAAAACCGAAGGGTTCACGCAGCCGGACTATATCACGAGAGGCCAAACATCGCGATCGGGAAGATTGATCAGTCCAGCTTCCACCATGACGGAGCCAAAGGGTAGCCCACCCTTAGTACAATCCAATAAATTAGACAAGTACGTAGTTCTGCGACGGTTGGCACCTGATGACAACGCCTGAGGCAACAAGGGGGCGGCGGAGGAACCTTCCCTAGGGTCTATTGTGGCAGCCATCCAGGCTCTGGGCACGACCCTGGAAACAAAAATAGACAAAGCCACAATTGAACTGAATTTGATGCAAGCGGACATGCACAAGACTAGGGGTGGGCGGAATTTGCGAAAGTGACTTTCGCAAATTATCGCGAAAATGTTAAAAATCTCCGCAAACATGCGGAAATATCGCGAAGATGCAGAAGTTTTTTTCCCGCCCGTTCGCACTGCGTGGTCGCAGCTCACCAACTTACCCATGCGGTTGCTCGCGGGCGCGGCCTTCTTGCTTTCACTCTTCTCGCGGTGCATGATCGCGAGAAGAAAGACGTGATCGCGCGACCAATGACATTACTGCGGGCGCGAACTGTCGCGAGACAGCGCAAATGGCTACCAACAATCCAACATCTCGTGGAGAACGTGACCGGATCGGGAAAACTTGTCGGCGAACGCGGGGATTCAGGTAAGGCGATCGCGCGCTCGCGAGAATGTATTATTTTACAGCGCGAGCAAGAAACAAATTATCGCTAAGCTGCGGAATGCGGAAATTTTTACATTGTCGCGCTCTCCGCGGAACGCGAAAATGTCAAATTATCGCAATTTCCGTGAGCGGAACGGAAATTTAGCTCAGGCCTACACAAGACCACAGCATGGGTCACCACGGCAGAAACAAACATCTCTGAGCTCCAAACCAAAACACGCAAGCTGGAAGAATGTGTACAACAACTGTTATGTTATGTTATGTTAGGGGCATTTGTATTGCGCACAGCTGCCCCAGCTAAGGGGCATCCTGGCGCATGACAAGATAAACTTAGCCGCACCTAACAGAACAGAGGGAATAACACACAAACAGCACAGAAATGAAATGGTTAAAATAGCACAGTCTTTACAGCTTTACGGAATAGAAAGAGATCGTCCAAAAGGCGAATCTCCAATGGGAGAGAATTCCACAAGATAGTTGCTTTCACCCGAAAAGACCGACCTCCCATACGACTCAACTTGAATCTCGGGACCACTGCCAACGCTTGGCCCAACGATCTCAAAGGGCGAGACGGTACATAAAAAGACAGAAGGTTAAAGAGGATCCGAGGAGCTAGACCCTTCAGGATCTTGAATGCCAGACAAAGCACTTTAAAGTGAATTCTAGCTTTCACCGGGAGCCAGTGAAGAGATCGGAGAGTGCTGGACACAGAGCAGGACCTAGGCAGGCCCACTATGGCCCTAGCTGCTGCGTTTTGGACCCGTTGGAGGCGGTTAATTTCAGCCAAGTTAGCCCCTACCAGGAGTGAACTGGCGTAATCTAATCGAGAGATTATGGTTGCCTGAACAACCAACTGCCTCGTAGAGGAGTCAAAAAACTTCAAGATGGATCTTAAGCCTCGAAGAACTCCGAAACAACAGGCCGCAGTTTTCTTGGAGTGCCCCACGAAACTGAGAGCGGGTTCCAGCCATACTCCCAGGTTTCTCAGCTCCGTAACCGGAGTTGGAACTGGCCCAAGCTCCGGTGGCCACCATCTATCTCCCCACAGGTCACGTCCCTTCCCGACAACCATAACCTCAGTCTTCTTCGCGTTGAGCTGGAGGCAGTTGGCATTCATCCAGCTCGCCACCGCTCTCAGTCCACTCTGGAACCTGGGGGCATCACACTCAGCGTCCCCGCTGATAGTGACCGCTAGCTGAGTGTCGTCAGCATACGAGACCATCGTCATGCCCCACTGTCTGACGACATCAGCCAGCGGCCTCACGTAAAGATTGAACAACGTGGGACTCAGCGAGGATCCCTGAGGCACCCCCAGGCCCAGGGGATAGAAATTGGACTGATGAGGAGGTATGGCAACGCAGAAGGAACGGTCCTCAAGGAAGGAGCGGAACCACTGTAAGGCGGCACCACCAATGCCCATCTCCTCCAGGCGACCCAAAAGGATAGGAAGTGAGACAGTATCAAAGGCGGCGCTTAGGTCTAATAATATTAGCGCCGCCGTCTGTCCCAAATCCACCAGCCCACGAAGATGGTCAACCATAACCAGAAGAGCTGTCTCCGTACTATGCCCAGCACGGTTAACATGGGCCTCCATAACTTTTGCCGGCCAGGGAAGTAAGGAAATAGGCCGGTAATTCTCCGGCCTCGAAGGATCCAATGAAGGCTTCTTCAAAATAGGAGAAACCACTGCCTGCTTCCATTTGACTGGAACCATGCCCGTCATCAGTGAAGTGTTAATGAAAGATCGCAATAGAGGGCGTCCTACAAAGCACTGATCTCTAAAGACGACAGGCTTTAATGGGTCCAAAGGTGAACCAGACTTAATTTTTAGGGTCACCCTATCAAATTCCTCAGAGGAAAGCAGAGGTAGCGACTCCATAGTAGGACGGCCCGGTATCGTCACCAGAGGCCCCAATGGTGGTCTCAGAGCAGAAAACGACCGGTAAATGGCTTGCACCTTCTCCAAAAAGAAGGATGCCAAAGCCTCACAATGTGTAGTGGAGGCCAATACCAGGGAAGAATTCCTTTTGGCCAAAAGATCTTTAAGGGCCTTGAATATTGATTTCGATGGATTAGGGCTGTTGCGGAATTCTTCTGAGTAGAACGCTGCACGAGTTCTACAAATGGCTCGATGGTACGCCTTGACGGAGGTCAGATACAGCGATTTCTTGGCCGCATCATAGTGTCTCCGCCACTCTCTCTCAGCCCGCCTACAAGTGCCCTTTAACGCCCGCAGGGCGTTATCATACCAAGGGCTCGATTCTCTAAGACGAGACCTACTTGCCCTAATAGGGATCAAGAGATCGAGCGCCCCAGTAATCCACTTACAGAACCGGTCATAACCCAGTTCCATACCATCGAAGGGTCCCAGTGGATCTACCGCCAAGGCCTCATGGAGGTCCTCTAGTCTAAGTTTATTCCAATGCCTTTTGAGAATAGGTCTCGAAGGAGGGATAAAGGGAGTAACAGGCAACGGAACTCGAATAGCCACTAAAAAATGATCCGACCACCCCACAGGTGTTATGGAAGAGATGGTGGCTTCAGGGAGGTTAGTGAAAAAAGGGTCAAGTGTATGCCCTCCCACATGAGTGGGTTGAGCTACCTTTTGAACCAGTTGGAGGGCCTCGAGGTCGGCTAAGATATTATTAACAGCCGGCAGACTCCTGTTCTCAAAGTGGAGATTGAGGTCTCCCAAGATGGAAAAATTCGCACAGCCCATAGACAAGGAACTGACGGCATCAGGGAAAGCTTCTCTAAATGCCACGTCACTGCCTGGGGGCCGGTAGACCATCATCCCCGAGATAGAAAACTGGGGGCTGATCGAGATATTAAAAGAGGCACTCTCACATCCAACGATGTTTAAGACCTTCCAACTGCAAGGTAGACTTGATTTGACCGCAAGGGCAATACCTCCTCCTCTAGATAACCGATTAAGGTTGAAAACAGAATATTCAGGGGGGAAAGCCAAGTTAATGATGGCAGTATCGTGTTCCTGCAGCCACGTTTCCGTGATCACAACTATATCAGGAGACTCCTCCTGAATTAGGTCAAAAAAGGCTAGATGATGTTGGACCAAAGACCTGACATTTAGGTTCAATAAACGAAGACACGATGTTGAACCACAGCCTCGTGAGGCTGAGGGGGGTGTCCCCTTACAGCTGCGGACAGGGGAACTGAGAGCCCATCTCTTACAGGCACACCGAAAAGGGCCGCTTAGCGGATGTATCCGTGCCTGATCGCACTTCAGAAGAGAATATCTGATAGACCGTAAGGCGATGCTCGTATAGGTAAGCATTTCGATGCTCCCGACCCGAGTACCCGAGACAATCCCCCCAGCGCCCTCGGCGTCTTCAGCGCGGACGGGCGCAGACGGGCAGGACTCAGGCACGACTCCGGCTAAGCGACGGCATCCCACTGCGCGATCCCGCTGCGCGGGAAAAGCGACTTTAAATAGGTGTCCCGCGAGGTTTGTCCAGCCGCGTGACCGCTCGCAATGGCGCCCGCCGGGATAGAGCAACACCAACCCAACCAAAGATGGCGCCCGAAATACAACTATGGACCCACCCGTGACCCGGACCCACCAAACGGCGGTGCTTGGAATATTTTAAGTGCGGTAAGAGGGAGGGTAAACCACTACCTAATCCCAGACTAAAATCAGGGGTAATGAAAATGAAAATAAAGCAAATACAAAAACAGGAGAATTAAAACAGACAGCAGCGCAAGCGCGACTGACGTAATACCTTGTCTGGTAGCCAAAAAGGAAGGACCGCCTTAAGTAGGTGTCCCGCGAGGTTTGTCCAGCCGCGTGACCGCTCGCAATGGCGCCCGCCGGGATAGAGCAACACCAACCCAACCAAAGATGGCGCCCGAAATACAACTATGGACCCACCCGTGACCCGGACCCACCAAACGGCGGTGCTTGGAATATTTTAAGTGCGGTAAGAGGGAGGGGAAACCACTACCTAATCCCAGACTAAAATCAGGGGTAATGAAAATGATAATAAAGCAAATACAAAAACAGGAGAATTAAAACAGACAGCAGCGCAAGCGCGACTGACGTAATACCTTGTCTGGAAGCCAAAAAGGAAGGACCGCCTTAAGTAGGTGTCCCGCGAGGTTTGTCCAGCCGTGTGACCGCTCGCAATGGCGCCCGCCGGGATAGAGCAACACCAACCCAACCAAAGATGGCGCCCGAAATACAACTATGGACCCACCCGTGACCCGGACCCACCAAACGGCGGTGCTTGGAATATTTTAAGTGCGGTAAGAGGGAGGGGAAACCACTACCTAATCCCAGACTAAAATCAGGGGTAATGAAAATGAAAATAAAGCAAATACAAAAACAGGAGAATTAAAACAGACAGCAGCGCAAGCGCGACTGACGTAATACCTTGTCACACCAGCACAAGCAAATGACACCGAAGTTGGAGGATCAGGAAGGGACAGCCAGCGCAACAATGTTAGAGTTGTGGGGGTCCCGGAGGGGACGAAGGGCCCGAGTGTGGACCTCTTCCTTGAGGACATTATACTTAATCATCTCAAGCCGAAAAAACTCTCAACCTACTTTACAGAGGAGAGGGCACATAGAGCACCGCTACCTCCACCAAGGCCGGGGGACCCCCTCAAACTATCATAGCAAGGATCCTTAATTATAGGGACTGGGATGCCATACTGCAGGCGACTGGGCTGCTGGGTGACCTCTCATATGAGAACTCGTCATAAGATTTTTCCCAGACTTTACCCTGCTGGTGCAACAGGAACAACAAACATTCGACGGGGTGAAGCGTGCCCTGAGAGAGCAAGGAATAAATTATATGGTGCTCTTCCCAGCCAAACTCAGGGTAATAATGCACGACAAATCCTGGTATTTTGCCGCGCCTGTGGAAGTCCAACAATGGCTGGAGGAGGGATGTCCGTAGAAACGTGGTCGCCGCCGGGAGGAGAGTGGGAGAAGAACTTGAAACCACAACCAGGTCTCCATGTCCAGAAGCGCGGAGGGCTCGAGCCCGGAGGCCCGGGCAAGAAGGTCATGGTCAAATAGCCCACCCACCGGAGCAGCATAACGTGGGCAGATGCGGACACTGGCAGACTTCTAGAGACTGGACATGATATCAATGTGATACTGAAGGTATAGTCATGCCTATTTGGGGCGGGAAGACGCAGGCCAACTTAGAAAGGCCAATATGACACACTCTCATGTAGAACTATTGACTTGAGCACTACAGCAATGCTAAATGCTGAGGGGCTGGATCAGTGCTCCGGGCAGGGAGTATTAAGTGGCAGTGTCAGCTAGCCCTACGCCGTTGGATTGTAAGTGAGCGACAGGTGCTCTGCTAGTTGGGATGTGGGTAGTTGTAGACCTACAAGGCAGGGTAGCAGGGAGGGGGGTAGTTCTTACTGGGGGGGGATTTACTGTTTTTATGTTGAGATGGGTTGGTTATGCTTCAGAGACACCTTGCCGACAACAGTGGACTGCGACCAGAAATCCAACGCTGCATATTGCTGCTATCAGGTGGGAGGGCCTGGTGGGTGGGAAGCGTGGAAGTGGGAAATGTGGCCTGAGGGAATTTACAGATGGCTGCGTGACAAGGTACAAATCTAAAGATCCTCTCCTGGACCATTAACGGGCTAGGAGATAAAATAAAACGCACCATGGTGCTGCAATACTTACGCAGACATTCCCAGGCATAGTGCGCCTGCAGGAGACACACCTTCAAGGCAATAATTACTTAGCACTGAACCGCTACGTTTACACACTCCGGGTGCATGCAGGATTCAACATGGGTTCCAGAGGTGCTGCTATACTAAGTAAGAATTAAGTTCCACTGGTGGTGAAACAAACATGGTACGATCCGATCGGACGCTATGCTGCTCTGTTTGGGATTTGGGAGGGGCGAGTCATAAAGTATGCTCGGTGTACGTGCCCCCTCGGCTACATGGTCTTACGCTACCTGATCTGAGTAAGTTTATACTTGATATGACACAGGGCACATTAATTCTGGGAGGGGACATAAATGACATGATGGCTCCAGAGCTAGACAGGGATTTCCCGCCTCAGGACGCCCAGTTTCCCCGACCATTGAATACAGTTGCGGGTGCGATGGGACTGACAGATCTTTGGAGATGCCATAACCCCATATTGAAACAATACACACACATCGTGGCTGCTCCCAGGAGTGGTTCTCGACTAGACTATATCTTCACACAAACTAAGTCTATAGGACACTTCCAAGGGGGGTGCCATAAGGCACGAGGGATCTCGGACCACTCGCCAGTGGAGATACAGATGCATGGGCCAGTAAAGGATTGGTCTCACCCACCGAGACAAGATCCATTCATGTTCAGGGATCAGGAGTTTTGGGAGCGTTTTGAGGAACGCACGGAACAGTATTTCACTTAGAATGCGGGCTCTGAGCGATCAGACTGTATACTTTGGGATGCATACAAGACGGTGGCCAGGGAATTTGTACAGGCAACCTGTGGGATTAAGCGCAAAGAAATACACGCACAATTTGACAGTATAGAGCACGAGATACGAAATCTAGAGATAAAACAGAGCACTGACCAAGGGGACGATTCTCGACACAAACATAGACTTAGACTTAAGCAAAAGAAACTCAGAGACCTAGAAGAAAACACCGCCCGTGCCCATGCATTTGCCACACAACGGAAAATGTATGATGTGGGCGACAAGGCCAACAAGCTGATTGCATTGCTAGAAAGGAGGGATGGAACCAGAAATTGGGTTTCTGAAATTAGAACAGAAGAGGGTCTGCAGAGTGCGTCAGGTACAGAATTAGCAGATATATTTGCTAGATACTCTGAAAATATCTACCAGACGCAGACAGAGCGGGGGGTGGAAGACTGCGATGCATTATTAAAAGACATGACATTACCAACGGTGGGAACAGACGCTAGAGTGTTATTGGACTCCAACATCAATATAGAGGAAGTGGAAGGTGCGATATGGAACTTGCAATCTGGGAAGGTGGCGGGCTGAACGGGCTCCCCACAGAATTGTTTAAGTGTGTGGTGGGGAAAGTTGCCCCACACATGCTTAATATGTTTTTAGGGGTCACAGAAGAGGGCCAACTCCCTGAAGATGTACGAAAGGCAACAATAGTATTCATTCATAAGAAAGGAAAACCCCATGACCTCTGTAGCTCCTACAGAACTATCTCATTGCTAAACTTTGAAGCCAAAGTTTTGGCTAAGATTATCGCTAACAGGTTGAGTCCAATCATGCAGTCATTAATTCATCCAGATCAGTCTGGGTTTATGCCACAAAGGAGCACTCGGCTCAATTTGCGATGACTCTATGGCATAATGTACATTACCCAACAACAGCCAGAAATACCTGCCACTCTCCTCTCACTAGAGGCAAGGATGGCATTCGATAGTATTGAATGGAATTACTCATTTGCAGTTTTAAATAAGATGGGACTGGGCACGAACATACAGAGGTGGATACAGTTGTTATACACCGCCCGCTGGCATATGTCAGAGTTGTTGGGACCACATCCAGATCTTTCATACTCCATAGGGGCACGCGACAAGGGTGCCCGCTCTCACCGATGCTCTTTGCACTGGCACTGGAACTAATAGCAGTCTGGGTACAGGGTGACCTGATGGTGAGGTGTATCGATATAGGTTGGGGCTGGGAGGACTGTATTTCTTTGTATGCGGACGATATCCTGCTGTATACCAATAGACCCAGACGTTCCATAGATTGGTCCATATAATATGTTTCTTTGGCACATATTTGGATACTGTATTAATTAGGATAAATCCCTGGTTTTCTCTCTAGCGGGAGAGCTACCAACCTTGACATCTGTTTGTTCCGAGTTAGCAAGGAAAGAGACGTTTAAATATTTGGGCATATGGATTATGAGGTCTGAGAGCGAGTTCCTACGACTGAACCTCTATGCACAACTAGACAGGCTGAGGGAAGACACAGCGCATTGGAGGCGACTACCTGTCTTCCTTATGGGAAGAGCAGTTCTTTTTAAAATGATGGCACTCCCACGCATATTGTATGTGGTTCAAAACACTCCATATCTAATACAGGAGAAAGTCTTTCGGGCGATAGAGGCTTAGCAGAGACTGCTGTTAAGGGGGGGTGGTAATCCCAGAATTGCACTTAAGCAATTGCAGAAAGGTGTGTACGACGGGGGTTTAGCCGTTCCGGATCTGCGAAAATACTACTGGGGCTCACAGCTTATAAACATTAATGGCTGTGTGTTTTCTCCGCTTGAGGAACTGGCTTACAGGGTTGCCCGATAAGCAATGAGCTCGGGTAGCTACCTGTCAGAGCTATACCGGAAAAGAAGAAAATGTAGACACCTCCCAGCACACACATGCACGGTGGTCGAAATATGGTATAAGGCTACTAGAATGACGGGCTGGGAGAATAAACTTACGGAACAGACACCTCTGTGGGTGGGGAACCAACTGAAAGAGCTGATGCACCTTGAGGGCTTCCGGAAATGGAGCCTGATAAGATAGATAAGATAATTGTTTATTTGTACATGATTAATTAAAATCTTTACAAATACTGTAAAACATCAAAAGAGAGAAAAAAGGTTTAAAAAGTCATTAATACATTACTTTAAAAGATTATCTAAGATCAGTTAGAAAGGTTTTTTAGTTGTCATCAAGTCTCTTGAGTCTTTTTCCCGTTAGATCAAAGAACTTTATAACCTGTCAATTCAGTTTAATGTGCTTCGGGTTAAAACACAGTTTTACAGCTTGTCTGCAAGTCCGCACGCCATGCTGGTTGAAGAATGGACGTAGTAGATGACGCCTTAAATCATTTAGTTTGGTGCAGATGCAGATTACGTGGACAATGTCCTCCTTGCCAGTTTTGCACAGTCGACACTGCTCTAAGGAGTTCTTCCTCTCCCAGGGTGGCAAGTGTGGGAGTATAGGAATTACTCCAAGACGTAATTTCAGAAACCTTTCTTTAGTTTTTATTTTCATGCCAGTATTGAGGTATGCTTGTGGTTGTACTGGCCCATAATCACCCAGCGTTGTCCAGCCATGGGCTCTTTTCGCTAGATCATTCTTGTCTTCAATTGCTAAAATGATTTGTGCCGATTTCTTTACGATTTTTTTAAAGGAAAGATGATCAGTTGAAGTTTCCCATAAGTCAATCAGGCCCAAGACTTGAAGTGATTCGAGTAGATAGTCTCTGGCCAAAGATTTTTGATGTCTAAATAGCTCCCCCCATACATTGGAGCTTATGGTGCCAGTCTCAGCAGTGCGAATCTTGTGCCAAGTCCCTACATACGCACTCCTCCTTCCTATTGTCTGTTTGGTTATACCAAATTACAACCGGATCTGAGCAGGAGAAACGTATTTGGGGAGATTGAAGATGGCCCTGTAGGATCTCTGACATATTATCGAAAGACACATTATCGAACTACACAAATATCGCATCAAATATATCGACATCAAAAATATCGACATTGTATACTTATTTAAAAAACTACACTAATATTGACACTACAATATCGTAATACAATTATATCGATCACACAAAAATCGCACACATAAATATCGCAATACTAAATATCGACATAAGTAAATAAATATGACACATGTCACAAATATCGATAACCAAAATATAGACATCAATAATATCATTTTTTTAAATATATCGACAATTCTAATACTAATAAAACCAATACTTTAAACAACATAAAGACAATATTTTGCGAAAACATACATTTTCAAATGAGATTCTACTTAAACATAACATTTATAACGATCTCAATATTTAACAACATAATAAAAAAACACTGAAATAATTATCACATTGGCATTTCGAACACATTTAAAAAAAATTACAACACATTATAAACAATCTTTTTATATATAATTATTTAAAACTCTCCTCCTTTAAAACTAAATATACTCTTACTTAGCATTTTCCATAAAAGGAAACCAATTAACTAAAAAAAATTCAAACCATCCAATAGAAAGGCCACATACAGAAAACAACCAATAACATTCAAGAAACAATTTAAAACCACTATATAAACCAATTAAAACAAGTCTTCTACTGTGCCTTAAACCAAAGCATTGAACGAAGAAGAAACTCTGCTAAACAGAAGAAACCTACATCCTACTACTATTCTAAAAACGTAAGTGAATATTCTTTTCTAACTAAACTGCCAAATTAAACTAAAACACTAATTTATCTTTACTCAAATAAATAACTAACTTATATATTCCATCTCTTTATGTTTCCACTACAGATATTACTCCAAGTATACTATCAAAATACTTTATAAAATATTAATTAAATCCTACTCCAACCCCAAAACATCCTAAACCCCTAAACAAATCCATGTTCTCTTTTTTAAGTTTTAAAAAACCTGTATAAATTAACACCTATAGTCTATACCACTGGGCATGAGGGAAGGCTCTGTTTGCTTAGGGAGAGGTTGGGCTCCTGCATCTTATTTATTAGGGAGGAGGGGCACATAGTAAGAGGGGTAGGGGACGGGGGTACATTGACATGTGGTGGGGGAGGGGGGGGTAGAGAACTGGGTGGGAAGGTTGTTCCTTCTCCTGAATAATTGGTCTTGATGATAAATGTGTGGTACTTCCGGGACAGGTGAAGGCGGGGGAATGTTTGTTGAGTTGTTGATTTGTAAAACAATAAAATACGTTTCAACAAAAAAAATATAGTCTATACCAAACAGCAATACCACCCCACTTAAAAACCCTAAACCAACCATAACAATATATGTTCTTTAACTTTCAGAGACTACATCAACTAAACAGCATTTTGTCTACAAACAACATCTTCATTCAAATACAATCAAAAACACTTGGGGGCAGATTTATGACGACTGGCGCATCCCTGCATATCAGCAGGGATGCGCCAGTTATTATGCGCCACATTTATAATGCGGCGCACCATGGGGCAAAAACGGCACAGATGCGTGACGCATCTGTGCCGAAAAGTGGCGCATTGCTGGAGTTGCGTCGCAAGCGCGACGCAGCTCCAGCAATGATCTGGGGGGCCCTATCTGTACAATGCTGCGTCAATCCTTACGCCTGCTTCAAGCAGGCGCAGGGTTTTGACGCAGCATGGGCCTAAAAGTGACTGAGTGAAATCTTGTAGATTTCACTCAGCCACTTTTAGGAGGCGTTCCTGCGCCGGAACGCCCCCACCTGCCCTGGAACGCCTACATGTGGCGCAGGGCTTTACAACGTGACGCATCTGGGAGATGCGTCACGTTTGTAAATGCCCCGCACCATGGCGCAGGATTTGCGCCACTGCTGCGTCACAAAAGTGACGCAACGGCGGCGCAAAAGTGGCGCAAGTGCAACATAAATCTGCCCCTTGGTAAGTATATATAAAAAAGTAGTTTGTTTCCTATTTTTATAGAAATATATAAAGTACTATTGCATATATTTTCATATACATTTTTTGCAGATTTCTAACACATCACGATGACAGAAGAAACCCAATTTATAACTTCGCAGAAAGGAAAATTCCTATTGTGTTACATGGGTTACACATACACCCAAGAAAAGCAGACGGACCGAAAAGTGAACTGGAAGTGTTCTAAATATTATTCGAACAAATGCTACGGACGAGCAACAACAAGAGAAACAACTGTACTATATACAAGAGAGCATAACCATCCACCCAATCTCTCTGAAATTGAAGTCAGATCAACCCTCGAAAATATCAAAGAATTAAGCACTGGTTCACAAACTGCTACAAGTGTAATCCTAAAAGAACTATTACCTAGAGTGCCCAAAGAAGCAAGAGGCCAATTACCATCAATTGCTTCTATAAAAAGAACTATTGCTAGGACCAAAAAAGCAACCACGACAACTATACCATCCCCTAAAACTTTTCAAGATATCATCATTCCACCAGAATTAACTATGACCCACAATAATGAACCTTTTATTTTTTTTGATAACAAAAGCACAGAAAAAAGAATCATAATGTTTGCTACTGCAAACAATATAACTAAACTCCAACAATGCCAAACATGGATGATGGATGGCACATTTACAATATGCCCTAAACCATTCTACCAGCTTTACACAATACACGGTCAATATCACACCACTTCCATACCTTTAATTTATGCACTATTACCTAACAAACAAAACACAACATATAATGAAATGCTAGGAAAACTAAAACAAGAATCAAATGATTTTTACCCTCAAAGAATTATCATAGATTTTGAGCAAGCCATGATAAATTGCATTCTAAAACTGTACCCCCATACAGCTAACCAAGGATGTTACTTCCATCTAAACCAATGTATATGGAGACATTTACAAAAATCTTCACTAAGTGTAGAATATGCCACTAACATAAGTTTTGCACATCAAATAAAACTTCTAACAGCCCTAGCTTATGTACCAACCACAGATGTTGCAGAACATTACAATCTTTTATTAGAAAGTCCATTCTACAAACAAAATGAAGTAGAGTTATCTCCCCTATTAGATTATTTTGAGGATACCTGGGTGGGGAGACTACACAGATCAGGCCATAGACGTCAGCCCAAGTTCCAAATACCTTGGTGGAATGTATATGTAAGTACACTCAACCAACAAGCCAAAACTAACAACGCCGTCGAGGGCTGGCATAATGCATTCCTAACTTCTACTGGGAGAACAACTCCAACACTACAAAAACTCCTAATTGCCATACAAAAGTAACAAAGTTTCCAAGAATTAAGAATGCAACAATCTGTCCTACAATTAAAACCAAAACAATCTAGACAAACTACTCAAATGTATAATTACCTACAACAACAGGTACAGCTATTCCCATCCACAAGAGGACTTGAGTACTTAAATATAATAGCTCAAACTCTCTTCTAAACCCTTTCCTAAATATTAACCCACAATTCTACTAAAACAACTATCACAACATAAATAAACCACTTTATTATATCACATATTTAATTATGTTGTCTAAAATATATAAATAATTTATATCGACATATATTTAGACAACATAATTAAACAAACCAAGTACACAACAACAATATTAAATATATAAGATTTGGCCACCAACAATAAAAATATTTAAATAAACTTACCTGTGTAGTTGCTCCAATGGGATAATAACATTCCTTCCAAATAAATCCAGGTAGTTCAAAATCCATAGGTATCAAAAAGAAATCCAAATAAAATGTAAAAATACAACTGTTTATCGAAAACAACGTCTACGCAAAAAAACGACTATCCATTAACCATAAAAATCCCGAAAAATATTAAAAAGGTAAATAACCGCTCCTGGAAACCCGAACAATAAAGGAAGTGTAAAATAAAGATTAGTAAACACAACTAATACACACTTCCTTTAAAAAAAATAAGGTGTTTGAAACCGACGAAAATATCTTCTCCGTAAAACCTACAAAAGAAACAAACATTCCCACCCACACACAAACACACATAAGGCACCTAAAAACATCACTACAAACATTATTCAAACACTATAAAACTTTAACACACCGAAATAACAAAACACTAACAAAGCCACAAACACGGAACACAACGTAAATACTAAAACCGTATACAAACTATTACTAACACCCTAACTTCTCAAACATCAATCCATACACACTTATTACAACATTACTACTTCCACAAAACACTTAAAACTATTTAATAATAAAGAAAATAACTCTTACCTTCTCAAACGCGAAACAGCTCCCGACCGCGACCTGGATTCGACCAAAATAACCCAAAACAACAGCGAGCGGTTACAAAATAAAAGACCCAAACAAACATAACAACTAAAAAAATACCAATAAATGCCCTAACTATTTATTTAACATTACACATTACTTTAAAAATTAGTAAAACATTAGAATAAAATACTCAAAAAGAATACCTATTTTTTTATCTATGTGAATTTTTTTTAACGTATACAAATAAATATAATAAATAAAAAATATTTATTATTATAATAATAAAACTGTATATATTACCAAAATAAATTGATGAACATGATATAATTAATATATTGTATCTACAACATACCAAAAATAAAAATATATATTCTAAAATGTAAACAATTTCAATATTAATTATCTAATATAAATATTAATAATTAAAATATATTTATCATATATTTCAAAACATACAATTTCTTATAAATTAAAATAAAGTCTAAAAATATTGAGAGTACACAATATAAATTTTAAAATATTAAACAGGTATAAAAATCTGATTTTTTTATTTTTAATTATTTTGTGTGTTCATATATTCATGTCCAAAATATACATTAAACAAATATATATCCATTATAAAAAAATTATGACAATAATACAAATGTTAAATATTAATTATTTTATTACATGTTTATTTCAATGATTTAATTATTAGAATATGCGTAATAATAAACAATATTTTCTCTCTAATTAATATACATTCCAACAACTATAAAACAAATTTTATTTTCCTTTCTACTATTTTATAAAAAAAATTGGAATTTGCATTCTGATATAACTTCTATCTTTTATCCAACCTAAACTAAAATCTACAGATTTTTTGTTAATTAAAACAAATTAATTTAACTATTCCTATTCAACTCTATATTTAATTCTAATATTTGCTATTTACCAAACTTAATTAACATACTACTCCCACTACATACTGAACTTAATTAATTTACTATTCTCACTCCAACCTATATTAAATTAGAGTAGGTGCTGGACACTGAACTAAATTAATTTACTATTCCCACTCCAGTCTATATTTAATTAAGATAAGTGCTGGACACTGAACTTAATTAATGTACTATTCTCACTCCAACCTATATTAAATTAGAGTAGCTGCTGGACACTGAACTTAATTAATTTACTATTCCCACTCCAGTCTATATTTAATTAAGATAAGTGCTGGACACTGAACTTAATTAATTTACTATTCTCACTCCAAACTATATTACATTAGAGTAGGTGCTGGACACTGAACTTAATTAATTTACTATTCCCACTCCAATCTATATTTAATTAAGATAAGTGCTGGACACTGAACTTAATTAATTTACTATTCTCACTCCAATCTATATTTAATTAGGGTAGTTGCTGGACACTGAACTTAATTAATTTACTATTCCCACTCCAGTCTATATTTAATTAAAATAAGTGCAGGACACTGAACATAATTAATTAACTATTCTCACTCCAACCTATATTAAATTAGAGTAGGTGCTGGACACTTAACTTAATAAACTTACTATTCTCACTCCAAACTATATAAAATTAGAGTAGCTGCTAAACACTGAACTTAATTAATTTACTATTCCCACTCCAGTCTATATTTAATTAAGATAAGTGCTGGACACTGAACTTAATTAATTTACAATTCTCACTCCAACCTATATTAAACTAGAGTAGCTGCTGGGCACTGAACTTAATTAATTTACTATTCCCACTCCAGTCTATATTAAATTAAGATAACTGCTGGACACTGAACTTAATAAATTTACTATTCTCACTCCAACCTATATTTAATTAGAGTATATGCTGGACACTGAACTGAATTAATTAATAATTTCCACTTCAGTCTATATTTAATTAAGATAAGTGCTGGACACTAAACTTAATTAATTTACTATTCTCACTCCAACCTATATTACATTAGAGTAGGTGCTGGACACTGAACTTAATTAATTAACTATTCCCACTCCAGTCTATATTTAATTAACATAAGTGCTGGACACTGAACTTAATTAATTTACTATTCTCACTCCAACCTATATTTAATTAGAGTATGTGCTGGACACTGAACTTAATTAATTTACTATTCCCACTCCAGTCTATATTTAATTAAGATAACTGCTGGACACAGAACTTAATTAATTTACTATTCTCACTCCAACCTATATTAAATTAGAGTAGCTGCTGGACACTGAACGTAAATAATTTACTATTCCCACTCCAGTCTATATTAAATTAAGATAAGTGCTGGACACTGAACTTAATACATTCACTATTCTCACTCCAACCTATATTTAATTAAGATAAGTGCTGGACACTGAACTTAAATAATTTACTATTCTCACTCCAACCTATATTACATTAGAGTAGGTGCTGGACACTGAACTGAATTAATTAACTATTCCCACTCCTGTCTATATTTAATTAAGATAAGTGCTGGACACTAAACTTAATTAATTTACTATTCTCACTCCAACCTATATTTAATTAGAGTATGTGCTGGACACAGAACTTAATTAATGTACTAGTCCCACTCCAATCTATATTTAATTAAGATAAGTGCTGGACACTGAACTTAATTAATTTACTATTCTCACTCCAATCTATATTTAATTAGGGTAGATGCTGGACACTGAACTAAATTAATTTACTATTCCCACTCTAGTCTATATTTAATTAAGATAAGTACTGGACACTGAACATAATTAATTTACTATTCTCACGCCAACCTATATTAAATTAGAGTAGGTGCTGGACACTGAACTTAATTAATTTACTATTCCCACTCCAGTCTATATTTAATTAGGATAACTGCTGGACACTGAACTTAATTAATTTACTATTCTCACTCCAACCTATATAAAATTAGGGTAGGTGCTGGACACTGAACTAAATTAATTTACTATTCCCACTCCAGTCTATATTAAATTAAGATAAGTGCTGGACATTGAACTTAATTAATTTCCTATTCTCACTCCAACCTATATTTAATTATAGTATGTGCTGGACACTGAACTGAATTAATTTACTATTCCCACTCCAGTCTATATTTAATTTAGATAAGTGCTGGACACTGAACTTAATTAATTTACTATTCTCACTCCAAACTATATTAAATTACAGTAGGTGCTGGACAATGAACTTAATTAATTTACTATTCCCACTCCAGTCTATATTTAATTAAGATAAGTGCTGGACACTGACATTAATTAATTTACTATTCTGACTCAAATCTATATTTAATTATGGTATTTGTTGAATTCTAAATTATATTTAAATTTTCTAAATAAATATTTTTTTAAATTTAAAAATATATAAACATTTTTAAATAACTTTCCACCCTTATCCCCTATAACCCAACATCCCGCTCCTAAAATGATTTGTAAAATTCAAAATTTAATTTACAATTTCTAAATATTTTTTTTTAAAAATTAACAAATATATAAACATTTTTAAAACACTTCCCACCCTTATCCCCTATAAACCAACATCCCGCTCCTAAAATTATTTGTAAAAATCTAAATTTAATTTACAATTTATAAATAATTTTTTTTTAAAATTAAACAATATATAAACATTTTTAAAACACTTCCCACCCTTATCCCCTATAAACCAACATCCCGCTCCTAAAAATATTTGTAAAATTCTAAATTTAATTTACAATTTCGAAATAATTATTTTTAAAAATTAACAATTATATAAACATTTTTAAAACACTTCCCACCCTTATCCCCTATAAACCAACATCCCGCTCCTAAAATTATTTGTAAAATTCTAAATTTAATTTACAATTTCTAAATATTTTTTTTAAAATATTACAAAATATATAAACATTTTTAAAACACTTCCCACCCTTATCCCCTATAAACCAACATCCCGCGCCTAAAATTATTTGTAAAATTCTAAATTTAATTTATAATTTCTAAATAATTTTTTTTTAAAATTACTAAATATACAAACATTTTTAAAACACTTCCCACCCTTATCCCCTATAAACCAACATCCCGCTCCTAAAATTAAATATACATTTTAAATTTTAAATAAAATTTACTAATTAAATTTTACAATATATTAAAAAAATAAATTAACTTTTTTAAAACACTCCCCACCCTTATCCCCTATAACCCAACATCCCGCCCCTAAAACAATATAAATATTTCTCATATTATATACATTTTAACTATTTATACAAACAACTTCAAAATATTTACTAAACACACAATAACGATATTTTCACATGTCGATATTATTACTAACGATATTACTTACATCGACATATAAGTAAAAAAAAAAACGATATTTTTCACATCGATATTATCTATTTCGATATTTTGTACATTCAATATTTTTGACTCGATATTTATGTCCCTCGATATTAAAAAGTCGATATATAGACTGCTCACCGGCCCTGTATGCTTTGGCCATAACTATGTCCAAAAGAGTGGCGTCCTTCCCATGTAGGGATTCGCTTCCGTAAGTGAGGGTCAGCTGTAATTTTGCGCGTAGTATTTGAAGGAGAGGTTGAAGTGTTAGGTCAGGAAGTTTGGCCTTTAATGATTTGATGGCCAGATGGATCATAGTCGCCTTCCCTCGTGGGGATTCAAGTTGTGGCTTAGACATGTTTTTTGCGTCCAGGATTACTCCCAGATATTTGTAAGTATTTACCAGGTCTATTTTCTCTCCGTTCAGGTACCAACGAGCTTCCCTTTTTTTTCTGTAATTCACAGCCATAGCCTTGGTCTTTTTAAAGTTTATTTGAAGGGCGTTTCTTTCAGAAAAAATATATGCGACGTCCAGGAGATGTTGAAAGCCCATTGGGGTTCGACTTATTAACACTAAGTCGTCTGCATATAATAAGTTGGAAAGGGTGATTTACCCCAGTTTGGGCGCATGGTTGGAAGATTTGTCTAGTTCCCCCGGTAGGTCAGCTAGAAAGAGATTAAATAGGAAGGGGGCCAGTACACACCCTTGTTTTAATCCTTTCGTTGTCTTGATAGGCTTCGAAAGGTGTGTTCCTGTGCCAAGTTTAATTTTGATCCATGTATTGGAATGAAGTAATATTAGAACGTCTAAAAGATGTTTCGGTATTCCCCAATGGCTTAATTTCTGCCAAAGTTTGTTGCGATCTATATGGTCAAAAGCGGCTGTGTAGTCGATGAACGTAAGATATAAGGGTGACTTGGTCTCTTTGGCTTGTCCCATCAACAGGGACAATGCCATGATGTTAGTTGTGGTACCTTGGCCTCTGCAGAATCCTGTTTGAGTAATCGGGATAATAGATTTTTCAGCTGCCCATGTTGTTAACTCTTCCAAGATTATGCCTGCAAAGTATTTAGCCTCTACGTCTAGTAATGCAATTAGCCGGTAGTTGTTTGGGTGCTTCTTGCTACCATGTTTATAAATTGGGCTAATTACTGACCCATGCCAGGACTCAGGGAGTGTCTGGGTGAAAATTAGAGTGTTAAATAAGGGTGCCAATGATTTGCTCAAAAATTCCGCGTCTTCCTTGTACAACATGGGAGGAATACCATTTGGGCCCGGTGCTCCCGCAGGTCGTCCTCTTGTTATTTGTCGTTTTATGTCGGCTGGGATAATTAGATTTTGCAATTGTTCGACACTTGTCAACACTTCTGCCGTTGGTACTGGTTTATCAAGTTTTGGTGAGATTGTATGCCCATTGTTGTACTTTTCGTGGGTCCTTGTGGGTGCATGACTAATTCCTTTGCCTTCAATTTTGGGCCATATGATTTCGGAACGAGGTTTGTGTGTTACGGCACCCACTGTGGTGTCCTCATTGCTAAAATGTTTTAACAGATATTTTGTCCAAACCTCCTCTGGTATATGGGAATTTTGACCCCGATGGTCTGGGTTATTTATTTTTTTAACCATTTGCCAAAACTTCAAGCTGTTTTTCTGCTTCCCTTCGTAATGGAGTTTAGCCCATAGTGCTTCATTCTGTTCCTTCCTTTTTCCCCATTTCATCCATTTTAGATATTTTTTTGCTGTCTGTAGGACTATGCGCAAGCTGCAATTTGTTTGATCCTTTTGCAACAGCCTTAATGTTTGATTTATTAACCGTTTTTGAGTCTTCATTTCCAAAGTTACTAGATTTTTATTTGGGGCTCCCTTCCCCTGACATAACAGATTAGGCAAATTTTTTATCAGTTTCTCACTAACTTTTGTAATGAAGTTTTGCCAGTTGTCCGACGCTTGGTGTGAGTGATTCACTATTTGAGTAAAAAGATCTTTAGCTATCGTGCTTACTGACCCGATGTTGTCAGGGTTACATCGTAGCCGCCGTAAATTAGACGTGACTTCCAAGCAAGGGCCTTTGTATGATTCTTTTCCATATTTAGAATTGACTCTTATTGTGGTTTCTAGGGGTAGGTGGTCACTCATCCCTACTCTAAAAGTTTTAGTCCAGCTAAACATATTTAAAGATATGAACATGTAATCGAGATGGGAAGATTGTTTATTGGAGTGAAAGGTTGAGACTGGTGGGTCGTCGTCGACATAACGCCCATTCAAGGCCCTTAAGTTAAGATGTTCCAAATTTCGGAGTAAATTTTTTGAGTTATTAGTTAATTTACTATTTTTTATCAAGCCTTGTGTGGGTACGCCCAATGCAGCATTCAGATCTTGAATAAGGTCGTCATCTTGGTCCTCGCTGATTAAAGGCATGTTGAAATCCCCGGCCATGATGATTAAGTCGGTGTCCTGTTCTTCCCTTATTTTCTCCAAGGCTGCTCCCAGATCTTTTGCAGCCTTTTGCTTGTGTTTTAGATGTATGTATGTGTTAATTATGATAACTTCTTGAGGCAGGTTCTGTAACCAAAGTGAGATCTTTACCACCTGTATTGCACTCGGAGGGGATATGTAAGAATCTATTTCTTTAATTTCGCCTATTGATTGTAAGGAGGCAAAAAGCATGAGTCCACCTGACCTCCGTCCAAAGATGGAGTTTTTATTGGCCGGGATGCAGCATGATGAAAACCCTAATAGGTCAAATGCTTTTTCTTCCCAAGTTTCTTGAAGTAATAGGAGCTCAAATCTGTTCAAATATTGAAGGAATTCGGAATCATTGCTTTTGCTGGCTAAGCCATTGATGTTCCATGAGCAGATTCTGATTTCCCTGAACTTGTTTGAGAGATTAGCTAGTTCTTGCCCTTTTTGTCAAATTGCACCAGTCGTTGTACTAATTGTGCATTGGATTAACTTCCAATTGGGGTTATGGTCCTGCGAGAAGTAACTACTTTGATTTAATCCTATTTGTGATTTTCTGTTATCTTTGGAGAATGCCCTCGGGGAATTACTTCTGGCACCCCTTAGAACTGAATTGGTATTTTTAGGGGCTAAAGACCTATTAGATGATAAAAAGGGCGTTGGATAGCGGGGAAGCTGTTCTAATCTCAACTCTATCCCCCATTGTTGGAATGTTGTTACTTCTTCCATGGTTTTACTTGCTATTTCAATGGAGTTCCAGGTTGCTTTCGTTATTTCCGAGCGATGAGGCTCAGTATTTGGCTGAAACTCTATTTGTACAAGTTCTGGAGAACTAATGTTTTCTAGGGTAGTGACTGAATGCAAGAGTCTTAAGATGTTACCCCTATTCAATATGTCATCCCTGCCTCGGGAGACATATTCGGGAATGAAGAGGATTGATGCTTGACTATGTAAATGGTGAGGTGCTATTGGATTTACTGGGAGTCCCACATTATCTTGACGGATTGGTCGGGGAGAACGTGCTATGCGTGTTGTGTCTAAATGGTTTAGTTCCTCCATTGGAATGTTATCTGCCTTTTGAGGCCTTGTGTTGCTGTTCGCATTCCTTTTTGGATGAAGCGGAAGTGCTACTTTGGTGACTGCAGCATTGTCTGCACTTTTTGTTATTCGAGTGTGTTCGACAGATGTTGACTCAACCTTGTGAGCGTTGTATACCGCTTGTTTTGATTTGATTTGAGGACCTTCCTGTTCGAGTTCTTTGAGAACAAGTTCCTGAGTTGAGCTGATTATCAGTTTGTCACAGGATTCTGAAGATGATGAGGTGCTACCAGTGGTCATATGCGAGGGTGATAATTGCTCTTTGTGTTTTATTCGTCGTCCACGGGTCACTTTTGAAACGGGTAGATACAGTTGTGTCTCTTTGTTATGCCTTCTGTGCGTTGACAACCTATTTCTTCCTTTCCTTTTTTCCTTTCTGCAGGTTTTATTCAAAACTTGGTTGTTTGTTGGAGTTGAATTATCTGTGGATGTAGGAACAATCGTGGGAGCAATAACCAACGAGTCAAAAGGAGGTGTTTGTTTTGGAGGTAAATTGGTTGTTAAACTCTGCTCAGCAGACGGCTCGGTCTCTCGGCTTGTGTGTATCAATAAGGACTCAGACGGTGGGTCCGAAGTTTGTGGGATCGGGGTTTGTAAAGTTGTCAATTTCAGGTAATTTATTAAATCTCCCAGCATTGCTGGTAGCGATGATAATTTGTCCAAAATCGGGTCATAAGTATGCAATTGTTGAGAATTTATTTGGGACTCGTAGACTGTGCCTTGTCCTCTTTTTATGAGGCCATTTAATTCTGAAATCTTCCGGTCAATTCCTGAAATTGTGTCCGCCATTGTCTGCAAAACTATGAGTTGCAGATCCATCTTTTGGGATTAAAATTCTAAAGCCGTGGTCGAATGTTGCAAAGTTTCCAGAATTGTTGCCCATATTGCATCGTGGCCCAGATTGTCATTTTTATCGGTTTTGTCCAATCTTGGTGATGCGTCGATGGATGGGCTGCATCCAGCTGATTTCTGATTATAAGTTGCAACTAGTTCCTCCCATTCCTGCGCTGCTATGGAGGATACGTCATTGTTTGTGTAGTTATCTGTAAGTTGGAAGTCGTTGTGCTGTGATGAAGTGCAACGTTGCGGTGAAGTATGTATTACTGACCTGTCATTTGATACAGTTATTCCTATATTGCTATTTAAATTTGTTTGAGATGTCTGTTTTTGGATCAGCGAGATGTTAACCGATTGATGGTGCTGGGTACCCTTTCCTTGTTTAATTATTTTGGCTTGGTGTAATGTTTGCATCTCTTCGAAGTCCAGGATTGCCTTCTTTGATTTCTTTGATTTTGGTGAACTACTTAATGGTTGGAGACAGTTTGGGCCTTCCCTTTCCTCCTCTTTATGAGTCGGGGTGTCAAAGTCCTTATTCTCAACCTGTCTTACTGGATATTGGTATTGGTGGATTACTGCCTCTGTGGATTCAACTTTCTTTGGTAAACTCCAATTTTTAATAGCGGATTTGTTGGTCAGCTCTTTTCCCGAATTGATATAGTTGGAGTTTGCTTGGACTGCCAAGGTTGCTAAGTGGGTAAGTGAATCCACTTTCCTATTGTTTTCCTTTCATAGAATTGGTGCTAATCTTGCTTCAGCTACCTCAATGTTAGATATATTCAAAGGGCCAGCTTGCCCGAACGGGCCTGTTGGATTACTGTCGAAATTTTTTATGCAGCTTTGATTATGGTCACTTGGTAGGAGCGGTGCGTGGAGGCCCTTGATGCTCCCTGTTATAGAAAAGATTGCTGATCCTGGATCTTTTAAGAAAGAAAACTTTGTATATATCTTCGGTTGGTAAAAATGTATCTTTTTCTTCACTGGCGTTCCATCAATGGTTATAAGGTTGTTTGAAACCATTGTTGGCAATTTTAATGCCCGGGGCAGAAGCACCTGGGATAGTTCCTGTGATTGCTGCAGTCGTTATGGAGCTGCCTCTAGGCAGGGTAATACAGTAGATGCGTTATAGCTTTCATGGCACTTTATGTTTAAGGTTTTGTGTAAATCCGAAGTGAGAGTTAGTTTGTGACTAGTTTTTAGTTATTCGTTGATGGTTGACATCGTATCTTCGCTGGTTTCCACAGGTTGGCTTCCTCCGCTTTTGTTGGAACTTAAATATATTGGTGGAGATGCTGACTCTAATTTCCTTTTCCGAGATTTGGATATAGAGTTGATTTTAGAGTTTGATTTTTTATTCGGTGAATTTGAAGGTGGCTGCCTCACTCTGCCTAATCTCATTTTTTTCCGTTTTATACACAGTTAATGTATTTAATATTTACTTATGTTCCGTTATGATACGTAGGCACAGTATGTAGTTTGTTACTAGTTCGGCTCTTGCGTTGTTTAAATGATGATGAACTGCGACTTAGAATACAACAGAGATTATGGCAGTTTGAAGCAGATTCCTACAGTTTTCGGCAATTTTCGACGGTATAACAACCCATTAATTTGAGCCCCCTTGTTCCCCCCTTTTTCCTTGTTGTTTATTGTGTTTTTTCAGTAGGCGCAATAATAACTGCAGGTTGCTGCTTACATGCTGACAGTGGGGGTAGGATAGGAGGGAAGAGGAGCTAGGCGACGAGCGGTGCTCACGGAGGGGACCTCGAACTGACTGGCCCTAGCCAAGCCGCATTCCAGTCGACCCACCGGGCTCTTACTTTGCGACTGCCTCTAACAGCAGCCGCGCTCGTGCGTCGTCTCTACTTTGCCCCCAGCAGCTCTACTCAGCCTTGCCTCGCCACACCTCGTTGAGTAACTCCCACGCTCCCCCCTCCTGAGGGTAATACAGACAGTGGTGGATGATAGATCGCTGTTCCCCCCCAAGCGGGGCTGAAGAGAGTGTAGCTCCCCCGATTACTTCCTATCAGGTCTGGTCAAAGCAGGGCTGGGTTTGGGCCCGGGCCACTATAGCCCGTGAGTCCCCGAGTAAGCTGGCTGGAACTCTAAAAAGTCTAAACAGTATAATCAGGCAGCCACTGCTCCACACCCCCAGCCTCACCTCTCAATGCTGGCCCTGGTGGGCGTGGTGTACTGTATTGCTGCTGCTTGGCTTCGTTTGGCTTCGCTCCCCAGATGCGCTGTGTACCTTTCTCACTGCACAGCGTTTCTTACTTCACAGCGTTTTGACCGCTGTTTCCGCAGTTGATTCCGGGATTTACTAGGTTGTGACAGCTCGGTTTTCGGCTCGTTCCCAGCCGACGCGCAAGGCACAAGGCGCAGAGTACAAAGCACAAGTTTTCCGGTTCGCCTGTAGCACAAGTTTTTTCCGCTTCTCCTGTAGCTCATGGTACGCGATTCCCACTGCTCTCGCGTCAGCAGCGTCAGACTAGTGAAAGCAGCCCCCTGCATAGACCGGCAACTACAGAAAGCGTGACCGCAGTGTCCGAGCTGATGGGGGAACAGACGAACAGCACTGGGCAGCCCACCTTCACCTGCAGAGCGACTCGGCTCTGTAGGCTCGTGGGTCGCGGCGGTGACTCTCGGCGGCTCTCAGTTGCTCCTGTTTCACGCCCCCCTCTCCCCTCCACTCTGTATTGTGTTCCGTTCCCACTTAATGCTTAATGTGCGGTTTGAAAGACCCTGCGAGGAGCAACTTTCTCCCGCAGCTGCTGGGAGCAGAGACTGGGGCCGGAGGAGAGAACAGAGGGCTGGGAGCCTGGCGAGCCTAGAGAGGGAGGCAACAGGTGGAGCTCGGAACTTGATGTTCGGCGTCCTCGCGCTGCGTCTCTCCCTGATTGCTGTGGCTCAGTCTGACGGGCAGCGTGGAAAAGACAGACTGGATCAAGCACGAGAGTTGTGATCAGAATTGACTCACTGGGAGACGTTTGGAAGGGAGGCAAAATGGTTGAGTTCAATAGATTGCGGCAGGAGTTTCAGATGGGTGCAGGGGAATATCTCCACTATCACCAGCTAAAACATGCACTACACTGTCACCTCACAGAAGGAACCTCGATACCGGAGTACTCACCGCTCGAGGACAGACTTCTCTTAGATCCTATGATTGATAAGGCAATATCCCTCACATACCGGAAGCTAGTTAATAATTCTCCGGAATATATGGGACCTCTGAGCAAAGCCTGGGAATCTGGTATTGGTCTCTTCGAAGAGGATGACTGGAGGGATGCCTTAGAGAGCCCCGGGGAAATAGCTATCAGGGCACGCTTCCGCCTGGTCCAACTCTGCATTCTCCATCCATCCTACACCTCACGATTGGTCCAATTCTGTATTGGAAATTGTAAGTCTGAGGAGTGTGCGAGGGGATGTAGAGAGAAGGGAACATTCTTCCACATTTTGTGGTACTGCCCCATAATCCAAAACTACTGGGAGAGCTTGTCCCGAGTAATGGCTGAAGTAGTGGGAGAACCAGTATTGACGGAGCCCGAGTGGCATATTTTAGGAGTCACTGGGGAGACAACATGGCCGCAATGGGCTAAGACCTGGCTTGCACTGGCAAGGGGGGTGGCCAAACAAAACATTGCCCGTGCATGGGGGTCGGGTGATGTCCCATCAGTTAAAGCTTGGAAAAAAGATATGGATTGATGCTACAGGGCAGAGCAATCAGTTTACCAAAGCAGGGGCTGCCCACACAAATGTCAGAAGATATGGGGTGCATGGGCACACTACAGGAGCCTATGGGAAGAGGAGTGAGGGCCACGTACAAGCCTCCTTAGACCAAAAGGCTGAGCGATGCCCCGTGAGACAGCATTGTCGGCAGCCGCAACACTGTGAAGGACACTGTATGATGTAACATGATACATAGGTAACACATGTACACTTAAGCGACTGTATAATGTCGGTATGATGTTTATCTGAAGATTGGTACTTTTCAATAAAAATTATTAAAATATATATATATATATTTAATATTTATGTACTTTGATTTGTAAAGAAAGAAGTAATAAAGTTATAGTAATTTAAATGTGTTACGTACATTAGAAATTTATGGTATAACTAGCTTTAGAATTTCTAATTTTTGTGTTGTTTAAGTTTGGTTTGAATAGAAATACTAAATTAAGTTTTCCTAACTATATCTAAGTTTTAACCTTTGGTTTTTTCATTGAATTTCAACGTTTTTACAAATAAGTGTGTTTCAAATCATAGAATCCAGTGTCATCTTCTGGAGTGATGTAAATGGAATGTCATACAGTTAAGTGGAGGACAGTGTGTAGTATCCACGTTATACCTGTATATGTTTAACCTGTTATGTGGTTGTAACCATGGCACTGGAATGTAGTACGGTCATATGGAATATGGAAGGGAAGGCTGTGAGACAGAGGCTGGTACAGCAGTTGATGAGGATGGGTGGGACATTCTATCAACAATAAACTTAAACCTTACTTCAACCTCCCGTGTCTGGACTCATTAAACTGTCCACTTGTCACACTGGGGACAAGGATGGGATTAGGATATTCAGAGGAGACAAGGCCATAACCAGAAGGTCTCAACAACCGCTGTGCACAGAGATTTCCTGTTATGACAGAACACCTGTGTTGTGAGTGCTCCTGTCAACTGGAGGTATCCACAAATCCTTTAGATGGTTGGTGGATCCAGCCATATTTTGCAGTTCATGAGGAGAAAACAATCTGAATGTATCAAGCATGCAAGACTGCTGTCTGCTGAGTCTGAGTCATTTATGAGGTGCACTTGGCTTCAGCGCTAAGCACTGTAGAAATATCAGCAAAAAAAAAGAAATCTGAACTGTGACTTTATTCATGAACAAGTACGTTTTATCTTTTGCGATGCTGCATTTTTCAAAGCTTTCCTCTTACCATTGGGCCACGCTCAAGCCTGCTGCTCTCAATTCATCTTTCTAGTTGGCACTAGTGTCCTCCCATATTGCACGGCCAGTGCTCAAGCCCGTGGGTCAGGGGTCCCGCCAGTCAAATAGTGGAAATGGCAAAAGGTGTTTGAGAGGTTTGCCAAGGTTTGTGGAGCTTCTTTGAGCTCAGAGAGAAACAATGCTTTGCTATTAAACTGTTTGGGCCCAGAACGCAAGACGCCCTTCCAGATGTCATTGGTGAAGACCTAAATGAATATAAAGCCTGTATAGTGAAATTGGACAAGCCTTACCCAACAAAACTCAGAACCATTTTAGAACAATGTCATTTTGGGAGGAGTAGTCAGACGGAAGGGTAAATGGTAGAAAATTATGTCACCGTTCAAGGAAGCTAATTACATCCTGTAAGTTTGGTCCTTTGCTAGAAGAAAGGATAAGAGACCAATGTATGTTAGGCTGCAACATTGAGAAGGTGAGGGAAGAACTGTGACAGAAGGTCAAGCCGTCTTTCGATGAGATTCTAATAAATGCTAAAAACAAATTGAACATTCTATTAAATGTTTGGAGGTTATTAAAAAGGAAGAGGGCAAGGGAGACACTGTTAATGTAATTAAGAGTGGCTCTGAAGAGGCAAGAAGAGAGAAAACTAAGTAATTTCAAGGTAGAAAAGAGGAATGCCTTCCAGGGAAAATGTTTTCGGTAAGGGAAACCTGGTAATATGGCCAATGACAAGGGGTGCCCTGCAAGTAAAAGGACATGCAGCGGCTGCAAGAAGAAAGGGCATTTCGCTAATGTGTTCAGAATGAAAGGTTTCAAAGCAAAGGTGTTCGAGATTGAGGATGAATCTAATTATGAAAGTGATAGAGATACAGACTTCGAGTTTGGGCATATTGTTTTGCAGCTGAATGTATTAAGGGTACTTGCCCTTTCGATGAGGTGATTGTGGAAGATGGAGGAAGAAAGGATCTCTTTGATTATGGAGCCAAGATCACAATTGTGTCTAAGGAATTTTATCTAAAGAAATTCAAGGACAAAATTAAAGTGTTTAGGCCAGACATCAAGCCATGTGGCTAAGGAGGAGAACCAATTAAATTGTATAGATATTTTTGGGGTTTGATCGAGTACTAACAAAAGTACGTTAATGGGAAAATGTATGTGTCACAGTAAAGGGACAGCATTTTAAGCTGGTTCCATCAAAGGGACTTGTGTGTGATACTTGATCCCAACAGTTGTCAGCACATTAGAATAACAGAGGATTTAGATGTAAGGGAGGTAGATATGCAGAGTACGTCTGGTGATGCATTTGTAGAGGAATTAAAAGCAAGCTTTCCTCAGGTGTTCCAATGAAAGCTTGGTTGTTTTTGTCACTATATACATCACATATGTTTGGTGGATGGAGCTAGTCCAGTGAGAGGGAAGGTTCAGAATGTATTGGTGGCTGTATGAAAGGAAATGAGGTTAGAACTGGAAAACCTGAAGAATGATAGTATAATTGAGGAGGTGGAAGGTACATAGTGGCTGGATCCGGGAGGCGCAGCCAGGAAGGCTAATGGAAGTTTATGCTTATGCGTAGATTTGAGAGAATTGAATAAGCATGTGATTGTGGACAGGTACCCATTGCCAGGAATCTGAGATATGCGGATACTGTTGGAAGGAGCTAAGGTTTTATATATCCATTGACCTTACATCGGCATATCATCAAATCAGACCAACCTTGCTGAAGCATCCAGAGACCTCACGGCGTTCATTTCACCCTTTAGGACATTTTGATATGCTAGGCTGCCTTTTGGATTAGTGTCAGTAGCCTCTGTGTTCCAAATAGGCCTAGAGAGGGTGATGAAGGGTCTTGAAAGAATAACGGTCTATCAAGATGATGTACTGGTCTTTGGAATGGAGAATTTTGAGCATGGTGAGAGAGTGAAACAGGTGTTGGGAAGGTTGGGTAAGTTTAACCTGGCTATCAAAATGGAGAAATGAAAGTTTCATAAGAATTCTATAGATTATTTTGGCCATACCATCACAGGAGAAGGTATTATGCTCAAAGAGTATTTACTTGATCCTATAAAGAAGCTTAAGTCCCTGTCTAATAAAGAGGAGTTGATGAGATTTATTGGAATATTGGAAATTTGCTTTAGCATGAGAAATCTGCTTCTCAAAGGAGTTTCATTTTTGTTGTTTGATGAATGTGAAGCAGAGTTTAGAGCGATAAAAGAAAAGTTGGGTATAGCTCCTAAATTGAGAAATGTTGATCCCAGATGAAAGTCCATGCTAACTACTGACACCAGTATGAAGGGCTTAGGGGCAGTCCTGCAGTAAGGTAGTTGCAATTCTGAAAAGGTTATTTTATTCTTGTTACGAGCCCTCAAAAGTGCTAAGCTGCAATACTGTTTTATAGAAATGGAGGAGATGACAGTACATTGGGCTGTAAAGAAATTAAAGAATCTCTTGTAGGGAAGTTGCTTTGAGATACGCATGGATCACAAACCACTGTATGTGTTTTTCAAAAAGAAAGGGATTGATGTGGAGTCCAGCAGGATTATAAAATGGGTGGTTGCTCTACAGGAGTTTAATTCTGAAGTGAAATACATACCAGGTGTGGAGAACAGAGTGCAGACACTTTGCCTAGATTGGTGCAGGTGGATGACAGTGATCAGTCTGAGGTGAGTAATGTTGATAATGAAATGGTGTGTGAGATGGAGGGCAGCACCATCACAATGGCGAACTGAGCTTAACTCTGACCAGAGAAAACAGAAACAGGAGTAAATCCGTTATCCCAGCTGAGACCGGGTAAGTATTACAACAATAAAACAATGTCTCAACTGGTATATCAGGCAGGGGGACTGTGTATCAATCGCAAAGGAAAGGGAGAAGGGAGACCAAGTAAGAGTGAAAAGGTTGTTATTTGCATATAGAAGCACAAAATACGACTAAATTGCAGTTACCTCTACAACGCCATTTGCGGCAGTCAAAGGGTCATGCACAAATAATAAAATTATGTTTGCGATTGTAAATACTTTTGTTTGACCCCCCACTGATTATTATTTTTTCGCTGCCTCACGTTGTTTTTTAATCACTTGTGTCACTGTGTTGTTTACTCACTACAACACTCCCAGTGCACATCTGGTTGTTTTGGTTACTGCAATTTAGTTGTATTTTGTGCTTCTATATGCAAATAACAACCTTTCCACTCTTACTTGGTATCCCTTCTCCCTTTCCTGTGCTATGTGATTGATACACGTTTTTGAACAGTCCCCCTACTTGATATACCAGTTAACTCTGACCAGGGCATGTTAGAAGATTTAGCTTTGATCAAGGATGGATGGGGTGCCAGGATGAAATGAAGTAGTGATGTTAAGGATGAGTTGTCAGAGAAACATGGCCTGTTGTTCAGGGGTACAAAGATAGCTTCATCAGCTGTTTTAAGAGAAAAACCTATAGCTCTTGCACACTGTGGTCATCAAGGGATGTTGAAAACCAAAGAAAAGCTTAGATTGAAATACTGGTGGCCGGGTATGAACAGTCAACTGGAGAGGGTGATAAGGAAGTGAATGTAGTGTGCCATGAGTGAGAAAGCTGTCAAACCAAAGGTGCAACCACTGGTGATCAGTGACCGTCCCACACACCCTTGGGAAGAGGGCTAGCCCGGCCCCCTTACCGAGACCGATATTACCCAGGGGACCCCATCCCCCAGGGCATTGCCACAATGTTGGGGATTGCAGGGAAGCCTCAAGGCCACTGGGCTCCCTGCCGGCTTCCTGCTACCTGCAAGGTGCCGGCATTACTTTTGGGCAGTTGCAGCTCCTTCTTCCCAAAAGCAATTCTTCTCCGCTTCATGGAGGCAAGAGCAATTTTCCTGCTCTCGCTTCCATGAAGCGGACCATCAAACTGCACAGTCCCGGGGTGGGCACCCTGGGACATTGCTAGAGCCGACCCAGGGGGTGGCGGTCCCCAGTGCCATTGAGGGGTCCTGGATGGGGCAGGGTGGCCCCATCCAACAATAGTAAAGCCCCGGGGAAGAGGTGGTGCCTGGGACTGTGTCGGGGGGGTTGAGCCCCACCCCGCACATTATTTGAGTATAGCCCCTGGGAGGTGGTGGTCCCCAGGGCTGTTTGGGGAGGCCAGGAGCATTTCTTTTTTTTAATAGCCCTGGGGAGATGGTGGTTCCTGGGGCTGCATGGGTCCCGCATGGCTCCCCCGCACTTAATAAACATGGCCTCGGGAGGTGGCAGTCCCCAGGGCTGTGGGGGCCCCTGTGGGCCCCATATATCTAATTACAATTGCCCCGGGGACTTGAACCACCCGGGGCTTAAAAGAAACGTAGCATGGGAGAACGCTCTACATTTAAAAAAAAAAAATCGGCGGCATTCACGGACCTTACGTGACTCACTGCCAATTTTGTTCATTAAAAAAATGCTGGTTTTGGCCCTGGGGGCCAGGGTGTTTCTATCCTGACCCCTTTCCTTGTTTTTTTTCATTATTTTACCTTTTGTTTTGTGACTCGGTTCAACCAAGTCACAAGATCGCTGCCAACACTTCCAGGTCTGAAGTGCTGGCAGCCAAACAGATCGCAGGCTCCAGTTATATGGATATCTGAGAAATGTTTACATTTCTCAGAAACTACTGAACGGGTTTACACCATTTAACAAAAAGACTTCTTTATGAACCTTTTTGCTAAATTTGGTGCAATTCCGTTCAGCCTTTAGCCATGTTTAAAATTTCCTATGGAAATTAACATGGGCGAAACACGTTTTGGGAGCCCCCTTTTTCTCAGCCCGCTTGACGAATCACTCCAAAACTTTCAAGATAGGTGCTGGCTTGACCGCCTCATTAGTTTTGAAAATTTTGCGAACATTCATCAATCAGCACCAAAGAGACTGGCAAAAGACAAAATGCTTTTTGAATAGAAACAAGGTTCTAACCATAACTACCAACTGGCGAATACCAGTTATATATATCCTACCTACTTGCGGTCGCCAGTAGGTAGTTAAAGTTACACCCATGTTTCCATAGGATAAGCATTTTCTGACTTGCCTACATCTTTGGAACCAGTTGACGAATCTTAACAAAATTTGCCCCCAAAAAGTGCCCCAGGGATTCTTGTTGCGCATGCAAAGTTAAGGGGTGATCCCTTAAGCGAGGGTCAAGACAAAGTAGGTGTAAAAAAAAAAACGTGTGTTTCCCATGTTAATTCCCATAGTTATTTTAGACACGACTACAACTTGAACTGCTGAATGGAATTACACCAAATTTGGCAGAAAAGTAGCTGTTGGTCCAGAAAGTGACCTTTTTGTAAATTGGAGTAAATCCATCCAAGGAAAATATACATTTGTATATAAAAGGATGCGGATCAACCAAGAATCAGACAATCCCCGTGCTCAAATCTGATTGGCTGCCAACACTTCAAACCAAGAAGGGTTGGCAGCCATCTTGGGACTCAGATTCAGCCGAGTCCCCCAAAAAATTAACAAAAAAGAGAAATGGGCAGTGTATGGATACCCTAGGCCTCTTGGGGGGGGTGGGGTTCCAGAGGAAACAAAAGTTTTTTTCTAGAACAATTCTGCGGGTGCCGTGCTGCCGTGCTGGAGCATCTGCACCCCCCCCCCCCCCAAAAAAGCACAGGCTCCAGCTCTTTTCTATTATTTAGTCCCCAGGTAGGCCAGGTCCCGGGAGCATGCGGGCAGAAATGAAATAATATAGGAGGGGTGCACAGGGCCCCTCTCCTTGTGCCCCGAGGATCGCCACCTCCCCCAGGCTTATTGAAAAGAAATGGGGAAGTCTTGGGGACCCCCCGGGGACTGCCGACTCCATGAGGCTATTGTTAAATAAATAGGGCAGGCCTCACGGAACCCCATGCCCCGGGGACCACCATCTCCCTGGGGCTATTTTATGTATAATGGGGTGCTCTCCCGGATTCCCCCGGGCCCTGGGGACCATCACCTCCCAGGGCAAAATTGTATTCTTAAACATAGTTGTTTGCTGTGGCTTGGTGGGAGCTTTCACTGCTTCCGCCAAGCCAAAGCAAAGACAGCGCTTCCAGCAAGCGAAAGCAGAGAACATTTCTTGCTTGTTGGAAGTGGAGCATTCGTCTGTTTCCCTGCCTGCTGTCAAGCAAGCAGGGAAACAGATGCATTGCTTTCACACACAAGTAGATGCATGTTCAGCAGCTCCTTTTGTGTGAAAGGATCCTGCAGGAGGTGAAGAAGCGGCAGGGACCTCTGGGGCCTTGGGTTCCCCCACAGTCCCATAGCACACTGGGTGCCCAGGGGGTACCCAGTAGATATGGCTGGGCCCTGGGTGATAAGGGCATGGAGTCCCAGGGGCCGCAATTGGCCCGGGGAGGGTCTCCAAACAATTAAAAATAAATAAATTAAAAGCACAGATCCAGGAGATGGTGCCCTGGGGTTAACATAGGCCTGGGAAGGGGGGCCATGCAGCCCACCTCCCCAATTAAAAATAAATTAGAAGGCCGGGCCCTGAGTATGGGTATCCCATGGCTGAAATCAGCTGGTGAGGGGTGCCATGTGGGCCCCCTCCCCAATTAAAAATAAATTAGAAGGCCGGGCCCGAGGCCTGGGAAGGGGGGGCATGCGACTCCACTCCCCAATAAAAAGAAATACATTAAAAGTCCAAGCCCCCGGGAGATGGGGTCACTGAGGCCAGTACTGGCCCGGGAAGGGGGGCTGCGTGCTCCCTCCTATTTGGTAATGAGGTTTCTGAAAGCTCATTTGAGGCCCTACCCACTTTGTCTACCACTCTGAATACTCATCTCCTGGCACTCTATTGGTTGGGGGCTGAAGTCCCCTTGGATGCTAAGGGTCTTTGGGGGCCAAGATCCCCTCCTGTTGCCTCCAGTAAGTCCAATACAGCGGAATTGCTGAGATCTCATTGGAGACCCCACATGCTTTCTCCACCACTCTACAAACACACCTCCTGGCATGCTACTGGTTGGGAGATGAAGTCTTTTTGGATACCAAGGATCCTATGGGAGCAAAAATCCCTCCTGTTACCAGCAATAAGTCCCACACAGTGGGATTGCTGAGAGTTGGTCGGAGGCCCCATCCCCTTTATCCACCACTCTGCAAACTCGCCTAGTAGTTAGAAAACAGAAATTCACTTAAAAAACAAAAGGTTACAGGGACGTTATAGTAAGAAAATAGAATTTAAAAAACTTTAGAAATTCATTGAAAGGTGCCAAAGGTTATGCTCATATTCACTCGTACAAAACCATCGAAATTCAGCAGTTATAGTTACCTGAGCTAACTATAACTTAGGCCCTTGGAATTGACTGCTTATGACCTCACATTTTACATCACTCATGACGTGATCAGTGACATCTCTGATGACATCACTGATGACATTTCAAATACCCATGTCCTGGTCATTTTAACCCCTGCAGAAGGCTAAGTGCAGTGTGGGGTTAGCTTTAATTATGATAAGAAAATCTTACTTTATGTTAAAAAACAAATCTAGAATTTCACTAAAAAACACAAAGGTTAAAGTGGCATAGTTAGAAATTGTAATTATATCTTACTTTACATTAAACAGAAAAACTTTGAAAATTTAATGAAAATACCAAAGGTTAAAGGGACATTATAGTTAGGTTAAAATGTCAAATAAAACATACCTTTTTACCTAACACAAACACTGAATTTGACCTTTTTTAGTTATCTCAGGTAACTATAACTCATGCCCTTGCCATGCACTGCTAATTACCTCCCATATGACATCACTCATGACATGATCTATGACGTCATTGATAACATCACTGATGACATAAGAAATTATTTCATTGATAACAACCCTGTGTTTGGTGGTGGTGTCAATTATATTTCCTTTAGGGCATGATTATAGTTACATTATATAACTATAACTGGTGAATTTCGGTGGTTTAAGTTCAGGGGTTACCCCTCAAAGGTCTTAAAAATTGCTAGTGAGAAGGCGAGCAATATCTCCAAGAATAGTCTCCTTACAAAGAAATGTTATGAGAATAAAAAGAGGGAAGTCAACAAGATGAGACTAGTCACAACTTATAACATTGAATCCTCTGTTATTAAATGGATGCTCACCAAGCATTGGCATTTGGTAAAATCAAACCTTGTAATAGGGAGTCAGATAACACCACACCCTCTGGTGACTTACTGGAAATATAGCTCAATCAAAGATATACTGGTACATAGTTACACTGGAAAACGGAGTAGAAAGGAAGGATGGTTGGAGGACCAATATGGCCGTTGTAAGTGTGGGAAATGCAAGACATGTAAAGGGAGCAAGAACAGGAAACATATAAGCTACTGACAGGAAAAACTACTAACCATTCAAGTTTATCACTTGTAACAGTGATTACAATGTATATGTCTTGACTTGCCCATGTGGCCGCCAATATGTTGACAGGACTATTTTCCCAGTAAAGAAAAGTGTTATAAGAATTTTCCTACTGCCAGACATTGGTGCTGGGAACACGAACAGGACCCTGACACTTTGTCCTTTTTTGGGATTGCCACTGTCATGCCTGCCGGTTCCGGTCCTCTCTCCAGTCCATTTGCGGACTACTAGAATGGGCGCCATAGGGGGCACGCATGCGCAGAAGCCCATGATGAGGCTAAAGCTCAGCCGCTCCTGAGCCCAGACGCTTCGCATCTTTCTCGCGGGAGATCACTTACCTTCCGGTTCCGGTGTGTCTCCTGCAATGTCAGGTCTTCCTTCTGCGTTCAGCTCGTCCCGGCGTCTCTGCTGTCTCTCTCCCCGCTGGCTTCGGTCCTCAGTACCTCCCTCGCTGGCGTTCTCCTGCTGACAAAGTTCTTGGCGTCGCGCTTGCTGTCATCGTCGTATTCATGTTCCTGATCCTTCCCTGGTGCACTTTACATCGTGTCGCCCCTCCTGCACAGACTTTGATAACTGCAAAGAAGAAAAGACAAAGAAAAAGGTTACAGACTGTACACTGGTAACAGTGCCCTGCGCTGCCTGACATTATGTTTATTTCTTGTTTATTATAAAAATACTTATCTGATCCTGTGCTGTCGTCTCTGTGGATGTCGCTCCTTCAGCCGGCCAGACATGTTTTCTGATTACTATAAAAGAAGAAAAGTTTACCTGAGTAAAGTTTATTAATTTTTATTTGAGACAGAACAGAACATTTATTTTGGGAATTTTCACAAGAATAGAAGTCTAGCACATAGGTAGGTGTATTAGCATAGTATGTTTATATTTTTCAAATCTATGCTAGTTATTTAATTTCTCTTATAGTAGTCTTTTATCTTTTCCTTCAGGCTGGAGTTGCACACTTAGAACCAGTTAGTGGCACATATAGAAGAAGGGAAAATAAGGCAGGAATTAGCGCATTTAGGAGCAACACACCTTAGTATACTCTCTTTCACCATACTTACCAGTTTGTTCCCTTTTGTTCTTATTTACAGCCTTATCTTGTCCCTGCCTGGTTCTGTTTTGCCTGGTTCTGTTTTACCTGGGATCCGACGACGGACCTTTACCCTTCCTTGTTTTGTTCCCTTCTTCCCCGGGCTACCATTGTCACTTTGACCTCGTTGGGTGCAATAGGTGATTACGGGAAGTTGAGGATTTGTTCTTCATGTCCATGATGTTGCTGTGGAAACATCTGGAACCTTGACAGAACGCGAAGCCAAAGAAAAAAGTTCTCTTTCCGCCTGAACACCATGGAGATGAATCAGGTTTCACTTGCTGACTTAGCCCATATGTTAGGAAATCTTTAGAAAGAAACCCAGGCCCTGGACGTACGCGTGGATTCCATGCAGAGGAGTATTAGGTCTGAATCGGGTGTGGGGACCCAAACTCCTAGTGCTAGCGTCCCAGTTATACAAGTCACTGCACCACCATCCATACCTCTGGCTCCCCCTGACCGTTTTTTGGGTGACCCTACTAAGTTTGCAGCTTTTATCAGTCAATGCCAGCTTCACTTCATGTGTAAGGCTGCTTGCTTTCCAACGGATCAAGCGAAAGTGGCGTTCGTCATATCGTATTTAGGAGGGTCTGCTGCCAATTGGACTATCCCTCTAATAGAAAGAAACAATCTGCTACTACAGGACTATAATGCTTTTAAGAGAGAACTTAGGAAGTTATTCAATAGACATTCCTTTATGCAGTCGGTAGATTCTGAGCTTTTGAACCTGAAACAAGGAACCAAAGACCTAACTACATATATTTGCACCTTTAACAGGCTAGTAACAGAAGCGGGGTGGCCTGAGGAGAAACGTCGTGCTTTGTTTTACAGAGGGTTGCAAGAGGATTTAAAGGACTTGTTAGCTCAAGTGGTAGACCCTCCTGAGTCTTGCACTGCTCTAATAGAACTAGTGGTCAAATTGGACCATAGAATCAATGAAAGGAAGAGTGAAAGAGGCAGGTCAGAAGGGCGTGTTTTTTCTTATAGAGAGAGAGAAAGTCCGACCCCGAAAAAAATCTGAAGATCCAGAACCCATGCAAATAGGAAGTCTGAGAGGCCCTCTTAGTGAAGAAGAGAGACAGAGAAGACGAGATAAGAAGCTGTGTATGTACTGTGGTAAACAGGGTCATTTTTTTAAGAGATTGTCCTGTAAAACCAAAATTGACTAAACGTTCGGAAAACTAGTGAGCCCGAAGTCGCAGGAGACAAGGACTTCGGGTAACTCAGGATTGATTGTCTCACAAACAGGTACCAGCATCTCTGTCACACCATTTTTTTCTTTCCTCACGTCTTATATGGGGATACCAGGTTGTGGAAGTGCAAATAATGGTTGATTCTGGGGCTTCAGGCAATTTCATGGATATACAGTGGCCATTGAGCAACAAGATCCCTAGGGTGTCTAAATCCTCCTGGGAGGAAGTCACTACAATTGACGGTAGCAGCCTAAAATCTGGTCCTATTACACATGCAACTATCGAGTTAACCTTAATTATCGAGGAGAAACATCATGAACTTATTACATTTGATCTTATCCACTCCCCTCAGTTTCTAGCTATTTTAGGGCTACCCTGGCTACTGCAACACAATCCTTTTAGAGATTGGAAGACAAGGACGTTAACTTTCAGCCACGAATATTGTAAGGAACATGTTCCTCAGGACTTGGGTAGTCCTGAGAAAACTATTGCCCTCACCGATATAGTTGAAGGTTCGTTGCCTACCTCTTATCAAGATCTTAAAGATATTTATGATGTAGAAAAGGCTACTAGCCTTCCACCACATAGGTCCTATGACTGCCGAATAGATTTGTTCCCTGTGGTAGGGTGTACTCCTTAACAGAAAAAGAGAATGCATATTTGCGAGAATACCTGGACAAAATGTTGAGGATTGGGTTTATTCGTTCTTCCAGGTCACCGGCATCATCATCTCTTTTTTTTATACCGAAGAGAGAGGGGGGTCTTAGATTAAGGTATCCCTTGCCTCTGATTTCCTCCCTACTTGATCAAATAAAAGACGCTCAAGTATTCACTAAGTTAGATTTACGAGGGGCATATCATCTAGTGAGAATCAAGAAGGGAGATGAATGGAAAACTGCCTTCTGTACTAAGTATGGTTTATACGAATACTTAGTCATGTCCTTTAGGTTATGTAATGCCCCTTCAGCTTTTCAGTTTTTTATTAATGAAGTCCTGAAAGATATGTTGGACCTGTTTGTCATTGCTTACATCGATGACCTCCTGATTTATTCCCCATCTAGACAAGAACACGAAATTCATGTCAGAAAAGTCCTCGAACGATTGCGAGACAACCTTCTGTATTGTAAGTTAGAGAAATGTTATTTCCATGTGCAATCAGTCAGTTTCCTCGGATTCATACTGTCTCCACAGGGAATCAGTATGGATCCACAGAAAGTAGAAGCCATAACTTCCTGGCAAGCTCTGCAGAGTGTTAAGGAGATCCAGAGCTTTCTTGGCTTTGCCATGCTCTATAGGCGTTTCATCAGTAATTTTTCTGATTTTGCCTCTCCAATAACGAAGCTGTTAAAAAAAGGGGTCAAGTTTCAATGGACCCCCGAGGCGGATGGGTCCTTTGGTAAACTGAAGGTAGCTTTCACACAAGCACCCATACTAAGGCACCCAGATCCTTCGCGGCCCTTTGTGGTAGAAGCAGATGCATCTCAAGTAGCAGTTGGAGGAGGCCTTTCGCAAGCAGATCCAATTAATAGACGTCTCCATCCTGTAGCATATTATTCACGAAAGCTGACACCTGCTGAAATGAATTATACAATAGGTGACAAGGAGCTATTGGCCATAAAGAGGGTGTTTGAAGAGTGGAGACAGTATCTGTTAGGAGCCAATCACAGAATAACAGATCTCACAGATCATCGTAACTTACAGTTCCTAAAATCAATGAGAAAGCTGATTTTTTATCTTGCTTAGGTTACAAGCCCTTAGAATCACCATCTGAGCCGCCCCCTATAATAGCCAGAGAGTGCATAATCGGCACCTTGTATTCAGAAGATAGCTTTTTACAGACAGTTAAGGAAGCACAAGCATCAGCAGCCATGAAAGAGACAGTTGGTTCCCAAGAAGTAACTAAAAGACAGGAGTTGTCCTATGTTCAGGGAGGATTGGTGCTTCCCACTCATGATCTAAGATTACAAGTTTTGGAGTGGTGCCACTCACACCCCCTTGCTGGACACCCGGGGTATAGGAAAACACTGGATTTATTAAAGAGACACTTTTGGTAGCCTGGTATGGGGAGGGACTCAAAACACTATATTCAGACTTGTCATGTTTGTGCCCAAGGGAAGGCCTCTCATCAAACTCCTGTGGGGTTGTTACAACCATTACCTACTCCACCTCGTCCTTGGCATACAGTGTCTTTGGATTTCATAAAAGAGTTACCAAGAACCACCCAAGGGAATACTACTCTCCTGGTTGTTGTGGACTTATTGACCAAAATGCCCCACTTCATACCGTTAAAAGCTCACCCCACAGCTAGAGGATTAGCTTCCGTGTTTATCCAGGATGTTGTACGCCTACATGGACTTCCCTCCATTCTGGTGTCTGACGGGGGTCTCAATTTATTTCCAGGCTCTGGAGGGCGTTGGGGGCTCTATTGCAGATAGATGTCAGATTGTCTTCAAGCCACCACCCCTAGACAGATGGGCAAACTAAGAGAGTAAATCAATGTTTTGAACAATGTATCAGGTGTCAGGTTTTACACTCTCTTTCTGATTGGTATGAGATGGTGTGGATTGCCGAATTCTCATATAACAACAGCTGTCACACCTCCACTGCTTTCTCCCCTTTTTTTTGTACTTATGGTTTTCACCCACACACTATCCTATCCCCGCTTCCTTCTTCTGGTTCTGTCCCTGCGGTTTAGACCTTTGTGAAGGAGATACAAGACATTCACAAGGCTGGCTGCACAAGTAAATCTAGACAAGGCTAAAGCAAAATATAAATAAGGAGCGGACGTCCACAGACGAACGGAGCCTGGATAAAGTCAAGGAGATGAAGAATGGCTGTCAACAAAAAATCTTGCACTGAGAGGGTTTTGCAAATTCAAACCTCGGTATATAGGGCCATACAAGAAATGTAAAGTAGTGAACCCTGTTGCTATGAAACTGGATCTTTCGGCTACCTTAAAGATACATCCTGTATTTCATGTGTCTGTTCTGAAACCAGTGGCACCTGGGATGCGTCTCCCTATAGTCCCAGCCCCTGTGTTGGTGAATAATGAACAAAAATATGAGGTAGGAGCTATCATAGATTCATCGTTAGATCGTTAGAGAGTCTGCGAACCCCCCAACCACTCAGAACATCATCACCCACTCCCAGGTACTATGCAACACCATGGCAAACTTTTTCCTCAACAAGATCACCACCATCCACAAAAACTTCAAACCCCAAACACAGCCGCCGACACCCTACCTTGCCTCCTCCAGTCATATCCCCACCCATCGGCTCTCTACCTGGGACCAGCTTCCCCTCATCATATTGAACTCCATCCACTCTGGCACAGCCTCGTACCCCTGCCCCCACCATATCTTCAACCCCGGAAGCAGAATAATAAGCTAGGAGCTCACTACCATCTTGAGCACGTTCATCTCAATGACCATCTTTCCCTAATGAACGGAAACACACAGCAGTCAAACCCCTACTCAAGAAACCTACCGCCAACCCCAACAACCTCAATAACTATCCCCCCATCTTGCTGCTCCCCTTTTCAGCTAGTCATTGAAAAGACCATCAATCACCAGCTCACAGAATACATGAACAACAACAGCCTTCTGGACGCCTCACAATCAGGATTCCGCACAAACGAAACCACCCTGATCTCTGCAACCGATGACAATAAAAACCTCCTGGACTGGGAAGAAACAGCGGCCCTAATCCTCCTTGACTTCTCAACTGCATTCAACACCATGTCCCACCACACCCACATCAAGAGACTCCACCATATTGGATTCCAAAGAAACACCCTCAAGTGGATCGCCTCCATTCTCACAGGAAAACCCCAGAGATTCCAGATACCCCCTTTTACCTCAGAACCCAAGGACATCATCTGCAGCATCTCTCAAGGTTTGTCCATCAGCCCCACGATGTTCAACACCTACATGACCCCCTTGGCCAATATCATTGGAATCCATGGACTAACAATCCATGGACTAAGGATCATATACTACGTCGATGACAACCAGCTCATCCTCGTGCTATTCGAAGAGCCCTCTTCCACCAGGGCCAACTTATACAGCTGCATGACATGTGTCACCATTTGGATGAAAGACAACTACTTTAAACTCAACAGAGACAAAACAGAAATGCTTATCTTCAGGAACAACACCTCAGCCGTTAACGACTCCTGGTGGGAGTCCAAATTCGAACCCTTGCCGACTACGACTGACCATGCTTGCTTCCTCACCCTTCACATGCTCCGAAACATCTTCAAATTACTCCGAGTCCAAACTAGAAAAATGGTCACTCATGCCGTAATCACCAGCCCGCTCGATTACAGCACCGCACTATACGTAGGAATCACAGCACAGCGACTGAAAAGACTGCAGACCATTCAGAACTCAGCAGCCAGACGCCTCCTCAACCTCCTCAGATGAACGCACATCACACCCCACCTCAAGAAGCTACACTGGATGCCAATTCAGGCGATGCCAATTCAAGATGCACCTCCAGACCTACAAAGCCCTGCACAACTAAGGACCAGCATATATCAACCACCGCATGAACTTCTACCAACCCCCAGAAACGTATGCTCAGCCTCACTCTCCCTCACTCATGCCCCCCTCATCCATCAAAGCAACAGTGGAAGTTGCGCCTCCTCCTACCTCGCGGTGAAGTCCTGGAATGACCTCCCCTTTCTCCTTTGAACCGTATCCTCCCTGCTGCAATTCAGGAAAGGAATCAATACCTGGCTGTTCAGCTGAACCTCTTCCACCGCAGGGTTCAAAGTGCCTGTAGAGCCTCACAGGTGATAAGCCGCGCTCAACTAAGTTAAGTTTTTAGCTTAAGTTAACTTGTTAGCTTAAGTTACGTTATTAACTCATGTTGTAAACTTAAGTTATTAACTAAAGTTAAATGATTAACTTAAGTTATTAACTTATTAGCATAAGTTAAATTATTAAACTAAGTTATTAGTTTAAGTTATTAACTTATTAACTTAACTTAAGTTAACATCTTAAGTTAACTTACTAACTTAAGTCAGTAGCTTGAGTTAAGTTATTAACTTAAGTTAAATTATTAAAGTAAGTTAAATTGGAAGTTATTGACTTAAGTTACTATTAATCCCTTCCTATCCTGTTCATGCTCAGCCAGTGCCAAGACACCTTTGGGTATAATTGCGCTCTACAAATCTATTAACATTAACTTAAGTTAAAATATTAACTTAAGTTATTTGCTTAACTTAAGTTATTAACTTAAGTTAAGTTACTAACTTAATTTAAATTATAAACATAACTTCAGTTATTAACTTAAATTAAGTTATTATTTTAAGTTAAATTATTAACTTATGTTAAATTATTAACTTAAGTTAAGTTATTAACTTAAGTAGGGTTACTATTAACCCCTTCCTGTCCTGTTCATTCTGCGCCAGCGCCAAGACACCTCTGGGTATACGTGTGCTTTACAAATCTATTAACATTAACTTAAGTTATTACTTAAGTTAAGTTGCTAATTTAAGTTAAGTTTGTTAAGTTAAATTATTAATGTAAGTTCAGTTATAAGCGTAAGTTAATGTATTAAGCTACGTTATTAACATGACTTAACTTAACAACTTAACTTAAGTTAACTACTTTAGTTAAGTTTACTTATTAACCTAAGTTAAATTATTAACTTAAGTTAAGTTATTTCACCTAACTTAAGTTATTAATTTAACTTTACTTTAACTTATTAACTTAAGTTATTAACTTAAGCTAAGTTTATAACTTAAGTTATTCATGTAAGTTAAGTTATTAACTTAAGATATTAACCTAACTTAAGATATTAAGTTACATTTTTAATGTAAGTTTAGTTATAAACGTAAGTTTAGTTATTAACGTAAGTTATTAATGTATGTTAAGTTATTAACTTAAGTTAAGTTTTTAACATAAGGTATTAACTTAAGTTATTAACGTAAGTATAGTTATTGACTTAAGTTATTAACGTAAGTTAATTTATTAATTTACGTTAGTAACGTAAGTTAAGTTATTAACTTGTGGTAAGTAATTCACTTAACTTAAGAACATGAGTTAATTTAACATATTAACTTTGGTTATTAGCTTAAGTTAAGTTATTAACTTAAGTTAAATTGTTTACTTAAGTTGGTATTAACGTAAGTTAAGTTATTCACTTATATTAAGTTATTCACTTAAGTTTCTAACTTACGTTATTACTTTAAGTTGTTATAAGGTTAAATTGTTAACATAAGTTCAGTTATTAACTTGTTATTAACGTATGTTAAGTTATTCACTTAAATTAAGGTATTATCTTACGTTATTAGCTTAACTTTAGTTATTAATTTATGTTTTCAACTTCAGTTATTAATTTAAGGTAAATTAAATCATCAACTTCAGCTAAGTTACGTTCAGTTATTAACTTGTTAGATTAATTTAAGTTATTAACTTTAAGTTATTAATTTAAGTTAAATTGTTAACATTATTAACTTAAGTGAAATTATTAACTTTAGTTAGGTTATTCACTTAAGTTAAGTTATTCACTTAAGTTAGGTTACTTTTAACCTCTTCCTGTCCTGTTAACCCCTTCCTGTCCTGTTCATGCACCTCTGGGTATATGTGCACTCTACAAATCTGTTAACATTAACATCAATTTAGGTTAATATTTTAGTTAAGTTACTAACTTAAGTTAAATTATTAAGTGAAGTTATTACCATAACTTAAGTTATTAACTTTACTTAACAACTTAAGTTAATTTAACTGATTAAATTAAGTTAAATTGTTAGAATAAGTTAAGTTATTATCTTAAGTTAAGTTATCAGGTGATATTATTAACTTAAATTTAGTTATTAACATAAGTTAAGTTATTAACGTAAGTTAAGTTATTAACTTAAGTAAAGTTATTGACGTATGTTAAGTAATTAACGTAAGTTATTCACGTAAGTTCAGGTATTAACTTAACTTAAGGTATTAAAGTATGTTAAGTAATTAACTTAAGTTAAGTTATTTACTTGAGTTATTAACGTAAGTTAAGTTATTAACCAAAGTTAAAATATTTACGTATGTTAAGTAATCCACTTAAGTTATTTACTTAAATTAAGTTATTCAGTTAAGTTTCTTACTTATGTTAATAATTTAAATTAATAACTTAAGTTTAGTTATTAATGTAAGTTAATGTATGTTAAGTTACTAACTTAAGTTATTAACGTAAGTTAAATTATCAACTTAAGTTAAGTCATTAACGTATATTAAGTAATTAACTTAAGTTATTCACATAAATTAAGTTAACTTAAGTTATTGACGTAAGTTAAGTTATGAACTTAAGTTATGGTATAAATGTATGTTAATTAACTTAAGTTGACTTATTCACGTAAGTTAAGTTATTAACTTAAGTTAAGTTATTAACGTTTGTTAAGTAATTCACTAAAATTAAGTTGTTCACTTCACTTAACAACATAAGTTAATTAAACTTATTAACTTGAGTTATTAGCTTAAGTTAAGTTATTAACTTTAGTTAAATTATTAAAGTAAGTTCAATTCTTAATTTAAGCTATTCACTTAAGTTATTCAATTAAATTATGTTATTCACTTAAGTTAAGTTTCTAACTTAAGTTATTAATTTAAGTTAGCTATTAGGTTAAATTATTCACATACGTTCAATTATTCACTTGTTATTAACGTATGTTAAATTATTCACTTAAATTAAGGTATTATCTTGAGCTATTAGCTTAACTTAAGTTATTAACTTATGTTTTCAACTTCAGTTATTAGTTTTAGTTAAGTTAAATCATCAACTTAAGCTAAGTTATGTTCAGTTATTAACTTGTTAGATTAACTTAAGTTATTAACTTAAGTTAAATTGTTAACTTAAGTTAAATTGCTAACTTAAGTTATAAGGAGATGATGTGGTGCAGCGACCAGAGCTGCCAACTCAGGAGCTGAGGACCTGGGTTCAAGTCTCGGTGTCGGCATAACATCATGTGATTCTGGGCAAATCACTTAATCTCCCCGTGCCCATTGACATTGGCTGGATATCTTTACGGGTGATAAGTCGTGCTATATAAATCTACAAAAAAACTTAAATTAAGTTATGAAATTTGGTTAAAATAACTTATTAGCCTAAGTTAAGATATCCACTTAAGTTAAGTTAAATTATTAATGTATGTTAAGTTATTAACATAAGTTATTAACTAAATTATTAACTTTAGTTATTAACCTAAGTTATTAACTTAAGTTAACAACTTACGTTATTAAAATAAGTTAATAACTTAAGTTAAGTAACTTAAAATATTTACTTCAGTTAAGTTAGTAACTCAAGTTATTATTTAGGTTAAGTTGTTAACTTAAGTTATTAACTTAACTTAAGTTAATAACTTAAACTTTAATAATTTAAGTTAAGTTTGTAACTTAACAACATAAGTTAGCAGCTTAAGTTAAGTTAACTTATTAACTTAAGTTATTAGCTTAAGTTTAGTTATTTACTTAGGTTGAGTTATCATAACAAGTGAAGTTATTAACTTAAGTTGTTTACTTAAATTCTTAAGTTAATTTATTATGGTAAGTTATTAAGCGCTCCATGAGAGTGCGTGTGTGTTCTAGCTCTTTTGCCTGTATGCTTCTTCTCCCCCCTGCAAGTACTCACTTGCTCCTTCCACCGCACTCTCCATGTGGCTCCCAACTCTCTGAATCCCAACTAATTTTCCTCTTTTCTTTTTAGGTCTTGCATAGACAGTGCATGCCCTGCCTCTTCGAGACATTTTGTTTAGTGTTAGTGGGCTTGGAGTCCCCCCAATTGCTTACCATTAGTGTGCTTCAAAGCCATTCTCAATTGCTTGCTTCCTGCTAGTCAGTTCTTGGGTTGGCCCTTCCCTTATCTTGCATGTGACATTCCCCAAGACGCTGGCCGAAGTAGTTGTTTCCTTTCACTGCCTGTACTTTTGGGACCTATTTTTTTCTTTTATGTTGAACCACTCTACAAAGTGCCTCTTTCCTAGCTTGCTCTGTCGTTTGCTTATTTTCCAGCTTGACTTTGTCTATTCTGTGACTACTCGCTATCTGGAAACAGGACTTTAAATCCTGTTCTTATCTTGTCTCGTTTGCTGTGCATTCAAAGACAGAGGTCAAATGTCAGGCTTTGTATTCTGAGGGAACTTGGTGTTTACTTTTTCTTCTCTGACTTCAAAATGAGAGAATATATGTGACAATCCATCTTGCTGAGGGCCCATGTGAGAGAACAGGCAGTAGGAGGTTATCTTGTCTAGCACACAACAAAAATGAACTGTGCTGATATTTTAGAATACATCAGAATGAGAACAGTGGAAATGAAACATTTTTTTTGTAATTCTCAAGTGTGATGTAAAGAAATATTTTAATAAGATCAAAATAAATCAATACACTTGGGGTTGACATTTCCACACATTATCATTTGTACGCAGTAAAATTATGTCTGTGCAAATGTAATGGCCATTTTCAGTTGGAAATGTGTTGTCTATAATGGCAGAGCGCCATCACACCAGGCATACTCCACACTGTGCCACTCAACCTTACACTACCCCTGTCTACAAGACTCTACACCACTTCGCTCTACAACACTCTGCTAAATTTTCTGCCATGCCACTCCATGCCACTCTACTCCACAACTCTCCAATGTAAGACACTGTAGGGCACGGCTTGCCAGTCCACTCCACACCCTTTCACTCTACACTCCACCACTCCATTCTATCCCACTCCAAGTTTCCCCAACCAAATCTACCCCATGCCACTTTATTGCACCCCACTCCACTGTAATCTACCCAACTCCAATCCAGTCTACCATGCTCTAACGCACCCAATCTACTCCACTCCAATGTACCCCACTCTCCCCTAATCTACCCCACTCTACTCCATTTTACCCACTCTCCCCACTCCACTCTACCTTTCTCCAATCCACCCAATCTACCCCACTCCAGTCTATTCTAATTCACCCAAGTCTACCCCACTCCACCCCAATCTATCACTCTCCACTCTACCCCACTCCACTTTACTCCAATCTATCCCACTCCAATCTACCACACACACTCCAATCTAACCCACTCAACCCCACTCTAACCCCACCAGTCTAACGCAGTCTACTCCACTTCAATCTGCTTCACGTCAGTCTACTGCACTCCACTGTACCACACTCCACTACAATGACCCTACTCCACTCCAATCTACCCCACTGTAAACTACCCCAGTCCAATCAACACAGGTCTACCTCACTCCACTCTACCCAAATCTACCCAACTCCATTCAAATCTACCCTACTCCAGTCTACCACACACCACGCCACTAACGGTTTAGCCATGTTGAACAGCAGCCAACCTGGTGTAGAACACTGCTAAAACACATTGCCAAAGCCAAAAGCTCTAGCATATGCTGGACCTATTGGCTTTGCTAATGCTTGTTTACTAATGCTTCAGTTACAAACATCTATTAAAAATATGAAAAATACATTTATTTGCAGGGCTGTCCACTCCCCTCTAAAGTCACCATCTCTCCTTTTCCATCTCCCTGCTCTCTACATAGATGCCATTCATGTGGTGGCTTTAACAATGAATTTCTTAATGTGCTATCAAGCCAGACCTAATGACTGCCTCCTTCTATTTGTGCTGGTGCTGCAGAAATCACCATAAATTATCTAGTTATCTAAGACATTGTAATAGCATTACAATGCATGTCTGGACCTCTTAATATTCAAGCTTTAGCAGCTAAATAAATAAGCAAATTGATCACGGCTGTGTGGAGGAAAAGCACTTTTGTGTTGCAGCACACAAATTCTGCCCAATCAAAACATGCACTCTTAGCTTCCAACTTATGGGCAAAGCCAAAGCACCTCTCCTAGTGGTTCTCACATAATTGTCTGGCACCAGGTGCGCTGTCAAGCCAGACCATAGTAAAACTGCCAGGATCAAAGACAAGTTGTCCTAACGCTTCTGCAATGGAAGCATTAGTCTTCAGATCTATGCAGGCCGCTGGGGTCTCCTTTAATTGTTCTCACCCAGCCCAAGAAGTGATTTTCTTCACTTCTGTTTATTGCCAGAGTCCTCTTTCTTTTCTTCGAGCAGATGTGTGGTGAAGCCAATAGTTGTGCAATAGCTCCTCACGCATGTTTATACTTGTACTACTTTATATAAAGTAATACATCATTGGTGATTAAAGGAGCAACATTGCATTAAGTTATAGTCTAGTCTACTCAGTGCTGATGCTAATAGGTGGTTTTAAATGAAGAAATATTCTACTGTGGCTTAAAGGTTTGGCACAAAGTAGTGAGTTGGTGAGTGCCTATCAAATAGCTCCCAAAAACAGGACTTTATTTTTTCCCTTTTGTTACTGATTTTGAGTTGAAATAGATTTTCCAATTATTTCATGCCCTCAAATTCCAGAAAAACTCTATGAAAGTCCATTAGAGCTCGGAATAACAGCAACAAAGAACTGCTAGCGGCCCAGAACTGTAAAACCGTTTCTTCTCACAAGCCACAAGTGCTTCCTAATTAGCGGTGCTCTGTATATTAACTACTGGGCACATAACATCCACTCTTCATGAAAAGTAGGTAGCCTTTTTCTGCGAACAATAGTGTAGAACTCGAACAAAGGTAGGACTAGCAGCTGGATTGCCAAGGCAGATACATTTGTCATTGGCAGAGTACAATACAGTATGTAGTCCAAATATTATAGTTCTCACAATGGAATATAAAGAAAGCAAATTTGATAAGCAAGACAGACCATCTTTTGTGAGTTTGCAGTTCATCTCTAAGACTATGTAGTCTGATAACATGTATGCAGTGGCTAGTGCTAGTTCAGGAACTGAGGGCGAAATGGAATAACTTTAGTGATCATAATATGATCTTTTTACATTTAATATCCGATTTTGAAATAGATAGAATGCTGGAAGTAGGGCCCTCAAACCTGGAAATCCTCCCGAAGGATCAAGAAAGAAGATTAAAATGGGATAGAGTGATCCCAGAAACTTTCTTTAAAACATTTTAAACTGCAAATGCTGCTGATTTAGCTATCTGCCTAGACAACAATACACAGGAGGGATAGATCCTGTTGGCCTTTGTTAGGCTCTGTGGGCAGATCCCATTACACCTTTTCATTAAAAAGCAATGGTTAAGAGAGAAGGGGAGAAGTGGTTTGATTTAAACTGTTCTAAGATGCATAAAACCCTACTTTCTTCCCTTAAAAACCCCACAGTATAGGTAGGAAATTAAGGCCTGCAGGAAATTGTATAAAACAGCGACACAGTTACGGAAGCAGGAAGTTAGAGATCAAGCCTGGGAGGAACTTTTATAAGCAAGGGCACTCTATGATAGTCCTAGATTCTGGGAAATAGTAAATAGACACTTCTTTTCAGGTTGCCAAAAAACTAATATGGAATGTTTAATTCCCCCTGATAAATGAGTTGTATATTTCCCAGCCATGTTCGGGAAGGTGAGGGTTGAGGTCGAAGAGTTGGAGTGGGAGCCAGATGGAAATGCCCAAGAATTATCCTTCAGTGAAGAGGAGGTCAATGAATCCATCATGGCCTCGTTTGGGAGTAAAGTTCCTGGAGTAGATAATGTCCCAGCAGATTTGTATAAGGCTGATCCATCCAAATAGAAGAAAATATTATCTCAAATTTTCAATGCTGCATGCAGAAGAGTTTTTCCAAAGGCCTTGTTTAAATCAGTTATTGTCCCTATATTCAAAAAGGGGGCCAGAGACAACCCTCAGTGCTACTGACCCATCTCCTTGTTATCATCCCCAGTCAAAATCATGGGGAGGGCAGTACTGGCTAGATTTAATGATTGGCTAGACAATAGGATAATCTCAGACCTCCAATACGGCTTCAGGAAGGGTCTAGGGACATTGACCAGTGCATGGACTTACATCTGATCATTGGCAAGTAAACTATTGCCAAATATGAGAATCCTTGTAATGCTTTCATGGACCTTTGTGCAGCCTTCAGTTGAGTAAACAGAGCAAAATTATGGCTCTTGCTCATTAAAATAGGGGTAGACCATGATTTAGTGGCTTTCCTACATACCCTCCACTCAAATCTTGCGGCTCTTATGAGACATGGTGTGGATGGTAGTTTGAGGTCCATAGTAGAGATTAAAGGGGAGTCGGGCAGGGGTGCATTCTTGCCTCTCTGCTTTTCACTGTCCATATTAACCAACTAGAGCCCACACTTAGTGACACACCCAGTGCTGGTAAAAACAAACAATACCTGCAATAATGTATGCAGACAATGCGGTCCTGATAGCAAGGACTCCGGTGGGCTTGTGAATACTTCTGGATGCCTTTGTGTGTTTCATGGATTCTTTGGACCTAGCGACTAATTTTACAAAGTCTCACACTATGGTACTAGGCCAACGGAAAATAGTTAAGTCAAACTTCTTCAATAAGGGAATTGAACTCGCAAGGGTAGACACTTTTCCATATTTGGGCATTGTATTTGATGAGCAGGGGTCTTGGAACGCTCATAAAAACATGAAAAAGAACACCCTGCTAAGAGATGCGGCAGCAATAACAGACTTTGCAAGAAGTTAGGGGCCAAACCATTGCAGGCACTAATAAAAGTGTATTTAGAAAAATGTCTTCCTATAACATGTTATGAGCCTGAACTATGGGCCACAAGGAAAGTAGGGAGTTGCAAGGGGAAGATGATAAATTCCTGAGAAAAATTACAACAGTTCCCGCTAGCACCCATGCCAAAGTGGTTCATGAAGAGTTGGGCATTGGGTATGTCTCGGACCTTATTGCCTTGGCCCCTGTTCTGCAATGGCTGAGAATTTGGACAACCCCACATGCTGATTTAAATTGGAAAGTGCTCGGTGAATGTTTATCACTGGAGAAAGGCCTCCAAATTCCTTGTATTGGTTATGTCAAAAAATGGTTAGATAGGGTGGGGCGAACAGACCTATTTAGCAACCCTGTATCGGGGCGAAAAGGATTTTGTGGAGATTAAGAACCTATCTCTCATTAATTGTTGCAGAAAGAGAAGGGAGGGAGCTCACCAAACCCTCAGTGAGGGCGCACACCATGCTATTGACGGATTCAGCAATGGAGCCATATTTGACTATGGTAGTTAATCTCCATCTCTGATTATTTATTGATGAGATTCAGGTTAAATATGATCTACTAGATCCTTACAGTCCGTAAAGGATTCAGTAAGGTAGAGGATTTGCCTGTGTACTTGAGACAACTTGTCATCTCAAGACACTTCATATTTTTTTGTGAGTTTTACCATCCCTTACGAAGGCGTTTCATCCTCTCAATGTCAAAAAGTAATGGATTTCCAACAAGTAAAACCAGCAATGTTGTATTTGCAAATGCTTTCATCTGCCCTAGTCATCTATGGTGTTACAAGCTTTTCGGACGGAACTTTTAGGCTTAGGAATGAAACGTTTGGATGTTAATATGTGCACTCAATGAAATAATTCAGGCCATTTATACAGCTTATGGTGTTATATTTAGATATTTTGTATATTTCTTTTAAAATATTTATGATATCAGTTGTATTAAGGGAGCTGTTTTAAAATTAAATTAATTGTTCAAATAGGGGTGCTGATTATTATTGATTGCTTAAGATTACTAAAGATGATTTTATGTTGAGGGTTTTATGTATTTTGCGCTTTTATGTTTTTTTATTGCCGAATAAAGTATTTTTGACTGACTGACTGGCAAGTGCAATATAAAAAAAGCAGAGGAATTGTGTTACTTTACTATCTATCGGTGCTGGGGTGAAATGCTTCCAACAATATACATCGGAGTATTCTTTAGAGGCACTCTAGCACTCCCAGGCTTGACATCCATGAATCTCCAGTATGTATCAAGAGCTCATCCTCATATAGGAATAGCTTGTCCTCCCTTCCTCATGGCAGTACAAATCGCCACTTCTCTTCTAAGAGGACCTGCGCATTCACTCTTTCAGTGGCTCTATTTTAAGTGTGAACAATGGAGAAACAGTTGGACCACTTGTTGTGTGCTGTAAACAATGCACATTCATTCTTTTGTATATACCTTATCTGTACAATTGTTGTCAGCTCTGCAGAAAACATTGTGAGCCAGGTAATAGAGCAGTGGCCCGTCTCCGTGTACTATAAAACCGCAATGGAGAAAGGCCAATTGGCATAGTCAATGGACTTTTCTGCAAACAAGTTATATAATGAAAACTGCAAATTTTGCACCTTAGCTTTTCCTATAACACCACAGTCTTCTATGATTCAGTATGATACATTCACATGATTGAAACCCACAGTTGATCTTCATATAACTTTGTCACAATCATCCTTCCAGCCGATTGGTAGAGCCTTTCCCAAAGATTTATCTTCAAAGTTAACTTACTTACTTTAATTACCTGCAGGGAATCAGCAGGGATGAACTTTGCTAGAAATCAAACATCTGTATTCTCCATATGTCCTATCCTGGAAGAAAGAGAGTTAATTTCAGAGAAACTAGAGTGTGCACCTGAGAGGAAGAAAATGTCTTCCACCCCCAGGTATTCAAAGGTCGGACTCACCTGCTGTCTCTTTCCTTTTCTGAATTAGTCTCTCCCTGTGTCCAGTATGCTATTAAATCCCTAAAAAATTAGAAGTTAACTGTGAACTTAAAGGTGCCAGTTCTTCCTCACTGCAATGTTTAAAAAGGATAAATATACTCATATTATCGTACATTAGATGTGCTATCTGCCTGTGATATATGCCTCTCACATCACTCACCACTATTCTTACTCCTAGCAGGAATTACATTTGCAGGTCACTGTCATGCTCTGCTTCTTCTCACAAACCCGGAAACACTCACTCATATGGTACAACTTTTTAGGCCGAGCCTGGGCAGCGCATGCCCTGCAAGCCTTGCTTTATTGGAGTATGGCCCTGAAGCCCCACCCACTCTCCACCCATATTTGTCATTGGCTTGTGTCATTGTCCTTCATAAATGCTGTCTTCTGATTCGTTAATAGACTTGTTAGACCTTCCTTAGTACTGCCTTGTCTTCATTTGTAACCTCCCATGAGGACTGGCCCTTTTACTTCGGTTGCTACACAGTATGTCGTATTCACTCTGTAAGCACTATTTTCTTTAATTGATTCTCCTACTGCAGGCACTACATGCTTTCCTACAGCATTCAGCGCACCAATCACGCTTTCATGGTGCGCTTTTACAAAAAAAAGCATTTGTTTGTCACCTTGACAAACAAATGCTTTTTTGGGTAAAATCGCACCATACCGCACTTTTGCTTTAATAGCGGCTGCGGATCTTGCGTTAGACACAGCTGTCTAAAGAAAGGGGCGTGGCCTATATTAACGTGAAAACAGCATGGGGCGCTTATAACCAACAAGTTTTTGCAATTCAATAGGTCTTGCATTTTAGAAACTTTGATCATTGGTATTGTAAATGACAATGCCTTTTATTATTGCAGGTATTTTAAATACAAATAAAAGGCATTGTCATTTACAATGCCAATTGCTAGACCTGTTGCATTGCAAATGTTTCTTCAAAGTTACGCATGAGTTTCACTCGATGCATCCACCAGCATTAGGGTCCACTCTAAGCTGAGCATTATAAAATATTTCCTCACCATCCTCTTAACTTTATCACACAAACAATTTACATTTCATTAATTTCTAATGCAGTTAACGGCCCCTACCATGTCGGGGACTTGTATAGGGTAAGGCATGCCTGAGATATTTTTGAGCCCTTCCCTCCCGTCCACCCTGTCCTGGTTCTTGGTAATTGTGACTGTGCAATCTCTAGCTCTAAGCGATACAGGAATGTAGCATTGAGCACTCGGCTCTGCTTTACGATCCAGACTGTGCAGTGAAATGTAGAGTTAGTAGAGTGGACTGCTCCACTGGTAGACAAAATCATGTGTGATTTGAACTGTTTTGTTGTTTAGTGTGCCACTGAGTACCCCTTTTTAAGGGTTTGCAGCACAACAAATTACTTGTTGTTGCATTTGAGTTCCTCCTATGGGTATAGGTTTGATCCAGGTTTTAGGGATCTGTAGAGATCAAGGCTATGTTCAAGGTATTAATGGGCCCTCCCCCCATTTTTCTTCCTGCTCTTGTTCCTCTCATCAGTAATGTATTAGTAGGATTAGGATTCCCCTGAAGCAGTACCTCAAAATGCCCATCTTCCAGTGGACCCTGCAAATCATGTTCACCTGCAGTCAGATTGGCCAGATGAGGGGAGGGTAATTAGGGAGGTTACTCCAGGAAGATGTGAAAAGAGGGATGTCCACAATCAGCTATTATGCAAGTGTTAAAAACACAATTTTTCGTTGGTTGGCAAATGAGAATATGAGTGCCTGTGAAAGTCTGTCATTCATTGCAGATCTCAAGTAGCATTCTTAAGATATAATCAAAAATTCCAGATCAGGGCGGCGTGGCTTAGCAGCACATGGAGTAAGACGTGCCTCGTGATTTCTCCGTGTTACTGCGGCCTTCCAAAGCCAAATCTGCTGCATCCGGACATCGGGGATCCCCATCTGTGGGTTCCCCACATACCTGTGGGGGCAGAGAACAGCCTGGGGGCACCTTGTCTCCTGATCCGAAACCCTAGCGATCCTGCAAGATGGAGCTTGAAATCGGACTGTGGCCACCATTTTGAGGGCCGTGCTGGAGCCATTGAACTGGGCGCACCCTGGAAACCCCTTGCGGTGGTCCTGGCGGACCACCTCAAAGACCAGCACCCCACGTCAGAGGCGAGAGACTCCCTGCCGGCTGCCCGAGACCCTGCAGTGGACTCCATCGGAAGAAGGTGTACAGTCGCGTGATGCTGCGAAGAAGAAAAGTGCGAGGACCGTGGCATAGAGCAGTCTCTGCGGCCTTGAAGGATTTCCTATTGGCGGTCCTGGGCCCTGTGACAGATCGGCGTACCTGAGCCGAGGGAGGCACCCGGGCTTGTGGAATCACCGGCAAGAGCAGTAGGAGGATTGCGGCCTGGGGCTGCCTGAGTGGCTCACATCAGCCGGGGTCGATGGGAGATGTGAGTGCTCCTCCGACTGCGGATCCAAGTTAGGCCTCAGATGCCTGCTATGCTGGCCTGAGGGCCTGCACTGGTACTGCCGGCTTGAGAGCGGTGGCAGACCCAGCACTGGGGGCCCCGCTGGACTTCCTCACCAAAGCACTGCTTATCCACTGCTGAGGGTGTGGGCCTACACCCCGTGTGGATGGGCCCCGGGGCTGCAGTGGGCTGCTTCCTTGGATCTGAGACTTGGTGCTGGGCCCTGGATCGCACTTTGAGGGGAATCTGACCAGGCGGCTTGGGACTGGTGCCTCCTGAGAGTGGGACAGCTTGTTGAAAGCTGTTCACACTGGAAAGGTAAGGGGTGATTGGCTATTGGATCGTGCAAAGAGATTGACTCCCCACTCCTGCCTCTGTACTGTCTACTAACGCCCATAGCCTACTGACAAGTTCACCAGCTTGGACCTTTAAATAGTCAGGAGTCCCTGCCTGGGTGCGGGTTGCTTCTCTGGGCACAGGGGTTTCGACTGTGGGATCGGGCAGTAGGCTCTGCCCCCCCTCACTTTTCTTTCTTCCTCTGGCTCCTGGAGCGCAGTATGGCTCCCCACGCATTGCAAAAAACTGGGACTCGACCTCCCTGGCTGCCCATGTGACACTTTGGGGACTCCTATCTAGACCTGGCTCACCCTGAACCCCTCTAACCTATCGCCTTGTGCACTGTCATCCTCAGTAGTGTACCTTTCTTTGCTGTCTGCTCCTACCAAGCCGCCAGAGAAAGAAGTCTTAGCAAGCTCTAGCCCCCACTCGCTCAGCGTTGTGGTGTGACGGCTTGTCCTAAAACAGGCATCAGCTTCACCATTATCACCCAGTACAACTCCTGAATACCTCAACACGTTAGATGGGCCAGGGGTCGTACCCACAGAATAGGAATTAAGCTGTTGCATAGCACTGCACTTCGGACATTAATATAGCCAATTTTGAAAAGACTGAAGCCATTGTGGCATTTGATTGCGACCTTCCCTGGTGCCCAACTCAGCTGGAAGCTCGAACCTGTCACTGCCCATCTGGGATACGGGGTCTGAGACAGAGACTCCTGGGACATTGGATCACAGCAGCGACCTGGTTGCACTTGGAGGTAGGCACCTTCCCTGGAATATGCCGCACACCAAAGTGGGTAAAGAAACTATCCCAAGCCTGACTAAAGATAGCCCAGTTACTTCCTTGTGGCAAACGTCTGGCCCTCCACTCCTGTCCCCATGGAATCCTTGCCAGAGGTAACGTCCAAACCGCTTACACAAGCTGACATTAACACCTTCCTCCAAGAAATTAAATCGGAGATCGGCTCTCTCAAAGCTCAATTCAAATCTTGTCGTAAAGAGTTGAAGAGAGATTTCACGGAGATTGGGGAACGAGTCAACGACTTGGAACGTACTGTAAATAATCGGACAGAAGAACAGGAGAAGCTCTGGAAGAGAATGGCTGCATTAGAAGATCAACACATTGAACTCCAGATAAAACAGGAGGATTTGGAAAACAGAAGCAGAAGGAACAACCTCCGAATCAGAGACATCCCTAAAGGAGTGGAGGGCCCAGACATTTTGACGTTCACAGCAGAACTACTCCATGAAATCAGAGAGACGAAGATGCCTCCCTGCCTGCCCTAGACAGAGTTCACCGAGTAGCTGTGACCCCAGGACATCTGGATCTTGTGCTAGACATCCTCAAAAGAGTTCACTTTTTCACGGAGAAAGAAGCGATCTTGAAGGCCTCACGGAGTAAGCCAGAATTAACTCATAAGGGGTTTACCATCCAACTTTACCAGGACACCGCCCCATTAACGTTGCGACGTTGCCAGGACTTCAAGCTATTTACAGATAAGTTGCGTGAGCTAGACATTAAATATCAATTGGGTCACCCTTTTGCCTGGATCTTCACCTGGGAGGGCAAATGCAGAGTAATGTGCTCCCTACGAGAAGCCAAACAGCTTTTGCAGCTCTCCATAACCTTCAGGGAGGCTAGCCCCTCTCCTTTGCTCCCCTCATCCATGAAACCTGCACACCCGGAGTGGTCCACGGTATTCAGGCTGCGACGGGGAGCCCAGGCTAGGGAACAGTCCTCGACCCAAACCAAGCAATATATCATACAACACCTCTGGACCATGGATGGTGGGAAGTCAGTCACCCCTTCCTCAGTGGCCTCTGAATAACATTGCACATCCCCCAGTAATGTCCGAATCACAGAGCATTCACTTATCCTGAACGTACCATCAGTTTAGCATACCTGTTATATGCATAGAAGGGCAACCCTCTGAACTTATGCATCTGAGACCAACAACCCAGGTGGAATGAGCATTTGAGCTTTGGCACCTCCCACTGCTAGCGAATGTATCCATGTCCAGAGCCCTGCGATGAATACGGAACAAGACGTAATAAGGGGACTCACCCCTTGTTCTGACACAGGCTGGTAGCGGGGTACGGGACCCCCGAACCAAGATGTATCCTTTTCTTTCAGCCCGCTCTGACCAAACCTACCCTTGGGAGAGTGTAATCTCTGGAATTACCCGTGCTCCGGCAATGGGGCTATTCTTGAACTGGAATAGAACTTGTTGGCTCTGGTGACCTCTCATTGTTATTGAGTTCCTTTTTGTTATTCTATTCTTTTCTTTCCCAACCTGACGGGGGTGGGGGTGGAAGACAAGCCTGAATCGGGCTGCCCCATGGCTGGAGGTAGATGTCACATGGGACTTACCACGGATCTTAACTGCTGTTACTAGTCCTGGCCTTTAATTTCGCAGGCTCGTCCAGCCCTTCTCCCTTTGTGATCATGCTGGCGATCAAGCCATGTCTACGATCAATAACTCGGGGGGATGGCAGCCGTCACGTGGGAATGGCCCTTTTATAGATCGAATCCACACCACTAGCAATCTCTTTCGGCTCTAACAATGAGCCAGGTATGGCGCTACTCACTCATCCAAGACCCGGATATCATATTTCTACAGGAGACTCACCTTCTGCAATCAGACACACATCGTATGACCCACCCTAAGTACCCGATACAATACTGGGCATACTCCCCAACTAAGACTGCTGGAGTTGCAATACTATTCAAGGCTGGGACATGTCGCAGTAAACCACGGATAGTGAGAGAAAGGGAGGACCTGTACTTAGCTGGTCGCCTGTTGGCTTGGCTAATTAGGCCAGAAACTCATGGGTCTCCAATCATACACATACAGACTGCAAATGGCTTAACCATATAAGACCCAGGAGAATCAATGGCTTAATTCAGAACTACTTTGAGACTCTCTATGCCACCCCCCCCCCCCCCCCGGGACCCCCTATGTGCATCTTAGCGCCTTTTTAGACCTGTTAAACCTCCGCACTCTGTATGATGATGTCAGGGAGGAACTAGGTGGATCTGTGACCCTACAGAAAGTTCGAGGAACTATCACCTCTATGGCCAATGGGAAAACCTGGGCCCGGATGGCCTCCCAGTGGAGTTTTATAGGAAATTTGAGTCCAAACTAGCCCAGAGACTAGGCCACCTACTGGAAACCACACAAGATGTAATGGTGATTCTGCTCCTCAAGACTGCAGCCCCAGATGCTAGGGTAAAGGATTAAAGACTCCTCTCCATGCTCAATACCAATTTTAAAATACTTAGTCCACACTGACCAAAATGGGCTTCCTGCAGCACCTGTCCGTAGGTTATATTCAGTGCTTACCACCCAGATGCACGGACCCTTCGACAGGCTGCTATTTTGTCAATCGACCTGGAGAAGGCCTTTGACACCGTGAGTTGGGACTACTTGCTCGAGGTCATGGGGTGCCAGTGCTTGGGGGAGGGCTGGGTGAAGTGGGTGCAACTATTATACACATGCCCCACGGCGAGGGTCAAGACAAGTAATAATATCTCCTCACAATATAAATAGCGTGAGGCAACCGCCAATGCTGCACCCTGTAGCCACTTTTATTTGCTTTGGCGATAGAGCCCCTAGCCGAGTTATTCCGTCAGGGAGGGGAGGACATGGGACTGATGATAGGGGGAAGAACATACACCATCTCTCTTTATGCGGATGACCTATTGGTTTACCTGTGTGACACCGAAAAAGGCGCAGAGAATGCCCTAAGACTCCTAGAGGTTTTTTGGGGACTGTTGGGCCTGCGGGTCAATAAGTGTAAAACATACCTGTTCCCTGTGGCTGGACCTCTGACCCGAGCTCTGGGCCTGCCTGTAGACATTAACTTGGGGTCTGACACGTTCCGATACCTGGGTATCCAGGTTTTTCACTCACTAGTGGATCTGAGGGAGGGTTACCTAGATAAAGCACGTAGATTGATTCGGTCTAACCTGATGTTTTGGCGTACACTGCAGCTTCCCAAAATGGCTAGAGTCTCCGTAACTAAAATGGTCATACTACCCCGCCTGTTGTATTACTTTGCCAACTTACCAGAATTAATGCCTGAGGATGGTTCCGTAACCTGGATTCACTGATGAGGGATTTAATTAGGGGCGATGCGATGCCCAATTGCAGAGGGAGACCTGGGGGTACCGGATTCTGAGCTCTGTCAGCTACAATGGTTGGCCCAGTGGCTGGAGGGAGTGAACACAGAGGGGTCTTTCCTGATGGAACCTAACAAAAGTCCTCGACTTTTGTTGGCAAAACTCTTAGACCATATAGCCTGGGTTCCCTATGGTTCGACACTGCAGACTACAGCACTACAGTGCTGTAGACGCTGCATAAAAAATGACCTGGTATCTCGAAATACTCTCCGGTATTGCCGTTGGTGAGGCTGCCACATGGCGAACCGCAGTCGATCATTACCACAAAGCAAATGATACCCTGGACAGAGGCGGGACTCGAGACACTGCTACCAGGAGAAGACTCTAGGTCCATTTGCGGAATTGGTGGAAGGGTGAGGTTTACCACCGGGCCAGTTCCTTACATATGAAATATTGCTGCAGGTGTTTGGGCAGTTATGCGGCCTGGGCAGAGAAGAACCCGGAAACGCATGGGGTCTTGCATTCATTGATCACCCTGGGAACAGCTGGACACTAAGTCAAATGGTTCTAAGCATCACTACGCGAGGCTTCCATGGCCCCGCTGCAGAAGCTGCGGGGGAAATGGGAGAGGATCCTAGACAGGCAATTTACTGAGTGGAGTAGCATGCTGGAGTCTCCTTAGAAAGTATAGCGGAGTACGCGGTTAAAATATGTTCAATTTAATTATATACATATGACCTACCTGACCCCGCATCGTGTTTTTGCCACCTTCAGAGGGGAGAAGAGGAAATGTCTGAGATGCAATCAAGAGGATGCAGACTTTATGCATATGACCTGGTACTGCGAGAACCTATGCACCTTTTTGCACAAAGTGCTCTCTAAAATTAATAATACCCTGGGCTGTACACTTAATTCCACTGCAGAGGTCTGCTTACTGGGTCTATTCCCCCGACCACCCAAGCAAAAGGTGGGAAACAGGTTTATAGACCTGGTGCTTGCACTTGCCAAAAGGCAAATACCGATAACATGGAAATCACCCATAGGACTGCAGCTAAACATATGTAGCCAGGAGGTGACCAGCTAGGCTGGGACTGAGGAGAGAGTGCTGCATAGAGAAGAGTTGAGGTGGTTACGACAACAACCTATAGCGGAGCAATGGAAGGATACATTACATGCTTGGGGATACCCCAGCCCTTCCAGTAGCGCGTTCGAAGAGGGTGAGTCTTCCGCAGGCTAGAACAGAAGGACAGTGGGACTCCATCTGACTGAATTTGTTGGATCTTTTGGGTAGCTGCCTTCCCCATCATGTACTAGAGGAATGTTGGTACCATATAGACTGGAGGAACCTGCATAGGGATCATGCCTGCTATAGTGCTGACTAATAGATAAATGACACCGCCACAAGCTTCTCCAACACATGTTTGCAATCCGCCCCTGCACTAGTTAAGCCAAGTAGTTTAGTTGTTTTTATTATTATTTTCCTTACTTTAATTTCAATTATATATGATTCTCAGATGGCAACACCACTTCCCGCCTGAACGTAGTTACTCCGACATAAAAGGTAAGCACATTACATTGCTAGAGGGACTTCTGTAGGAAGTGCTACCTGAGTTATAGAAAGCACAATAGGTGGAGTGGGCAAAAATTAGCTGACCAACAAGTGTGTTACACCCTCTCCACAAACGTTATGCAGTGATTAATGATGTTATGTAATCTCCCCAACTTATGTAATACTTGATTTAAAGAGATGTAATGACAAATGTAAGTTAAGTATTGTGTAACGCAGAGTGTATAAACAAAATGGCAATAAAGATATGTTAAAAAAAAAAAGGGAGGGCATGTACTTTAAGATTGACATCAAACATGGGACACAACCTCTCACTCTTCTCCTTATATACGCTCCCAATCAAGCACAAGACCTCTTTCTCAGAAACTTATTGAGAGACCAAGTGACGCAGGAGGGTAACCGACTAATATTGGGCGGGGACTTTAATGTGGCTTGGGACCCAGATTTGGACCGTAGGTCTAGCTCTTTCCAGGGTGCTGGGGCGATGTCCGCTGCATTGAAGCGAACCCTCACTGACTTAGGCCTTATAGATGCTTGGTGCTACCCATTCCCAGACTCACAAGATTACTCTTACTATTCTCATGTACACCACTCATATTAACACATTGATAACTTTTTCCTCTCCCATTCACTTGTACAGGACAAAGAATCGGCCTCAGTATCCGATATCTCGATTTCTGATCACGCCACCTGGAGGTACTACTGCAAGGACACACAAACTTGACCCGGCCCAACCCTTGATGGCAATTACCCCACCATATCCTGCGCAACCCCATAGACGTGGCAGATATACAGGAAGCAATTTCAGCCTACTTCACATCCAATGACCTCCCTGAAACCCCCCGTTCTGCCCTGTAGGATGCTTTCAAGGCGACAACCAGGGGTGGTATTGCATCAAGTGCGATAGCGCGCAGTCGTAAAGCTCGATTAGTTGAGGCTGGCCTGGCCAGCATCATTAAAACTCTGGAGAAACTGGACCATACAGCACCCTCTAAAGCCCACAAAGAACACCTCACTATGCTTCGCGGTCAACTGAGGGCACACAGGACAAATAGGGCAGAACGAACATTGCTGGTGCTGAAACAGAGGTATTATGACAAGGGAAATAAGGTGGGGTACATCCTTGCGCATAGACTGAGGTGGAGGGAGGCGAGGGCACACATCACAAAGTCAAAACTATAGAAGGCACTTGGGCCATAACGAAGAAGGACAAACTAAAAGCCTTCCACACTACTCTATACGATAGAGGCCCATCATCCCCGGTGGGATAAACTCTACACTCTCAAAATGTTTGTGGACCCCTTAGATAAACAACACTCACAACTCCCTGAGGCACCAATCACATCAGCTGAGCTTCAACGGGCTCTAAAAGACCTGTCAGTAGGTAAAACTCCGGGTCCGGATGGACTTCCGGACCCCTTCTATTGCACGTTTCTTCAGCAAATGCAGGACCAAATATTACAACGTTTTAACTCATTTACAGACAATATTGGTCCTACACCTACAATGGCAATGGCAGAAATAGCTCTCATTCCCAAACCAGTTATAGACCACACCTTATGCTCATCCTACCATCCAATTGTGCTGTAGTGTCATTCCTATTTCCCTTATAGGCTCTGCGCATTGGAATAATATACTCTATAGTTTTTGCATAGGACTAAGGTCAGTATGCTCCTATCGAGTACATTAAACTTAATTACTTGTGTGTGCCAGCTAACTCAGAGGTCACTAGAAACTTCTCGAATGAAGAAGAAGGGATTAGTTTCTGACAACTGCATAAACATGACAACTTTGTTTCCCTTAGAAATGGAACTCGTCTCAGAATCGTGGAAACAATAGATAACGGTTTCACCCAGTTAATCGTGCATGCTTAGTTTCTCCAGAGTTACACAGAAATCGATAGATGGGCGTTTCAATAAAAGGGTTTATTGAACAGTCTTGTTTCTCGTGTAAGAGATATGAGCTGTTACAATCATTAGACAGTTAGCAAGATATAATACACACAGCGTAAGCAGTAAGAAGAAATAATACTGCAATAGCATTGTCTTTTAGCTATGACATATATTCATATATACATACATAAATAACACAGGCTAACACGTGAATACTCGTCTGATGCTTCTAAATAGTTCTACCCCAGTGTACCTGACCTAAGTGTAGTACGAGGTAAGAAGTAGGTGCTGTTTTCTATAGTATGGTATATACTAAGTTTAGTATGCCAAGAGTCCCTCTAGGTTCTAGTCAGCTCCATACCTTAGAATGAGAGAGGTGGGAATCTCTATCCGGGTCTCAAACTCCAACACTCCGCGAAGGGAGTCAGAACACTGGAAGCTGGATTCTCTGCAAGCAGGGATGACAGCGTCTGGTCAGTGCGCCAGGCAGGGGTATGGTCTCTTCCGAACTTGCCGTGGCGAAACATGCAGTTAAGCCGTGCTGAGTCGTGCCGTGGTTTGCCATGATAAGGGAAGGTATATTTATACCTGGAAGGTGCTTAGGAAGGCTAGCATTGACGTAAAGTTGGGCAGAGGAAGACGTCATGGATGAACCCCTAAGGAATAGTAGTTCATGCATAATAGATGAGTTCTTGGAGAAATCAATAATCCTAGCTAGGGAAAGTCCCTTTCGGCTTAAGGGTCTGGTTTCTAAGAACTCGTTGGGACGTGGCATGGACGGATGTAGGTGACCATGCCTGTATTTGGTTAGCATGGCTAATGCCTAAATAAGGACTGGGATTCTATGCCAAAATAAGGGCAATGCGAATTGTGCCTATATAAGGACATGATTCAGGGAAACCTACATACGGGTATCTAAATCGAAACACAACACCCACTCCATTGAAGAATGATCGATATTACTAAATGCTAAACACATAAAATTGAGTCTCACATGTTCACTAAAAACATTTTTAAAAGCATATTAAACGAAGTCTTTGTTGAAAAAACTTTGCTAGACATGAAATGCAAAGGTGCTGTACATATTAAAGCAATGTTACATTCTAAGCATATATTTACAGTGAATGCTAAGTGAATGAACCGAAATATATACACATGTGCAATGAAATGGTCCAGTTTTACAGAAAGGAAAAAAGTTCATGTATAAGGACATGATTCAGGGAAACCTATATACGGGTATCTAAATCGAAACACAACAGCACTCCTTAACACAGACGCTAAAATCTATACAATAAACCCTGGCCAACCACCTTAGAAACTTATTGAGAGACCAAGTGATGCAAGAGAGAAACCAACTAATATTGGGCGGAGACTTTAACGTGGTTTGGGACCCAGATTTGGACCCTCTTTCCAGGGTGCTGGGGCGATGTCCGCTGCATTGAAGCGAACCCTCACTGACTTAGGCCTTATAGATGCTTGGTGCTACCCATTCCCAGACTCACAAGATTACTCATACTATTCTCATGTACACCGCTCATATTAACACATTGATTACTTTTTCCTCTCCCATTCAGTTGTACGGGGCAAAGAATCGGCCTCAGTATCCGATATCTCTGTTTCTTATCACGCCACCTGGAGGTACTACTGCAAGGACACACAAACTTGACCCGGCCCAACCCTTGATGGCAATTGCCCCACCATATCCTGCGCAACCCCGTAGATGTGGCAGAGATATGGGAAGCAATTTCAGCCAGTGAAGTCCTTCTGCGGCGTACTTTTGGAAGAATTGTGCACAGGATTTGTAATTTTTGTATACACTAAGATTGAGGTGCAGAACCAGTGGTCAGCCGTGGTGGTGCTTTGTGTTAAGTATTTTCTATTTTGACCGTTCTTGCACTCATCTAATATATAATTGTTTGTGACAGATCGATACCAATGTCTAAATTTAACGATGGTCGTGAAGAGATGGCGCACAATCTCTTTGGGACAAGTACCTCTAAGGAGACAGTTACTCAGGAGACTACACATAGGACCAGTCTTAAAACCCTGTTTATAAGACTAGAACGCCTTAAAAAAGCGGAATTAAGCAGATGGTGGGATGGCGTAACCCTCCAACAATATATAGAAAATGGCAAAGTGCCTAGAGGGTTACGCATCCTGATTTTCCCGACATTTGAGGATCTAAGTGATGCTTTACTTCAGGAATGGGAATGCAATCTGGAGGGGGCATCACAGATTATGATGAAAATTTTGGTGAGGCATGCGAATGAAAAGGGGGAAAAATTGCAGGAGGAGATTGCGGCGATTGAAAAGCAGATTAATGATATGGGTGAGAAGGATCTAATTGAGAAAAATTATAACATCTTGAAACAGGTTATAGATAACCATCAGACATATCTGAGAGATAAAAAACTTAGAAAGATCAAGAGGGACGACCGAGACTACCGTGATGGTAGAATTTATACTTTTCACAAGGAGTTTGACAATGTACAAGGGTTTGAGGACAAGAAAAGGAACAGAGATGACAAAGGAGAGAGTGATGATACTGGATCAACTAGTAATATATCTATCTCATCACAAGGAAGTACTGCATCAACCTCTGTAGCACAGGAAATCCCTTTAGGGGAAGGGGCCTCGCCCTTTCAAAAGGAACTTGCGAAGTTACGCATTTCCAACAGACTACAACAAAAGCAGGAACAGTTAAGATCAGGCGTGGCGGGAGGAGGTCCAAAAGGAAACCCCAAGGCTACAACAGGCAAGGGGGATACATCGACCAAGGCCAAAAAGGGAAACATGATTTAATATCTGTTGATATTATTCCTAGTGATTATGAGCATACTTTGAAAATTGTCAATCTCTCCAATAAAGTACTTGATGACGATGAGACTCGTATTCTTAGTAAAGGATTGAATTTTTGTCCTACTCAATGTGGTGATTTGGTTAACATACATGTGGACCTTATACAAGTTTGTACGAAATCTGAAACTTCGTGATTACTTTTCGAATAAACCACATGAACAGGACACTAATGTAACAACTAGTGAGTCAAGTTCTCATACAATTGCGGACATTAAGAATATCCAATGTCTGTTGTCTATTTGTGATGACTCTCCAAGTGATATACCTTTTTTGTTGAATGAATTTAATGTTTGCCAAGATGTACATAATGATAGCGGCTTGCGCCCTAAATCTAAGTTTGTACCTACATTTGGATATGATCCAAATGTAGATATCTTCTATAAAAAAAATGACTGAAGAATTCTATGCACTTGAAGCACCTAACAAATACAAACCACGCAAAACGCAGAACATCTCCCTTAGAGAAAGACAGGCTCTACAGCGTTTAAAAGATGATAATACCATAGTTATACGCGAAGCTGACAAAGGGGGAAACGTAGTCATTATGAACCGTACGCAATATCTTGATGAAATCAATAGACAACTAAATGACAACACATGTTATAGGAAGGTTACAAATAATCCAATACCTGCTCTCTCCACTATGATCAATACCACACTGGTTGAATGGAGGGATATTTCATTAATATCAGAGGATGAATATAGATTTTTGAGGGTTGAATGTCCATCTTTCCCTTGTATATACATTCTACCAAAAATACACAAGGGGGGGCCATTCCCCCCAGGAAGACCTATTATTTCGGGGATTGGTTCACCCACTGAAAAACTCTCACATTTTGTAGATCTTAAAATACGCAAATATGTATTGGACTTACCATCTTATGTCAAGGATAGTAAAGACATTCTTGTCAAACTCAAAGACTTTCAATGGTCTGAGGAACTGCTTTTTGTGACATTCGATGTTGAAAGTCTTTACACGTGTATCGACCAAAAATTTGGTATAATGGCCCTACGTTCATTTTTGGACCGGGAGGGTGCTGAGCTCTATGAACATAATGAAATGGTCATTGAGATGGTTAACATTATACTTATGAACAACTTTTTCCTACATGATAATTGCTGGTATCAACAGATCAAGGACGCTGCGATGGGTTCCAGGTTTGCTCCTTCGTACGCCTGCCTCTTTATGGGGTGGTACGAGAAGGAGCATGCCTGGGCCCGATGTGCCTCCCCCTGGACCGAATCCATTGTGTTCTGGGGGAGGTACATGGACGATATCATCTGTCTCTGGTCCGGTTCTGTTGAGAAATTGGAGCAATATTACACGTATCTAAATGATAATGTGTTCAATGTAAAACTGACTATGTCCTATCATAATAGCAGTATTAATTTTCTCGATATCAACTTTTATGTTGAAAATGATAAGATTCAAAGCAAACTCCATAGAAAGGAGACTGCATGTAATTCAGTTTTACATGCTTCTAGTGCCCATGCAAGTTCTGTCATCAATAACATCCCCTTTGGGGAATTTGTACGCATTAGAAGGAATTGCAGTGAGGAGAATATTTTTCTCTCAAATGTCAGTGAAACTAAAAAAAGATTTCAAGCCAGAGGGTACAATAATAAGATTCTAGATAACGCTGAAAAAAGAATTTTGTCTTCAACCAGGGATGCGACATTACTTGATAAGTCCAAAACTTGTGATAAATCTAATAACAGTGCAAGATTTATTACTCAATATACTACACATAGTGATGGTATATTTAGAGCTCTAAGGAAGAATTAGCATCTTTTGACTTCCATTGTTGGACTCAAAGACTGTATTTCCACTACGCCTACTATTACATACAAAAAAGGCGTTTCCCTGAGAAATGAGCTGTGGCCCAGTTATATTACCACTCCACATACAAGTAGTACTTGGCTCCCCAAAAAACCTAAAGGTTTTTTTGTCTGTGGTAGCTGTAATGTTTGTCCCATGGGTAAAAATAAAACTAAAACTTTTTCTTACAATTGTATACGAACATTTAACATTAACCAATTTATCAATTGTAATACTACCCATGTTGTATATATCCTGGGATGTGATTGTGACATCATTTACGTGGGTAGTACCATTCACCCCTTAAAAACATGTATACAAGAACATAGGAGAGCCCTATTAAATAATGATACAAGATATCCTATTACTGAGCATTACAGGATTAAACATACTGACTGCCCCTCTTTTTGGTTCCATGGAATTGAACATATTCCTGTGGGCAAAAGAGGATCAAATAGAGAATTGATACTGAGACAATGTGAATCTAAATGGATTTGTCGCCTACGAGCCGTTACCTTGGGACATAATTCTGATACTGAGATGCATTACTTTTTATAATGGTTAAATTGTACAATTTCCCATCTAAGCTGAGCCTCTATTTTACATTTGGGTTGATATACTGTTATTATTACTACTCGTACTTACTCATCTAGATATGATCTGGGATCAGTTCATACCTTTCTCACTTGTTCCTTATACATTTTTTCACTTGACCTTTTTTTACGTATGTCCATAGTGCAATATTCTTTTATTAATATCGGGCACTTTTCTTTATATGTATTTTTCTTTTTCTCTTTGTTTACTTTCTTTTCTATGTGGCTATACATTGGCCTCAATATTTAGTATTTAGTGTTGTATTTATCCTTTTTCTCATGGACCTATGTAGATACCATTCATATGCAATACGACTATCTATACCTCCATTTTTTGCATTGATCGGACGAGATTTTTTAAACTTGTTTTGGCCTTTCGCCAGCTGTACCTATTTTGGTTTTGTCCATCTATTTACGTTCTGTATACATTTGGGATGTGGTATATATTTTTTGCTTATAATTATATACATCTCTTCAATATGGGTGGGGATGTGTTATCTTCTTTCTATAAAGACATACATATCTCCAATACTGTTTTTCCAGCTTCGAATACATTACATCTGGTTCTTTGGATGCTGCATATGCATCTATGTCCGTTTCGTACGCCATTTAAATATGGCGTTTTTGCTTTCCTCTCGATTTCACGTTATACGGGCATGTGTCTCCAGATATCCGGTGATTTATTTATATTTCGGCTTTGCGACTTACCTTCAATTTTGTGACGTATTTTTATCTTTTGATCCTTGGATACATATGGGATGTGATATATATATGTATATATTTTTTCTCTCTATATTTATATGTTTCTTTCTGATACGGGCGGGACGTGGTATTTTTTCATTTATAATTTCATGCATTTTTTGAATACTATCTCTCCATGCTCTAATTACATTTTAATTGGTTTTTTGATGCTATATATACATTGATGTCCGTTATACACACCATTCAAATATGACGTCTTTGTTTACTTGCTCCTCTACTGACATACGGGGAGGTGTCACCTCACATCCGGTGATTGATTTAAATTGCAGCTTCGCGGTTAGCTTTGAAAATACCGGTGTGCTGTCTGACCCCGTTACTCTCTTTCCGCTTTTCGTATCTGGAGAAGGTAAGTCGTTTTGACTTGTCGTACGGTTTTACGCAATTACTGGTGTTCTTTTGATTAGGTTTTGGCAACTCTGTTGAATTTATTTTTTCCCGTAATTCTGGCTTAATTATCTTGCGACAATATACTAATACGGATTGATAGGAAGGTGCGATTTTAAGTTTTGAGTGTGTCTTTTGACTAATTGCTTTATTAATGTTTTGGAGACAACTTAATATCATGCCTCATGAGGACTATTGCTATTGGAGAATATTGGTACTTTGGACGCTTAAACTTTTATACTTAGAGTTACTTGTCTAGTATTAGTATTATTTTTCAGTTTTTCGTTTGTTGCTGTTTTTCTGCTCTTTTGCGCTTTTCCCTCTTTCACCCCTTTCCTTTTGCTCTGTTTATATTTTAGCGCGTCGGAATGTATACATACTACAAAGATAAATGCCACTTGGCTTTCTGACTAGAAGGATATATTCGTATCTTATACTGACGGCCTTATTTATATCTTTCCATTGAACATCCAAATGATCTAGGTGAGAGATTATCTTATTTTTTCGTTCAGTATGACTATAGATGTTCAATTTAATTGGATACTTCTTTTAAAATAGATGTGTTTCTGGAATGTTTTATACAAACTCCGTCGCCCTTTGCGTTTTGACGTAAATTATGTCAACCTTGTCGCTCATTAGTTTTTGGTATTTATTCACAACAATATTGTTGAATATATTCAAGCACACTTTATTGTTTTGGTTTATTTTCGTTTTTGCTTTTTTAAACTTCCCCTTTTTTTTGTTTGCGACATGACAGTGCTGTGAAAGACATCTTTATTATTTGCTTGAATTCACATCGTTGAATTCTCTACTCTATCCTGTGATAATATCTGAGTTATTTGTCGTGCGGAGCCACATTGATAATCGCAGGTTTCCAACATCGTCAAAGTAGAGGTGAGATTCCTTAAAACCCCCCCCCCCTTTTTTTAATATTTATTTTTGGGGCGTATCTGAGATGCCTTATATTAATTAGGACTATAGATCTCGATTCTACTATATATGCTCTTGCAATTTACAAATATATGAGTATTTAAAATGATTAAGTTGTATTTACACTGTATTCTATTTTCTGAATTAATGTCTTCTACTAGAGCCTATATTACTCTTGGTATTTGAATGTATTTTCATGTTTTTATATTTAAATGGTCTGATGTGCCTTTGTATATATATATGTATTGTATTTATATTTGTATATATCAAAGTCGTTGAGTATGGTCCTATGTGTTTATTGTTTCTTGTAATATTGTGGATGACTATACATGTTTTATATAAATGTAGTTATCTCTGTATATTTGTTTGTTACTTGTTTCAGCCCTGAAGAAGTTCTTGCCTCTTAGAACGAAACGCGTTGGCTGATGTCTGTTTTTATGAATACATACAAGAATTAAAGAAACTTTAAGGACTTCCTATCACGTTTGGACTTCTCACTGGTGCACCTTCCTCTTTCGTTAAAAAAGTTTTTCATCTGTTAATCAGTGAAGTCCTTCTGCGGCGGACTTTTGGAAGAATTGTGCACAGGATTTGTAATTTTTGTATACACTAAGATTGAGGTGCAGAACCAGTGGTCAGCCGTGGTGGTGCTTTGTGTTAAGCAATTTCAGCCAACTTCACATCCAATGGCCTCTCTGAAACCCCCCGTTCTGCCCTGTAGGATGCTTTCAAGGCGACAACCAGGGGTGGTATTGCATCAAGTGCGATAGCGCGCAGTCGTGAAGCTAGATAAGTTGAGGCTGGTCTGGCCAGCATCATTAAAACTCTGGAGAAACTGGACCATTCAGCACCCTCTAAAGCCCACAAACAACACCTCTCTATGCTTCGCGATCAACTGAGGGCACACGGGACAAATAAGGCAGAACGAACATTGCTGGTGCTGAAACAGAGGTGTTATGACGGGGGAAATAAGGTGGGGTCCATCCTTGCGCATAGACTGAGGTGGAGGGAGGCAAGGGCACACATCACAAAAGTCAATACTACAGAAGGCACTTGGGCCATAACGAAGACGGACAAACTTAAAGACTTCCACACCTTCTACACTGCTCTATACGATAGAGGCCTCTCATCACCGGGTGGGATAAACTCTACACTCTCAAAATGTCCGTGGACACCCTTAGATAAACAATACTCACAACTCCCTGAGGCACCAATCACATCAGCTGAGCTTCAACGGGCTCTAAAAGACCTGTCAGTAGGTAAAACTCCGGGTCCGGATGGACTTCCGGACCACTTCTATCGCATGTTCCTTCAGCAAATGCAGGACCAAATATTACAACTTTTTAACTCATTTACAGACAATATTGCTCCTACACCTACAATGGCAATGGCAGAAATAGCTCTCATTCCCAAACCAGTTATGGACCACACCTTATGCTCATCCTACCATCCAATTGCGCTCCTTAACACGGATGCTAAAATCTATACAAAAACACTGGCTAACCACCTAGAGACCTATATGCCCAGCTTGATTGACCTTGATCAGGTTGGGTTCATTCGCATACGTCAAGGGGCGGACAATGTGCGTCGGTTAGCCCACTTAGTAGAAAAAGCCCATCGTCGGGGTATCCCTGCCTGCCTGCTATCTCTCGATGGTGAAAATGCATTTGACCAGGTGGATTAGGACTATTTACAGGCGGTCCTTCAGAAAATAGGGCCGGGACCCACAATGGTCTCCCCAATTATGGCATTATCTACTTCTTCCCAGGCACAGGTTAGGGTAAATGGTCAGCTCACACAACCAATACACATAATCCGAGGCACCAGACAGGGCTGTCCACTCTCGCCTTTGATTTTTTACCATTTGTTAGAGAAAGCATGGAGCGGCAAGGTCCCAAATCTAAACTGGATGTATAATTTCCTTGCCAAATTTGGTTGGATGTCATCCAGAAAGTACTCAATTATATACTCATCTTTGATTCTCAAGATTTCGTCTGTCAAGTGTACTAAGGCCGAACTCCCCTGGATGTCTGTAAGTTTGTGCATCCTGTAAGTTCTTACCAATACTGAGCGTGAGATTACTGGGCACATTTCCTCAGGATTACTCCATGAGATTGATTTGCCCAGCCTACAGCATACATCCTTTACATGTACGAACCATGGTATTTTACCTACACCCGGGAAACTCAGTAGCTCCTTTAACTGACCGATAAACGGCCAGTTCCAGGGTCATCCACAGTCTGCGCCAAAAGGATAGGGGTCTAAGTCTAATCGTATCCCCGATTGGTCTGATTCCTAGATCCAGATGTAGGGCATGAGGGAATACTAAGGGGGAGGCCTAACATCTGCTTTACAAAATTGTTCTCTATTTACTTAAGTTACCAGAAGAAAAATGACACCATAATTCAGCCCCAAACATTGTCGCACCCCTTGCTTGCACTTTATAAATCTCTGCCATTGGCCTAGCTGGTTTGTAGGAGGAATTTCTATACAATTTTGCAATCCCCCTCCACAGTCTGGGCTAGCTTGATGCTTGCTTTGACCATTTGCGGCCCCCACTCCAGATTTCCTGTCAAGGTGACACCTAGGTAATCAAAAACTGACATCCTCTCAAGCATAGTGCCGTTTAAACAGGAGTTAGAACGGGATGTGTTTGCTGGGTTGAAGACATCAAAGGAGGTGGTATGCACACCATTTGTCCAATATCATCCTTGTCATCTGTGTATATAAGCAAACTTTGCGAATTGCGTGCTGAACTGGGTTGTGTCTTGCCCTGGATTGCCCTGCAATCACGTGGGGAGCGTCAAATAGGCGCTCCACTCCCAGAAGCACTGCATGAAATGGATCTCAGATCCGACCAAATAATCCGTTTAACCATGTTTCAATTTTAGTCCTTTTTAATCCTTAATTTAATCACTGTTCTCGTCCCGAAATTCATCTCCACATATGTGACAATATGTATTTTGGAAACTTCACGTATTCACACGTGCCCATCCGGACCTCTTGAAGAATACGATCCAAACACAAAGGAAGTTCAGAGCAGCATTTCTTTATTAGGAACCCAATGCATTTCGGGCTTGGGTTGAAGACCATAAATTTAGTCTTTTGTGTGTTAATCTCCATCCCCCTGTTTTAGCAGAAGGTAACAAAGCTATCGAGGACTCTCTGGATACCCATGGGCGACTTTGAAAGCAACAGTGTCATCCGCAAACATCATTGCTGGTACCTTTCTACCTGCTATCTTCGGGGCATCGTTATCCTTTACCTCGATGAGTTGGGCAACCAATGCGTTAATAAATAGGCAAAACAGGGTGGATGTGAGCACGCACCCCTGCCATACTCCTCTATTAACTGGGAATCGGGAGGTTTTTCCCCACATTTCCCATACCTCACTTGGGTGAAGTTGCCCTCATGCAATCTCATAAGCATACTCAGGAGGTAGAGGGGGATCCCCAGATCTCTAAATACGTCCCACAATATAACTCTGGGGACCAAATCAAAAGCCGTCTTCAGATCCACAAATATTAAATAGAGACTGCCACCCTCTATTGTCACAGTTTTCCAATTTAAAAGTTGGAGTCTAAATATTTGGTCTACAGTGGAAATGTTTTTTCTGAATCCGGCTTGATATGGGCTCAAAATTTCATGCTCCATTTAAAACTTCAGTCAAAGTAATCCTGGGGGCCTCTTCATGAATAGTCCCTAAGGAGATTATGCATATTTCATTAATTGGGCCAACTGCTTCCTTTGTAGTGTATAGAGCCTGGAAATGTGTCTTCCATACATCTGCTGCTATATTTGACTCCATGGCTGACTTCCCTTCACTACTCCCTGTACTGACTATAGACCAAAACGCCTTCATGTCTTTGTAGGATAGAGCAGTTTTTAGAGCATCCCATCTATCTAGTTCCCAGCTCTTTTTTGCTTGTTGGATGTTATCTCTATACAGCACCCACGTTTGTTTAATTAGGAACCTGTGCTTTGCTTTGATGGCATCTACCAGAACCCGTTTAGCCTTTCGGGAGTTTTCATTGAACCACAATCGTTTAGCGCTTTTTCTCTCCGTAGAGTATATCTTTGGATAAAATATATCAGACAGATTGGATGTCAATTGTAAATTCAATACTGCAAATCTATTGGTGGTTAGAAAAATGCCCTCTGTAGTAGCAGCCTCTCCTATTTCTAATAAGGACAGAATAATTTATGAATATAGTGTGACCAGCTTATCAGGTGAATGCTGAATTGCCCCCAACCTTATTCTTCTTCTGTTGTTAGAAAGTGTTAATCTACTATCTAAGGAGGTACATCTAACCATGACATTTCCAAAATCCGGCATCTCCAGTTCCATGTTCAGGGCATTGTGATCGCTGTCGTGTCGCTGCAAGACAGTGAAATCAACTACCTTTTGCCATAACCTAATCTCCACTAAGATATAATCCAACAGGGAGGATTGGCCTATTCTATTAAATGTTAACTTCCGCAGTATATTAGATTTAATGTGGCCATTACACGCTCTCAGGGAGTGGGTCAGTGTGACTGAGTTGATCTGGAGTGCTAGCGGGTCCATTCCTTAATCGGTGGGATTTGAGGGTCTGGAATTAGCCATCGCAAATCCTCCTCACTGGGGGTTGTATCAGTGAGGTCAGCAAGAGGCTCAAATTGCCAATTAAAATCCCCCCTACAGTCAACCACATACTTGTGGGGACAGTAGCAATGAAGAGATTCAATTGGTCAAATGTTGGGGATTCGTGGCTAAGGCTTATGGGTCGAGAATAGACTTTGATAAAAGCTAGTTTCAATTTAGGAGAAAAAGTAAGTGCAACAACACTGGATGTCATTAGACTGGGGGTCCAACTGTACAGGCCAGATGTGTGCCAGCCCAAATACATAATCCCCCAGACAGTATACCCCTTCCCCCCGAGATGGTGGGGACAATGAATGATACAAACCGCCCCTTACAGAGTCTTCCCGTGCCCAAGGTTCCTGAAACATGCATACGTCATCTTGGTCCACAAAAAGCCCCCAATCGGGGCAGGACAGTTTGCTTTTTAGACCAGCAACGTTCCAGGCTAGGACCCTCAGCTTATGACCTAGATTACGCTTGTCAAGAGTGCCATCAAGAATATAGGTATTGAGGGGTTGAGTATCCTTCGTCTGAACCGAGGGATGGTTGTCTATTACTCTCATAGGTACACCTTCCCTAAATATGCTATTGCTTGCGGGAACAGGGACTGGGGCAACTGATGTTCCAGGTGACTCTTCCTATATCCCTACTACACCAGTGGTCATCTGTTGTGTTGCTATTTGCTGGTCCTTTTGTTCTGACCGTACCCCGGGCGAGTGGTACGGCTAGGCTGGCAGCTACTATGCTCATCTAGTACTCTTACAGACCTCGAGCCTCTGGATCCATGGGTTAGTCCCCCTGTCATTGCATGTCAATCTACCTCTTCCAGAACCCCAAATCTATTTGTTACTGGTATATTGGATAGCAAGGGTCTGGGGGTGGGCCCACAATTTGATGTTCCAGTGGCCACCTGCCTAAATTGGTACTCATATGGGCCCTAGATGGCATATAACAGTAAGAGTAAAAATAGTCCAGTGGAAAGGCCCTAACCCCTGTGGATAGCTCCTGGGGACAAGGTTTTCTGGATTAGTAGGCTACAGACAGTCAGGGGATTTTTTAAATTGATAACTGCACAATCCCCTTGTGTTGTTTTTTGCCTGTTTCCCACCCAACCAACTCTGCAAACCATTAGGATTTCCCCTGCCCTATCATACGGGTGCTGTCTGTACCTCGCCAACCAAAACAGACATTTGTTCCTGAGGTCCAGTTGTGTTTACCTCTGGGCATTTTTAATTTATGGTACTCCTGTCAGTATAATTACATACGGAAATGAAACTGGGGGTAATTTTATAGTGAGCAGGTTCGCTACTTCAGGCCTACCAACTATACCCTCATCACCACCCGACCCTTCTCTGCTCCCCCTTGATCCTATTGGAGTGGGGCTGTTTTTATTTATACCCCTCTTGAGATGTGCTGTGTTGTTATTCCCAACCTCAAGATTAGAACTCCTGGGACCAGTGGCGATACTGTGGTCCTGGGCTTGCTGTGCACCTAGCCTTTTTATAGGAGTCAAAATAGGTTTACCTATCTGGTGACTATGGTCATTTGCCTGACTGGGACCCAGGAAGATAGTGGGGTCTGGATTCCTCAGCGCACCAGGCCTATCTAGAGGTGTGAGACTTGCGCTATCTATCTGGCAACTAAAATCTTTCCCCCTCTCTAAGGCTTATTTGTTACTTGCACTAGTGTTTGTTTGCCTGCTATCCCCCATTGTTACCAATTTATCTATGCAATCAAATAGGGGGGCAAGTTCTTCCTTTACAATAGCTCTAAATTGTCTCTGTAGGTCTGTTAACATATTCAACACCCAAGATGGATAATCCGTGTCTGTTCGAGTGTTAGTAATGCATCCTACTGTTTCATCAGGGTTATCCAGATCCTCAACACTAGTTATTGGTCCCACGTTAGTTTTCTTTCTTTTGGCTCCCACCCCACTTGCTTGCTTTTTCCATTCTTTGGCATACTGATGGAAGTTCCCCCATTCCGAGTTACTGTTTTAAGTGCAACTTCTTGGTGTGGGGATGGCAGAGGCACGGTTGCCCTAGATGTAGACTCTGGGGTGGCAACTTGAGAAGTAGATTCATCAGACACCGGGCTGCAAAGATCTGGAGTTAATGACAAGTGGCTCTCAGTGAGCTCTATTTCTGTAGTTACCACAACTATAGCCCTCTGTAACATCCTGTCAATTGAGGTTGGTGGTATTGGGGAAGAAGGGGTTACTTGAGGTCGGGATTTTGGTTTAGCAGGGCAGGTGCGCTCTCCCATTATTAGACCTTGGCAGTACCGGAATGCAACCACCCCACTAGGATCAGCCTACTAGCACCTGAGTTTAATTTGGACAAAATGAAAGCTGTACAAACAAGAACAAGAAGCCCCAATACAAACAAAAATCACAGTTGGCTAGTGAGGTGGGAAGGGGTTTTCAGTCCATAGGCTCGCGTTTCTGGCCGGTAATCGAAGGACTCTACTAAGATCACAACCCTTCTCAGGCCTTTATAAAATGAAGGCAAATAATTACAAGCTAATTGGCAAATAATCAGAAAATATTGTCAGAAGTGTCTCAAATACTTCCCGGTCCAGTGCAATGGAGAGTAAAAGTCAAATATGTTCTATTGGTTCGTAAAAGAACGTCCTTCTGGTTCCCCAACAGGAGCTCCTACCAATAGTGCACTTTGGTCCTCGCTGCGATTGGACTAGTTAACGTCAGGTGGATGCATGCAGATCAGCAGAGTACTTTTTGGAAGTGCAATTCGAGGAAAAAAATTATGAAACCAACAAAGTCTTACCCGCAGATCAGCATAGAGAAGTCAGCACCAATGGCGATGGCTCTGCCCTTGGACCGGTCTTTGCCCACGCATGTCCCGCACCATGGGGGATGAGGCAGCACCTTAAGCGCAGTGTTGGCACCTTGCCCTTGTCAGCGGCAGCGGGAACGAGTCCAGTTGCATCCTGGGACTTGTAGTCCCGCCATGGTGAGCAGCGGGCTTGGAGTGATGTGGATGGCAAGGGAAAGGTGCACCCTGGGACTGGAGTCCCACCAGGGTGATGCGGCAAGTTTGGAAATGCCCCCAAGAGCAGCCCAGCAAAACCCCCAACAGCAAAACAACTTCCCGCGCCGCAGGGGATGAGGCGGCCCTTTAAGCGTGGTGTTGGCGCCTCCCCCTCGTCAGCGGGAAAGAGTACAGTTGCACCCTGGGACTTGTAGTCCCACCAGAGTGAGCAGCAGGCTTGGAGTGATGCGGGCGTCAAGGGAAAGGTGATGTGGCAAGTTTGTAAAGGCCCCCCCAAGCCCAGCAAGAGCCCCAACAGCAAAACAATGCTCAAATTACACCTAGGTCCTGTTCTACCGTGACCATTTGCTACCATTGGCACTTTGTGCTTCTGAGAATTTTTATTGGTTTGCATTTCGACTTTATTACTGTTTTAGTACTGCAAAGAAACTTTACACAGTGCCTCCAGGTTTAACTTGTGAGCTCTGTACCATAGCTACCAAGAGGTTGAGCTCAGGTTAATTCATGACTTTAAGGGTTCACACTAATAAGGATTGGGATTTTTATTTGAGGTTGGTACTTACAGCCCACTAATAGCCCACTCGGTTAAAATGTTTTTTCATCTAGTTGGTACTTGAAACTAGTATGTCTTGTACAGCACATTTTATTCAGATCTTACATCCAGACATTGTTTACTATACAACATAATCAGTTTTTTTTTGATCCACCATGATTTCTTGCATGCCCTCATACTGGTTGTATGACACAACCACACATTCATTTTTCAAGCGTTCATTAACAACGTGGGTGGAACGAATGCGTCTGAACCACGCATTCCATTTACAACGCAAGTCGATACAACTTGCCTTGGGGGGCTGGACTTTGCAATAGTATAATTTACTATTCCAACTACAGTCACCATAACAGTAGGGAAAGCGTTGGACTTTAAAGTCCAGCCCCGCTTGACCTAATGCATGTCATTGTAACAACTTACGTTCTAAATGTAATGCGTGGTTCAGACACATTCGTTATTCCGCTCCCATTGCAAAGGCAACCCGTTGTTCTGCAGTCGTTGTATTTTCTGTTTCCCCCTCATACTTCTCCTTGGCATGTGTGAATGACCACCACACAGTCTTTGTCCCTGGGAATTACCTTCTGAAAGGCAAACAACATGGACATTTAACATACCATCCAAAAAACACTTGTGTAATGGTTAGCTCCCAGAGGTGTTGGTGAATAGCATGGTGTAACCCTGCTCCCTTCTGCAGTCCAATTTCTCTGTGATGAAATGTAATCATCGGAGTGAACTGCTCCTAAAGCATATAACATATTTTGTCATGTAAGCTGCTCTGTTGTTTTACCTTTCACTGAATGCTTGGCTTATAGGAACTGCAGTACTAAATGAGCTTTAGTGTTTATTTAGAATTTCTCCTGCAGGTATCTGCTCCTTCCACTCCTCCTCCTTGCTCTGGTTCCTCTGAATCCCAGCGTGAGACATTTGTTTTATTCCCAGCAGTGTTGAAAGCTGCATTTTGTGATCCTGCTACCCTCTATAAGACATCTTCTGCCCCTCTCTGAGCACATTTACTCATCTCCTCCCAAGACATCCTGACCTGGCATCTAATTAAAGGGCAGAGATAGTAAGGGCAATTTCATCTTGACAGCTTCTCTGTTTGGACCGGGAACAGGCCAGCGCCTCTGACTTTTTGTCTTCACTCCTTTCCCCCCTGATGCCTCCAAGAGTCTGGTCCTCTGTCTCTCCTTGATGGACTTTATATAGCGCTCCCTTGTTTACTCCTGGACAGACTGTGTTAATATTCTTTTAGTGGTTTAACTGTCCCTCCAATGGGCTAGTCCTTTTCTCTCCAGCGTTTGCACCAGTTAGCATCCTTTTAGTGGTTTAAAAGTGCCTTGAACAAGGTGGTTGGTTGTTGCTCCTTGGTAGACTCGAGTTAGCACTCCTTTGATGTCTTAACCGTGTTTTGAAGGGCCTAAGTCAGTTGCTGCCACAGAGTGAACTCCATATAACCATAGTTGTCCCAAATTAAGCACATGCATGGCAATTTCTTCCTTCAATACAGTCCACCCTACAGTTTGTAAGTAACTGAATGGGTGACGTCTGTTCTCATACTCTACCCAGAAACACTCCATGCTTATGTGCAATGACAATAATTTGAAACTCATGCAACACAACTCACATATGCGTAATGGACCAAACTACAACCAACTCTCTTTCAGCCATGCATTCCAAATGATGTATAGGAATCTAAAACCAATCAAGTGAATCTCAACTTCACCTAAGCCTTAGGTCCTAAGGCAGAGGTCTTCAAACATTTGATGCCAAGACCCCTTTGTCATAATTTTGTAGGAGTAAGGACCCCCTCCTGACAAAGATTTCTAGAACCTGGTACTCCTCATCAATGACAACTATGGACAAAACTATAAACCCCCCAATTCCCACAGCAAATCATTTTTACAGTGGAGAAATAATATTAAACAGTGTTGAACAAACTAAAGGTCAGTAAGCATCGGGGCATAGTCAAATGTGTAGCTAAAAGCAAAGGACCTCATTTATGAGGCATTGGTGTCGGGCACTGCCGCAAGACTTCTTGCTGTTCTGCCCTGCACCAATGTGAAAGGGCAGGAATGCATAGTATTAATGAAATACAGTGCATTCCTGTCCTTTTCCCTTGCGTTGGCGCCTAACTTGCAGCCTAGCACCAACGTAGGCCTGATTGTTTTTGTGAAGGAAGGGCCACCTTCCTTCACAAGAACAATCCTAGAGGTGTTTTCCTCTTTTTATGGGAGTTGCAGAATGCAGTACACATGGAAAGAGGAAATATTAGGAGAAATTAAAAATGTCTCCTCATTACACCTACGCTGGGGAGGCTTAAGGTTTTGGTGCTGCCCCAGGTTTACTTGATTTTGTAAATCTGGGGTAGCATCAAAATCCATGAGTGTTGCATGGGAACACACACTCAACACCCATGGAATGCCTCCTTGATGCAGAGTAAGGCAGCGCAGGGACTTGATCTGCTTTGTTTTACTCCATATCTATGAGCCCATGCAAAGCCATGCAGGGTGACTTTGCGTCGCCTCATAGGTATGGTTGAGATGCTTGCGCCGCCGGAGCGTCAAAAAAAGTGATGCTCTGGTGGCACAAGCCTCTCATAAATAAGCCCCAAAATAGTCTGTACGTTTCTTTAGGTGTTTCACCATCAGGTAGGTACATATTAAATATTGAGCTTAAATGAAAAATAAATAAAATGATTTGTTACGCAGTGAGAAATGCACTGTAGTACATTATGAAACCTCTGTTAGTTAATAAGCTGTAGTATAACCCGAGAGCCACAGAATTAAATCTTGGTTGGTGCAGTGAACAATATTGACTTGTGTATGTTTAGTGCTACGAGGTCACAGCATTTGACAGAAAGCACTGGAAATGTGTAAGTCATTATTTTATACTTGCATTACACACAGTGTAAGATAGACTGCTACAAAATGTGCAAATAGTTTTACTATAAAAGGTGCTTCCAAAATGTAGATTTTAGTAATACCAGGGAGCCAATAATTTTTTACATAACTGTCACTTCAACACCTCCTTAGGGATACTAAGGGCTGTGTAAATACAATTATGATTAAAAGCACACACCTCACAGCCCAGTTGAAAACTCTTTGCACTACCACTCCAAAAAACAAATCTTTGTCATCACAAGGCTTGGAGTGATTCAATCTATTGAAGCCAGAGCTCGCTCCCAAGCACCCCTTACACTAGCAGAATAACTCATAGCGCACATTTGCATTTCATTCAGGCAAGCAGGCACTCTGGCTCGAAGGCTTTTCACAGCACATGGGACTCAATTAATGAAACTTCGGCAGAAGCATTTCGACAATTGGACTTAACCTTCCTGGTGCGCCCCCCACCCCTTCCCAGGACTCCACGCCCTCGGGGGTCGCATCCCACAAATTAAAGTCCTCTGTCCTAAGATAAGAAGCTCTACATAAATATTACAATGGAACACTCAGAAAGCAGCTTGGTCCCTACCCACCAACTTGGCTACCTATTAGATCCAATCTTTGCCAATTGGGGCGCCTTAAAAATTGAATCCCCGGTACCAGTCCTGTGGTCTGATCATTATATGGTTCCCTTTATCGCCGTGCTGCCACAGACTTACATACCTAAGAAGTCTGGCGCCGGGAAAGCGCATAGGAAGTGGGTTAGGTTCTCACCAGCAAGTTTCAATCTGGCTCTCCAACAGGGCAGGCAACCTGGTGGCACAGATATTGACTCTGCCTGTGTCGCACTTGATACACGGATCATGGAGGCTTTAGATAGTAATGCTCCATGGTCCTTGAGAGTACCTGGCAGACAATCAAAAACCGCACCTTGGTTCAGCAGTGAGCTGAGAGCAGCTAAATCAGCCTGCAAGCGCCTTGAAAGAGCATGGAGGAGAGACTTCTCAGATCATAGGAAAACTGAATACAAATCCAGTCTCAAACATTATCATTCTCTCATTAGGAAAGTCAGGGCCACCTACTATTGTGATAGGATCGGGTCTGCGGAGAACTCCTCGAAGGAACTCTTCACTATCTTTAAAGCGATCTCGTCACTAGCAAGAACCGCAGCTCCTAACATCAGCTCAGTGGATTCCTGCATTTAGTGGCAGACTTCTTTGTGGAGAAGGTAGGAAAGATTTACTCGAACTTCCTGGAGGTAGCACACAACAGGTGCCCGGACAGGGAGGGGACACCCAGCATAGCAGAGGCGGAATATCTTTGTGACTTTGCTGTCCCCTCATGTGACATTCTCAAAGATGTAGCCTTAAGTATCAAGTCAGGCTCACCCAGAGACCCTGCCACCCCTAAGGTGCTGAGAGAGAGCCTAGAGGTACTAGAGCCTTACATCAGACACCTTCTGGAACTCTCTTTTACCTCGGGAACAGTCCCAAAATGTTGGAAGGAGGCGATCGTCCTCCCCTTAAAAAAGAAGCTGAATGTTAGTATGAGCCAACTGGAGAATTTGTGCCCCATCTCATTGCTGCCTTACTTTTCCAAAATAGCAGAGAAGGTGGTCAATACCCAATTGACAGCTCATATCAGTAAACACAGCTTACTTCACCCCACTCAATCAGGTTTTCGTGCAACCTACTCTACTGAATTGGCACTGCTCCTATCAACAGAAATCATCCGCAAACGCGTTGATGAAGGACAGACTGTTGCCTTAGTCCTTCTAGACCTCAGTGCCGCATTCGACACTGTAGCCCACCAAACACTACTTCAGCGCCTTAGGAAAGGAGGTGTGGCAGGACAAACCATGAAATGGCTTGGGTCCTTCCTACACGACCGCAGTTTTCAGGTGACTCAGCAGCCTCACTACTCCAAAAGTATCAAGCTGGACCAAGGGGTCCCACAGGGATCCACACTCAGCCCCATCATTTTGTTATCTCTACATCATCCCCCTGGCAGAGATTATTGAAAAATTTGGCATCAGTGTTGTGTCATATGCTGATGACACACAACTGGTCGTGTCTCTAACACAAGCTCACGATAAGGCAGCCTGCAATTTCTCGACGTGCCTACAAGAACTGGTGTCCTGGATGGCTGACAACTGCCTAAAACGTAATGGTGATAAAACAGAAGTACTAGTGATAGGCAAAGCACCCTCGATCTGGTCCTCATCATGGTGGCCTCAGACCTTGGGACAGACCTCCTCCCCCAGTGAACAGGTTAAGAACCTAGGGATGTGGTTGAATACCAAACTATCCTTCGAGAACCACACCAGGCAAGTGGTGGGAAAATGTTTCGGGGTACTGTGAGGACTTCGGAAGGCCCTTGATGTACTTCCTGTTACAGTGAGGAAAACTATGGTCCACGCTGTGGTGACATCACGCTTGGATTATGGGAACGCCCTCTATTTGGGAGCAAATATCAAATGTGTGCAAAGACTCCAATGCATTCAGAATGCAGAGGCTCTGCTCGTTCTAATGTTACCCAGGAGAGCTCCCTCTAACAAGGCCCTTGCTTCCCTTCACTGGCTTCTGGCAAGGGAACAAATTCTTTTTAAAGCCCTGTGTGTCAGCCACCGCTTTCTTCAGAGGAAAGGGCCCAGCTATCTGAATGACCTACTCACCCCCTACTCTCCGATCCGCCAATTGAGATCAAGTGGGACAGGGCAGGTTAGCATCCCGACCATCAGAAGAGCAAGGATGGGTGGCCGCTCCTTCCGTTTTCTAGCGGACAAACACTAGAATAAACTCCCTCGGGGCTCCGGCTGGAGTCCTCGGAGACAATTTTCCGAAAAAAACGTAAGACCTGGCTCTTTCCATCTTTAAGCCCTCACATCTAATCTCTCCCTCTCTTTCTCTGCACTGCCCGAATATGGTCTAATCTGCCGCAGCGCGGGGACACACTAGCTAGTGTAACCATGCGCTTTACAAACTTGTTTTTATTATTATTATTACAAGGGGTGTGGAAAGCACTATACAATACAATCACAATACAATAGTATACAAAAAATATTTATCCTCATCCCTGCTTCACCTTTGGGCATCAGCCTTTCTGCTTGTGCACCAATGCAAAACCTGAGCTAAATCCATTTCTATTTCTTTTGCTCCCTCTAACCAACACACTATACACTAACTGCTTAAAAGCCTTCATTCCCATCCCATCCGGTATTTACCCCAACATGATGCATCAGTCACCAAACCTTTCCTGGTCCAGTCCAGATGTAAGAAGACCTATGTTTTCTTGTGCTTTATCATACTTATGTCACTTCCAGCAGAGTGTCTAAGTCCCTATGTCTACTAATTTAACAGCAATGCTTCTGGCAGGATGGGAGTGATAGCCAGGGCACATGGTTTGCTCCACCTTTCAATAATGAAGAGCTCACTCTGGCCCACTACATTTGTTTATCCTATTTTTCTAGAAACAGTTCCATACTCAGCATTCTACTTCCTTTGGAAGCTGCCCTGATCATTGCATTTCCAATGTCGCTTTATTCTCACCTCTGCTCATGACTTCAAAATATTAATATTCATGAGCAGCCCATAATATGGGATGTCTAATATTTCATTGTGTCCTGTAGTAAGTACATCGATCATGTCCTTGTGTCACCCATTCTTACAGAGCTCTTTTGGAGTTTGCATCTAGTGAAAGACCTCATCCACTCCAACAATCTCAATTTCCCCTCTAGGGGTGTGCAGGATTTATCTATTTCTCCAAGCACAGCTGTCACCGTGGACTGGTCTGTTTGTTTCGCTGTATCATCACTTCAGCAATATCAACCTTGGCCTTCCCTGTAGTGTGTGTATTTATCTATTGTATGCTGTGAATTGGGTTTCTTTGACTCGTCATGAAAGTAGGAGCTAACTTTGAGTCTCTGTTATATGTATGGGCTCTTAGCGCTTCCTACACATTGCCAATGCTTCCATTGTCATAGTAGCATCCACATTGTATGCTCCGGTGCCTCAGTTGCACAACATCTAATCTAACTTGCCTCTCTACTTTACCTTTGAGCCTGCGAATGATGGCACAGGAACCACTGAAGCATTCTTCTATGGTTCTATTTTCTCAGACTTCCAATTATTGCAAGATAATATACTGCCTTGATTTGTGTCCACTCTAGAGTCTTTTTGAGATTTGGTCTGCTACATGCCAGGCATGTTTTGCTCCACGTATGTGATTCTGAGGTACGGAGTCTACTCATCTCACTTTGTAGAGGAAACCCTCTTACTCAGTACTGTTATTTAAAAGTGCTGGTAAGGGTTTCATTCAGGGCTTGTAGTACCATGGTGTACTTTTCAGCTGGGTGTTGTTTATGTCACTTGGCCAATGCATGTAATCTTGTTTATCTGTCATATATTTTCTGTTGGTGAGGTAATTTTTGATGGATGAATGGAATTAAATACTTTATTCATCTTATTTATTTTATATGTTTCATTCTAGTTGACAGAATAGCGAGATGCATGCAGGGCCATTCCAAGTCCTGTTAAAACAGTGATAGGCATTTTAGATGGCAATACTATTTGTCAGTTTGTGAAAATGGTCTAATTATTTAATTGGAAGACTCTGGAACAGAGCTAGAAATGTACTAAATGTTTGCTCGGAGTGCTAAGGTCCTGTTTATGAGTTTAGTGGTTTTCCTGTAGGACCGCCACCACTGTGCTTACAGGAGGACCGCCAAGCACATGGTGCACACACCTGATGGATTTCTGAGTGGGTGGTGCGGTGGTGGTCCCACGGCAGCAGCATGCTTTGGCTGAGGATTAAAGCCAGCTGTCATGCCGCCGCCGTGGAACCGCTGCCTCATCATGTGCACTGTGTGGCATACACCATGTCATACAGGCAGGAGCATGGACTTCTTGTGCCCCCTGCTCCCATCCCCATGGGGAGATTTACCCAGGGGCCCTGCTGGGGCCCCCTTTCCCTATATTTCCGCCATGAAATGCTTGGTGGAAAGGCAGGTCATAATTCACTTGGCGGTGCCGACATCAGCACCGCTGTGAGTTAAAGTTTACTTTTTTAACTCCAACCCATACAACATTGTGGAATGTGCATACATTTGTTAGCGGGTCAGAATTAATTGTCTAACTCCAGCCTAACAAACATTGGTGAAAAGATCAGATTTACTATCCCAACTCCAATGTACCAAACATTGTGTAATACATTGGTTGGGGAATTGTCAGATTTAATATTCTAACTCCAGCCGACATTACAAACACTGGGGAAAGTCCTTACATTGGAATATTAAGATGAACTGTTCTAAGTCCAATATGACAAATATTGGGAAAAGCTTATATTGTTGGGGAAGTAAGAGGATTTATTATTCTCACTCAAGTATAAAAAACATTGGGGAAAATGCATCCCGTGGGGGAAGGGGTATCAGATTTACTATTCTAACAGACAGTCGGGAAAGTGCATACATGGGGGGGTTGGGGTTGGCTTTAATATTCTAACATCAATTTAACAAAAGTTGGGAGAAGTGCATACACATGGGCATCATATTTTCCATTCAAACTCCAGAATAACAAACACTGGGGAAAGTACATAGATGGTATATTGGAGGGAGTGAGGGGTGTTCAAATACTGAATTGTATATTGTATAGACTGATTTTCATATGGCTGGGTCCAAACTAAAGTGGCATGGTGGGTGAAAAATGATGGATTAGGATGTAGCAAGAGTGATTGCCAGTGGCTGAGATTAAGTCAAGCATTCCATAATTACCTTGATGTTATTGCAGATATCGAATTGAAGTCATATAGCTCGGCCTGTCAGACCAAGGTTCTCTCTGGATTTCTGTAGTCTCCTAAGAGCGACAGCTCTTTTATACTAAACGAACATTAGACTACTGTTACTCTTTACTCTTTTTAATTTGTGTGTGGAAGTCACATGAATGTTAACATTGTATAAAAAAGGAACATACCCAAGAATCACTGCATACAAATGACACAGAACCTTTATAAAATGTCTACAGCCAAGGGAATTCCCATGAGAGTTGTCCTGTTCTGATGTCCTATACACAGTTGCTAAAGCTCCACAAACTAATTCACCTAACAGAAACAAAGTTTCATCTTGTGTGTATATTTGTCATCCTCTATCATCATTTTGATGATGTCTTGCTGCACTTAGTGCAGGATATATGCAACAGAAAGTTGCAGAGGACCTGTTATAGAGATTGTCAATGTGGTTTTGATCCTGGAATGTTTCTCAATTCTGATGTTTTTGAGGCTCACAGGCCTTACCTAACATCAGCAGGTGTGATGGTGAGGCACATTAGAAGGTAGATGAAGGCAGATAAAGGAAGGAATGCAAAATGCTGAGGACAGGAGTACTAATAGACGGTGGGCGAGATTTGGAAGGGGCAAGCCTCTCCACATTAAGTGAGTGAATAAGAGTGGTCCTAAATTCCATTTTGCTTATAGGATCTGGCACAGGGAGGACCACTAATGTACAAAAGTGATTTGTAAGTTTGTTTGTAAAGCCTACCTCATATGGTGTTAGCCAGGTAATGATGCAGCAAACAGATCAGTAACCATGAGTGTAGTCCCACCCCTATACTTTGCCCAGAATGTTATGTCACACAGTAACATATCTCTGCCACACTGCAGATGCTATCACCGATCTCATGAGATCTAGTGATTAGCAGCTACAAATGAGCACTGCCTTATGGCCTAAAACAAATGTTGGCTGGTGGTGTGGTTGCTGGACTACCTTCAGATTACAATTACCAGTGGAATCAGCTCCCTATTCATGTTTAGCCGCAGATCTAAGATGCCCTGCATTTGAGGGCAAACATATGTGGCATACAACATCTACAGGAAAGCCTGATGTGCCCCAATACCATAACCACAAACGAACAAAATGAAGAGGATCTGTAAAACAATTTTCCAAATAGGTAATGAATAGTGGGATGTTCTGCTATTTTCATCTGTGCGTGTGGCAGGGGTCAAATACATGTGACAAGTTACTCCAGCACCAGGGTGAAGAATCCCACATGATGAAATTAAATTATTATTAAATACCCATTAGTCAGTCTGCCATAGTAGTCTAGGAACCACAGCTTAGTCCTATGCCAGGCTGTTTCAATGGAACAGGTCTGACTGAGCAAACACAACAAGCATCAGTGATGTACTGAAATGCCATTTGTGCAGGTTTAATTACCTCGAAAGCTGTGTGCCCTTATTCATGTGTGAAATTTTGAACAGTTGGAATGCTTATAGAGAGGTTTTTTCAATAGAATCACCACAGAATGATACTGCTTTGAAGCTTCAGAATCCAAGTAGAGAATTAGTGTAGCAGTTTACAGAATGCAAAAAGTCAAAATCTGTCATGTAGTTATGGAGTGAGGAATACTATCAAAAATATTATTCATTATTTCATATTGCCCTTTGTTTAAAGGCTCGTAGGTTACTAAATGCATTGGGAAATGATGCACACTGCGATCACACACATGCAAAAGTAAAGTGTTTGCATTACTCTGATAGAAAAAGTACACACAATACAACAAAAAATATAAAGTGCATACCTTACAGCCACAAGCAATAACTTGTGTAACTATCCCTGCAAACAAAAATTAAAATGTGTGGAGTGCCCCACCATTTACAAAGAAGTAATGGTCATTTTTGGCATTTGCCTCATGAGTGACAGCTTTTTATTTTGGTAAATGCACCTGATTTTCTCACACACAACCTTGTACACCAGGCACACTCACTTATACCTCAGAACTGTTCTTACATGCCTCCCATACATCAGGGATGGCTCTATATACCATGGATGTCCATCACTTATTTAGGAAAGTCACATATGCCAAGGACGGCCTGCATATCCCGGAAATGACCATCATATGCCAAAAGTTAAAGGAATCCTACCATATTCCAAGGATAGCCAACATATCTCAAAAATTTTGATCAGGTGCCACTGGACATCGGGGATGGCCAATTAAGAACGGAAATGGCCATCAGCTTCCAGGAACGGCCATCATATGATGAGGACGGTCAGGAGATTTCAAGAATGGTCAAAATATGAAAGTTGGCCACAGTATGTAAGTGAGACCCATATATAAGATCAACGATGACAATCATGCAATAAATGGCCATCACATGCAAGGAATGGCATGACCATAATCATCAGCCAGTAATGACAATTCATTGTCACTGAGGACATTTAAATACCCAGAATGGCCACCATATGCCTGTGAAGGAGAGTTCAACAGCTGGAGGTGCACTGACCATACTGTGTCAAGAAGCATCTGAGATAAATATTTTTTTGCATTGATCAAGTGCAGAAAAATGAAAGAGGAGGGTGCAGGGTGAAAAAGCTACGCATCCTTGAGTCTAAATGTGTAATAGAGTTAAAACCCAAAGCTGCCTATGGGTTCAACAATGAAGAAGAATTGTGAGTGCATGTAGGCTAAAATAGCTAACTGATATTCCATAACAGAATTTATTGACCCCTCTCTGCAGTATTAATCCCTAATGGTTAATTAATTTTTTATTTCTTTAATTTTTATTTTTATTTCTGTGAGGTGGTTTTGATTTCCACAAAAATTACCATTTTTCTGATGATGAATTTTCTCCTTGGGTATTTTATGTGGCACTAGTAATAGAGGGAAATTAATTCTGAGAGATATGGCCCATTCAGGGCACAATTGCTAAAAGGGAAATAAGGAGGAACTTTAACGGGGTAATATGTTTGAGAGATACACTCATGTGAATAAGCTTAATCAGATAAAATTATGTTAATGTGATGTGGGGGAGATAAACACATATCTTTGAGCTGTAAAGTACTTGTACCAACTGTTTTTAATGTATTTTGAATCATGTAAGCTCCCACTCATTTTACTTTTCCCCTGTCCCCCGATTATTTACCGTCTTAATGCTAAACTAAAATGAAAGTTATGACATTAAGTGAAATCTCAATAGAGAGATTGAGGTTTTAAAACATCGCTCCAAAATGACCACCAAATTTGCATTGTATTTGTAAGGTTTAAAGTGCTGTTGTTTATTTCCATGTGAATTCTTGTGAGTCAGATGCATTTCTCTATGATTTAAATTGAAGATGGTATCTGAACGCGCTGACATTGAAAAAGGCATCTGAAAGAGACACTAACTGATAGATTCCTTACCTTAGAATATCCCCAGGCGTCAGACTAGATCCGGAAAGTTTCGCTTAGCAGTACCCCTGCGCGTAAGTAGGTGGTGTCGTGTGTGGCTCCGCGTCCGTCACTGGCGTCATAAGCGCCGAGATGACGCCACGGAGAGTACTTAGGCGCCACACATGCGCGCTGACGTCAGTTCTTTCTTTTTCTGCGCCAGCAAGCGCAGAACCGGATTGAGCACATACCTTAGTCACTTTTTGACTACTCTTTTGAGACTTTTGTCTCCTCTCTTCTTCTCCTGGTGCACGTAGGGATGCCCGGCTTTAAGTCCTGTGGGACCTGCCGCCGGAATAGGTCGGTGGCATACCCCCACGATGTCTGCCTGTACTGCCTGGAGACTGCCCACGACTCCCGGGACTGCTGGGATTGTCGAGCCATGGCCCCCAAGGCCTTGCGGGAGCGGCGTAGGAAGTTGCCGGAGGTCCGGCATTCATCCCGCCGCCGCTCTGGGTCCAGGGGTCGTTCCCGGGACAGCACGCGGGACCGGAGCCGTCGCTCCTCCAGATCCAAGTCTTTGCCTTTCGGATTCCAGTAAGCGACGCCATAAAAAGAAGTCAAAGAAGCGTGTTCGCTCTCCGACGTCCCCCCATCGCTCCCCGGAGGCGGACGAGGAGGACAGGGGCTACACCCCGGTGGCTCCCCTGGAGCCTGGGAGTTCCGCGGCCTACCCGCCACACCCGGGTCCGTCGACGGCTCCCGAACAGGTGCAGGAATTCCTTGCTACCATGGACTGCCTTTTTAGGCCTCGGGCTCCCGCCGGCGCACATTCAGGCCCCACGATGCCCGTGTCCAGATCCTTTTGGCCCGGTGGCTCTGCCACCGGCGCCAGCCCAGGCGCCACAGGACCCTGCACCAGTGGCTCAAGCCCCGGTGCCACGAGGTGCAGCGTTGCTGGCTCCGGCCCCGGCGCTGCCCTCGGCTCCACCCTCGGTGCCACACTGGGTGCTGTTTATTCCTCCCTTGCCCCGTCCAGGACCATTTTGTTCCGCCTGGGATCCGCATTGGGAGTCGGCGCCAGTCCGACCCCGACCGGCGCCATTCTCTGTGCCATTCCCGATGCCGTTCGTCCCTTCTCCGGCTCTGGCTTTGCCGCCGCGACTGGCCCCCTCTACGCCAGAGGTGGACGGAGACTGGGAAGGGTCTGAGGACCCCCTTGCCCGGCAATGTGACTCCGAGCAGGATTGGGTGGATGACTTGGAGGAGGCAGGCAACCTCGATGTCTCCTCTGACCCGGGGTTCGCCTCCCCCCCACCTACGATGGAGGAAGGTGCCTCCTACACGATGGTCTTCCGTCGGGCGGCTGAGGCCCTTAACCTTGACCTCCCCACAGTGGCCCTCAAGACCAACCTCCTCACCGAGGTGCTCCAGACGGCGTCTACTTCATCGGAGCCTGCTTCCCTTCAATGATGCCCTTACCGACGTCCTCTTGGGCACTTGGCCGAGGCCGGCCCCCCCTTCTTGACTACCCACCCTACACCCGAGAGCCTGGTCATTCAGGCCTCGACGTCACAGAGTGCTTTTCCTACGGCCCTGCCAGATAAGGACTCTAAACGGCTGGACCAGTTTGGGAAGCGGTTGTTCTCTTCGCCCAGCATGGGGCTGCGGTCCGTGAACACCGCCTGCTTGTTGGGCCGCCACTCCCACGCTGTGTGGGATGCCGTTGCTCAGGTGCTGCCTCAGTGTCCTGAGGAGGTACAGGCTGTCCTTTCTCAGGCAATTGCTGAGGGTAAGGATGAGGCTAAGTTCGCCATTCGGTGTGGGTTGGACACCGCTGACTCTTTGGGCAGGGCGATTTCTACCACTGTGGCATTGCGACGTCACGCCTGGTTGCGTTTGACTGGGTTTTCGCCTGATGTCCAGAGCTCGCTCATGGACATGCCCTTTGATGGCACCCGCCTGTTTGGCGACAAGGCTGAGAGTGCCCTGTGCGCATATAAGGATTCGCGGGCTACGGCCAAGTCCTTGGGCCTTTCTACTAAGACTTCAGCCTCTCCTGGTTTTTGATCCTTTCGTGGCCAAGGTAGAGGTAGTCCGGTGCGCCCGTCCCCTAAGCCTGGGCAGAACCAGCCCCAGCGGGCCGGGGTTTCTGCAGGGACGGGTCAGGGAACCATTGTGCGGATCTGTCCACCTCCACCCCCGCTGTTTCCGCCTCCAAACCTTCCTAATCTCAGCTTCAGGAAGCAACCCACGCCGGTGGGTGGCAGGATCTGCCACCACCTCCCTCACTGGCGTGAGATTACATCAGACAGATGGGTGCTGCAGATAATCTGCCACGGTTACTCCCTTCTATTTCAGTCCTCCCCTCCTGCCATGCCACCTCAGTGCCACCGCATGTCGGGAGATCACTTGGCCCTTCTCTGACAGGAAGTCACGGCCCTCTTGGCCAAGGGGGGCATCGAGTGCGTTCCTGGACTGGAAGTAGGGAGTGCTTGTTATTCCCACTACTTTCTGGTCCGCAAGAAGGACAAAGGGGGTCTGCGTCCTATCTTGGACCTCCAGGACGACAATCGCTTCCTCTGGAAGGAGAAGTTCAAGATGCTGACTCTGGCTCAGGTCTTAGCTGCCCTCGACCATGGAGACTGGATGGTAGCGTTGGACTTGCAGGACGCATATTTTCACATTCTCGTCCTGCCGGCCCACCGGTGTTACCTGCGGTTCAGGGTAGCCCAGGAGCATTTTCAGTTTGCCGTGCTCTCCTTCGGCCTTACCAGCGCCCCTCAGGTGTTCGCGAAAGTGATGGCGGTGGTTGCAGCTCATCTGCACAGGTCAGTGGTGTCAGTCTTCCCCTACCTCGACGACTGGTTGTTGAAGGCGGGCTCGCCCCAGACAGTCGTCACCCACCTTCAGACTACAGCCGACCTCCTGCATTTGCTGGGGTTCTCCATCAACGTGCCGAAGTCTCACCTGAGTCCCTCTCAGAAGCTCCCCTTCATTGGAGCGGTTATGGATTCGACGCTGTTTCGGGTTTATTCTCCCGAGCAGCGAGTCCGGGATATTCTGGCTATGATTCCGATCTTTCAGCCTCTGTCCCGGGTTTCAGTCAGGATGACCCTCCGGCTTCTGGGCCTGATGTCCTCCTGCATACTGCTCGTGACACATGCCAGATGGCATATGCGAGCTCTGCAGTGGGACCTGAAGTTCCAGTGGGCGCCACATCAGGGCAACCTGTCCGATCATGTCCAGATCTCGGAGGGCACTGCACAACAGTTGCGGTGGTGGCTCACATATCGCGATTGGGTCAGTGGCAGATCCCTCTCCCTTCCCCAATCGGAGCACACGGTGGTGACGGATGCATCCTTCCTCAGATGGGGAGGCCATTTGGGAGAGGCGGAGATCAGAAGACTCTGGTCTCCGGCGGAGTCCCAGCTCCATATCAACCTTTTGGAGCTTCGGGCGATCCGGCTTGCACTGAAAGCATTCCTTCCCTCTGTCCGGGGACGTGTGGTGCAGGTGTTCACGGACAACACCACCACCTTGTGGGATAGCAACAAACAGGGCGGGGTGGGGTCATGGACCCTATGTCAGGAGGCTCTGCGCCTCTGGAAGTGGCTGGAACATCAAGGCATTACCTTGGTGGTTCAACACCTGGCAGGTTCCCTGAACGCCAGGGCGGACGAACTCAGCCGCTGGTGCTTGATGGATCACAAATGGCGTCTGCAATCGGACGTGGTGCTGGGTCTCTTTCAGCAGTGGGGAGAGCCTTGGTTAGATCTATTCACCACCGAAGAGAACGCGCAATGTCATCAGTTCTGTGCGTTGGAATTTCCAAGGCGGCACTCGCTCGGCGACGCTTTTCGTCGCGAGTGGATTTGCGGTCTGTTGTACGCCTTTCCGCCTATACCACTTCTGCCCAGAGTGCTGAAGAAGATCCGGCGGGACCGGGCCCAAGTCATCCTTGTGGCTCCGGATTGGGCAGGAAGATACTGGTATCCCGAGCTACTCAGCATGGCGATCGCTCCCCCGATCCGTCTGCCTCTTCGGGAGGATCTTCTGTCGCAGCAGCAGGGGACGGTCCTCCACCCAAACCTGTCCAGCCTCCACCTCTATGCGTGGAGATAGAGCGATGACAGTTGACAGCTTTCGATCTTCCTCCCGAAGTCTGTGATGTCATCTTGGCAGCCAGGTGTCCCTCCACTAAGACGGTATACGCCTGCAGGTGGAACAAGTTTGTGGCATGGTGCATAGCAAAGGCTGTGGATCCCCTTTCTGCCCATCTTTCTGAAGTTCTTCTATTCCTTCTTTCCTTGGCCCAGCAGGGCTCTGCTCTGGGCACTATCAAAGGTTATCTTTCAGCCATCTCCGCCTTTTTGAGGCTTCCAGATCAGCCTTCTCTCTTTAGGTCCCCGGTTGTTAACCGTTTCCGTAAAGGCATTACGCACACGTTTCCTCCCGTGCCGTTCATCATGTTTTAATGGGACTTGAATCTCGTTTTGACCTATCTGATGTGCGCTCCTTTCAAACCCCTTCATACCTGTCCTTTGCGTCTTCTTACTCTTAAGACGGCTTTCCTGGTCGATATCACCTCTGCCAGAAGAGTGAGTGAGCTCCAGGCTCTTTTGTCCAAACCTCCTTTTCTTTCTATTCATCCGGACAAGGTGGTTTTAAGGACCCGTCTTCTTTTTTGCCAAAGGTGGTCACACCATTCCACATCGGGCAGACCATCACTTTGCCTACCTTCTTTCCGCCTCCGCATCTTTCAAGGGAGGAAGAGAGGCTCCACCGTCTGGACCCAAAACATGCGCTTGCATTCTATCTAAAGCATACACAGCAGTTCAGGGTGGATGACCAGCTTTTTGTTGGCTACATGGGTGCCAAAAAAGGTCATCAAAGCATGTTACTCTTTGGCTAAGAAGAGCCTCCTGTGGAGCTGCATGCCCATTCTACCAGGTCAACTGCAGCCACTACTGCCTTGGGACGTGGCGTCCCCTTGCAGGACATTTGTCAGGCAGCTATGTGGGCCTCGCTGCACACGTTTACCAGGCACTACTGCCTTGACAGTCAAGTCCGGAGGGACGGATTCTTTGGCCGTTCCGTGACTTTCTGGTGTAATCTTGTTCGCAGACCCACCACCAGGGTTGGTATTGCTGGGGTATCTATTCTAAGGTAAGAGATCTATCACTAACCTGTCTCTTTCAGATGCACAAGTTCCTACTTGTATAACGATATATATGTAAGAGAAATTAGTTAGTGATAGATTCCTTACCGCCCCACCCATCTTCCCCGTTCTGCGAACTGGTTACTAGGGTTAAGGTCCTCCCTCTTAGGGCCCTAGTTTTCTACAACAATGGTCAGTATCTTGCATGGCTCTGCGTTCCTGGCGCAAAAAGTCGTGTACAGAACTGATGTCAGCGCGCATGGGTGGCGCCTAAGTACTCTCCGTGGCGTCATCTCGGCGCTTGCGACGCCAGTGACGGACGCAGAGGCCCACAACGCCACCTACTGACGCGCAGGGGTACTGCTAAGCGAAACTTTCCGGATCCAGTCTGACGCCTGGGGATATTCTAAGGTAAGGAATCTATCACTAACTAATCTCTTACAGATATATCGTTACACAAGTAGTAACTTGTGCGTCGTGCCGAAACCCGTCTGCTAGTGCTACAATAGGGCTTGCGAATAAATATTGAGGTTGAATTCTGCCAGTGAGTGCACTCGTTGTTTGGCAACGCTGCTGGGGTTGCAATATAATATATATATATTTTTGCTCCTTGAATGCACCAGCCCGCCGCACACATTAACGGTGCTCATCTCGGCGGGGGTGCTCCCGCCTTTAATATCAGCTCCAAACTGTCAATAGGTAATCGTACCCGGTTATCACAGAAGACAGCACTCACGGGGGAGAGTTCCGATGGTATATTTATTTCAGGAACTCTGGGCGCACAACAGACACGTTTCAGCAGGTCGCCTTTCTTGATGTTTTTAGCACGAAACGCTGGTATCGCCATTACTTTAAATTCATTCTCAGCGCTAGTAAAATGCAACTGACACAGTGAAAGGACTAATTCGGCAAATCCCCACAATCTGAGTGCCAGAATTCCGCCATCTTTGAATGTCAAAAGAACATCAAATCACCGTGAAAATACATATATCATAAGTAAAAATCCTAATAACAACATTGTTAATAAGGAAATACTGTCTTGAGTGATCGGGGGGAGGCCGACAATTGCGAAGTGCGAGTTCACTACTACTGAAACCACAATCCTTCCACAAAAAGAGAACTGGTTGCAGAGCTTGCTCAGGGATTGCACCGAAGATTTGGAACTCCCTACCTCCAGTGGTACGTGGAATCTCTTTAGAGCTAAGTAACTGGGGGTATTGCTATGCTTTATGAGCCATGCAAGCGATCTTTAGGTGTATTCTTGCCTTGTAGGGCAGCCAGTTCAGATCTTTCATGGTCAGAGAGATGCGGTTATATCTTTTAGTTCCTGATACCAGTCTGGCCGCGGCGTTAAGCGATGCCCGCAGCGGGCCAGCTTGTATTTGGGGAGACCGCATAGAGTGGTGCTGCCATGGTCTAATCTTGGTAGCACTAAGGCTTGTACCACCATGATTAGCTCCCTTGGAGGCCTAGTGATTTGCACCTGCATGTTCAGGTGTTTGTCTATGGGGACTCCGCGGAATTTCCCGGAGTCAATGATGTGGGGAGCACAGTCAAAGGAAGTTAGATGTTTCAGCCATAGGTCTATCTTGGGTGTATGATTGGGTGGGGAGATGAGTAGGAATTCCGTTTTTTTTGGTGTTAAGCATGAGGTGGTTGCCAGTGAGGCAGCTTTGAGTATTCTGAAGAATAGCGTTGAGGGAGATGAAGACTCTTCTGGTGAGGAGATTTTCAAATACAGATGGGTGTTGTCCGCATACAGGTGATATAGAATGTTCGCTGAGTTCAATGCGTTTGGCAGTGGCTCCATGAGTGGATTAAAAAGAATGGGTGAGAGTGCTGAGCCCTGTGAAACCCCTATGGTGACCATGGAGGGTTGAGAAAATGAGTGCTTCACCTTGATTCTTTGTGTTCTGTTATTTAGGAAGGAGGTGAACCATTGTAACACTGGGCCCATAGGCCCATCCTTCGTTCCAGTAGGGGCAATAGGTTGTCATGCTTAACCGTATTGAATATGGAGGATAAGTCAAGAAGTATCAATAGGCAAGATTCGTTGCGGTCTAGCATTTTTAGTATGTCGTCCATTATGTGGGTGAATGCAGATTCCGTACTGTGACCATGACGGAAGCTGGATTGTTGTTTGTCTAGGAGGTTGTAATTCTCGATGTGGTTACATAATTGTATTTGTACACATTTTTCCAGCATTCACCAAGGTGGGGATTTGGGTTATAGGGCGGTAGTTGTTGAGATCTGAGGGGAGGGAGTCAGATTTCTTTAGTATAGGTGTGACCTGCCCTACTTTAAGACAGTCCGGTATGGAGCCTTGACTCAGAGAGGCATTTACAATCTTTGCCCATAGGGGTAGAATAGAGGATTTTATCATTTTGAATAAAGGAGGAGGTAGGGGGTCGGAGAAGTGATTGGAGGGGTTGATTCCTAGAAGAGTGTTGTAGAATTCGTGTTCAGTAATAGGTGAAAAGGTGTGCCAAGAGGCATTGTTTTTTGTGGTTTCCATCAGAGTACTAACAAGCATTGGCATAGCCAATAGGTCTCGCCTTTGGGACCTTATAAGTGTTTAGCCAGAGATATTGACTTTGCCAATTTCTTTAAGCTATGCTCTACAGAAGTGTGATTGCTGTGCAGCATGCTGAAAAGTTATGATAAAAAAAAGTGTCAGAAGCATTTTTGTTACCTTATATATGACCAAGAATACATTATGTACAACTGAAAGACCATATTAAAAAAATATTTACAATAAAAAAAGTCTTAATTTTTTATTTGTCCTTCGAATGCTGGCAACTTCTTTCTGCCTGTTCTAATGGTTGTTTGTTATAGCTTTTTTGTTGTTATGGGGGGCATAAACAACGGGAGGTGAAGGTTGGGAAATAGTGCTCAGGTGGTACTGAGTGATGCTGAGTTGGTGCTGCACTGATGTTGAGGTGGTGTTGATGCTGAGTTGGTGCTGAGTTGCTGCTGAGTTGATGCTGAGGTGGGGCTAAGTGTTGCTGAGGTGGCATTGAGTGATGCTGTTGTGGTGCTGAGTGATGCGGAGGTGGCACTAAGTGATGCTGTTGTGCTGAGGTGGCGCTGAGGGATGCTGAGTGATGCTGTGGTGGCACTGAGTGATGCTGAGGTGGCACTGGGTGATGCTGTGGTGGTGCTGAGTGATGTTGAGGATGTGCTGAGGTGGAGCTGAGTGATGCTGAGTTGGCACTGAGTGATGCTGTGGTGGAGCTGAGTGATGCTGTGGTGGAGCTGAGTGATGCTGTGGTGCAGCTGAGTGATGCTGTGGTGGAGGTGAGTGATGCTGTGGTGGAGCGGAGTGATGCTGTGGTGGAGCGGAGTGATGCAGTGGTAGAGCGGAGTGATGCTGTGGTGGCGCCGAGTGATGCTGTGGTGGCGCCGAGTGATGCTGTGGTGGCGCCGAGTGATGCTGTGGTGGTGCCGAGTGATACTGTGGTGGTGCCGAGTGATGCAGTGGTGGCGCTGAGTGATGCTATGGTGGCGCTGAGTGATGCTGTGGTGGCGCTGAGTGATGCTGTGGTGGTGCTGATTGATCTTGAGTTGGCGCTGAGTGATGCTGTAGTGGCACAGAGTGATGCTGTAGTGGCGCAGAGTGATGCTGAGGTGGCGCAGAGTGATGCTGAGGTGGCGTAGAGTTGAGTATGCATGGTGTGGTAGAGCACTGTTTGGTAGGTTTCGACCTGAAAAAAGTCTTCAGATGCCAGTGTGTCTGTCCTAGAGATACTTGCTGCATAAAAAGTTTCCCTCTCTGCTAACGTTTCCTCACCATGACCAGTGGCACTGACGCCCTTCGATTGTCACCCCCTCATTTCCTTACAAGTGCTATAATGTTGGGTTACCTTTTGCTGCAAGTTACAACACAAAATAGAATTTATAAAGACAAATCAGTGAAACCGCCTTCGTCTTACAGCGCACCATTATAATCTTAAACAGCTTTCTTCTAATTAGACTGACAGGTAGAAATGTATGATAAACAGCGTCTATTTTAGGCAAGCTAGTGTTTATTCCAAAGCGATCCCATTTTCTCAGTCGACCAGTGCCCCACTAAAAACAGGTACGAATTTCAGAAAGGAAAACGACAAAAACCTAACAAGTGTTCGAAAAGATCAGCTACAAGGTTCAAGAGGAACGACAAACCATCAGCCCCACCCCCACTAGATCAGCCAAGGCCCAAGCACAGGGCGATCACCTGAATGGCACAATAAGGCACAGACAGCTCAGTACAGGAGGCCCTTTCTGCAATATTGAAATATGCACAGTGTGCCTGAAACAAAGCTCCGGCATACCAAGCATGCACCCACGGGCGGGCACCACTACAGGGACTGATTCATTCACCTTCCTTGGGTGATACGCTTGGGGGAAAGACACTGAGGATGGTCACTGAAAATCTGGCAGGCCAATAGAGGGACATAAATAATGCACACAACACGTAACGGGACCTGCAATGTACTTTGGGAATAACCGATTCTAGGTTTTCACCCATGACAACTGGTTGGATGATGACAAGAATCCGTAATGATTGAAGACCTGGGGTTCTTTCACGCAGAAAAGCAGGTCACAGCACTTTAATGGTAACTCGACAAGAGTAATGGTCTTGTTTGATTGTCAGATTTACAAGGCAGTGACATACCCAAGAGTTCCTTCATTGTTGCACATAGTAGGTTTATTTTACCTTCCCCTTCCTATTTTTCTGGTTTTGAAGTGGGTATCTGGTGCGGTATTGAGTTACTGCACCTAAAGTCTGCACACTTTCCTTCGTTTCGAACGTTTTTTCATGCACATTTAACAAGACACTGCTTTGCAGAATGTGCACAGAATAAAATGGCGAGTTTGCGCAAATTGCTGCAAACTTGGATACGAGGCACAGAGAAAGGTTAGGGAGACAAAGCTGAGTGTTGGGGCACAAAACACAGAACAAGAGGGACACAAAACACAAAGAGGGCACGGAGTTTAGAAACGACAATGGAGGGGATTACAACAACAACAAGCGCTCGCGCGCAAAGTAAAAAAAAAAGCATTGGCATAGCCAATAGGTCTCGCCTTTGGGACCTTATAAGTGTTTAGCCATGCAACAGTTGCATAACTAAATACTTATAAGGTCCCAAAAAGCGAGACCTATTGGCTATGCGATCGCGATCAAACATAAAAGCGGAACGTGACAGTAATCGCGGTCAAGCACGGCGCGTGCGCCCGCGCACATGCACTGTAGCTCTAGGCTGGCATGGTACCACTTTTTGGAGCCCTCTCAATAAGTCTCGCCAGACCAACGGATGCGCTGGGTCAGGTGAGACCTAAAAAGGACCTTGATCTGAGAGTAGAATTTATTATCATGAGCAATAGGTTGTGGCAGGGCCTTTTTAGATTGGATGTCGAGATCAATGGACTTAGTCTTTTCTAGGAAGAAATTGGTAACTCATCGCAGCTAGGTGTAGCAGAATAACTTGTTCCATAGCATTAGACGTGTTGTGCGCTTGTTGTTTGATGATTTTGAATAGTTTTTTGGGGCGGTTGATGGCTTGGTTCAACTGGGTTTTGAAAAAGTCTACCTTGGCCTTTAGAATCTTCCTGTTGTATGCATTCCTCAGCCCTCTAAGGTGATATATGTGATCAGTGGAGGGTGCTGATTTCCATAGGCGCTCAGCTGATCTTAGCTTGCGCCGATCAGAGTTCAGGGACTCATTGAACCATGGCTTGGAGATTTTGGAGGAGACATTTTTTTCTTGGAGGGGCGCTGTGGAGTCAAGAATTTCAAGCATAGTGTGAAAGACTGTGAGGTCATGGACGTCAACCATGTCTGTTGTGGGGGTCAAGGCGGAGTTGCATCGGTTTGCCAGGGCGATGAGGTTAATATTTTGTAAATTCCTTTTCCATTGTTTTGTTTTTGTGGGTTGGCCCCTTTTTGGAATTACCTTGATATTAATAGAGAAGAAAATGCAGTAATGGTACTTCCAGTCACATGGAGTGATGGATTCTAAGGATACATTGTTCGTTTTCACTATGATGAGGTCTAATGTCTGTCCCTTGTTGTGGGTTGGACAGTCCAAGAAATGGGACAGATCCTGATCTGACAGAAAACATTTAAGACAGCTTATATCATGATCGTTTGAGTTGTTCCAATGGAGATTGTAGTCACCCAGGAAAATCTGTGGCAATTGTGAATTGTCATTGGCTGAAATGACTTCCATTAACTCATCTATGAACGTCAGATTATCACCCGGGGTGGTAGATTATGTGAAGTTTGCTGGCGAGGCGTTTATCATCAGAGATGTTCATACAGAGATATTCGCAGGAGGATAGAGAGATGGAGTTTTCTTGATTGACTACGAATGAGTTACAATAGGTGCAGGGTAGTTCGCCACCGGGTTTCACGTTTCTGTCAAGGCGTATTAAGGCGTGACTGGAGGGACCAGTAGGTCAATGATGGGAGAGGAGGAACTATTTAGCCATGTTTCGGTAAGGACAACTATGTCTAAATCATTCTCGAGGATGAGGCCGAAAATGTCCGGAGCATGTTTGCTAGCGGATCTGCAGTTAAAGAGTGCACCGCACCACCGGAAAGCTTGTGCCTGTCCTGGGACTGCATCTCCCAGGAGCCTTTGCCTCCCGCGCCCAGAGACGCCGTATTGCCAGCAGCTGTGAGCGCCCAGGGGGGCTTACTTAAATGCTCGCGGCTCCCGCTTCGCGGGAGCCACATCGCACCACCGGAAAGCTTGTGCCTGTCCTGAGATTGCATCTCCCAGGAGCTTTTGCCGCCTGCGCTCGGAGGCGCCGTATTGCCAGCAGCTGTGAGCACCCAGGGGGGCTTACTTAAACGCTTGCAGATCCCGCTTCGTGAATGGCTGAGACCGGACCGGGCCACCCCTCTTCCGCCAGGTCATCTAAATGGGTAAGCGAAGGGACCTCTGCTCTCCTTTATCGTCTAAATCTAAGGCTAAAATCCCACGTAACTGTGCCTCCATCATCTCATATCTGACTACTGCTGTAGGGGCTATAATGAATGAGATCCAAGACGTGGAGGCTCAGCTGGGGTTGGGGATCGACAATTTAGCTGAAAATGTTACTGAGGATGTCACAAGTCTAGATATTGTCCAAAGCCAAAGTATAGATGCGCCTACTAACAACACTGACTTTGCTTCCATATCAGGCCCCAGCAGCAGAACGGAGTATAAAGGAAGTACGGACCTGCTTAGTGACGGGGCTGTAGCCTCTTTAAAGAAAGGGAGGAAAAAATGTTCAAAAACTGGCCCTGCCACCAAGAAGCTCCCTACACGGAAGGTGTGCACTGACCAATGACCCACGGAGAAACGGCTTTCTACCAATTTAGTTAATGCAGATTTGGACCCGGTTTTTATACACATTGACAAACTTGTTGAATCGCTAAAAGATGACTTATTTAAGTGTGTCAAATCCGGTTTGGACCATGTAATGGGCAGGTTAAGCAAAATAGAGTCCAAACTTGATGTCCTTAGTGCAAGTGGGAGCCCGGCCCATAAATTATATGCTATGAGTAACAAAACAGGTCAGGTCGAGGAAGTTAGAAGTCAACTAACATCCTGTATTACAACCATTGACAATGATATCGCACCGACACCACCGCCTTTGTGACCTACTTCGAGTCCTGTTGCCTGTAGTAGTAAAGCTGGCGATAACATAACAGGAGATGCGAGCTCCATGAAATGGAAGCCCGGTATATTACCCTCTGCAGGGCCTAATTTACCAACCCCAGGAGCATTTGCTAAACAAATAATCCTGGACTTGCCCCCGGAGGCTTCCCCCTTGGTAGTGATCCTAGCAGGGGTACCTCCTCTCAAAAGCAATAGCATCGAGACAACTGAAGAGCTTATGCGTAAAGTGATGTTTTGGTGTAGTGGGGCTTTTGAGGGAGGCTTAAGTGCATCCACACACATCATAATGGCAAGGCGGGTAGGTTGGGTGGGGAACGGACCAAAAACAAAGGATGGTGACTGTATAGTGATACATTTTGATCAGTCAGATGCGGTGGGGTGGGTCCTTCATGGGAGTTCTGACAGGGCCAGAGGAGGAATCATAGCTTTACCTTTGGGCTTTTTTTATCCACCTGATATGGGCACAAGGTCAAGAGATGGTAGGGGGTTACTGAGATATAGGGCTGGTCGAGGAGCATATGGTTCCTTTCCCCATCTCTTGCATAATGCTACTCAGTCTCCCAGGGTAAACATCATGGCTCTAACCCAGGACCACTCAGTAAAGAATACTACCGCAGATAATAGAACCATAGAGTCCAGGTTTGAGACATCAAACAGATTTGCCCCACTTAGCCAGCTGGATAGTAACAATTGACTAGTTCCTCGCCCTGAAGGCCACAATGGGGACGGAGTTAATAGTAAGAGATGCCGGAGTGAATTTACCCAGGGGTCATTGAGGAACCCGGTACAATGCACTAAAATCTTAAGTTGGAATATAGCAGGTCTCAAAAATAAGTCCGATGATCGCAGGTGGATAGACCTTTTAAGTGAATTTTGTATTATAGGACTACAAGAAACCTGGGATACTGAGAATAATTTCTGGTTGGATGGTTACACAATCTATATGGAGTCAGCTAAATCCTCCACTATAGGCAGGGAAAAGGGCGGTCTTATGACCTTGATCTCCCTAAAAGTTGCAGGTAACCATTGTAAATTGGACTCAGGCTCACCGAACTGTTTGGTGGAACAGATTATTTTCCCCAATGCTCCAAATCTGTTTATTGTTAATTTTTATAATTCATTTGACACAATTATAATTAATGAACATTTGGTCAGTCTGAATTGTTTCCTTGATTCTTATAGTAAGAAACAAACTACTTCTTATTCGGTTATCATTTTAGGTGATTTTAATATACATCGTTGTCACCTAAACTGTTATGTCTTGGATAGCTTGAGTTCTGCCGATCATTCAGAAACCCACTTTGAACATACACCGCAGGGTGACTTTTGGATAGTATCCTGGTGGACCGTGACTTATTTTATCCTAATATAAGGCAAGAGGGTGAAGACATTCCCTCTTTTAAAGCAGAGGTGCGCACACCATTATTGATTATATTTTTATTAGTTCAGCTCTGACCTTTTGGGTGATGGATGATACCATCAAGTGGTCAGTGTATAACGATCACAACCCTATTAGCCTGACACTGGTGGGTGGTTTTAAGAAAATTCAAAAACTGGATAGACCGGCTTGCACTTTGGATATTCGTCCCATAGACCAGGCTCGCAGACTCAAATGGTGCTCGATAGTACCGGGGGATTTTCAGGTGAATTTGTCGTATACTGTTGGAAGAGAGATGAATCTTTGTTTAGACGCCAAGTCGAGGGACAAGGAGGTCCTTACGGCATATATTAAAATTTGCACCCAGGTGGCTTCTGATCTCAAATGCCCGGCTAGGGAACATCAGAATAAAGGGGAGAGATGGTTCGATCACAATTGCTCAGTTGCCCATCTAAAGCTGTTAGTGGCTTTAAAATCTAAACCACAAGTTAAGTGTGTATTAGCTGCGATAAGGAAATCATATAAACTGGCAATTTATAAACGCAAAAATGAGATCAAGCAAGAGGCATGGAATGATTTACTCCCTATTGATGTTATCAAAAATAGTGCCAAATTTTGGGACATTGTGAATAAACCTATCTTCCAAGAATCTATCATCTCCCCCTTAGATTGTATTATACAGGAGCAAGACTGGTATAACCATATTAAATCTATGTATGGTGACCAAGGACGCTCAGGCACTACTTTTGAAGTTAAAGCTTACACTCTGATGTTTTTGGAGTCAGAAGTTGCGGAGGCCATGGCACAAATGACTGGTAACAAAGCCCCTGGACCAGACGGTGTCCCAGCCCACCTTTTTAAGTCGGACACAATGTGCTGGTCCAAAATACTGGCTTATGTTTTTAATTCCGCTTGTAAAATAGGACTCCCTAGCTCATGGTCAGAGTCAGTAATCGTCCCAATTTTTAAAAAAGGAAATAGAGGGGATGCAAGCTGTTATAGACCAATATCGCTTATTGATTCTGCAGTTAAGGTACTTGGAAGGGTGATACTTGGCAAATTGACAGCTTGGTTAACTGAATCTAACACTTTCTCGACTTTGCAATATGGATTCAGGAAAGGAAGAGGCACAATCGATCAGTGCCTCAACCTGCTCCTATTAATTGGGAAGTACACCATTGCCAGGAAGGGAACACTCTACCTGGAGTTCATGGACCTTTCCTCGGCATTTGACAGAGTGAATAGGCCAAAATTATAGTTGATGCTTCTCAACTTAGGCGTAGATAAAAATATTGTCTATTTCCTTGCCGATCTGCATAGGGACCTTACTGCTACCGTAAGATATGATCAAAAGGGGAATTGTACTCAGAGAATTTGTATTACAAATGGTGTGAGGCAGGGGTGTATTATGGCCCCCTTACTTTTTACCCTTTACATTAATAATCTGGAGCAAGTATTAGGGAAAGCCAGTAAAGACATCCCGCGTGTAGGGGCGCGACTGATCCCGGCACTCCTATACGCGGATGATGCCGCACTGTTAGCAAGAACGGTGGTTGGTCTACAACATCTTTTAAACTCCTGTGCCATATTTATGAAATCTTTGGATTTAAGCGTAAATCTTTCAAAATTGCACACAATGATAATTGGTACTAAGCCCAAAAAGGGTCAAAACACTTCAGTGTGAGGGCAATGTGATCACCAGGGTTACTACCTTTCCCTATCTGGGCGTTCTATTTGATGAACGAGGCACATGGATCCCGCAATTACACGCAAAGAGGAATGTCTTGGCAAGATCCACATCCGCAAGCACTCTTAAAAAAATATATAGAGCAAATTGTATCTCTAGTGAAACCTATGGTGCTGACATATGAGGTTTCAGAGAGGCTAGTGCAGTTCAAGTGGTAGAGAACAAATTTCTAAGGAATTTGTTAGCGGTCCCACAATCCTCACCTGCATATATAATCCATCAAGAGCTTGGGATTGGTTTTGTTGAGGACCAAATTGCCCTAGCACCTCTCTTGAAATGGATTACAACCTGGTTAAACCCCGAACTAGAACTAAACCGTGAGATATTAAGCGATTGTCTGGCTTTAGATCAAGCTAGCCGTATCCCTTGGTGGAGCCATGTTAAAAGGTTGGCGGTGAAATTGGGTCGGCCAGAGTTATTTAACTCGCCAGCCAAATTAGTTAAGGGTGACTTGCAGTAGGCAAAGCGTTCCTATTTATATACGGTCTCCATGGAGAGAGAAGGAAGGGAGTTGACAAAATCAACTGTACACGCCCATCAATTATTAAAAACATCTCCTGCAATAGAACCATATTTGATTGTGGTAACTAATCCTAACCACTCCTTCCTTTTGACAAGATTTAGGTTAAATCAGCTACACTTTCTTCTTGCTGATCCTCCGGGTTGGAGAAAGTTGGAGGATCTGGGTGTCTGTTCATGCGATATCTTTTCTGTGCAGGACACAATACATTTTATCTTTTTTTGTGAGCACTTTTTGCATATTCGGAGGCGCTTTATTCTCCCAATCCTAAAAGACAAAGGCTTCTTACAAGTAAAACCGGCACTTATGTACCTACAATTGCTGTCTAATGTTTGGGAGATTTTTAGTATAGCAAGCTTTCTCATTGCAGCAACTAGGGTAAAGAAGAAAAAATGAGTGATTTTATAATTATGACTATCTTAATTGATCTTAATGAATTTAGGATTTTATGATGTATTTTTTTTGGTTGTCTTTCCTGATTTATTCAAAACTTTTAAATCGTGTTGACAATTTATACGGGGGAAAATAATGAGATTGATTTTCAAGATTCAGTTTATATTAATTGACTTTTATGTATTATGGTTTTTTATAAATGTCATATTCAATTCAAAAAGCTTTATTTCGACAGTTTGTCATAAAAGCACATAAATACAACACATCACACAACTTAATAAATAGATAACACATAATACATTACAATTACAAGATAAAAGATAATTAAATTCCATATACTGTCATGTATCTAGAAAACCTTAAGAACAGTTAAAAGAGGAGAGACAGCACGGTGAAACAGATCATATTTAAAAAGTACATCTTAAGATTAGGTAGCAGCAATAGTATTATTTAAAGTGCGAGTGCGTATGATCCAGGACCAGCCCAGGAATTTGGCAACTGCTATAGCTATACTAGGACTACAATCAGACCCTAGGATTCTCAGCGCAACAGCACATCTCCGGGCACCCAACAAAATACAAATCGGCCTCAGCCATCTCCGCCGTGGGGCCGCATATAACGGACAAACAAAAAATACATGGGGAATAGTCTCAGCCATTGCCATACAGCAGTGGCATTTGTCATCAGTTCTAGAAGCCCATTTACAGGTAAAGGTCTTGATGGGTAGACTACCTATCCTGAACTGAAAATAAAGTTTTCGGTCAAAGGGCCTCTCGATCAAATCCCAGTAGGCCTCACACACTGGCCACGATTTAGAATCCAGAAAGTGACCTGTTAGGCTAGTTGAAATACTGGAGTGAACTACAGATGCATAAACCATTTCCCAGTATTTCTGTTTCAGTTGCTCCTTTGATGGGAAGAATGCCGTCTCAGGGTTGTTCAAAAGTGTCTCTAGATCCAGTTTAATGAGTAGGGACCTGATCTCTTTTAGCCAACCTACTCTATGGAAGCAGTCCCGTAAGATCACATCCTTAAAACCCAGGGCATATTGCGCAAGTTCCGGAGTGACCCAGAGACGTCTCCAATAAAGGAGTGGCCGTAATTTTGCTAGGTCCGCTATATTTTTCCTCCCTAGGTCTAGGTGAAGCGGGATCGTAGGAGTGCTTAGTGGGACGCTAGCAAGATTACGTAAAAAATTGTTTCCTAATCTTACTAGCTGTTTTATATCGTTGAATCCCCAGAGCTCAGCTCCATAAAGGGCCGAGCTCACCGCTTTAGCGTTATAAATTTCTAGGGCAGGAGTGACTGGTTTTGTAAAAGAGGACTTATATTTCTTGGTCAAACACCCTATATGCTGGTGTAGTTTTAGGGCTGTAATATCCAAGTGGTGATTCCAACCCAAGTCCTTCTGGAGGGAGATACCAAGGTACGTAAACGCACTCACCTGTTCTATGGGCACATTATTTAATAAAATACTGCCTCTAAAAGATTTATGCTGATTGAAAACCATGAACTTGGTTTTTGAAGTGTTTATTTCTAGCCCTCTTAAAGAACAAAATTCTCCAAATGCATTAATGGCCTTCTGGAGGCCGCACGGTGTCCTGGAGATGAGCAAAGTATCGTCCGCAAACATGAAGACAGGGACTTGATTGCCAGCCAGTAGGGGAGCATCAGTGGGGGTCATCGAAAGGTACTCAACTACCCCGTTGATGTACAAAGAGAACAGGGTAGGAGCCAACACACACCCCTGTCGGACACCACGCCCAACAGGGAAGGAGTCGGTAACCTCCCCCTGCGCCCCCATCTAACTTTTGCAAAATTGCCCTCATGTAAGCGAGCGAGAAGTGTTATCAATTCCGGAGCCATCCCCAGGTCACCAAGCACACCCCACAATTTCCTCCGAGGGACCAGATCAAACTCTGATTTGAGATCTACGCAGACAGCGTAGAGCAGGGGTCTTCAAAGTGTGGGGCGCGACCCCCAGGGGGGCCGTGAAGTGATGGAAAGGGGGTCGCGCATTCCCTGTCACACTTCTGCCCAGGCACAACAAGGGATTCAGCCCCCCTCCTCCCCCGTAGTGTGTCTCAGCTCGAGCTGCTGTGGGCTCCGCTGGGCTGTCTGCAGTCTTATCTCCTGAGTTTTTCACAGGTCGTTAAGGATCATTTGCAGATTTACATACCTTTTGTAAAGTGGTTACTGAGGCTTAGTTTTTTTTTCTAGTTCTAGTACCCCCTGGGCCCCAACTCTGCCTTTTCCTTACATTTTACAGTTACTGCAGTAGTGTGAGAATGCGTTTCATGAAAATAAATATAAAGTAGGGTTGCAAGAAGGAAAATACCAGCCATTTGATGTTTAAAGAGCCTGCAAAGGCCTCCTCTTGACACTAAATGGGATTGTAAATAAAATCATATGCATTCATTCGTAATGTGACTTTTCTGTCTTTGTTCCCTTTAATTATCAGCCATGGATCATTGAGGCAGCCCTAGAACACAATTAAAAGTGCTTTCTATTTATATTTGCTGTTCCAAGTACGCACAGATGAGTGCTGAAATATACAGCTTTAGGTGACTGCTTATTTTTGTACCGTCTGGGACATCAAAATAATGAGCAGGCAACCCTAACCATAGGACTGGAAGTGTGTTGCAGAATCAGCAATCCCTGATTAATGTCATAATAGCAATAGTTTAACTTACATCTTAAGCCCTACGCCGCCGTCAATAATATGCTGAGTTACTTCAAGTGTTTGGGAATGCACCCTGCATTCAGAGAACTCACTTCTCATTCTCACACTTCACTTTCACGCTCACCCTGCACTCACACCGTTCACAATGCACTCACACTGATCACCGTGCACTCACATCATTCACCCCCACACTGCACTCACAGTGATCACTCTGCAATCACAATGCACTTGTGTTGTTCACCCTGTACCTCAGCCTGCAGTTACACTACTCATCTGCACTCATCTGCACTCATGTGACACCTCATTCACCTGCTCCCTCACTGCTCAATTTGCAACTTGCTCAAACAAGCCCATCACTAACCGTGCATTCATTCGTCCCACTCTGCACTTACATCCGCACCCAAATTCATGGTCACCTCACTCACCCTGCAGTCACTCCTCTTTCCCTACTCTCACACTGTTGCATCACTCACCGTGCGCTCACATGGGCACACTTCTCATCCACAGAGTGCAGAGGGTTAATGTGCCTGCTACAACGAACATGTACTATGCAGATCACAGAACTGTGAGTAAACTGAGTAGCACTATAAAAAAAAAATGTTTGTCAGAAAGGTGCTACAGAGAGATGAGGTGTTTTGTTGGTGAGTGGTAGTGAGGGAATTTATGGAGAAGGAGGAAACTGGGATGGGGCACCAAAAAAGACTGTTGGGCCATGTGTGACCAGTGCTATGGCCAGCCCTGCCTGGGAGTGTATGCCCCCCGCAAAGGTTGGGTCTAGTGGCTCCCATGCTTCTGCCTATTACTATTATTATTTACATTTGTAGTGCGCTAATGTTACCAAAAGGTGTGCTGGGGCTAATAGCCATCTGCTGTCTGAAGGCAAATGAGAAACATACAGAAGGGGAAGGAGAACCAGCCAAATGGGGTGACCTACAGAGTATAGAGGCAGGTTTTTATATCTTCCTAAAGGATAATAGAGTCTTGGTGGAGCGAAGCAAAGGAGGGTGGACGTTCCATAACTGTGTGGCCTGCACCAAAACAGCAAGACAGACAATTCGTGCCTTCCTGAATTAGGGAACAATAAGTAGAGTGGCACAGGCCAAGAGGAGCATACAGGTCCAACCCGTGTGCTCGGTGAGAAGAGAAGAGAGGATGAGAAAGGACAGCAAGGGAGTGAGGGAATTTGATTGAAGAGGTCAGGGATGAGGAGAAATGTGAAGTGCCGAAGGGAAGTGCGGACACGCAAGAAGTGCGTGTGAGTGAAAGTTGAGGGCACAGAGCAGGGCTACTGTCAAACTGTGAGAGGAGATAGCTGCAAGATGATCTGTGACCTAAAAAGTAATTTGATGCAACATTGGTGAGGGACAGCAGCGATAGGGGAAGAGAGGGAGTACTGGGGTAGGTGCTGAGCAGTGATTAATTTGTAATTAAACATGTGCCAGGAACCTCACCAGTAGGCCACTGCAACTTTAACCACCCACCCATTGCCTTGCATGTGCGGCCAATGTCAATACCTATGCAACTACCAACCATAACACTGTACAAGTGTGACTATTTCAAGCCCCCAAAGCTATAAGAATGGCATGGATGTCAGGAGTTTATCGTTTTTAATGTATATTGAATTAATAAACAGCTGTTCTGCTTATCTCTAAATTACACAGACAGAGCCATCAAGTGGCATGTGGCAGACGGTCATATTGCCAGTGTGCACAATTAGGTGCCAGTGTAGAGCAACGGAAACCACCTGCTCAAATTAAGCACTGGTGCAGAGGTAACAGGGGAGAGGGACATTGGTTCAAGAAGGTGTGAAAAAAACAAAGGATAGATGTGAAACATGAATGGGGGACTGGAGAGGTGTAAGATACAAATCGACAGCAATTTGAACGGAGAGACTTGAGATGAATGAGAAGTGCAGATGGGCACGGGAGGTGACAGGGCCAGAGAGGCCATGAGATAAATGCGAGAAACTGTTAGAGATGAGGGCAGTGAAAAGGCAGAATGGCAAGGGTGATTAAGGGTGAAGTGAGAAATTGAATGGGGAGAGTTTAGAAGTTGTAAGAAGGGGTGAAAGAAAATGGCCTGCAAAGTGAGAGAGGGATCCAGGATTTGGAGAGGAGAGGAGAGGAGAGGAGAAAGGGATGGAAGGGAGTGGTGAGAGGAAAGTGGCATGGGTAAATTGCTTAACTCTGCACAAGACCTCCAGGGTTTTAAGAGACCCCTGCTGCTCCCGGCCAGGGCCAGGTGAGCTTCTAATGTGGCAGCACGTATTCCTGCGGAGTGGAAGGCCCATCACAAAGGTTGACTAGACATCTTTCTGATGTTAATTGCTGTATTTTGGTTATAAACTGGTACTGATGGGGTGAAATCTTTCCTCAGTGTTACTGTGTGCAAAAAAATTCAAAATAATGAAGCAATTCTATCCCAAAATAACGCTGCATCACATAACATTATTTAAATGTTCTTCCCACACAATTTAGTCAAGCCAGTCGTGTAATTTGGTCCTCACCTGCCTGGTAATTCCAGAAGCCCTGCCTACAGGTTTAGAAATGTATATCAGGAGGGGGTCCTTACAACTGAAAATGTTGACGGGGGGTCTCGGCACCCAAAAGTTTGAAGACCTCTGGCGTAGAGTGACCCCCCGTTGAGGACCACATTCCTCCAGTAGATAGTTAAAAAACGAAAAATTTGGTCTGTGGTGCTGGTACAGGAATGAAATCCCGCTTGAAATGGGGACAGAATGTTAGCATCCTCTACCCAGGTCTGTACTTTTCCTAACACTAAACGACCCATAACCTGTTGTATTGAATCAATAAGACTTATGGGCCTGTGTAGTTACTGGGGAGGGATTTGTCTCCTTTCTTAAAAACAGGAATTATCTCAGCACCTTTCCAAGATGGGGGCACTGGAGCTCCATTAGCCACTGCATTAGCAAGAAGGGCTATGTACTGACACCAGGTTGGCTTATCACTGAGAAATACATCGGCCGGAATTCCATCCATACCTGGAGCTCTTCCCCTTGCCACACAATCAAGTGCTACCTCAACATCCTTGATAAAAAACACTGTGCCAGAATAAAAATGTGATGGTAGATCCTCCCCAGTTGCGCTACCAGCGTACTGGGGTCTAAAAAATTCAACCCATTGTGCCTGAGGAACATTATTCTGGGGGGGCTCCGGACGCCCACCCCTGTCCCAGTTGACAATGCTCCAGAAAATTCTCGAATCCTTTGCTGCGCAGGCACTTCTCCGATTCTGCCATCATGCTTGGTCCCAGTCTTTTTTTGCTTTTTTTTGCACATCCCATATTATAGATTGTTTGTTCTTGACTATTTAATGTGTGGCCTTGTGTAAAAATCTCTGCTGCTAATCAATATTTTATCAATTCCAATTTTAACTTCATGTATAGTATGCTTTTATGGTTTTAATTAACCGAATAAAGTACTTTTGACTGTGCACAGTTCATCTTGCTAGTCGAATGGGAGAGAGTAGTCTGCACTATGTTGATATTTGTGAGGTTTTCTCTATTTATGGATCTGTAGTTGTGAGTCTGTTCTCCTCTAAAGGGGTTGATTTGAATGGATTGGATAGACCACATCGAGCCTTACTGTTGTCGGACTGGCATAGGAAATGAGGATGTTGTCTATGTCGTTGTCGGATAGTTCAGTAGTTGCCCTCCTTGGCCGAGATGGGTTGTTGGGGGAAGGTATCTTATTCAGCCTAGTGACCTTAGGGTGTGAATTCTTGGCGATGTAACTACTAGTTTGGTGACTGATTCGGTTCACAGTGGCGTTGGTGGCTCTATTTGTGTTTAGAAGTTCTTTGGTGATGATTGATAGCATTTCCATCTCGTCCTGGAGATAGGATAGGCCGGTGGCTAACTCACTGAATCGTGCGATCCAAACTGAATTGGGAAGGTTAGTTGTGAGTGAGGATGTGTGTTCTATTAAAGGGGGAGATCCACAGGTAAGGTCAGGTTGCCTGGGGATATCCTTATTGGGGATCAATGTGGTTAGTTGATCATGGAGGTTTGTTGGAGGGTCCAAATCAATGTCAGGGATGGCCTTGAGGTGTGACAGCATGATAGGTGCTGCCACATCTGTACAAGGAGTGGACGTTGAATGTTGAGTTTGGATGAGTGGAGTGAGTATCAAGGGTGTTGGGAGCTGATCAGATCTTGTGGTAGGCGGTAGGTCATGGGGAGCTTTGCATGCTAGCTCCGTTGTAGGAGGTGAGAGAAGGATGTCATGAGTGGAGACCAGGTTGGTGGATTCTCTCTTGGGCATCCAAGATAACAGTGGAGTGTCTACAATGATGTGACCAGTAGCTAAGAGTAACCCTGTCCATCCTGGCTCAGGGGACCTAGGTGTGGTTGAGACCGATGGGACGGGTGGTAGGGTTCGTTGGGGGTGAGGAGAGATTTCGGTTCAGTTGAATTCATAATAGAATTTTGTAGTAGAGTTGGGGTGGCATCAGGATAATCAGGATTAATAGTTGCGGGGAGTGTGATTTTCTTGCTGCTAGCTGCATTCTTGACAGTACGGAAGATCTTGTCAATGGTATCAAGATTGGAATTAGAGGTTTGTATAAGGATATTACCATTGTTGTAAATGGAAATGGTAGCATTCACAGGGCATAAGTCCGAGGCAGTTACCGACAATTAGAGGGCATGTGGTGTTTTTTTAACATTGGAGATTCGGAGCATAGAGTAGAAGATATTTCTACGCTGAGGAAGATTTTTGTGTGGAAGATGAGGTCATTGGATATTGTGCCTTTGCTGATGCAGAAGTATGGATCTGAAATAAGAGTCTAAGGGTGAGTTTTCATTAGCCTGTGCTTGAACTTCTTTGCTGCATTTTTGGAGAGATTGGGACGATAGGTAATATGGCAGCTACTACAATGTGACCAAGCCAAAACGCGTTATTGGCAACATTAATAAAGACCAATAAGCAAGACTTTGAGTTTTAACGTCTGGGGTTTTGAAGAACATATGGAAGACCATCTTTATATATATATATATATATATATATATATTCACTGAAAAAACCATAGGTTTCAGGCACGTTATAGTTAGGAATTAGCATTTAAAATACCTTAGAAATTCACTGAAAAAACCATAGGTTTCAGGGGCGTTATAGTTAGCTGGACTTTTCACTCGTACTAAACCATTGAAATTCCCTTGTTATAGTTAGTTCAGCTAACTATAACTCGCGCGCCCACAATGCACTGCTGATGACGTCACATGATGTCACTGACCATGTCATGAGTGATGTAATATGTGACGTCATCAGCAGTGCATTGTGCGCGCGCAAGTTATAGTTAGCTGAACTAACTATAACGGGGGAATTTCAATGGTTTTGTACGAGTGAAACTATAACGCCCCTGAAACCTATGGTTTTTTCAGTGAATTTCTAAGCTTTTTAAAATGCTAATTCCTAACTATAACGTGCCTGAAACCTATGGTTTTTTCGGTGAATTTCAAAGGTTTTTTAAATGCTAATTTCTAACTATGCCTACAGAGATAGGACATGTGAAGAAAGAAGAAAAAACGCACAGAAAGAAAAAAAAGAAATGCAGAAAGACGGATAGGTGGTAACTGAGTCTGACTAACCAGTCCTAGAGCCAGTGCTATGTTTTTTTTTATTAGCATTTTCTTCAATTTACATAACAAAAGAACCAACACAATAAAACAGGCCAGTCATTGTTACAACGTCGTAGCATCTGTGTTATGCCAAATGATATATATCAATGCACGGAGGTAATAGTTGGGCCTGTGAGCTGTGAGGTACACGCACCTTAAATTGTCATCTGCGGGTTCGGGGATGGTCAATTATCATTAACATGCATGCACACATTAACTCAGACACAACTTTACGAGTCCCGATTCGGCCACAGTTTCCCTCTTACATCGTTAAGGGTAAACAACTCCAGCCCACCCTCCAAATTGTCGGGGCTGACCCTGGTTTTCTCCTCGGGATGACGCTGGTGCTATAGAGGGGTCCCCCTCCCATCCGTCCCCAGCCCGGAATATGTATAATACCCTCGGACTCGGGAGACAGGTGGGCGAGGGAAGGAAGGGAAGGTGCTGCAGGGAGAGAGACCTGAAACGAAACAATCAGACGTTTAGACACTGCGCTTTTCTTCCCCTCCCCGTGGACAGAGTTTACTCCTATCTGTTCCCCGCTTTACCTGTCTCTATTTTCCTCCCGCTATCGGTTGATCAATAGTTGGTTCTGGCCGTGGTCATTACCCAGTTAATAGCACTGGTGGGGTGAATCACGGTCTTTGGTGCGGTTCAGAGCAGGCTCAGGAGTCGGCTCTAGGACTCCAGAACCCAGAGCCAGGGTAGCCAAATACTTCTTGAACTATCGCGCTGTCACAGTATTCTCTCTCTCTCTTAGACACTCGTTACTCACGCACTGGTCTGTTGTGCGTACGGGGAGAGACGGTCTTTTGCGTTTAAGGCTGAGGGTAGTGAAGACGTTCTGGTAGAGACCGCCGGTGGCGCTACTACTCCAAGCCCGAAAATCCGTGGGGCCGAGGAGTGCCGAATTAGAGGATTCCTTAACGGAATTAAGCACAACAAAAAAGGAAAGAATGGAAGTGACTTGGGTACCCTCTCGCAGTGCCCCGACAGTTTGGGGAAATGGAGAGCTCACGGCACCCGATTACTCTCTGGCCAATCCAAAGGTGCTCGCACTGCCACTCTATGCTCACTAACGGGGAGCAGAGGAGCGCGCACCAGGGGTATGTCGGCCCGGAAATCCGTGGGCGTCTGGGAGGCTCCGAAGGCGCTGTCACTCACCTCGCATGCATGGGGTTGAAGAAGCAGCGGTGAGCACGTCCTGGAACTCGGGGTGTCTCCGGAGGGGACTTCGAGCAGGGGAGTCCCGATAACGATGCTGGAGCTGGAGCTGCGAAGGTGCGGGCCGCTGAAGGGAAACGGGCATATCCGGAATCATTGGCAACGCCCCCCGCATCGGGTCGGCTTTTATTTCCGGACGCGCTAATGGCCACGGGGAGCGTGGGTTCGCTGCGCCACCTGGGAGATGTAGTTTGGTGCGCTGGTTCAACGCCGGAGGGTTGCTCGGTTTCGCACCCGCTCTCATGCTCGATCATGACAAAATAGCCACCACGTATAAACATTTTATAGCCCGGAGTTTACATGCCCACGACACCGTCCAGTATAGCCTTCTCTCGCCGCTTCCGAGCCCACTGCACAAATGGTTCCCAAATGTCATGAGGACGGGAGGTCGGAGGCCTCAGTTCCCAGAACGTAGTTAACTGTGAGTGTCCATAGATCACATCCGCCAACCAACCCCGTACCGACGGTACCCTACTCCTACCCCAGCACTTCGCCACCTGTCTTTTAGCGAAGAGGAAAAGCAGAGCATGCAATTTATGCAATTTAGGCGGGGTATCCTTAACATACCCCAGGATGCCCAGCTCCGGGGATTGGGTGTCAGATCTTCTCACAATTTGACTGATCAATGAGAAAATCCGAGACCAGAAGTCTTCAAGTTTCGGGCAGGCCCATGCCATATGCAATAAAGAAGCGGGGGAGTGCCTACATCGCCAACAGCCAGCATCCTCTCTAAGACCCATCTTATGCAGACTAATCGGTGTCCTATATAGTCTGTGCAAGTATTTAAAATGTATTAGTCTCAATCTGTAATTTGGAGAGAGGTCCGTCAGCTGTCCACAACAAAAAATCCACTGTTCCTTCGTCAACGGGGGCTGTAGCTCCTCATTCCAGCGCTGAAGCGACTGGGGTTGTACCACCGGCGCTGTATTCTGCATTTGTCTATATATCCTGGTGAGTAACTTTCGCGGGGATGAGGAGCCCACAACACTCTCCAGTGCCGAAAAGGTGAGAGGAGCCAGCGGAAATGCCCCGCTAAGCGCACCGCAAGTCGCCTGTAATTTATGATACAAAAACAATTCTGAAAAGGATACTTTCTAACCCTCTTCAGCCACCGGAGGGGGCATGAATCGGTTGTAAGGAAACAAGTCAGCGGACGTGCGGAGGCGCATCCTCCGCTCCAGAGACCCACCCATCTCTCCTGCGATACAGGGCAGCATTGGATTCTGTGTCAGTGACATAGACGGAGCGAACAGAATCGGTACTCCCGCCCTCTTACGCAATTCCTCCCAGACCCATCGCAGCATCTCAGCAGAATCTACGTCTCCCCTTGGACGACGTGCCCTTCCACAAATGGCCACATTCAATGGGACTGGCGCCATACTATCCTGCTCTACAGCCACATGAGGCTGAAAGGGAGTGGGGTGGATCCAAAAGTGTAGAAATTGAGCTTGTGCACATAGTGCATATAGACGCATATCCGGAGCACCCAATCCGTCCTGCCCCAGTGGCAAAGTCAGCATGTCCCAGGACGCCCGTGCTCGGCCTCCGGCCCACGCCAACTCAACCAACCGAGAGCGCAGCGTTGCAAAAAAGTGTGACGTGAGCGGGACTGGGTGTTTGTGAATAAATATAAAAATTTTGGCAGTACGACCATTTTAATCAAAGGGATCCTGCCCGTAAGTGACAGAGGCAGTCTCGCCCAGATTTTCACCTTCTCCTCCAGCCAAGCGACCGCTCGTCCATAGTTCAAATTCCAAATCTCCTGAGTGTGACGGCATAACCAAATTCCCAGGTATTTAACCGCCTCCGCCTCCCACCTCAGGGGGTACTCAGAGTGGACCCTCGGGGTGCTGTCCGTCAGAGGAAATATCACCGACTTTGACCAGTTGACGGAGATCCCCGCCAACCCCTCAAATCGTATAAATTCACACGCAGCACCGGGTCTAGATTTTCCTCCGGGTTCAGGAGATAGAGCGTCACATCGTCCGCATATAGCGATATTAACAAGCTTCTGGAGCTGAATCCTATACCCCGCGCTGTGTGATGCTGCCTAACACGAGCAGCCAGTGGCTCCATAGCTATTGCGAATAGTAACGGGGAGAGGGGGCATCCCTGTCGCCTGCCACGCGAGATAGGAAATGGCTCGGAAATCATTCCATTTACCCTGACCCGGGCACTTGGCATAGTGTATAACAGACGGATCTTTTTAATGAGGAGCGGGCTAAATCCTATACGGCCCAGTATTGTAAATAAGTATGGCCATTCAAGAGTGTCAAAGGCCTTAGTGGCGTCAAGAAATACTACCGCTTCGTGTACTTCTGGGTGCAAATAATGCAGGGTGGAGAAGATCGTGCGTAGATTATGCGACATCGATCGCCCCGGAATAAACCCCGATTGATCAGGAAGTGCTATTAGGGGTAGCATGGGCTGTACTCTATTAGCTATTAGTTTGGCCAAAATGTTCACATCAACATTTATTAGTGAGAGAGGTCTATACGAATCCATTTCGGTTGCTGGTTTGTCAAGCTTCAACAACGTAATTATCAATGCCTCACACATTGTTGCAGGCAACCTTCCCACCTCTATGGCTTCCTCATAGACCGCCAGTAGTTTGGGAGCCAGTTCCTCAGCATATGTCTTGTAGAAGGCTGTGGTCAGACCGTCTGGGCCAGGGGCCTTATCCAGTGGTAGACTCGTAATTACTTGGGCAACATCCCCCGCATCTATCGGAAGGTCCATATACTCCATATGGGAGTTGTTAAACCAAACCAACGCGACGGAGTCCAGAGAGTCCTCCATCCCTTCCGGGCATTTATCTTGAGTAGCCGTATAGAGGTCGGAATAGAAATCCAAAAAGGCACCGAGAGTTTCACTTTGGCCTCTGACTGTTGCGCCAGACTTAGGGCCCGATTCACAGAATTTACTTAAGACTAAATCCTAAACTTACTACTTTGTGGTTTTCACAGAATGCACTTACTACTTTTGGTATTCACAGACTGCACTTACTACTTTTGGTATTCACAGAATGGATTTACGACTACTAACTTTACGTCTGCACTCGGGCCAGAAATTCCGGCCCGGAGGTGGAGCTTCCGGCCCGGAGGCGGGGCTTCCGGCCCAGAGGTGGAGATTTCGGCCATGGCTAAATCTCCGCCACCGGCCGGAATCCCCACCTCCGGGCCGGAATTTCCGGCCCGAGTGTGGACGTAAAGTTAGTAGTCGTAAATCAATTCTGTGAATACCAAAAGTAGTAAGTGCAGTCTGTGAATACCAAAAGTAGTAAGTGCATTCTGTGAATACCTCAAAGTAGTAAGTTTAGGATTTAGTCTTAAATTAATTCTGTGAATCGGGCCCTAAGTGTGCAGTTCGTGAATGTACGTCTCTATTCTATTAAAGGGGGAGATCCACAGGTAAGGTCTGGTTGCATGATCTCGTTCTCAGGTTGCCTGGGGATATCCTTATTGGGGATCAATGTGGTTAGTTGATCATGGAGGTTTGTTGGAGGGTCCAAATCAATGTCAGGGATGGCCTTGAGGTGTGACAGCATGATAGGTGCTGCCACATCTGTACAAGGAGTGGACGTTGAATGTTGAGTTTGGATGAGTGGAGTGAGTATCAAGGGTGTTGGGAGCTGATCAGATCTTGTGGTAGGCGGTAGGTCATGGGGAGCTTTGCATGCTAGCTCCGTTGTAGGAGGTGAGAGAAGGATGTCATGAGTGGAGACCAGGTTGGTGGATTCTCTCTTGGGCATCCAAGATATCAGTGGAGTGTCTACAATGATGTGACCAGTAGCTAAGAGTAACCCTGTCCATCCTGGCTCAGGGGACCTAGGTGTGGTTGAGACCGATGGGACGGGTGGTAGGGTTCGTTGGGGGTGAGGAGAGATTTCGGTTCAGTTGAATTCATAATAGAATTTTGTAGTAGAGTTGGGGTGGCATCAGGATAATCAGGATTAATAGTTGCGGGGAGTGTGATTTTCTTGCTGCTAGCTGCATTCTTGACAGTACGGAAGATCTTGTCAATGGTATCAAGATTGGAATTAGAGGTTTGTATAAGGATATTACCATTGTTGTAAATGGAAATGGTAGCATTCACAGGGCATAAGTCCGAGGCAGTTACCGACAATTAGAGGGCATGTGGTGTTTTTTTAACATTGGAGATTCGGAGCATAGAGTAGAAGATATTTCTACGCTGAGGAAGATTTTTGTGTGGAAGATGAGGTCATTGGATATTGTGCCTTTGCTGATGCAGAAGTATGGATCTGAAATAAGAGTCTAAGGGTGAGTTTTCATTAGCCTGTGCTTGAACTTCTTTGCTGCATTTTTGGAGAGATTGGGACGATAGGTAATATGGCAGCTACTACAATGTGACCAAGCCAAAACGCGTTATTGGCAACATTAATAAAGACCAATAAGCAAGACTTTGAGTTTTAACGTCTGGGGTTTTGAAGAACATATGGAAGACCATCTTTATATATATATATATATATATTCACTGAAAAAACCATAGGTTTCAGGCACGTTATAGTTAGGAATTAGCATTTAAAATACCTTAGAAATTCACTGAAAAAACCATAGGTTTCAGGGGCGTTATAGTTAGCTGGACTTTTCACTCGTACTAAACCATTGAAATTCCCTCGTTATAGTTAGTTCAGCTAACTATAACTCGCGCGCCCACAATGCACTGCTGATGACATCACATATTACATCACTCATGACATGGTCAGTGACATCACTCATGACATCACTGATGACATCTCAATTGACATCACTGATGACATCACTGATGACATCATCCAGTGAATGTGTGTTTTTCTGAAAATTACATATGTTTTATATATGTATATCTCAAGGTCGATGGAAGAATAAATGGGTATATACGTGTCTAAATGGATGATTTGTTTTTGAAAAATTGATTGTATAACTGACTGATTAAGTGTATCTTAGTGAATACATTGCTTAGTGTGAATAATGTTTAAATATTTAAATATCTGTATCAGTCTCTCACTTTGTGTATAAGTGGCTGCATGGGTTGGTGAGTAGCTACATGAGTGTCTATATAGGTTATTAGTTGGTTTTTTGAGTATCAGTATGAGTGTCTGAGTGTCTGTATGGTTCGGTGGGGGGTATTACGTTGTGCATAGGTGCTTGAATGAGTGACTCACTGTTTGTGTTGAAGACAGCATGTGTGCAGGACTGTATGGGTGGATGAATGTGTGCATGGGTGTGTTAGTGAGTGAATGAATGTCTCAATAGTGTCTTTATGAGTAACTACATATGTTTTAAACTAGTATATGTGACTATTGGTGTATATAAGTGAGTATATGTGAGAGTGAGAGATTGAAAGAGTTCCTGTATGAATAAGTATGTGTTTCTATAAGTGATTGTTTAAAAGACTAAGTATGTGTAAGTTTCTGTAGAAGTAAGTGTGGTGGTGTGTGTATAACTGTATATGCAAGTAAATGGATGTTTGATTCTTTATTAGCATGAGTGACTATGTGTGTGAGTAACTCTATGGATGAGTGGCGTTGTGTGACAGGATGTATAGGTGTATGAGTACATATGATGAGTGAGTACATGTATGAGTGACTGTACAGGACTGTTGGTGAATGAGTGGATGTGTATGTGGATCTTAGAATTACTGAATAGGTTGTTGTAACTGATATTGGTATGTCCATTGTTTTTAAAATTTTAGTTTCTATTTTTCAATGTGTGTATCAAAGGTTATATTAGGGGGAGAGGAGGTCTGCCACTCTATCAGCAAGGATGATGTCATCAGTGATGTCATTTGAGATGTCATCAGTGATGTCATGAGTGATGTCACTGACCATGTCATGAGTGATGTAATATGTGACGTCATCAGCAGTGCATTGTGCGCGCGCAAGTTATAGTTAGCTGAACTAACTATAACGGGGGAATTTCAATGGTTTTGTACGAGTGAAAAGTCCAGCTAACTATAACGCCCCTGAAACCTATGGTTTTTTCAGTGAATTTCTAAGCTTTTTAAAATGCTAATTCCTAACTATAACGTGCCTGAAACCTATGGTTTTTTTCGGTGAATTTCAAAGGTTTTTTAAATGCTAATTTCTAACTATGCCTACAGAGATAGGACATGTGAAGAAAGAAGAAAAAACGCACAGAAAGAAAAAAAAGAAATGCAGAAAGACGGATAGGTGGTAACTGAGTCTGACTAACCAGTCCTAGAGCCAGTGCTATGTTTTTTTTATTAGCATTTTCTTCAATTTACATAACAAAAGAACCAACACAATAAAACAGGCCAGTCATTGTTACAACGTCGTAGCATCTGTGTTATGCCAAATGATATATATCAATGCACGGAGGTAATAGTTGGGCCTGTGAGCTGTGAGGTACACGCACCTTAAATTGTCATCTGCGGGTTCGGGGATGGTCAATTATCATTAACATGCATGCACACATTAACTCAGACACAACTTTACGAGTCCCGATTCGGCCACAGTTTCCCTCTTACATCGTTAAGGGTAAACAACTCCAGCCCACCCTCCAAATTGTCGGGGCTGACCCTGGTTTTCTCCTCGGGATGACGCTGGTGCTATAGAGGGGTCCCCCTCCCATCCGTCCCCAGCCCGGAATATGTATAATACCCTCGGACTCGGGAGACAGGTGGGCGAGGGAAGGAAGGGAAGGTGCTGCAGGGAGAGAGACCTGAAACGAAACAATCAGACGTTTAGACACTGCGCTTTTCTTCCCCTCCCCGTGGACAGAGTTTACTCCTATCTGTTCCCCGCTTTACCTGTCTCTATTTTCCTCCCGCTATCGGTTGATCAATAGTTGGTTCTGACCGTGGTCATTACCCAGTTAATAGCACTGGTGGGGTGAATCACGGTCTTTGGTGCGGTTCAGAGCAGGCTCAGGAGTCGGCTCTAGGACTCCAGAACCCAGAGCCAGGGTAGCCAAATACTTCTTAAACTATCGCGCTGTCACAGTATTCTCTCTCTCTCTTAGACACTCGTTACTCACGCACTGGTCTGTTGTGCGTACGGGGAGAGACGGTCTTTTGCGTTTAAGGCTGAGGGTAGTGAAGACGTTCTGGTAGAGACCGCCGGTGGCGCTACTACTCCAAGCCCGGAAATCCGTGGGGCCGAGGAGTGCCGAATTAGAGGATTCCTTAACGGAATTAAGCACAACAAAAAAGGAAAGAATGGAAGTGACTTGGGTACCCTCTCGCAGTGCCCCGACAGTTTGGGGAAATGGAGAGCTCACGGCACCCGATTACTCTCTGGCCAATCCAAAGGTGCTCGCACTGCCACTCTATGCTCACTAACGGGGAGCAGAGGAGCGCGCACCAGGGGTATGTCGGCCCGGAAATCCGTGGGCGTCTGGGAGGCTCCGAAGGCGCTGTCACTCACCTCGCATGCATGGGGTTGATGAAGCAGCGGTGAGCACGTCCTGGAACTCGGGGTGTCTCCGGAGGGGACTTCGAGCAGGGGAGTCCCGATAACGATGCTGGAGCTGGAGCTGCGAAGGTGCGGGCCGCTGAAGGGAAACGGGCATATCCGGAATCATTGGCAACGCCCCCCGCATCGGGTCGGCTTTTATTTCCGGACGCGCTAATGGCCACGGGGAGCGTGGGTTCGCTGCGCCACCTGGGAGATGTAGTTTGGTGCGCTGGTTCAACGCCGGAGGGTTGCTCGGTTTCGCACCCGCTCTCATGCTCGATCATGACAAAATAGCCACCACGTATAAACATTTTATAGCCCGGAGTTTACATGCCCACGACACCGTCCAGTATAGCCTTCTCTCGCCGCTTCCGAGCCCACTGCACAAATGGTTCCCAAATGTCATGAGGACGGGAGGTCGGAGGCCTCAGTTCCCAGAACGTAGTTAACTGTGAGTGTCCATAGATCACATCCGCCAACCAACCCCGTACCGACGGTACCCTACTCCTACCCCAGCACTTCGCCACCTGTCTTTTAGCGAAGAGGAAAAGCAGAGCATGCAATTTATGCAATTTAGGCGGGGTATCCTTAACATACCCCAGGATGCCCAGCTCCGGGGATTGGGTGTCAGATCTTCTCACAATTTGACTGATCAATGAGAAAATCCGAGACCAGAAGTCTTCAAGTTTCGGGCAGGCCCATGCCATATGCAATAAAGAAGCGGGGGAGTGCCTACATCGCCAACAGCCAGCATCCTCTCTAAGACCCATCTTATGCAGACTAATCGGTGTCCTATATAGTCTGTGCAAGTATTTAAAATGTATTAGTCTCAATCTGTAATTTGGAGAGAGGTCCGTCAGCTGTCCACAACAAAAAATCCACTGTTCCTTCGTCAACGGGGGCTGTAGCTCCTCATTCCAGCGCTGAAGCGACTGGGGTTGTACCACCGGCGCTGTATTCTGCATTTGTCTATATATCCTGGTGAGTAACTTTCGCGGGGATGAGGAGCCCACAACACTCTCCAGTGCCGAAAAGGTCAGAGGAGCCAGCAGAAATGCCCCGCTAAGCGCACGGCAAGTCGCCTGTAATTTATGATACAAAAACAATTCTGAAAAGGATACTTTCTAACCCTCTTCAGCCACCGGAGGGGGCATGAATCGGTTGTCCGGAAACAAGTCAGCGGACGTGCGGAGGCGCATCCTCCGCTCCAGAGACCCACCCATCTCTCCTGCGATACAGGGCAGCATTGGATTCTGTGTCAGTGACATAGACGGAGCAAACAGAATCGGTACTCCCGCCCTCTTACGCAATTCCTCCCAGACCCATCGCAGCATCTCAGCAGAATCTACGTCTCCCCTCGGACGACGTGCCCTTCCACAAATGGCCACATTCAATGGGACTGGCGCCATACTATCCTGCTCTACAGCCACATGCGGCTGAAAGGGAGTGGGGTGGATCCAAAAGTGTAGAAATTGAGCTTGTGCACATAGTGCATATAGACGCATATCCGGAGCACCCAATCCGTCCTGCCCCAGTGGCAAAGTCAGCATGTCCCAGGACGCCCGTGCTCGGCCTCCGGCCCACGCCAACTCAACCAACCGAGAGCGCAGCGTTGCGAAAAAGTGTGACGTGAGCGGGACTGGGTGTTTGTGAATAAATTTAAAAATTTTGGCAGTACGACCATTTTAATCAAAGGGATCCTGCCCGTAAGTGACAGAGGCAGTCTCGCCCAGATTTTCACCTTCTCCTCCAGCCAAGCGACCGCTCGTCCATAGTTCAAATTCCAAATCTCCTGAGTGTGACGGCATAACCAAATTCCCAGGTATTTAACCGCCTCCGCCTCCCACCTCAGGGGGTACTCAGAGTGGACCCTCGGGGTGCTGTCCGTCAGAGGAAATATCACTGACTTTGACCAGTTGACGGAGATCCCCGCCAACCCCTCAAATCGTATAAATTCACACGCAGCACCGGGTCTAGATTTTCCTCCGGGTTCAGGAGATAGAGCGTCACATCGTCCGCATATAGCGATATTAACAAGCTTCTGGAGCTGAATCCTATACCCCGCGCTGTGTGATGCTGCCTAACACGAGCAGCCAGTGGCTCCATAGCTATTGCGAATAGCAACGGGGAGAGGGGGCATCCCTGTCGCGTGCCACGCGAGATAGGAAATGGCTCGGAAATCATTCCATTTACCCTGACCCGGGCACTTGGCATAGTGTATAACAGACGGATCTTTTTAATGAGGAGCGGGCTAAATCCTATACGGCCCAGTATTGTAAATAAGTATGGCCATTCAAGAGTGTCAAAGGCCTTAGTGGCGTCAAGAAATACTACCGCTTCGTGTACTTCTGGGTGCAAATAATGCAGGGTGGAGAAGATCGTGCGTAGATTATGCGACATCGATCGCCCCGGAATAAACCCCGATTGATCAGGAAGTGCTATTAGGGGTAGCATGGGCTGTACTCTATTAGCTATTAGTTTGGCCAAAATGTTCACATCAACATTTATTAGTGAGAGAGGTCTATACGAATCCATTTCGGTTGCTGGTTTGTCAAGCTTCAACAACGTAATTATCAATGCCTCACACATTGTTGCAGGCAACCTTCCCACCTCTAGGGCTTCCTCATAGACCGCCAGTAGTTTGGGAGCCAGTTCCTCAGCATATGTCTTGTAGAAGGCTGTGGTCAGACCGTCTGGGCCAGGGGCCTTATCCAGTGGTAGACTCGTAATTACTTGGGCAACATCCCCCGCATCTATCGGAAGGTCCATATACTCCCTATGGGAGTTGTTAAACCAAACCAACGCGACGGAGTCCAGAGAGTCCTCCATCCCTTCCGGGCATTTATCTTGAGTAGCCGTATAGAGGTCGGAATAGAAATCCAAAAAGGCACCGAGAGTTTCACTTTGGCCTCTGACTGTTGCGCCAGACTTAGGGCCCGATTCACAGAATTTACTTAAGACTAAATCCTAAACTTACTACTTTGTGGTATTCACAGAATGCACTTACTACTTTTGGTATTCACAGACTGCACTTACTACTTTTGGTATTCACAGAATGGATTTACGACTACTAACTTTACGTCCGCACTCGGGCCGGAAATTCCGGCCCGGAGGTGGAGCTTCCGGCCCGGAGGCGGGGCTTCCGGCCCGGAGGTGGAGATTTCGGCCATGGCTAAATCTCCGCCACCGGCCGGAATCCCCACCTCCGGCCCAGAGGCCCCGCCTCTGGGCCGGAAGCTCCGCCTCCGGGCCGGAATTTCCGGCCCGAGTGTGGACGTAAAGTTAGTAGTCGTAAATCAATTCTGTGAATACCAAAAGTAGTAAGTGCATTCTGTGAATACCACAAAGTAGTAAGTTTAGGATTTAGTCTTAAATTAATTCTGTGAATCGGGCCCTAAGTGTGCAGTTCGTGAATGTACGTCTCCCATCTCGGCGGTTGTATCATAGTAGCCAGCGTGCGACCCGGCCTATCTCCCTCCCCATACCGTCTAGCCTCCGCATATTTGCCCAAAAATTTCACCTCTCGGTTCGCTTCTTCGGCATAATCCAATAGCTTAGCTTTCAGCAAGCCAGCAGTATCTGAGATGCCTGTCTCACAGAATTGATTTTCAAGTGCTTTTATGCTAGCTTCTAGTGTTTTGAGTGTACCCCGTATAGCTTTTAGCACTCCCGCTTGGCGGGCTATACATTGGCCCCTAATGACCACCTTAAACGCCTCCCAAAGGGAGGATTCAGTAGTCACCGACTCGGCATTCAACTCAAAATAGTCGATAATATCATTCCTGATCTCCTCTTTAAATACCTCATCTAAGAGGGCGTGGGGTGGGAGACGCCACGAAAAGGAGCGTCTAGGCAAATCCGGGATTGACAAAAGTAACATGCTAGGGGCATGATCTGACAGGTACCTGGGCATATGCCTTACGTCCCTAGTCCACACTGCAACATCCCGGGATACCAACCAATAGTCTAAACGGGACCACGCACTACGGTGCTCCGAAATACAAGTCCCCTCTCTCACCGCAGCATGTCTGCTTCGCCATATATCAACCAATCCCCCATCTGACATAATTGTTTTCAGGGCCGTACCGGCCATTGGATGAAAGGCACTAGCCATCCCGCGCCTGTCAGCCATGTCGTCAAGGACCGCATTGAAGTCGCCCCCCCACACTATGGTATCGCAGCCAGTAGCCCTGGTCATTGCCCAGACCTTGTGGAAGAACTCAGGAGAGTCACCATTCGGGCCATATATAGCCACGAGGACCACAGATATTCCACACAGGATCCCCTGAACCAAAACAAACCGTCCCTCCGGGTCCCTCTGTATCAACCCTTCCTTCCAGTCCAACCCTCTTCTAATCAACACAGCCCTCCCCTGGCATAATTGGAGTATATGGCAGAGTATATATGACCCCATCTATTATGTCTAAGGTGTGGCGAAGGGGCGGTGTTCAAATGTGTTTCCTGCAGGAGGCATATATCAATCTTGTGCCGAGTTAAGTAAGCATGCACCAGTCTGGACTTTCTACCATCATTCAGTCCCCGAACGTTCCAGGTTAAACAGTTTAGGACATTGGCGGAGCTGCGTGTGTCACCTGCGTTTAACATCTACCTAGTAATAGAACCAACAAAACCCACATGATACAAAGTTGACATCATCCACATATCCATCAAATCTTGTACTGGCTAGAACCAACAAAACCCATTCCCCCCGCCACCCACCACCCACTCCAACCCCCCAATCAGGTTGTAGATTACCCACCCCTAAATAGAACATACACAGCAAGAAAATGAGGGAACCTTCCCGCGGGGGCGTAACTGTGCTGGCGACTTCCCCATATAAAACAGGGTGGCCAGTAAAGCTGCAGAGGGTTCAACCCGCCCAAGACCACATTAATAAAGAAAAAACATTAATCACAACGTGGTGGTAGCTCATGAGGGAGCTTCAGTGTAAAGCCTCATGCCATAGCTAGTGGGCAGTCTATACAATATCCCCAGTCAATCATTGTCACTTAGCTGGCCGCCGGCTGCCTCCGCGCCTTCAGCATGCTTCTTGGGTTTTCTGCCTCCGACATGTTTAGCAAATTTTAACGCTGATTTGGCGTCCGTGAAGAAATGAGTGGTGCCATCGAAAGACACCTTGAGTTTAGCCGGGTATAACAAAGAGTATGGGATCTGTGCTTGCAGAAGCATCCGCTTAGCCGGGAGGAACTCTCTTCTCGTCGCCTGCACCGCCGGGGTGAAATCCGGATAAAAAGAAATGTTGTTGCCCTTGTGCATGATGGTACCCTTCTCTCTCGCTAACCGCAGAATCAGATCTCTGTCCTGGTAGCACAGAATTCTGGCAATAATAGGCCTGGGTGGCGCTCCCACCGGTGGTTTCTGGCCCAGCAATCTGTGAGCTCTCTCCACCGCAAAGACTTTTGATAGGTGCTGGTCAAAGAGCTCATGTAATAGTTCCATGACGTAGGTTTCCATTCTGGATATGGCAGACGTCTCCGGAATTCCCGTTACGCGGATGTTGTTGCGTCGCGATCTTGCCTCCAAATCGTCATTTTTAGCTCGTATGACTCCCAGGAAATTGTCCATATGTAGTAATTGTTCCTTGGTTTCCACCTGGAATTCATGGAACTCTGTTGAGTGATTGTCCAGTGCGTCTAGGCGTGTCTCGTGAGTGGCCACCTGCGATTTAACAGAGTCCAGCTGCGACGTGATGGTTTCCAATTTAGTGTCGATGTTGCGGAGGCTAGATCTCATCTCCAGCATGAGGGTCCTCAAATCTTCCCCCCTGTCCTCTGTGCCGGATTCGCGCTGACCTTCGGCAAGTGTCTCGGGTTCTGAATCAGTATGCCTCGTGGCCCGTTTATGATCGAAAGTCAGTTTCGGTTGCTTGGCGTCATGCTTCCCCATTGCAGCGACAATGTCAATCGTGACACGCAAAAGGCAGGAGGGCCTCTAGCTGATCACCTTTCAGTAGGCTCGGAGGGCGAAACTCGATCCAGCTACCCCCGCCACTCGGTCATACCTTCTCTCCTTCGCCTCCACGTGCGTGTCCGCAGTCCACCTCCAGTGCTCCAGGTATATAGATCAGGGCTCTCGCACGGAGTGCCAACCTCCGCAGCTACACCGTCAGCACACAGCCACGCGCCAGATGGAGGGGCGCGAGGGAGCCGGATCATGTACAGATCAACTCAAGATTTCCAGGTCACACCACCTCCGCTCTTTCCCGAGGCACGTCCTCCGTGGCGAGCCCAGACAATTTACAGCTGAAGTAGCCACTGATGGCCTTCTCCAAATGAACTCTGGTGGCTTCTCAAAACGCTTCGCACAAGGATCCTCCACTACGCCACAGCAACAGCCGACTGCAGTGGCTTCGGTCTTCAGCCTCTCCTAGGCACCGCACACCCAGCTACGCTTCCAAGGAGTGAAACCGCGCCGGTCAGCCACAGCTCATCCATCCACAGTCTCGGGGGGCCAATCAAGCAGCCAGGGCAGGGAGGGTGATCTTCCATGGCTATCTCTCCCCCCACATCCAGGGGGAATCAAGGGGCACAGGGGACCATCCAAGTCCCAGCAATCTCAGGCGCACCCCCAGCTCCACATAGGGGACTGCAAATCCTCGCCCCCCGGAGTTGTGCCCAGCAACCCTCTCACCGCAGCCGGAGCAGCTTGCAGTTCCTCCACCTCCTCCACTCAAGGGGACGATCTCCTCCACACCAGCCACGGGCGCTGATCAACCGGGGCCTCACAGTGCAGCAGTCCCAGCCCGACCCGGCCCGGGAAGTACCTGCAACCCCTCACGCAGCGGCGCCTACAGATTTGGGCCGGCGATTGTCCCTCGGCGTCCGCACTGCCCGTGGAGGGCACAGCGTGTCCCCGAGCGTCCCAGCAGCGTCCGCCCCAGCAGAAGCTGGAAGCGGCGATCTTCTCCACGCAGGCTGCCTCACAAGTCCGCGATTCGGATCTCAGCACAGCCTCCCGCCTGGCTCAGTCACAGCGGAGGCAGAAGCCCCTCCTCCTTGATCTGAGGCCCTGTGCAGTGCGGCATCCACGGGCTCGAGTTGGGATGCCCGCCCCAGCTCCGCGAGGCCATCCGCTGCCTCCTCCCGGCACTGAAGTAGACCGGAGTACAGCACGGCCCCCTGGGTCTGTAACTCTGCGGATTTTCACCCGCTAGACCACCACGTCGTCCGGCATCCAAATCACGGGTCTGGGTGAGTCGCAGCCGCCCCAAAGTGCAGGATAACTGGAGGATATTGTTCCGGCCGGCGGAGCACACTTAGAAAGCGGCCATTCCGCTACTCAGCAGGCCACGCCCCCCAGAGCCAGTGCTATGTTAAAAGACACTCAGAATACAGAGTAAAACACCTACATACACTAGGGAACACTATGCGTTGGGGTCCCCCTGTGATCAGCATGACCTCCTCTGTAAGCCCCTAGTATATAATAGGGTAAATAGGGTAGGGGATTAAAACTACCTCTTAAAACGCGCCACAGGGCGTGTTTGCACACGTCACCTCAGGCCCCATCCCCTCACTTCCCCACTGTGTAAACACGCCCTGTGGCCATTTTAAGTTGGGAGATTAAGTCCCCTTGAATCCTGAGGGTCCCTAGGGTCCAACTAGCCCACTAGGTACCTCCAGTAAGCGCCACAGAGCTGCGTTGCAGAGAGGTGTAAAAAGTGGCACGGCCTGGACCACCTCTCTGCAACGCAGCTCAGTGGCGCTTTCTGGAAGCACCTGGTGGGCTAGTTAGCCCCCAGGGGCCCTCAGGATTGAAGGGGAATTATTTCCCCAACTTAAAACGCGCCATAGGGCGTGTTTGCACACGTTACCTCAGGCCCCGTCCCCTCCCTTCCCCACTGTGTAAACACGCCCTGTGGCCGTTTTTTAAGTTGGGAGATTAAGTCCCCTTGAATCCTGAGGATCCCTAGGGGCAAAATAGCCCACTAGGTACGTCCAGTAAGCGCCATTGCAGAGAGGTGTAAAAAGGGGCACAGCCTGCACCACCTCTCTGCAACGCAGAGCAGTGGCGCTTACTGGAAGCACCTGGTGGGCTAGTTGGCCCCCAGGGTCTCTCAGGATTGAAACGGAATTATTTCCCCAACTTAAAATGCACCACAGGGCATGTTTGCACACGTCACCTCAAGCCCCATATCCTCCCTTCACCACTGTGTAAACGCGCCCTGTGGCCGTTCTAAGTTGAAAGATTAAGTCCCCTTGAATCCTAAGGGTCCCTAGGGTCAAACTAGCCCACTAGGTACCTCCAGTAAGCGCCACAGAGCTGCGTTGCATAGAGGTGAAAAAAGAGGCGTGGCCTCAGAACACCTGTCTGCAACGCAGCTCCCTGGCGCATACTGGAGATACCTGTTGGCCTAGTTGGCCCTCAGGGACCCTCAGTATTGAAGGGGAATTAATTCCCCAACTTACAACTGGCCAGGGGGCGCGTTTGCAGAGTGCTGCAAGGAGGGGGCGTGGCCTCCGGCGCGATGCCGGTCTTTTATTTATTTTATTTTTTTAAGAAGGAGGGCTGTGTGGCCCCCCTTCTTTTTCTAATTTACTGGCCCTGGAGTCCCCATCCCCCAGGGCCTGCACCCTAACTTTATTTGTTGAAAAAAGTTAATTTGGCCCTCCCAAGGCCTTAATCGCCCCGGGGACCCCAATCCCCGGGTCATGGCCTTTTTAAAAAAAAAAATCTTTAGGAGGGGGCTGCGATGCCCCCCTCCTCAGGCCACTTATGGCCCGGGGGACCCCATCCCCCGGGGCCGGCCTTTGTTTTTTATTATTTAAAAAAAATATATATTTATAGAACCACCTAGGACATGCTGGACAAACCGTATGTACCTATCACCATGACGATTTGCGTGATATTCATTAAAAGGCGACTATGCATAGAATGAATCCACATGGAATGTATTTATACCGCTAGTGAAGCTCTGACGTGTCTGACGCCCTACCGTGCCTAATCCCGGTGCCCCCGCCGGTGGGTACTCTCCAAGTAGACACCCTTGGCGTTTATTTATACAAACATGGGTAGCTATTGACGGGCGCATTTAATATACATGCACACCAAGCCATTCAAAGGGGATTCAACAAAAATTCGACCAAACTATGCAAGAAACCCCCCTCACGGTTAATAAAACACACATCCACCGCCGGATGTGTAATACTTTTTATTTTACTCTCTGGAAAGGAGACAAACCTCACTTGAGAGTCACAGAGTGCTCCTGGCTGAGCCCAATGCTGTGTTACACCCACCAGTGCCTGCCGAGTGCCTCACACCTCTGTGCTGTATTTCACCAGCTAGTGCGTATGCTATGACACTCTCTAGCCCATGTGCACTGAAACACCACCCCGTGAATATGTCATGCCACACTTACCTTCACACGGGTTATATTGCCCCATCTAACGTGCCTTCCTCGATGCCTATGTTATAACGCACAGTGCTATTCCATACATATTACAATCTGTGATCCATATCTTTGTCACAGTGCATATGCAACGTTACACTCCCCAGCACATATTTTATATTACAACTTTAGAGACTAGTTAGGTTACACAACACTGCCCTGTGCATATTACACTCCAAGGCGCATATCGCACAGCACACGCTAGTGCCTGTGCTATCTCACGCTCTCCAATGAATCTGTCATTGCGCACAATGTATTGCATATTATATTTCACGCCCCGGTTCATCTTGTATCACACTTTTTGGTGCATAGTTTATACCATATACTATATCTAGTTTTCATTTTCAATCGTGCTCCCAGGACTATGTTCTATATAACACTGCGTCCACCTACCCTTTTCACGGGCATTACATTTTGAGATGAGGGTGGTGGGTCAGGGGGTGTTTCTGCCAAGTGAGCCCGGAGTCACAGTCACAAACGTCCTCTTCTTCCTGAATAAAAGTGAGATTATGCTGCATACTTGTCAATATTTTAAGTAGTTCGCACAGACACACATTTTAAAAACAATAAAGTTCCTAATACCCACCTTCTCTGAACAGTTAGCTTGCTGTCCCATCCACCTCCTCCCTATCCTCTGTTGTCTGAATCCACAGACTAGCCTTCTCCCTCCTGCCATGCATGGTCTGATGTGCTGCCACTTCCCTCCATTTAGCATGATGTACCAGTCCACTCCTCCTGCCCTCCATTGCCCAATTCTATAGCCCATCATTGACCTCCTGCTTAGCCTCTGTGCTTAGCTTGCTGCCCCTATTCTCCTTCCCCCTGCCCTCTTTGTGCATGCCCCTGCTCCATCCTTTTTGCCCACCATGTTCCCCTTCCCCTGAACTCTCTTGTCTGTGCCCAGGTCCTGACCCTCCCTTCTATCCTCCATGGTCCTTTATGCATGCCCCTGCACCCTCCTTCTTGCCCATCATAGCCATTGTGCTGCCACTAACCTTCCCGCTTGCCATGCATGGTCTTCTGTGCTGCCATGGCCCCTCCCACCTTCCCTGTGTGGTCAGCTAGCTGCCCCTGACCCCCTCCCACCTTCCCTCCATGGTCTGTGTGTATGCCATCATAGTCTCATTGTTGCTCTCCATGGTGTGTCTTGTTTCTAGTGCCCAACCTGCCTGACCTCCATGGTCATCTTGCTGCTCCTGCCCTGCCCCCTTGCCAGCCCTCTGTTTCCATGTGCAGACCCCTATTCCCTCCCTCCTGGCTTGTCTGTTCCATTGTAATGCCCCTGATCCGTCCCTCCTGCCCTTTATGGTCTGTTATGCTGCAGCTTTCTCTCCTTTCTGTCCATCATGGTCCGCTAGCTACAATGGCCTCTTTCCCCTCTGTTCTCTGTTGTCCATGTGCATGGTCCTGTCCCCTCCCTATTGCTTTCTATGGATTGTTGTGCTGCACTCCCATCCCGCATGCGCTGTGTGGTGTATTGTGCTGCTGCAAACCCTGATGCCTGCCCTGTAGGGTCAGTTTGGTGCACCTCTCCATGTCCCTCCTGTCCTCTGTTATCCTGCCTACCACGATCCAATGTACCATACTTGCAAACATTTTGAACTTGGTAAGAGGGAGATTTTGAAAAAAACTGGGGTATTGATTTTCCCCTTTGAGTTCCATTGAAAAAGAGGAGATTGTAGACAGGAGACAGATCAAATAAAGACCATTTGAGCTTAAAAACATTGGACATTTCCTGTCTGAAACGGGTCTGTTGGCATGTATGGTTGTACTACCACTGCCTCTTCCTTCTGCCCACAATGGTCTATTATATTGCCACAGCCTCTCTTGCCAGTCCTGTATTGTTGGTTTGTTGCCCCTGCCCCCCTTTCCACTGCCCTCCATAGTCTGTTGTGCTGCCACTGCCCTTCCTGCCTGCCCAGTGTGGTCAAATTGTTGCATCTGCACTCTCCTACCTGCCTTCAATTTTCAGAGTCCGTGCCCCTGGTCTCTGCCTCTCAACAGTATCCCAATGAACAACTAGATTGCTAACATTCTATATTTATTACAAAAGTGTGGAACGCCTGACGTCATCTTGATGTAATCAAAACTGTAATACCTAGAGTATTTCCTTTAGAAATTACATATATGAGAGGGTCTTATTTACATCAAAATTATGGTTAGTGCTCTAAAAAACTAAAATGAGGAGATATTTTCTGAGTTTTCAAATAGCGACAAAGAACTTTTAAATTATTTGTAATCTTTATGTTTTTTTATCCAGTTGACCACTTGATTAAATGTTGCACCTAGGGGAGAGGATGTGGTGTTACTTCCAGAGCTGCAGACTTTGCAACTGGGGAACCAGGTTGGAGTTTCTGCTTCAGCTCAACATTCTGTGATTCTGGTCAAATCATTTAATCTCCCCATGTCTACAACCAAAATGAATTTGATCTTGTGTGATGTAACCAATGCTCATGTAAAGCACTCCAATACCTGACAAGTCTGCTCTATATAAAACTGCAAATACACAAAAAAATAAGTGTTTTGCACACTTCTGACATTGGGCTACATGTGGGCTACATCTGGATGATATTTGTGCAGCATTTGGGCTCTTTTGTCTCTGGTGGCCATCTTGGGAGATTTATTTGTTATGAAGTTTCCTAATTTCCTCATTTACTGCAGTCTCCTCAGTAGGAAATGCTTTCAGTTTTTTACTTTGATTCCATCAAGAAGGTATTCAGATATGTCACACATTTGCCATAAATTCAGAATGTTAGCACTCTAGTTGCTCATTAGATCATTGTAGTAAAGCTACTGCTCACCACGGAAGTCTGCTTCTGGTATTAAAAGTGCATGTTTCAGTCTGCATATCAGAATTTTTTTAATGAAATAGAAGAGGATTTGAAAAGTCACTCAAAATGTGCCCTAATTTTTCTTTCTTCAGCACTAATCATAATTTCTATGGCAAAATAAACCCCCTCATTGTGTTCCTTTTTAAATTAAATGTTTTAAGTGTTACCAGTTAATTCCATACTTTTGTCATAAGTAAGACAGTAAGCGCTCTAGTTGTTCTTAAGAACACTCTGGGACATTCTGTCATTGGGCTATACTTGGGCTACATCTGGGTGATATTTGGGCTACATTTGGGCTCTTTTGTCTCTGGTGGCCATCTTGGAGATTTATTTGTTATGAAGTTTCCTAATTTCCTTATTTACTACAGTCTCCTCAGTGGGAATACTTTCAGTTTTTTATTTTGGTTCCATCAAGAAGGCATTCAGATGTGTCACACATTTGCCATAAATTCTGAATGTTAGCACTCTAGTTGCTCATTAGATCACTGTAGTAAAACTACTGCTCACCAGGGAAGTCTGCTGCTGGTATTCAAAGTGCATGTTTCAGTCTGTATGTCAGAATTTTTTTATGAAATAGAAGAGGATTTGAGAAGTCAAAATGTGCCCTAATTTTTCTTTCTGCAGAACTAATCATAATTTCTATGGCAAAATGAACCCCCTAATTTTGTTCCTTTGTAAATTAAATGTTTTAAGTGTTACCACTTTATTCCAATCAAGATGGCTTCAGGTGTGCCATTCTTTTGTCATAAGTAAGACTGTTAGCGCTCTAGTTGTTCGCTAGAACACTCTGGGACATTCTGTCATTGGGCTATACTTGGGCTACATCTGGGTGATATTTGGGCTACATTTGGGCTCTTTTGTCTCTGGTGGCCAACTTGGGAGATTTATTTGTTATGAAGTTTCCTAATTTCCTGCAGTCTCCTCAGTAGGAAATACTTTCAGTTTTTTACTTTGATTCCATCAAGAAGGCATTCAGATGTGTCACACATTTGCCATAAATTCAGAATGTTAGCACTCTAGCTGCTTATTAGATCACTGTAGTAAAGCTACTGCTCACCAGGGAAGTCTGCTGCTGGTATTGAAAGTGCATGTTTCAGTCTGCATGTCAGAATTTTTTAATGAAATAGAAGGGGATTTGAGAAGTCACTCAAAATGTGCCCTAATTTTTCTTTCTGCAGCACTAATCATACTTTCTATGGCAAAATGAACCCCCTCATTTTGTTCCTTTTTAAATTAAATGTTTTAAGAGTTACCACTTTATTCCAACCAAGATGGCTTCAGGTGTGCCATACGTTTGTCATAAGTAGGACTGTTAGCGCTCTAGTTGTTCTTTAGAACTCTCTGGGAAGCTGCAGTAGAACACAAAGGATTCAACTGACAGTCTCTGCCCTATTTGGATGTACATGTTTTACTGAGAATGTCAGACTTCATTCTAACATGACTGAGAAAGATAATGTGAATTTACAGAAAATATAATCTCAGTTTAGCTTATAGATCACCTTCCAAACCTCTGTGGGAAAAGCATGAGAAAATAGTTTTCTCTCAAACATGATTCATGATATCACAGCAGAAGGCTTTTTCACATGGTAAAATCACCATAGAACACACCACAATTCCTAAAATGAGTATGGTACCATCAACAAATGATTTATTGGATGAAGTGCTGACAGCCAATCAGATCTCACGGTGAGATGTGTGGTTAGGCTCCGCCCAGATATTTATGTGATGTTACTTTTGATTTTCTCAGGAACTACGGAACAGATTGACACCATATATGCAAAAGGCACATGCCTGACCTGAGGACTACCTCTTTGCCAAGTTTCAAGTAATTCTGTTCAGCCGTTCGGGCTGTACCTTCGACTAAAGGTCCTATGGGAAAATGCATGGGGAAAACGCGTTTTGGGACCCCCCTTTTATCTCAGCCCCCGCTTGACGAATCACCCCGAGACTTTCAGTGTAGGAGCTGAGCGGAGCGCCCCATTAGTTTTGTAAATTTCACGAAGATAAGTCAACCGGCGCCAAAGTTATTCAAAATAGAATTTTCAGATTTCCTATGGGAACTCGGTCCTAACTATAACTATCTACTGGCGACCGCCAGTAGATAATATGTGTTATGTGAACAAGGCCGTGAGTCCAAAATGCGTCATGGTGGACAAGGTGGCTGAATAAAAACAAAAGATTGCAGCACGAAGTTGTGGCCTCGCCGTCCGTTTTTCCCGGAGGAAGAGAAGTGCAAAAGCGGCGCTGCGCGATATATATATATATATATATATATATATATATATATAACTACAGAGCGTCACCCCCCCAAGTGGTTGTAGCAGCACGGACTGAGATGTACTACACGGGGAGAGAGGCCGCAGCATTTACTGCGGGGGTCACACCAGGTACTGCATTATTATCCCTGTGATCGAGAGCGGATGATTGCGAGTCGCCGAGACACGCCACTTGGTGTTTGGCAGCCCCTCACTGTATGGGTTGTCACTTTGGACTCGATGAACCAGCATGCTCCTGTTCTCGAAAACAACACGGGAGGCATCACAGCCAATAGCAGAGGCGGGGAGTAACAACTTGAAAGGGAGTGACCTGAGATTGTCACAAGACCTGGAAATAATCCCCAGGTGTGAGGCTCTTTTGGGAAACAAGAACCGGCACTAAAGAAAGCACAAAGACTCGCTGAAATGCGTCTGCCTGGGTTTCCTAAAACTTTGCTTTTAATTTTGGCAGAATAAATCCTGGATTGTGTGCCAGCATATGTCGGGCTCATTCTTTTTGAGAGTGGACATTGGTTTCTAATATATATATATATATATATATATATATATATATATATTCACTGAAAAAACCATAGGTTTCACACATGTTATAGTTAGCGGAAATTTTACTGATAAAAAACCAATGAAATTCCCCCGTTATAGTTAGTGCAGGCAACTAGAACTCACGCGACCGCAATCCTCTGCTGATGCTAATACTGTATTTAGACACTTATTTACCCATGTCTTCTTCCATACATTTTTAGCTATACATATATTACAAATATTTTCTTTTCATAAAGACACATATGTCATCAGCAGAAGATTGCGGTCGCGTGAGTTATAGTTGCCTGCACTAACTATAACGGGGGAATTTCATTGGTTTTTTATCAGTAAAATTTCCGCTAACTATAACATGTGTGAAACCTATGGTTTTTTCAGTGAATTTGCAAGGTTTTTTAAATGCTAATTCCTAACTATAACGTGTGTGAAACCTATGGTTTTTTCAGTGAATTTGTACGGTTTTTTAAATGCTAAGTTACTTTACGCCATTCGTGGCGTGCGCGCCCACTTAACGCAGTTTGTTCCGTGCGCGCACGGTGCGCTTCGCGCACCGTGCGCGCACAGTGAGCACGCGGTGCGGTTCGCGCACCGCGCGCCCACTTTACGCAGTTAGTGCCGTGCACGCACGGTGGGCACGCGGTGCGCTACGCGCACCGCGTGCCCACGTTACGCTAGATGGGCCATGTACGCACGATGCGCTTCGCGCACCGTGCGCACATGGAGGACATATGATGCACTTCGTTTTTAAAGGTAATATTTAAATTTTTCGCAGTAGTTATAAGCCATGCACAAATGGTGCCCTTCGGGCACCATTTGCACACGGGGTGGAGAGAGTGTGGATAATTTTTTTTTTTTTATATATTTTTTTTTTAATCTTTTCGTTTTTTACTTAAGTGATAAGCCATGCACAATTGGTGATCTTCGGTCAACAATTGCACACGGGGTGGGGTTATTGTGGATATTTTTTTTTTTTTTATATTTTTTTACCGTACGCGTACGGTAAGCGTAATCGGCGAAATTAGCGAAAAAATAAAAATTCCGTTTTTGGCCTTGGGGGATCTTTGGGGACTCCCTGTACATGGCTATGTGTGTGGGAGCTGTCAAAACAGCCCCATTAAATGTTTTTGTGCTTTGTTTGTTAATCATCTCTCTCAGTGCGAGAGAGAAAATGGCGGCCGCCGCTTCCTGGTTTCGGCCGATTCGAATGTTTACTAAGATCTAAGAGCCAATCATAATCGCGCTCGCGCACGCCACCGTACGCGTACGGTAAGCGTACCGTAAGCGCACCGTAAGCTGGCTCAGATATATATATTGATTTAAAGGCTATTTTCTCAGAATCTACTGAACAGATTTACACCAAACCTACAAAAGGCACTTCCTTGACCTGAGGACTACCTCTCTGCCAAATTTCTAGTAATTCTGTTCAGCCGTTCGGGCTGTAGCCCTGTCTAAAGGTCCTATGGAAAAATGAATGGGAAAAACGCGTTTTGGGACCCCCCTTTTATCTCAGCCCCCGCTTGACGAATCCCCCCGAGACTTTCAGGGTAGGAGCGGAGCGTATCGCCCCACCTATTTTGAAAAATTCGCGAGGATTCGTCGACCGGCGCCAAAGTTATTCAAAATAGAATGTGGCGGATTTCCTATGGAAACGTGGTCCTAACTATAACTACCTACTGGCGACCGCCAGTAGGTAATATATATATATATATATATAATCTAGCAGCGGCCATTTAAGGATTGTGCTTTTTGTGATTTGGTGTAAATCTGTTGTAATTTTTGAGAAATTAAGGGTGAGAAATAATGGTATATTTGGACGATTGGGTCCGCGAGAGTCTCGAGAGACTCTTGTAGGAGCGCCAATTAAAAAATAGAGGATTCTAATTGGCCCAAGGAGGTTTACTTCCCTTAGGACATCATGCTTCCACAGAAGTCAGACTCCCACAGGAGCGAGCACTCTGATTGGCTGCCAGCAACATGGTAAAAATGTTGCTGCCTGCTATTACAGGACTCAGGGACTTAGTCCTCTGTCCTGAACATGTTCACAAAAATATATAAGAAATACCCTGATCCTTTAGGCACATGGAAGGGACCCCGATGGACTCCTCTGGAGCTAGAAATGAAAATCAATTGGCAAGAATTGCTGCAATTTCACAGAACTTGGTGGAATCATTAAAATGAAAATGGCGGTCGGGCCGCTTTGTTTTAATAATGGGAGGGGGTGCACGGCCCAACCCCTAGCCTTAACAGGTCTCCGTGCAGCCCACCCCAGGGCTGAAGTTAATATATATGGGGAGGAGGGACATGCAGCCCCCTCCCTGAGCCATGACAGGCCCCGGGGAGCCCACCCCCTGGAACAAAATCATTGTGTATGGTGAGGGAGGCCACACGGCCCCATCCCAAGCCATGACAAGCCACAGGAAGCCCACCCCTAGTCTGAAATTTTGCAAATTGGGGAGGTGAGCCCCACTCCCTGAGCCTCTAAAGGCCCCGAGGAGCCCACCCTCAGGCCGAAATTACTGCAAATGGGGAGGTGATCTGCCCAGCCCCCCTTCCCAAGTTATTAATGGCCATGGGGACCCAATCCCCCAAGGCCGGCTCAAATGCTATGTCCGCAGCAGCGCAGGCAGGGAAACCTGTGTTTGCTCCCGCTTGGCATGAGATTTTCAAAATCCCCACCAAGTGGGAGCAAACACCAAGTCTGCCTCCAGTGAACGGTAGCTTTAAAAATTCTCCTGCCTGATTGGAGCAGACTTTTGATCTGTTTCCCTTTGCACTGATGTGGGCAGGGAAACAGATTAAAATATTGCTCCTGCCTGGAGGGAGCATCATTAGTAGCTGCTGCCTCCGGGCGAGAGAAATGCCAGCTTCCACTGCATACGGGTCAGCTGGGGCGGTGTGGGGTTTGAGGCTCCCCCAAGTGTCCCAAAAAGAGTATTGTGGGTGCCCTGGGTGGGCACCAGACACTCACCTTTAAGTAGTAAGTGTCACAGAGGGATAGAGTCCCCAGGGCCAATACCGGCTCGGGAGAGGGGCCTCGTGGACTCCCTCCTCTTTTTTTAAATGAGTGGTTGTTGGGGATGGGGTCTCCAGGGCCTAAAATGGCTCAGTGATGGGCCACGCGACCAGCCCTCCACTTAAAATAAAACAAATGTTAAAGTAACATTATAGTTAGGTGTGGTAAAAAGATGTGTTTTTGTTTAAAAGAAAATCCTTGGAAATTCCATTGGAAAAAAACAAAGGTTAAAGTAATGTTATACTTAGGTGAATTTGTCAGTAATAACATTGTTGTGCACTAAAACAGCACACAGAAATTCACTGCAGCATCACTTATGAAATCACATATGGCATCTCAAATAACATCATTGATGATGTCACTGATGACAGTATCCAATGTGTGTGTTAGTTTGTTTTATAGTTTACATAGTGTCGGGTAACTACTATATTACTTTGACCACTGGGACCCCTAAGCAGGAGTGTGAACTGGCAGGTGGGCCTTGCGTTAATGGAGCCTGATTGGGCTCTCTCACAGTGGTGTTAAGGAGATCAAGAGAGACCATCTATTGGGGCCTAACATTACAAGGCCCCCATTTCATTGAGCCTCCTTCCTCGGACGAATTCACTCTCTTCACCACCTGTCTCTGGCATTCATAACTCCATATATTGCCTGGCAAGTTCTGGGAAGCTTGGCTGCTCTGTTGGTATTCAGCCTGCATGCCCTGTGGAATCCAGGTACTGCTCATCTTCGCTCTCACGGGGGATCACCACAGCCAGCTTTACTTCAATTCGTCCCCCCAACTCCATTAACACAGCCCCTACCCAGTCGTTTTAGTGGCAAACCAGAGAAATAGGGCTCATTGGCTGACATGTGGGAACGTAATGCATTAGGGGCAGGCATTAAAAGAAGATGACACACACTTGAGGAGCTCAGATGAACCAACTTTAACAACTATCGCACAAGAATACATGGATAATTTCCTTCATTAGATATTCACCTAAATGGGCTCCCTAAATACCGAATTTAAATCTTTTCTGCATGAAATAAAGTTGTCATGCAGCTGGGCAGTAGCGTGAATTACCTGAAATGCTAGGCAGACACGTGGTCTAAAGACCAGGAAATGCTCTGGCACAGATTCCAACCTCTCGAAGACCTACAAATTGATTTAAAAGTGAATGAGAGGGATCTTGAAAATAGGAACCACCACAAAAATATCAATATTAAAGATATCCATTGAGGTGCGAAGGGTGACACATTCATGCATGAATTGCTGCAGACCATCAAAAATGCTCCAAAAACCCTCCTCTAAGACTTAATCATACAGACAGAACTATGACCAACCTGAGACGCACTGAGAGCGCTCCGGACATCTTTACCTGAGTCCATTTCTTTGAGGATAAAGAAGCTATCATGCATACTGCCACAGCAAAGGCTTTCTTTATCATTAGAGACTCTACTATACAAATTTTCAAAAACTTCTCATTCACTGTCCTAAAAAAATGAGACCCATTATTGACAATCACAGAGAACACAAATTGAAATATCAATGAGGTCAGCCTTTTAGCTTAAATTTTTCCTTGAATGAAAAAATACACCTAGTCTGCTCCCTCAGGTCAAGGCAATTCTGGGGTTGGCTCAAGAGACAGTCCCTAATGATAGCACACAAGGATCATGTCCAGAGCTCACCAAACTGTCCCCAGAATGCTTTACAGTATGTAGACATTCTAGACTGCACAGAGCGATGCCCAGATCCTCTGATGAGGCCAAGGAAGATGTTCTTGCCCACTTGAAGAATATGAAACTGAATCTTTTCAGCAATTTTAGCTTGCTCAGACAGAAGTAAGTCACAAAGGCTCTTAGATAAACTTGATTAGGCGCAAGGCAGTGCCTCTGAATTAGTTTTCATAATAGGATGTGATGTTGATTGTGAAATGGGATACTACATTGTGTGGCTAATATCTCTTACTAGTCCTTCTTACCCACTTGTCTCTAAATGTTTTCCTTCTGCCCTCGCCTTCTGGTATCCTCACTTATTAGGGTCAAACTTTGGTCTGGGAAGGCTGGGACCAGTCCACACATATATCAATTAGAGATATCAGGTTTTGTAAGTTGCCTAAAGTTCACTATCAAGTTTGTTCTATTTAGTTTGTTCCCCATTGGATTTGTTTGGTGGGGATGCAGAGGGGGAGTCGAGGCTTGGTTGACTGGCCCACTTCACTGCACTTGAGTCTCACCGTACCTGGTCTCCACTGGAATGATGCTGAGTGACACACACCCCTTTAATCTCCTTTTGCTAAGGGTTCAGGGTGCAATTTTCTCAATAAATGCAAACAGCTGTGGATATACCTCCTATGTCACAACAAAATCAATGTTATCTTTTATAGGAAATCCACTCACAGAAAACACAATCAGTGACTAGATGGTTTTAAGAGTAAGCCAAGAATTCAGAGGGCTGGAACAGCGTTAACCTTAATAAACCTTTACGCCTCAAACACCGCTCACGGTTCTTTTCTGCATACCCTCTTAAAGGAACAACTGAAAGACACTCAGAGAGTCATTATAGTGAAGGGGGATTTTAATCTGGAAGGGATCACCGTGAGTGAGGGAAAGCAGAACACATTCCAGGAGATAGGGTAATGTCAGCCCTCCTTAAAAGGAGATAGCTGGGTTGGGCCTGGTTGACTCCAGGCGCCATATACATCCACCTATCTTATTCCAGACCTGTCTATTATTTTATGACACTTACACTTCTCAGATCTTTGAGTTCAGCCACAATATCAGAAATCTTTGTTTCCTATCATGCTCACATCAGACAAGGAACCCCAACCATCCCATAGGGTTTCAAACCGGGGGCTGAAACCACATATTTCAAGGGATTCTGTGAATAGGGCTTTAATAGTGACCACCATCAAGGAATACTTCCTACATAACTCACAACCAGTCATCGCTCCACTCCAGCATGATCAGGGGCTCCCTCATCACTATGAGTGAATTCAAAATGATTCTAATTTCTGAAGAAGCTAAAGATCCATCTAATTGTGTATCTTACCACCCTATTGCCTTGTTCACTGATGCAAAGCTGTTTACTCAAATCCTAGTACAAAAGATAGACCCCCTCCTCCCAGGTCTGATAGACCCTGATCAGGTTGCATTTATTTGTAATTGCCAAGGGTCAGCAACTTTAGATGCCTGGCCTATGTGGTTGAAAAGGCACACAGACTGAGCATTTATTTTCTTTTCCTCTCATTCGATGCAGAGAAGGCATTTGATTGGGTCAGCTTGGGTTTCTTGAAGACGGTCTTAGGCAAGACAGCCCTCGGGCCTAGGATGATTTACAAAATCCCTCCAACTGCTATCATCATCATGATCAACTTTATTTCGATCACAAAGATCAAAAAAGTGCACAGTGCATTGTTGGTAAAATACAAAAATATAAATAGGTGATCATCCATAACATAAATACCATACAAATAGTTTAAGATTAAGAAGGTTTAAAACAGATAAAAAATGAAGTGTATCATAAAATACATTTTGTTCGCTTAATCCACAGTGCATGCCAGTATTTGGAAAGCCGGAAGACCACTACTCTGCATGCGCCGGTCATCAAAATTCTCAGCACCTCAAGGTAGTGGCTTGGGCCGACCAGTTTACATAATGGGATTATCCATTTTTTCCTCAAAGTTTTGTAATATAGACCGAAGAATAGAAAATGAACAATGGATTCTGAGCTAGCATTGCACGCAGGACAGAGATCATCATTAAAAACATCATTACACCACTTTATACAAAATAATTTTGTAGACAGGGTCTTATAGCAGAACTGAAAGAATAGTTTATGTGCCAGAGGGGGGACAATTTCATCTATGGTGTCCTCAAAACGGGAAACCGATTTAAAGTTTAAAAATTCAGAAGTTAAGCGTCCCTCAATTTTTGCCAGGGCTTGGTTTGCTATAACTTCCCAAAACTTTTCTTTCGGCCTCACTCTTGATATAATGGCCAGACTTTCTGGGTGTTGTCCAGAACCTCTCCATCCCAAGTCTCCCCAGTAGCTCCGTTAAGGATCTAAACCAGGGGATCAAGGTTACCAGTGGTGACTTCAAGAGGCCGATTAGTGGCTCAGGATAGGACACGAGCTCATCCCCAGACCACAACCTGTGCCAGAAAATGAGAAGTTTATAGTTCTGTTTAAACTAGCTGTCTATTGGCGAGGTCCAAGTATAGGGGCACCAAAGGGGTACTAGCAGGTAGATCTACCAAGGATCTAAGAAAACGATTCTCAATTGTAGACAAACAGTTGGTGTTACCCGTGCCCCAGAGTTCTACTCCATAGAATCCCCCCCTTAGTACCTTGGTATTATAAATTTCCAAAGCTTGCACAAGCTGCCTGCACAGTGTTTTCCTGTGTATTTTAGTGATATTTACTGTCTGATGTATTAGTTGTAATTTGTTTTTCTCAATGTGGGCAGCCCAGTGAGTTGTCGGAGCCAGGCGAATACCTAAATAATCAAAAGCGTCAACTCACTCCAATTTACTACTGCCAGATAACACAGGTCATTTGGTGAAATTGTCCATTCCTTTCTTAAAAATCATATATTTAGTTTTGGCCTCGTTTAGCACCAACCGCCGCACGTCGCAGAGCTTGATAATATCATTCAAAAGCTGTTGCTGTCCCTGCGGGGATTTTGAAATTAAGAGCGTGTCATCCGCAAAAAGAAGGGCAGGAACTCTTTTTGCACCGATTTTTGGAGCATCACACCCATCTCTGTCTAAAAAATCAACTACACCATTAATAAAAAGAGTAAAAAGCGCAGGGGCTGGAACACATCCCTGCCTTACTCCACGCTGAACTGGAAAGGGTTCTGTAACCTTATTGTTCTCCCCCAACCTCACCTGTGCTGAGTTGGATGAATGTAATCTGATTAAAACATCTTAAAGGTTTCTCAGTATGCCCTGTTCCTTTAAAACTCTCCATAGACTAGCTCTTAGGACTATATCAAATGTAGACCGTAGGTCAACAAAGGCCACTCAAAGCTTTCCTCCTTTGACTGCCACTTCCTTCCAATAGATACAAAGAAGGCGGAAAGCTTGGTCCAGAGTACCTATTTTGCTCGGAAGCCAGCTTGAAAATCACTCAAAATTCGAAACTCAAGGATCCAGTCCTATATCTATCCTAGGATTTGCTTACAGAAGAATTTCTGGAGAGAGTCGATAAGGCTTATAGGCCTATGACTAGCTGGCTTTGCTCTGTCCCCCTTTTCATAAATGGGTACGACCTCAGCAATTTTGCAGGAAAGGGGAATGGAAGTGCCAGTTAGAATTGAATTGGTGAAAAGGTTTATGTAAGAGCCCCAAATCATGATATCCTCTTTATATAAATAATTGGGGATTCTATCGGGGCCGTGGGTGCGGGCTGGGACGCAGGAGCAAATTGCTGCTCGAGTTTCTTCTAAAGAGAAATATAGAGCTCCACCTTCATCACCAGACACCTCCCCGCATCCCTTGAAGACTTCCTCGGCTAATGTGTTGTTGGACTCATAAAGGGAACCAAAGTGCGCTACCCACTCCTCAGGCTGGACTGAAAATTCCAGGGCTCTCCCATTCCTCTTAAGCCAGTATGCAGCTTTACTCCAGAATCTCTTCGAGTCTTTAGCTAACAGTGCATTCCGTAGGGAGGACCACATAGTGCCCTCACACTCCTTGGCTGTCTCAATTGCCTGCCTGTACTTAGCTCTATATACCACAACCTCAGAGCATAATTTCTTCTTGACTGCCCGTACAAGTGCCGCCTTTGTAATCCTACAGTCTTTATTGTACCAAGCGCCCTGAGAAAATGACCTCTGGTGTGTACAATTACCTTCCTTTTTCCGGGATTTAACACGGTTGGCTTAACCTTTCCCTGATCTCAGTATATAGTATCTCGTGGCTGAGTCCCAAAGTCCCTCCGACTCTTGAAAAGCTCGGGGTACCAACGGATAGAGCGGGGCCTCAATATTCTGAGCCGGTGCCAGGTGAGGTGTCTTCCTCACAGGACATGGATACTCACAGTATTCGTGACACAGATGAGGATTTGAAAACCTACTAATTCAGGTTACATGGTTGTGCTTGTTCCAACTATGTTATGAGTGTTTATTATATTTCTTTCGTTTTACTTTGGGCACATTATTCGCAGTAGTTATCTATACATTGTTTGGTCCTGAAGAAAGCCGTGGATAGAATTAGTCCGTCAGGCTGAAACATGTCGAACTTTTTTCCAACACAGACAGTCAAAACTGTCACTGCACCATTTTTAATCTGGCCTTTAGGGGATATCTAATAAAACTTTTTCCCCCAGGGGTCATTTTATATTTCACTTTCACTCTGTTCACACACTGCGTCCATCACTCCCTTAATACTATCTCTTCACATCTAGTGGATCAATTTACTTTCAAAGAAAACATCCGTGAGCTCCCCTTCATAGATGAGGGGTTGTAGCCCTTGGCATCACTAGTGTGGCGCTAGGAGGAGACCCAGATGATGAAGCATGTCACCTCGGTGAGTGATGGGAATCCGTCCTACCAATAGGTATGCCCAGAAAAATGTTCTGGTCACCCCATAGATTGTTGTATTCTAGTAAACCTTCTTGAGCTCTAGACTCGTGGATATTGTTGTTGTTTGGGTCCCAAAGTCTCCACAACATTATTAGTAGTGAGCTTTGCTAGCTCCTCTAGTAGCAAGCAAACGTTAACCAACTTCTATCATTAAAGTTAGCGGACAAGCACAGCCCCTATCAAAATTCAAAGTGGCACAAGACAGGGATAACCCATGCCAATCTCATGTTTGCCCTGGCGGTACTAGTACCTCTTACCATATAGATTAGGAACTACTGTAGGAAAGTATGATCTGCTTCTTATGGTTACCCCCACTTTTTGCTTCATGTGATACTGTTTTTGACTAGTCTGACTGGGATCCTGTTAATCAGGACCCCAGTCTATCTGCTTTCTCCCTAAACTGTTATGTAATGTACTTAGGTACACTCCAGATTGGATACTGGGGTACCATTGTCAGTCCCTAGTATATGGTACCCATGTACCCAGGGCATAGGTATCCCAGAGGCATCCCATGGACTGAAGCGTGTATTATGCCACCCATGAGAGGCCATGCAAAATGGAACTACAGGCCTGCCATTCGCAGCCTGTGTAAGATGGTGCATGCACTTCTTACTTTAGATATAGGTTTACTATATCTAAGGCTCACTGCACCTAAAAACTAAAAGTCACGCTTATAGCAGGCCTTAACAATCCTGAAGGCAGGGTGCTTGGTTCTATGTGAGAGGATGCCACTGCATGAGCACAACACCACTGCAGCCTACAGAGTCCATTCTCCCGGGTTGTCAGTGTATCAGCCATTTACGACATATAGAGTGGCATTACGAGACCGCGTGATGACCAACTCTGAAACAGCTAAAAGTAACCCTATTGTGTTTGGTGTCAAACATTGTGAAATCATACCCCCACACCAATAACCGGTGTGGGAGGTATGATTCCACTCCTCAGAAACAAGCTTGGGGAGGTCCCTGGTGTTCCCGGTACCAGCCATCTAGTCCTGGGCAGCCCAAAATGGTTGCTGCTGACCAGAGACATATTTCTGCCCTCCTGCTGCTGAGCCAAGCTCGAGCAGGGGAAAACAGAACAATAGGCATCCTGTCAAAGACAGGTGTGACCACCTCTGAGACAGGATTTAGTGTATTAGGCCTCGGTGGGTGCGCTTGCCAGCGACCAAAAGTCTGCATGAGGGGCACATTTGGTGTCCCTGTGCATAGCCAGTTCAAACCAGTCCTGGGAGCCATTGGCTCCTGCTCTGCCGTGAAACTGGACAAAGGACATGGGAGTAACCTCCCCACTGCCCAGACCCTCCCCTGGGAGGGACACCTGAATCTGTCTAACCCTCTCCCTTGGGTACAAAAGGCTTACCTGGCTGCGGGACCCAGGATTTGACATGGACAAGATTCTTAACCAGAAACCACTGACCTTCGACCGTCTGGACACTCTGGACTTCGCTAGACTTCGTTTGGCCCTAACTTTGTCTCCCACTCTGTCCAAAGCATTGTTTGTGCCCATGCCCCATACAGGCTCCATGCAAGACCTGTGGCGCATCAAGGACAACCGAAGATATCTCCCTTGGAGTGAACTAGACCCTCCTCTGCAACCAACAGGTACCACATCACAATTGACCAGTCTGCTGCTCCTGAGCTCCTACGGACTCCGAAGCCCCCAGCAAACCAAGAGGTGGGTTTACAAATTCTTTGATGTCTGAGCTGACCTCTCACCACGTTTGAGGCCAGAATCCCTTGTGGGGGGTGCAATACCTGTATCCCTGTGCACTACATTCATTTGCAAGTGCATATGCTTGTTGGCATTTCCCGAACAAGTGCACTGGGCTCCAAGTAACCCGAACTACTGGCACCATTTCCTACAAAGAACTCCGGCTTCTTTACACCGAGTGCTCCGTTGGCTGCTGCTTTGTGAAACTGCTCAAGGTCCCCTCGCAACTCCTGTGCCTTCGGCCTGTGGGTCCTCTTGAGGGTCAACACTTAATTTCTTGGGCTGCTCTGGTTGCTCCAGGCCTGTCCTGACTCCCCTGTGTTTGGTGAGTCTCCTGGACCTGGCTGGTCCGAACCGTAATCTTCTTTGGCCTCCTGCATGGGTTGCCGTTGCCAAGGCTTGTTGGTACTCCAGCCGGACACCGACCCCTCAGTACTCAAACTCCTTTGTGGGAAAGCTCGTATCTGGCTCCTGGTTTTCCTTGACATCTCCTGGTCCCGGTGGCTGCTGCGTCAAGAACCTCCTCAACGCGCCTGAAGCACCCGACATCAGTGGCCATTCGTCTACCGAGCCCCTGGTCACTCCTGAGTGAACCAGACTCTGTCCCCTCTGCTTTCAGGTACTCTTCAGCAAGAGTCCACCTTTGGGTTCCACCGCACACTATTCTTCTTCCCAGCAGTGGCTCTTCTTAGAAGTCCTCCATAGAGATCGACGGCGATTTCCGACGCCACTTCAGACCTGTGCACCCGGCTTCCCTGGGATAGGTAACTCTGGTACTACAATATCCATGGGTGGGGTGGCTCTCCAACCTCCTAACTTCCACAGGGTTTCTTTGAAGTCCACTGAGAAGGGTCCTTAAACTACTTCAACCGTGACTCTCCCATAGAGTTGTATGGAGCACGCGGTCGTGTTCCCACATTGCACTTGTCCTCCGTGGGGTCCCTACTTACTCACCTTGGTTGGTTCTTTGGGGTCCCAGCGATTCTACATACTCTTTACACTGTCTTGACTCGATTTGTGGTTCTTATACCACTATTTTAGTATATGGTCTGGTCTCCCCCTGGAGCTCACTGTGTATTAGTGCTATTTACTATTGTTTCTGTGCTACAGTATTGTGTGCTTTGTGATTATTGCGTGTAGCAGATACTGTGTCATACTAGACAGTGTTATATTAATAAATACATATTTTTATAACTACTGTTTGGTCCTCCTTTTATTTAACCAATACTATAAGGTTGCCTTCTGGTAAAACAAGCTGCTTAACATTCCTTCAAGACTAAGCCTGAAGGCTGTTCTCCACAGCTACCACTTGGATAGCTTTCTAAGGTTATCTTTGACCTCTTAAATCACCATACAAGTTGTTTGGAGTGGTACAGGGTGCCCACTTTAATTGGTGGACTGCATGTACCAGGCCATCTTCTCACAAGAACTCACTCAGGATATCCAGGATCCCATTCAGGGTCCACACCCTTATGGTGAACATAGTAATGGACAATCTTCTACATGCACTGACAAATTCTACTGAATGCCTGCCAGAAGTGATTAAACTCTTGGATAGTTTTGAACGGGCATTGGGCTTCAAAGTTAACAATGATAAATCACAGACCCTCAACCTCCCTATCCTGACCCACTCCAATCCACATATCCTGATCTTCGTCCCCTTCTGCTGGGCAAGATGGCTGTTTATGTTGAGGCAAAGCTACTTGGCCTCAACATCACCTGTCCCCTTGACGGGTGACCAGGGCTACCTGGCCAGTTTATCGTCAAAACATCCTAGAAGATCTCAGGAGGTGGCAGCTTCTCTACATCTCCTGGCTATGGTTTGTTAATGTTACTTAAAATGAATGTGCTCTCCACAATGCCTTATTTAGTGCAATCTCTCCCTACCCCATCTCTATGGCGGACATGAAAAACCTTCAAAACAAATTGTGTACATTTTTTTGGGAAGGGGTAAAACCCTGCATCTCCAATAAACTCCATATGCTACCAATGGAACGGGGTGGCATAGCCTGTCCCAACTTCGAAGAGCATTACTGGGTGGCACATTTAAGCTATGTCTCAGAGTGGGTGGTTCGGGAGAGTGGAAAGTTCTAGCTACACATGGACTGTGCAGTGGCTTGCAGGTTGCTGTGGGTCCTAGTTTGGTTCCCACAGCACAACCATCCAAATTGTGCATACTTAGCTACCCCAATAAAAACTGTGTTAGATATATGCAACCAATTAGCCATGGAGAAAGGTTTTACGAAATACCGCTCTCTTAACACCCTCTGGCAAGTAATCCGGTCGTCCCTCCAGCTTCTGATCTGAATACATCAACTAAGTGGGTACAGGGTGATTTCAGGACCCTGAGCAACCTCTGTGATGGAACAACATTTAAATCAATTGAAGGACGTAAACGAGAATTTCAAGTTCCTGAAACTTCTTGTCTTCAAGATTGCTAGCTTCTCTATTGAGCACTGCACCCATCAAAAAACTTGCAGCAACGCGGTCCCTTACCCTGTTTTAAAAATTGATCCGATGTTTTGAGGGCCTTTAAGAGAAAGCATCTACAGCACAATACAAGGAGAAAATCTAAGCTTCTCTCTAAAATTCTATTCGATTTCATTGGGAAAGTGAAACTGGTCAGACTATCCCTGATAAACAGGGGAAGCACCTATGGCATGATATCCCCCAAGCATATAGAAGCGTCCTACTTAGACAATGGGCCAATAAGATGACCCTTCAAAGGTATCTAACACTGGTTAGCTTGCCCCTCATGCATCTACCAACACAGTTGACTTGCTGCCACTTTAAGCATGCATCTGGCACTTTCATTCACATTTGGTGGTCCTGTAGGGTGATTGAAACATTTTAGAAAGAAATCCTGGGTCATATCAAAGGGACATTAGACTACCCTATCCCAGCAGACCTTGATACTGGGGATAAAACAAATTGACACAGAAAGTATGACACCCACAATCTGGGCGCTGGTTCCCCGCATGACCAGTGCTGCAAAACAACTTATTGCACCCTTTTTTAAATAGATCCCCAGCACCCTCCCCCCGCATCATGGTTTAACAAACCGTGGCTAATACACACATACACACCATGGAACAAATCACCCACAAACTTTCTTACTTTGAAAGAAATTTACTTAACAGCAGCAATCACTAATGTCTTGTTACTTACCGGTAATCTTCATTACCCCGATTAGGGTCCTCCTCGTACCAGTCCTTACAAAGTGAGGAAGTTCTGCCTCCAACCAGCTAATCAAAACGCCAGAAAACACAAAGTCTAAGGTCACAAAAACCCCTCCCACCCACCGCCATGCCTGTTATCAACAAGTCCCAGACACAAACACAGCGGGAGGGAGGGAGGGAAGAGGACTGGGACGAGGAGGACCCTAATCGGGGTAGTGAAGATTACCGGTAAGTAACAAGACATTACCCCCTCATTGGTCCTCCTCATCCCAGTCCTTACAAAGTGAAGAACTCACAAGCAGAGAACCAGGAAGAAAAAACGCTGGACACCAGGGATCCATGCAAAAAGTACAAAACTTTAATCAAATAAATGATCAACAACGTTCAGAACGCCAACAGCAAAACTGTCAACAGATGCATGTAAAACATCAAGTCGATAATGCCGGACAAGCGTGTGATGGGACTGCCAGGTGGCAGCTGTACAAATCTCCTGGATAGAGACCCCTTCTGCAGTGGCGGCTGGTGACTTTTGAAAGTGGTAGGGCGTAGAGGTTCAGGGTGAGTGCCCTGTGGCAAGCAAGCGAAGTGAGTGAGCCTGACTGTCATTACAAGGGTTCCGGGGGTTCTCCCTCGAGAAAATTTTGTAAAAGGTGTTGGCAAATGGTGCATTTTCAAGCAAATTTTAGAAAGAAAGAAGGGTCATAAAGCAATTGTGAAACTGTAGTTGACATCAATAAAAATATTGCATATGAAAAAGTCGCTGGTAACTGCTTATTCTGTATAATCATAGGACTGCTATGCTAACTCACAGGCCTGTGCACGAGAACACAGTGCACGCTTTCCTATTCAAATTGCTACTAGTGAGGCACAGGGTTGGGAAGCACTGGAGAGGGAAGGTTAGCGCTCTGGAGCTGGTGAGATACTGGCAGCAGTACTTCCCTGTGCCTCACCCACGCCAAGGTCCATTGCTGTATATCTAAGGCCTTACTACTGTCAAAGGAAAACTCACTTTGGTGCTTTTTTATCTTATTTTCTTTAGTTTTCAAAGTGACACAAGTTGTCTCAAATGGAAGCTGCTGTAAATTACTCCCTTCCTCCTACCTAAGACAAGTACCAATTTGAACCGTAAAACTCTTCGATACTTGCCCTGTGCAATTCCTATTTTCACACCTCCCCCGCTAACCAGCTCCGCCCAAAATGGCTTGGTTGTTGCACTACTTCTCTAGACAGAATATCAATAAAATAATCCTTTCACCCTGCTCTTTCAAATTATTATATCCCCAATTGTAAATGTCTATTGTTTGTAATGAGCAACAAGTGCCAAGCTCCAGCTTCTAGGCGCAATATAAAATTATATAAAAGGCGGAGAGCTAGAACAAGTGGGTGTGTTGTCTGCATTAGGGTGGGTGACACCGACGGAATGTCATTGCAGGCTTTGTTAGCGCTTCAACAAAGTGAAGGTCTGTTGAAAAATACAATTAAGTAACTTCACTTCCAAGGCCATTTTCGATAGGCGCCAAAGTTTCACAGTGAGCAAGAGCGACACGTGCACCAGATGGCATCCCAAATAAACGAGCCACCCAAGTATGATTCCTACCATGAGTCCAAGGGGAAGAAAAGCAATCTGTGAGGCAACCCAAGCAGGCAACTGTGCACACAAACGTCTAACACAGACTTTGAAACGTTAATCTTTTGCTGCAGTAACAACAACAAAAACAGGAGCAGCCATCGCACAATGTGTAGGATTTGGGAAGCCCGTTTTCGGATGGCATCATATGATTGAAGAGAGTAGCATACAGCTGCCCTTAAAAGCTGGTAAGAGAAAAATCTTTTCAAAGAGGGAATGCGTGCCACCGGAATATCAAAGCCTAATGCTCATGTAGCATACTGTTGCACTTCATTTCTTAATAGATGATTAACATAAGCTTTGATATTCTAGTAGCGCGCATTTCAACTTACCGTCTTCTCTGTGAAAACCCTGCCTGGAATTCGGCTTTCTTCGAATTCACTGCGCATGATGTCTGTGTGTCCACTCGACTTGGAGTTAGGATTCTGACGTCAGGTCACATGCTCGCTCCCATTCCCTCAGAGGCTGCAAGAAACACCCATTACCAGCTCGTCACAAGGGGTGTTGCTTGCCGCCTTTGAAGTGATTGACAGACAGCTCTAGGAATACAGGGCTTAAACCCTGGACGCCCGGGATTGCCTGAAAATCTGACGCTGCTGAGCGTCATAAATGGGAGGTCTCTTTAGATCCCCGAAAATTGCAGGCCAGGGCGGGCGCTAGGTAAGCCCTTAGCCTCTATAGGAATAAAAAACAGAAAAGAAATCCTGACTGTGTGGTGTCCCTCTCGAGTGTGCCTGGCTTCCTGACTCATCTCCGCAAGGATAACAAGAGGCAGCCAGGCATTGAGGGCAGTACCCAGCATGCGCTTAAAGCCCTTATATAATTAAAAAGCAATTTATGTGGATGGTAATTGCTCGTGGGAATTACCGTCCACATAGTTTGGAAATCCAGGTGGGCGGCGCCCTGGCGCCCTCTACTGGCAGCCGCCACTGCCCTTCTGCCTTTGCCCAGAAAGCGGACACAGAATGTGTCAAACGACCCTGCACCTGAGACGGGGGGAGACAGACCCACAGACTTATAGGATTAGAAGGCCGCAAAACACACCTATCGATTGATCGTAGAAGTGGAAACCTTCTTCCCTTTAGCCACACCCCCACAGGAGACAAACAGGGCCGGAGAAAGCCGAAACTCCAGCGAATGATGGAGGTAAATTTGAAGAGCCCTCCGAACATCCAAAGAAGAAGTAACAAGGGAAACCCCCTATGCAGGCAAATCAGGAAGTATCACCTCCTGCTGCAAATGGAACTTGGAAGAGACTTTAGGCAAAAAAGCCGGATCAAACCGTAGAACAACCCAATCCTGCAGGAACTGCAAATAAGGGAAAGAAATGAGCAAGGCACCCAACTCATCCAACCGACGAGCAGAGGTGATGGCCAGCAAAAAACCACAACAAGTCTGCCTCCAACAAGGGCTCAAAAGGGGGCAACTGCAGATCCCGCAAAACAGTAGGCAAATCCCAAGAAGGCACGAGCACAGGAGAGATTAGACGACGAAGCGTAAAGCTCCGAAAAAGCCGACTCACCAAAGGGGCAACAACCTCCAAGGAAGCCCCAGGACCTGACAAGCATGAACCGCAGCCCACTGAGCCGACAAAGTGAAAGGGGAAAGGCCCTTCAAAAAACCATCCCGTAGAAAATGCAGCACAGAAGCAGGATCCCCAAGCACGGATCCACACCATGCAAAGAACACCAAGAGACAAAAGAGCCCCAATGACGAAAATAGCATTTAAGGGTCGAAGGCCAACGTGACAACTGGATGTCACGAGCCACCACAGAAGAACAGCCCGAAAACTCCAATATGAACCGCTCAAGAGCCAAGCCGTCAGTTGCAAATGACGAAGACAAGGCAGAGACAGGAGCAGAAACTGAAGAGGAGCCGGAACCAAAGGTAGCCGGTCAAATCTGCCCCCGCCATCCGCAACAGGAGAGGAAACCAAAGGCGGCGAGGCCAGAAGGGAGCAATCAACAGGACCGACACCCTCTCCCCCGAATCTTCTGCAGCACCCTCGGGAGGAGGGGAATAGGAGGGAAGGCATACAGAAGAACTGAAGGCCAGGGAATCGAAAGAGCATCCACCGCCAAAACCTGAGGACACATCACCTCCGAACAAAACCTGGGGAGAGGAGCGTTGTGAGGAGAGGCAAAGAGAGCGATCCAGGGAGTCCCGAACCAAAGACAAAGGGCCTGGAATAGAGGAATAGAGAGATGGAACAGAACAGAGGACGGAAGGTTGCCGCTCAAAGCGTCCGCATGAAAATTCAACTGCCCCAGAATGTACACAGCCCTCAAGGCCAACAGGTGAGATTCAGCCCAAGCAAAAATCATGGAGGCCAGCAGATTGAGAGACGCGCTCTTGATCCCCCCTTTACGATTCAAGTAACAACCAGCCACCTGATTGTCGGTACGAACCAACAGATTCTTCCCATAGAGATGAACCTGAAAGAACTGCACCGCCTCCAAGATGGCCGCCAACTCCCCCCAGTTCGAGGAACGGGCACTGTTCCTGCAAGACCACTGACCCTTGGCCTCCAAGGACCCCAACGTGGCCCCCCAACCCCAAAGACTGGCATCCTTGGTCAAGAAAAGGGGAGGTGGAAGACAAAACCGCACCCCCTTCTCCAAATTGGGAGTGTAAAGCCACCAGACCAAGTCCTGAACCAGAGCAGGAGAGAGAGGAACCAGAGTCTCGTAATCCACCCTGGAGGAGTCCCACCGAGCCAACAGATGAGTCACCAAGGGCTCGAGATGTAGTCGAGCCCAAGGAACCACAGCAGTGGTGGCAGCCATCAACCTCTGAACCCGCAACCAAACACAAGCCGGGGCAGAGGGCCGAATCAACAGATCCCGCAACGGAGTCTGCAGGAAAAGGATCCGAACAAAAGGGAGAAGCACTGCCCCCAGAGAGGTGTCGACAGACCCCCAATGAACTTAAGTCTCTGAACAGGATCCAGATGAGACTTGGCCATATTCAACTTGAACCCCAGATCCTGGAACAGGGTCAACATAGCCTCCACTGCCAGAAGAACCTTAGGAAAGGAGAAAGCAGAGGTCTAGCAATCATCAATATAGGGAAACACGGAGAAACCCCGATGATGCAAAACACCCACAGCAGATGCCAATACCTTGGTGAAAGTCCTGCGAGCAGTGGAGAGGCGGAACGGCAAAACTTAAAACTGCAAACGCATCCACTGGACAGCAAACCTCAGGAACCGCTGTCTGGCAGGATGGATTGGAACGTGAAACTAGGCGTCTTCCAAGTCCAGAGAAGCCAAATAATTGCCCTCGTGGATGAGGGGAATGACGGACTGTAAGGTGTCCATCTGAAAATGATCCAACCGCACCAACTTGTTCAAAGTTCGGAGATTCAGAATCAGTTGGAATGAACCATCTGGCTTTGGGACCAGAAACAGATGGGAATAGAACACCAGGCCCACTTCCTCCACTGGAACCGGCACAACAGCCCACTTTGACAACAACATGGTGACGCCGGACACCATGGCAGACCGCCTTACTGGGTCTCTTGACAACGGGGTAACTTGAAAGTAATCCAGAGGGGAGGACCCCGAAAGAAATCTGGTAACCCAACCTGATGACAGATAAGACCCACTAGTCGGAAATCAGAGCTGACCAATGGTCCAGAAACAAACGGAGCCGAGCCCCCACAATGGCATAGTCACTTCTGTCCAGCACCAGCGGGATGATGCTGTTGCTGATGCCGGGATTTATAATGTAATGCGGCCCCCGATCATGGGCCTGACCATGAAAGGGCTAAGAAGACAAAGCCCCCTGAAACCCCTGCTTATGAAAAAAGGACTTCTTCTTAGGCACAGGCTGAAAAGGTTTCAACATCTTCTTCTCCTCCGCAGAGCGTTGCACCATCGCATTCAAATCGTCCCCAAAGAGTCGGGGGCCCTCAAAAGGCAGCTTATGAACAACGGCCTTCTGAGCAGCTTCAAGACGCCAAGGTTTGGTCCGGAGAGACCTCCTACCTGCCAGCGCTGCCCCGGCAGCCGAGGAGAAGGCCCACAAGGAATCAAAAGTCACATCCGAGGGAAAGACCTCCATCGGAGCTAACGCAGGAGTAGGGTCCCCCTGATCCTGCAGACAGTCAAACAGCTTCTCACAGTCCTTCAGAAGGACCTGTGAGGCATAGGCGCATAAGTGCTAGCACGCACCCCAAAATGAGAAGCCACGTAAGAATGCTTGAGAGCAGACTCCACCTTCCGCTCCACCGGATTCATCAGGGAATTCTCCTCCGATGACAAAGAGGAAGATGAAGCGGAAGCCATTGAGGACAAGAGAGAATTGACTTTGTGAACCGGAGGAAACTGGGCATCAAAGTCCGCCAAGCGATACCGCTTTCCCAGAGAGCGAGGAATGCCCTGTTTATCAACCTCAAGCCATTCCTTAGTCAGTATATCCTTAAGGACATCATGGAAAGTCATCCACCACAGATGAACTATACTGGAAGTAAAACCCCTCATCAGCTAATGATTTAGGGTCCAAACCAAGCACCTCCCTGATATGGACCAGCATGTCCGAAAAAACCTTGCCCTGGACATACTTTCCCTTAGGGGAATTGTCCATGTCCTCCTCATCCTCCTTATACCTCTTCGCCGCAGGCTCCAGCAGCGCAGACTGAACAGCAGAATTGATCAACTCCTGCAAGTCAGCCCTAGAAATCTGCAAAACGTCATCTTCTTGCAGGTCCTGGACATTATGTTGCTTGGAAACTGCCTTTGCAGGCACAGGAGAAGAAGCCCACTCACTCATGGTGAGCAAAAAGGAGTAAACCCCACAGGAAACTCCCAACACACAAAAAAGTAATTGCCCAGCAACCTCCAATAAATACTGCCCCCAATTAACCAAGTCTTGTGACATGAGACCAGAAAAAACTATCCAAAGGGCAGTCCTGCAGTCTCCACCCACAGCCATATACATTCAACATGGCCCCGGGGGGCGGACGCTGCTTGCAACCTCCAGCGCCGGAACGACCCGGGCCAGGACATCAGGAGAGCTCCCTGCCCCAGCCCAGCACATGTGCGGGGAGCGTCCTGACCCAGGAGCAGGAGCGCAGCCGACCGGAGCACCGGTACGGCCACGCAAAGACATAATGCAAATCAGAAAACAATACATTTTAAAATACCTTCAACAAGGTGGAATTAAAAAAACTCACGGCACCGCAACACATCCCGCAGAAAACCGAAAACAGAAACAGGATACACGGAGCACCAGCGTTCCTACCACAGTCGGTACAAGAAAATAAACGTCATGGTGGTGTGTGGCAAGGGTTTATGTGACCTTTGACTTTGTGTTTTCTGGCGTTTTGATTGGCTGGTCGGAGGCAGGACAATCTCAATTTGTAAGGCCTGGGACAAGGAGGACCCATGAGGGGGTGATGAACTATTTATCCAACTTAGAATTTAACTGCATTACTCCTCCCAGCCTGAGAGAGCTTCTATTATTTCACTGAAGGAGAATGAAGTCACATGAACCCATGGGACTGGAGCCCAAAAAGCAATCCACGTTGTATTCCTGAATGAATTTCTCACTTCAGAGCACTGCATCCATCAGGAATTGGGGGTGGGGTCTTCCTTATTCCTCCACAACAGCGAATCCTTGGCTCGACGTCCCCATCATTAGGGTCTATTTTCCTCCAGGGCTTTTGGGAGGATGGTGGGAAGGTATTCCCTGTTTTGCTTTTTATGTTATCCGTTGGAATATACCAGTGCTTAATTTGAGACGGTGGTTTCCTGTGCTCAGCACCTCACTTAATCATCAACACCGGCGCTTTTCATAAGCACCAGTTAAGGACACATTCATTTATGGTAGGCACAGGGAGATTACGTGATTTGTTGAGCCGATGCCGAGACTCGAACCTGGCTCCGAAGTTGGCAGCTCTGGCCATCACGACACATCCTCTTGCCACTTTCATAGTTCTCTTTTAGGCGGCTCTAACAGGAGAAATGAGCTGGTACAAGCTGCCTCCTGACGAGAACCCCGGCACCTTATTCTTTTACAAAGTAACCACTGGACTATAGACTGTAAGAAGACTGTTCAGAAAAAGCCGGACTCGGAATCTCATAATGGCTTGTACTATTCTGCTTGAAGTTTTGCCGTTTTCTAACAGGTCTGCCTTCTTGATTGCTGCCGCGGCAATCCATGAAATGTATTACTCTACTTAAAAATGATAATTAAGATATATGAAATAAAAAAAATCTACATGTATGACGCATGAAATAGAAGACGTCTTTTGTACACAAACTAAGACGTGTTTGTCGCTAACACATAAACCCACGACCATGCTGTGGAATCTTGTTAATACTGAAACGAGAGATGCTTTCATTTTGAAGATGGAATGCCATCTGTTTACCTTTAAACTGCTGTTCTCCCTGTTTCTCGTTCGTTTTCCGCGTCTTGATGGTGCCCTGTAATTTCAAGGACAGGATGAGAACATGAGCCTTTGCTGTACATGGTAATGCATCACTTGAAGTGGAGGCAGTGAAACATACATCTACCGGAAGCGCCAGTCAGCCTGCGCCTCTAACAACCAGCGCTGTAGAGCTCAGAAGTGAACTAAGATTGACCCGCACTGCAGTTTCCTGAAGGAACAACACATTCATCATAGATATTGCAGAAGCTTTGCTTTTCAGCCATGCTTTTACCGAGATGGTAAATCTTGCACTTATATGGGCCCATAGTATATTTTCTCCTCTCCTGCTCCCTCTAACATATACTCTCACATTATTTCCCACCTCCTGCAGTGCTGAGATCGGAAGCTAGAAAACTTTGATCTCTTAGAAGTTAAAGTTTTCTGAGAGCTCGATGGGATGGATGCTAGGCCAGACTGCTTTGCCCGCCACCAAGTCTTGGCAGAACAAGTTATCTTTGGGTCCTGTCCCTGGCTGTGTGAGCCGGACCGCGGAGGGCAATGTATAAACCACTTATTTTATAAAATTGCATAACGTAGGCACCCAAGAAGCCCTCCCCTCACAACAGAAAGCAGGGGGAAAGTCCTCTACACCTCGCTCTGGCACAAATTAGCAAAGACAGTGTGCAACACAACAATATGAATTCATCACAGGCGGTGGTCGAAGTGGGGGGAAAAAAGCAGGGGAACTGTGGGCAGAGAATCAGAGGGCGGGAATAACCGGAGGATTGAATCACTGGGCGGAGCCAGAGGTGTGGCCAGAATGCACAAAACATTCCAATGTTTTTTCACTGACCAGCTGCAGCTTATCATGTTATTTAATTCAACCAATGTATACACATGATTATTTAATGTTTAATATGAGTTATTGACATTAAAATACATTCACAACGTGGGATATGTTTCCAATCACAGAATATCCCAAATACCCTTAAAAGTGGAAGCACAAGTCATTTGCCTCCAAGCCATGGAGTTTCTGTCATCAGCACTTCTCCCATTTTCCAAAAGAGCAGTTCGGACATGAATCGCAAAATATCCTAGTTTGCAGATATTTTCTATATAATTATGACTCTGCCATGAATGCGGCGAAAGCACGTTCTGAACAAGAGCGTGTCACTCGAATTGCACTCCGGTGAAGAAATCAATCATGCGATGGTAAATACGGTGATTTCAAGTTTATTCATGTGAATAATTCAAGTAAATGCTTTAGGTAGGCATTTCTTCAAAACATTCCAACATCACAAACGAGTATATTTCAATTCATAACTCGATGTAGCCCAATGCATTTCGGGCCAGTGTGGCCCTTCATCAGGGGCAGCACTAAAATGAGAGGATACAAGGAAGCAGCTTTAATCTATACATTCCTGAATGATACAAGCTCTAAAAACATTCATGGGAAACTGAAAAGAAAGTCTTTGTGGGTTGAGTGGAAATTTATCGTGCGATATGAGAATAAGTACTGGTAAATGAAGTGGGTAACGAACGGTGAAAGGTGGGTACATGCAAGTTGAGACCAAAAAGAAGCTGCAAGGTATCTACTGCGATTTCGTTGCGTAAGTAAAAAACAAAAGCATCAAAAGTGTGCGTGGCGGGTGAAAAAACTCAGAGGATATCTCAAAAAGTGAGGTGAATTCATAAATTCTAAAAGCTAAAGAAATACCCAAGTGCCATAAAGAGCGAAATCTGTATGGGAACTAGGTGACCAAGAATACTCAATCGTGAATAAGGTAAACACCAAACTAGCGTGAAAAAGGACTAAAGGATACGTGAAGGTACCAAGTACTGTGTAAAACACTTACGTGATGCAAAGAAACCGGGTCGGTAAAGGCTGTCAAGCCACGGGGTTGCGGCGTTTCAGAAGTGTGTCAAATGTTCAACACAAATTGAATTTAAATGTGTCACGTAATCGCCGTAGCGAATAGGATAGGGCCAAGGCCCGTCAACCAATCGTATAGACTCTTACTGGTGAGAGTAGCGTCAATTAGTGTGTGAGTAAAGGAAGAGGATTGGTGCATCATGTGATATTGCGGTCCAATCACAAAGTGAGAATACAAGCCGGATGTAATACACATGCAATTGCGTATAGATGTGTATGCAAAATCAATGAAACGAAAAAGATAATAGGAACTACAGAGAAAACAGACTCGTAGTTCGAAGAACAATACGTTGTAGAAAATTTAAATCCGAAAATAAGAATGTCGGACGAGTCAAAACCAGCGTGTATGATGTAACTAAAAAGGTAACAAGAAAGATACCAATAAAGTGGCAACAGAGCGTATATTAAGTGTGTGCGATAACGAAAGTATATCAATATGATTATAACGTAGTGGTGTATCCAAACGTCTTAACAAAGACGTAGATGGAATGTGCTAGAGGTAACAGAAAGCATGTGTACTAAAACAGAAGAGTGTGTATATCAAAGAACAAGGTAAATGAAAGTGTACCGTGTCTTGAGGTGGGTGGGGAATAAAGTTATTTGACATCAGGGTACATAAAGATACAGGGTCCAGGGTCCCGGGTCTCTGGGAATTGAACCCATAACGAAATATCAACAGGTTTACAAAGAAAACTGGGAAACATGTCAACAATGTTGTAGCAGAATCCAAGAATATTACAAAAAACAGCCAAGATCGTAACGTTCATTGAGTCCTTTAGGGTGAATCGAATCCAATTTGTTAATCCAGAAAACTTCACGTTGTAATAAGAATTGCGTGTTGTTGCGTCCTTTGATTAAAGCGACTTGTTCTAGAATCAGGAAGCGCAATTGGCAAATGTTGTGTTGGAAAAGATCGAAGTGATTTGCAATTGGAGATTTCATCTGGTGGGTACGTATGTTGCTTTTGTGCACATTGAGTCTGATGCGTATTTTTCTCTCTGTTTTCCCGACGTAGACAAGTCCACAGGGACATTTAAGCAGGTAAATCACGTTTTGTGTGTTGCAATTGGCTGTGACCATCAGTTTGATAGGATAACCTTTGTGGGGATGTGAAATACTGTTGCCTTTGATAATTGAATTACAATTTCCACAGTTAAAGCAAGGGATAGTTCCTTTGAAATCTGTACTGGTCTGAGATTTAGATGTGGACAAAATCTGTTTCAAATAGCGAGATCTTTGATAAGCAAATCTGGGTTGTAAGTCAAAAATGTGTTGAAAATCTTGTTCGTTACTGAGTATCGGCCAGTATCTTAAGATGATTTTTTTAATTTGGTAACTTCTGGTTGAAAATTTTGAAACGAACACAGATCTAGGTTCCTGCTTTGTTAGAGATTTTGGTTGAAGCAGTTTCTGTCGTGTGGAAGTGTCTGCTTTGATGATAGCATTTTCCAAAATGGTAGGTGGATAATTAATAATTTATCCACCTACCATTGTTTTCGTTTCAAAATTTTAAACCAGAAGTTACCAAATTAAAAAAATCATCTTAAGATACTGGCCGATACTCAGTAAGAAACAAGATTTTCAACACATTTTTGACTTACAACCCAGATTTGCTTATCAAACATCTCGCAATTTGAAACAGATTTTGTCCACCTCTAAAACTCAGACCAGTACGGATTTCAAAGGAACTATCCCTTGCTTTAACTGTGGAAATTGTAATTCAATTATCAAAGGCAACAGTATTTCACATCCCCACAAAGGTTATCCTATCAAACTGATGGTCACAGCCACTTGCAACACACAAAACGTGATTTACCTGCTTAAATGTCCCTGTGGACTTGTCTACGTCGGGAAAACAGAGAGAAAAATACGCATCAGACTCAATGAGCACAAAAGCAACATTCGTACCCACCAGATGAAATCTCCAATTGCAAATCACTTCGATCCTTTCCAACACAACATTTGCCAATTGCGCTTCCTGATTCTAGAACAAGTCCCTTTAATCAAAGTACGCAACAACACGCAATTCTTATTACAACGTGAAGTTTTCTGGATTAACAAATTGGATTCGATTCACCCTAAAGGACTCAATGAACGTTACGATCTTGGCTGTTTTTTGTAATATTCTTTGATTCTGCTACAACATTGTTGACATGTTTCCCAGTTTTCTTTGTAAACCTGTTGATATTTCGTTATGGGTTCAATTCCCAGAGACCCGGGACCCTGTATCTTTATGTACCCTGATGTCAAATAACTTTATTCCCCACACACCCCAAGACACGGTACACTTTCATTTACCTTGTTCTTTGATATACACACTCTTCTGTTTTAGTACACATGCTTTCTGTTACCTCTAGCACATTCCATCTACGTCTTTGTTAAGACGTTTGGATACATCACTACGTTATAATCATATTGATATACTTTCGTTATCGCACACACTTAATATACGCTCTGTTGCCACTTTATTGGTATCTTTCTTGTTACCTTTTTAGTTACATCATACACGCCGGTTTTGACTCGTCCGACATTCTTATTTTCGGATTTAAATTTTCTACAACGTATTGTTCTTCGAACTACGAGTCTGTTTTCTCTGTAGTTCCTATTATCTTTTTCGTTTCATTGATTTTGCATACACATCTATACGCAATTGCACGTGTATTACATCCGGCTTGTATTCTCACTTTGTGATTGGACCGCAAAATCACATGATGCACCAATCCTCTTCCTTTACTCACACACTAATTGACGCTACTCTCACCAGTAAGAGTCTATACGATTGGTTGACGGGCCTCAGCCCTATCCTATTCGCTACGGCGATTACGTGACACATTTAAATTCAATTTGTGTTGAACATTTGACACACTTCTGTAACGCCACAACCCCGTGGCTTGACAGCCTTTACCGACCCGGTTTCTTTGCATCACATACGTGTTTTACACAGTACTTAGTACCTTCACGTATCCTTTAGTCCTTTTTCACGCTAGTTTGGTGTTTACCTTATTCACGATCGAGTATTCTTGGTCACCTAGTTCCCATACAGATTTCGCTCTTTATGGCACTTGGGTATTTCTTTAGCTTTTAGAATTTATGAATTCACCTCACTTTTTGAGATATCCTCTGAGTTTTTTCACCCACCACGCACACTTTTGATGCTCTTGGTTTTTACTTACGCAGCGAAATCACAGTAGATACCTTGCAGCTTCTTTTTTGTCTCAACTTGCATGTACCCATCTTTCACCGTTCGTGTACCCACTTCATTCACCAGTACTTATTCTCATATCGCATGATAAATTTCCACTCAACCCACAAAGACTTTCTTTTCAGTTTCCCATGAATGTTTTTAGAGCTTGTATCATTCAGGAATGTATAGATTAAAGCTGCTTCCTTGTATCCTCTCATTTTAGTGCTGCCCCTGATGAAGGGCCACACTGGCCCGAAATGCATTGGGCTACATCGAGTTATGAATTGAAATATACTCGTTTGTGATGTTGGAATGTTTTGAAGAAACGCCTACCTAAAGCATTTACTTGAATTATTCACATGAATAAACTTGAAATCACCGTATTTACCATCGCATGATTGATTTCTTCACCGGAGTGCAATTCAAGTGACATGCTCTTGTTCAGAACGTGCTTTCGCCAGACTCAATCCCTACTCAGGGGGATCTACTCGTCTGCACCCATATATTGCTCTAACTGGATTACTTTTTTGATCTACATGAGTGTGCTTCCTCTATTTTTCATTCTGCCATGAATGCCACATAATATAACATCTGCTGCATAAGCTGACAATTTTAACTAATATATTGTAGCCCAAATGGATCAAAAGTTACTAAAAACTGTGACGTGTTGCTGGGAAGTGGATGGCCCTTTTCAAAGGTTGACTGATCACCTTTCTCACTGCTGCATTTGCATGTTGTACTTGTACTAATAGGGCAAAACCTTTCCGGAGACTGTTAGCCAGCATGTGTAAAAATGGCAAAATAATAAAGTATCAGAAAATATACTGCATTACGCTACAGCCTTTTTTTGCTGCATAATTTAGTCAACACGGCAGCATAATTTTGTCCTCCATTGATGCACGATTCCAGTGGTCCCAAACCAAGCAGCACATGTTAAAAGTGTTTGTGCATGAAGCTGAGAGACTGAGAAGTTTGGGAACTCAGTTTGGTGTGTGTGCAAATCCCGCATTGCCTATTCCTGGTGAGTTGCAGCTACTACTGCTGAAACAAGGGCAATGGAGGTACCAATGGGTGAGGTGGACTGGCCTCAAGGGCTGGGCCAGCTTTATTGCTGGTGGCGCCCTATGCAACAATGTTTGTTGGTGCACCCCAATGACTACCTCCACCATGGATTGCCTCACTACCACCCTTGAACAGTTCCCTTCCACTCGCCATTACCACACTCTCTCTCAGATGCATTTAATTTGATTTACAGCTCCACTCATACCAGTATAGGGTGTCAGAGCACTTTACAACACACACACATTACACAGAGACAATCAATTATATGTGTGTAAATCACTGTATAGGAAATGTTACATAACCTTCCTGCATGGGTTACTTTTGCCAAGGCTTGTTGGTGCTCTCGCTGGACACGACCTCTCAGCACTCAACATTCTTTGTGGGACAGCTCACCTCCAGCTCCTGGTTGTCCTCGACGTCTCCCGGTCCTCGTAGCTGCAGAGTCAAGCATCCCTTCTTTGCACCTGAAGCACCCAACATCGGTGGGCATTCGTCTCCCGAGCTCCTGGTCACTCTGAAGTGACCCAGACTCTGTCCCCTCTGCCTTCAGGTTCCTTCCTTCCAGAATCCAGGCTTGGATTTCACCGGACCCTTTTCACTTTCGCAGCAGCAGTACTTTTTCACAGCCTTCCATTGAGAACGACAAGAGTTTCCGACGCCACTTCAGACCTATGCACCCGGCTCCCCTGGGATTGGTAACTCTGATGCTGCGGTATCCATGGGTGGGGTGGCTCTTCAAACTGTTAAGTTCCAAAGGGTTTGCTCGAAGTCCTCCTAGAAGGGTCCTTAAACTTTAAAAGTGTAAAGTGACTTCCCCATAGAATTGTACGGAGCCCGCTGTCGTGTTCTCACACTGCACCCGGCCTCCGTGGGATCCCTGTCTACTCACCTTGGGTGGTTCCTTGGGGTCACAGCGATTCTATGTGCTCCAGACCTTGTCTTGATCTCAGTCGTGACTGTTATACCACTATTTTAGATTATGGTTTGGTCTCCCCCTGGAACCCACAGTGTATTGTGCTACTTACAACTGTTCTATTGATCTCGTATTGTGTGCTTTGTGTTCTATCCTCATGCAGAGGATAGTAGAGAGTGTTATATTAATAAATTCATATTTTTATTTAACTACTGTGTGGTTCTCCTTAATTTAGTCATTCAGGAGGTGATATTCTGGTAAACCAAGCTGCTTTATATTCCTTCAAGATTAAGCACGAAGGATGCTCTCCACAGCTACCACTAGGATAGTTTTCTAAATGTTATCTTTGACCTCACACATCATAAGGGTCATTTGGACTGGTGCCCACTTTAATTAGTGGACAGCATATACCAGGCCCACTTCTCACACCCAACTTCCTGTGATTATTGGCAAATCACTTAATCTCCCTGTACCTAACAAAAATGAATGTGTCCATCTGTAATGAAACAGCTGCTCATATAAAGTGCTCTTATACCTGATACTTGATATCTTCAGGTCGAGTTCATGCTATATAAAACTCTTTAAAAAAAGTAACAACAGGGTCTCTCTGGCAAAAGCAGTAACCCACTGACCTATTTACATTATGTTGCTCCAGGGTATGCTGTTTTATAGGCCTGCCCACAAGACTGGAGGTGAACTTCAGTATGGATTGTGGCGAACAGGCCTTCAAGGTTAACCCACACTTGCCACAGCTAGGGTTCACCTGCAGGTGCTAAGACACCAAGGCTTCTAAGGTCTTGCAGGGCCTTCTAAGGTCTAGCATGGGAATGTGCTCCCTCGTGAGTGTGGTCTGGGGAACTGGTCAGAAAGGCTGAACCTAGTTCCCCAGTTCCAAATTCTGCAGCTCTGACCATAGTGCCTTCAACTACAGCCCAATTGTGCCCCGCTATAAACACATGGATGCAACTTAATTCAAATAATTCACTAGACAAGAGCAATATGCTGCCTAAAAACAACATCCTGGAAAAAGCACACACTCATAGGGAATGCAAGATTAGGTAAAGCATGTGAAATATAAGCAGGAACAACATGGTTCCCTTAACGTTTTTACACTCACTGTTCAGAAATCAGCGAGTGCTTTTGCCTGAATAGTTAACGTACATGACTACAGGGCCCAGAAGGGACACGTTTCAATGTCCATTGCTTATATCCTTACAAAACGTAAGCTGTATTTTTTAAAAAGACCACATCCGTGAACACAAAAGCGCAGTACACATTTTGTTTTCCAATCCATCCATCAATCAGGCATTGCAGTACCGTTAGGATTGGTGCACTTCCTCACCCGCGGAAAGCAATGCTGTTCAAATAAAGACAAGAAAAACAAAAGTAGCTCTTCACTGGCAAACTCTGTAAAGTGACGCTAATGTGTTTTGGTGTGAATAAAATCAATTTGGCCACTTTGCAACCCCCATGTCTTGTTTATTTAGTTATTTATCACATTTTTAACCTTTTTTTCCTGAGGCTGCACTTTGGAATAGAAAAATGTCAGAAAAAGACGACATTTCCAGCAAAAGTGTTTTTTCGTTTTTGGGTCGATTTCACATGGGAACAAATAAACAAAAGGAGGAAAGAGAGGGTAAGAACAGTTTCTTGAAGTCACGGTTTTCAGTAAGTGAGGAGAGAGACATAGACAGAAAGAGAGGGAATGCGAGGAAGAAAAAGAGAGGGGGCAGCTACCAGCAGCAGAGCAGAAGTGGACACTGTCCTTGTCTTCTCCGGCCAAGAAGGAGAAGACAGTCTTTTTCCTTCTCTGAACCAACCACCCGCCCGTCCCCGAACGGCCAAGAACACAGAGCTTTATCTGTAGGCCTTGGCTATTTCTGCTGTCCTGGGATGCCTGTTTAAAACAAAAAAGTATGGGAACGGAATCTATTGAATTAAATTTGGTCACCACTCTTCGGAGAAAGGGGTGTAAATGACAGCCCTACAAGCAACTTAATGTGAAAGGATGTCCTCAGCATACGTTGATAGTTTATCTCCTAAATGGCTGTTGTGTCTCATAAAGACAATCTAGCCGCAGATTCCTTCCCTTTGAACTTCATAGGCGTCAGACTGGATCCAGAAAGATTTTTCTTGAGCAGTACCCCTGCGTGCCAATAGGTGGCATCGGTCGACTACACGTGATGTTGTCAGCGCCGTCTTGATCATCGTGACGTCCACGTCGTCAATATAGGTGCCACCTCAGCGCGCTGACGTCAATTCTTTTCTTTTTGCACCAGCCAGTGCAGATCTGTCGAAGAGACCTACCCCCTGTCATTTTGTGACAGAATTTGTTGACTTTTTGTTTACATTTTTTCATTGGTGTGTAGGATTCCCTCATGTCTAAAAAGATCTCGGGATTCATGCCGTGTGGCACCTGTCACTGTGCCATGTTGGTTACAGTTCCCCACCTCGTGTGTCTTGGATGTCTGGAGTGCTACCAAAAGTCGTGCTCCAACTGCCGGGCCATGGCGCCTAAGTATTTGAGGGAGCGGTCCCTAAAGCTGCTTACAGCCCGGCGTCAGGCACCTCAGAGGTCTTGTTCCCAGTCTTGGTCGAGAGGAAGGTCCGAGCACCTCTCGGGGCACCAAGTCTTCATCCTCCCATTCGAAGTCTTCAAAGTGAAGTGGTCGGGTATGAAGCACCACAAGAGGCACAAGACGTCGAACACAACAGAAGAGTTTTGACATGTGAGGCCGTGTTCAGCGGATCATGTGCCGGGGTCGGTTCTGCGTTTACCTCCCTTTCCAGGACCGGGAGCGACCCCTACCCAATTGAAAGAATTTTATGATGCCATGTGCGCCATTTTTGGGTGGCCTGACCCTGCTGGGTGTGCCTTTGGCTCCCGTGGGTTCAGCAGAAGGAGTTCCATTGGGTTCTGCGCAGGTAACTTCGGCTCCAGCACCCATGGCTGCTCATGGATCCGTTCCTGGATCCAGACAGGCACCGGATGCACCTCAACAACCTTCCCCGATGCTGCGTCCAACGCCAAGACTCTCGACATCACCAGTGGCCGCTGGGCAAATAAGCCCCATTCTTATCCCCGACGACACTGAGCCGGTCGGGCATCCACCGACACCGAGGCCGGTGCCGACAGAGCCCTCAGACTTTGTCGCATCCGCAGCCTTATTTGGAGGGGATAGGATTGGAAGAAGATTGGGAGGGGATGCCGGCTCCTTAGAAGTCCTGCCTTACACTGAAGAAATGGACTGGTATGAGGAACTGGGTGATGCCAGTGTCTTGAATACCTGTCCAGACTAGCCTCACATGCTCGCCCCTCCTAACCTGGCTACGGAGGAGGGCGCCTATTTTGCCATGGTGGTACCTAGGGCTGCAGAGGTTTTGGACCTGTAGCTTCCTACTGTGGTGGTAAAGACCAATGTTTTGACGGAGGTCCTGCAGCCTGGTGTCTCCACTTCAGAACCCTTAATGCCATTTAATGAGGCTTTAACGGATGTTCTTCTGGCTACTTGGTCCACGCCCAGCACAGGGGTCCCTGCAACTAGAATGATCTCCCAACACCATCACCCTGCACCGGACGACCCAGCTTTCCTCACATCCCACTGACCCCGAGAGCTTGGATGTGCAAGCCTCTACCTCTTGTGGCACATTCCCTTCCACACCCCAGGATAGGAAATCCAAAAGGCTGGATAGCTTCGGAAAGAACATTTTATCTTCCACCATCCTAGCATTGCGTTTGGTAAACACTGCATGCCTCTTGGGCCATTCCTCCCATTCGTTATGGGAGGGAGTTCCGCACATGCTGCCACATGTCCCGGAGGAGGCCAAGGCTGTCCTCTCCCAAACTGCTGCAGATGGGAGAGATGCAGCAAAGTTTACCATCCGCTGTGGCCTTGACAAAACAGACTCACTGGGCAGAGCGATTTCATCGACGGTGGCTGTTAGCCGCCATGCCTGTCTGAGAACGTCTGGCTTCTCTGGGGATGTCCAAGCTAAACTTATGAACATGCCCTTTAATGGCTCCCGTGTCTTCAGAGATAGGGCGGATGCGGCGCTTGAAAGCTTCAAGGAGTAGTGGGTTACGGCCAACTCCTTGCGCCTTTCTGTATCATCCCATCCGGCATCCGCTTTTCGTTCCTTTTGTGGCTATGGAAGGGGCTTCCAGCCGTGTACGCCCTTTTCTAGCCAGAGGAATGCGTAAGTTCAACATCCTCTGTGCAGCTGTGGGCATGGCTCGTCCCGACCCTGTAGGTTGGGCGGCCAGAGATCAGGTCCGACCACAAACCTCCCTCCCTCCACCACCTCCTCGCCCAACCTTCCCAGAACATGGGCGTGCAGTTGGTGGCAGGATACACCATCACCTCCGCCATTGGCTGGACTTCACCTAGGACAGGTGGGATCTACAGATAGTCTGAAGGGGCTGCTCCCTCCCCGTCGAGGCTACCCCTCCCTCCATGCCTCCTACACACAATTGGCTGACGGAGGATCACCTTGCTTTACTTTGAGAGACAACTCTCTTGGCCAAGGGAGCCGTAGATAGGGTTCTGTGCCAGAATTAGGATGTGGTTGCTATTCCCGCTTCTTTCAGTTTCCCAAAAAGGACAGAGGCCTTTGTCCTATCCTAAACCTCAGAGCCCTCAACTACTTACTCAAGAAAGAGAAATTCAAGATAATCACTCTTGCCCAGGTTCTGTCTTCCCGGGACCTAGGAGACTGTATGGTAGCCCTGGACTTGTAGGACGCTTACTTCCATAGTCCCGTCCTGCCTGCACATCATCACACCTGCAGTTTAAGGTGGGTCACAAGCACTTTAAACGTGCTCTGCTCCCCTTTGGTCTCACCAGTGCCCCTTGGGTGTTCATCAAGGTGATGCTGGTGGTTGCAGCTCATCGGCAGAGATCAGGGGTTCCAGTCTTACCCTATCTCAATGACTGGCTGTTGAAGGTGGGCTCGCCCCATGCGGTCACCTACAACCTTCAGACTAAGGTGAACCTCCTGCATCCGCTGGGGTTCACTATCAACATGCTGAAGTCACACCTGACTCCTTCCCAGATGCTCCCTTTCATCGGAGGTGTTCTGGACACAGTGCAGTTTCTGGCCTATCCTCCCAAACTGCGAGTCCAGAATATTCAGGCTTTGATACTGATGTTTCAGCCTCTATCCTTGATTTAGGTGAGACTGACTCTAAAGCTGCTGGAACTCACGGCCTCCTGCATCCTGCTAGTGAATCATGCCATGTGGCATATGCAGGCTCTGCAGTGGGACATGAAGTTCCAATGGACGCAGCATCGAGGAAATCTCATGACCAAGTTCAGATCTCGGAGGGAACTGCGCAAGATCTGCAGTGGAGGCTGACAAACCGCAAATGGGTCATGGACCGACCCCTCTCCCTTCCCCACCCAAATCTCACAATGGTGACAGATGCGTCAATCCTGGGATGAGTTGGCCATCTGGGGGAAGTGGAGATGAGAAGATTCTGGTCTCCAGCAGAAGCTGGACTCCACATCAACCTGTTGGAGCTTTGTGCGATCCGATTGGCACTGAAAGCCTTCTTATTTCTCTTAAGGGAAGGCTGGGTCATGTGTTCCTGGACAACACCACCGCCATATGAGACTGCAACAAACAAGGCGGGTGGGGTTGTGGACACTCTGTCAGTAGGCCCTGCATCTCTGAACTTGGCTGGAACAACAGGGCATATCCATTGTGGTTCAACACCTGGCCGGTTCACTCAATGTCAGGGCAGACAAACTCAGCTGTCGGTGCCTAGCCTTGGTTAGATCTGTTTGCCTCTGTCGAATGTCAGCAGTTTTGCACATTAGAGTTCCCTAGGCAGCTCTCGCTAAGCGACACTTTTCATCTCAAGTGGAGATCAGGCCTCATTTCTGCACAAACTACTCCTGTCTAGAGTGCTCAAGAAGATCAGGAGCTTCTGGGCACAAGTCATTCTTGTTACTCCGGACTGGGCAAGGAGAGTTTGGAAAGTTTGGAATCCGGAGCTTATGCAAGTGAGCATTGATCCTCCGATCAGGCTGCCCCTTTGGGAGGATCTTCTGTCACAGCAGCAGGGGAGGGTCCTCCACCCTAACCTGTCAACTCTTCGCCTCCTTGCATGGAGATTCAGTGGCGACAGTTGACAGCATTCGACCTTCCTCCTGAAGTATGCAATGTTATTCCGGCATCCCTCTACTAAGTCGATATACGCTTGCAGATGGCAAATGTTTTCTTAATATTGTACAGAATGGTCCATCGACCTTTTGTCTGTCTCCCTTTCTGACATTATCCTTTTCATCCTGACTCTTGCCCCGCAAGGCACTGCTCTGGGCACTCTGAAGGGTTACCTTGAGGCCCTTTCTGCTTTTCTACGGTTGCCAGATCAACCATCACTTTTCAAGTCCCCCATTGTACATAGATTTCTGAAATGGCTTACCCATTTATTTCCCCCTTCACCTTTCATCATGCCCCAGTGGAACCTTAACTTGGTCCTCATTTATCTCATGTGTGCACCATTTGAGCCACTGCATAATTGCTCCCTCCTGCTGCTCACCATTTGCAAGTTACAGGCACTCTCTTATCAGCCTCTTTACCTGACTGTCTTTCCAGAGAAGGTAGTGCTCCGCATTAGGGCTTCTTTTTTGCCTAAAGTAGTGACACCTTTTCACCTAGGGCAATCTGTCACCTTGCCCACCTTCTATACTCCTCCGCATTCTTCTAAGGAAGAAGAACGTTTCCATCGTCTGGACCCAATAAGAGTGTTATTGCTCTACCTTGATCACACTAAAGAGTTCTGGGTGGATGACCAACTCTTTGTGGGGTACGTTGGAGCAAAGAAGAGATGTGCTGTACAGAAGAGGACCACCTCCTGATGGGTTATCCTCTGCATTAAGATATATAATGCATTGGCAAAGAAACAGCCTCCTGAAGGCCACAGAGCTCATTCTACCATGGGAAAGGCAGCCACCACGGCTCTCCACCGTCGTGTTCCGGTTCTTGACATCTGCCCATGTGGGCATCCCTGCACATGTTTGCAAAGCATTTTTGCCTGGACAATCAAGTCCGTAGGGAGGGCCTCTTTGGCTGTTGAGTCCTACTGGACTTTCTGGTGCAAACATTTCCGCAGTCTTTCCTCTGGGGATGGCATTGCTTGGATATCTGTTCAAAGGTAAGGAATATGTGGCTAGATGTCTCTATCAGATGGACAAGTTACTTCCCTTCGGTAATACCTTATCTGGTTGAGACATGATCTAGCTGCAGATTTCTTACTGACCCACCCATGCTCCCTGCACTGCGGGTCAATTCTTATTGTCAGGGCTGTTCCCCTTCAGGGCCCTAGTTGTCTAAACACACCACTGTCACTCACCGTCATGGCTCCCCGCTTTTGATGTGGAAAGTCGTGAAAAGTACTGGCGTCAGAGCGCCGAGGTGGCGCCTATATTGATGAAGCAGATGTCACAGAGATGGCACCGCTGACGTCATATAGAGTTGACCGATGCCACCTATCCGGCCGCAGTGGTACTGCTCAAGAAAAATCATCCGGATCCAGTCTGAAGCCTGGGATGTTTAAAGGTAAGGAATATGCGGCTAGATAATGTCTCTACCAGTTAAGGCGTTACCGAAGGTAAGTAACGTGTCCATTCAGCACACTGCCAGGCCTCGAAGAGAAACAACGAATACAAGTTATTAGCTTCTCTTTGAGGTCGGTGGGTCGGAGACGGCTATTTCATTGAGTTTGCAGGGTCTCCGATTAGGGTGGTTAACTTACACACACCTGTCGTGATCTTCACAGGGAGTCATATTTGCCCTGCTCCCTGTTACCGCCTTGGAATGCAGCGACATAAGAGAACAAGGCATCCCCCCCATGAAACCGTAAAAGTAGAAATGTAGCAGCTTGTCAACATGAGAGGGAAGTTTATTGTGATATCTGAAGTGAGGCCAACACCCACTTTCTTTTTAATGGATTATGTGCAGTGAGCCAGCGACAAAGTATAGAGCTGTTGAGTAAAGTGCTGCAAAAGTCTGGTCCTGTAAATATTTCACTTATTATCTACAGTCATCCAGGCCTGTATAAGGGACAGCAGTACAAACATAGACACTTTCTAACTTAAAGGTAGCATCTAGTCTATTAAATAGTGGGGCAAATTATTGAAATGATATAAAAAGGTGGCCTTTGGTCGGCAGTGGCTGACCTTAAGACAGGGCATCGATATTCTCTGGGCAGAGGCTACTGGGTTATTACTCATTACTTCTGGAGAGCCTCCAGTATTGAGATCTATCATGGTTGTCCATGGTTGGTTGTCCACAACACATGTTTTGGGGGTCGCACACCTGTTGCTATTACTCTTGATTTTTTCCAATAGCGCACCTCAAGCAGGCACAACAGTAAATTTAGTAACAGTACATATGTTCCATCTGTCACTCCAACATCCCACCTTTATATGCTGGGGCGCAGCGACCTAAGTTAACATAAGAGCAGCACTCTGGTCAATCACATGACACCAAAGTAGTTCCAGCATAGGCTAAAATGATATTCAGGTCTCTTGCATCCAAGCACTCAATCCATGGTGTAGCGTGCTACTCTTCCGCTAATGCACTTCACCACCTTATCTGTGGTTCGAAACACTATATAAATACATTTACAATGCAATGTGTCCAATATTTTTAAGGGTCTTCAGAGGCAGATTTGGACCCTCAATTAAGGACTAAAAAATAAAAGAAATATTCTTAGGCGCATTAAAAGTTGTGTATCAGGATAGGTGAGACATCCAGTACCAACAGCTCATTGGCTATTTCGAGCCACTGGACGTTCCACATGTTACTACTAGCTGCAAATTAATCAGAGTCCTTAGCACCTGGGTGCCACCAGATGCCTGCTTGAGGGCTTGAGAGGCACGGTCCGACTGGCCTATAGGGCAATGAGGCAGCCCCCGAAGGGCTGATCTTGCATGTCAGACTGCCTATACGGCAATCAGGCAGTACACAAGGGGCTGATCTTACAGGTCAGACTGGCCTATAGAGCAATCAGGCAGTACCCAAAGAGCTGATCTTACAGGTCGAACTGGCCTATAGGGCAGTGAGGCAGTACACAAATGTCTGATCTTACAGGTTGGACTGGCCTATAGGGCAGTGAGGCAGTACCCAAAGGGCTGGTCTTACAGGTCAGACTGGTCTACAGGGCAGTGAGGCAGTACCTGAAGGGCTGATCTTACAGGCCAGTATGTGGGCCAGTTTTTGACAGTTTATGGGCCTATTTTAAAGGATGCTGGTCCAGTCCTTATGGTTGATTTCCCTGATACTTCTTTGATGCTAACAAAACAAACATTGCCTGGGGCAAGCTGAAATCATAGCAGCCTTCCATACCTTGTAAAACACTTATACATCGTGTCTTTACAAGTTCGCAACTGCCCCAATTTGCAAATATGGACCAATTTCTTAGCTATGTATTCACTAAAGGGGAGCAGTTTTATTTTGGTGGCCGGGCCTATTTTTTGTCCTAGTCAGGCACTTCTGAATGTCTCTCAACCAAATGAGAGGGGCTCCTATAACCAAAAGAGGTGGAGCACCAACAAGATACAAGTAAAAAAATAAAAGTCCTCTATGGTTTACTCAAAAGCACATCTCAATTGCATACACACCATATACTCAAGGAACATCATCTGAACATAAATGTACCCCAAACAAAAAAGCTATAGTATCAAACACTATTATTTATTTCAGAAAAACCTATGATACAGTAGAAGTTACAAATCAGCTAGCAAAAATCACTTTACAATTCTTGAATGTATAAAAATACCACAAACAGAAAGGATATACAATTCCACGCTATTTACATATAAAAAAACAGAGACTGGAGAAAAAAGACAAACACAGTTCATTTCAATCAATTGAAACATCAGACACTGTCAGATTATCTGTTGTAATTAAAATATTGCTTTTTGATCTTTCTTATTAGTACGCAGATATCCTAGTAGTCTAGTTGCTATTCAGACAAGGCATGGACGCGTTTCGGTGGGCAGCCACTTATGCAAACCACCTTCTTCAGGATTGTAGATAACTCCCAATTACTCTTTTTGTGAAATCTTATGAAGTTATAAAAAGGAGAAATAGAGAGGGCTCAACGCTTCTCCTCGCTCTTCAATATAATCTAGGGTATCTTCTACCAACAGATGGCCGATTTAGCCTGATCGAATTTAATGGTTGCAGCAACTATTTGGATAATCTGTATGTTGTACAGACTACACACGGTGCCCACGGTGATAAAAACAGCAGTATCTTAAAATAAAACACTTTATTCTGTGCATCTACGATGATACGGTACTGTTGTTTTTGAGTGGATGGAATTCTAATAAAGGAAATTGTTTCGAGGTTGTATACCCAAAAGCATAGAGGGATTGCCTGATTGAAACTGCAAAGGATTGCAACCCTTTTGAATGATGATAAAGGTATAGATGCACAGAATCAAGTGTTTTATTTTAAGATACTGCTGTTTTTATCACTGTGGGCACCGTGTCTAGTCGTTACAACATACAGATTATCCAAATAGTTGCTGCTACCATTACATTTGATCAGATTAAGTCGGCCATCTGTTGGTAGAAGATACCCTAGAGTATATTGAAGAGTGAGAAGGAACGTTGAGCCCTCTCTCTTTCTCCTTTTTATAACTTCATAAGATTTCACAAAAAGAGTAATCAGGAGTTATCTACAATCCTGAAGAAGGTGGTTTGAACAAGTGGCTACCCACCGAAACGTGTCGATGCCTTGTCTGAATAGCAACTAGACTACTAGGATATCTGCGTACTAATAAGAAAGATCAAAAAGCAATATTTTAATTATGACAGATAATCTGACAGTGTCTGATGTTTCTATTCATTGAAATGAACTGTGCTTGTCTTTTTTTTCCTGTCTCTGTTTTTTATATGTAAATAGCGTTGAATTGTATATCCTTTGTTTTTGTGGTATTTTTATATCTTCAAGAATTGTAAAGTGATTTTTACTAGCTGATTTTTAACTTCTACTGTATCATTGGTTTTAATAAAATAAATAATAGTGTTTGATACTATAGCTTTTTTGATTGGGGTACATTTATGTTCTGATGATGTTCCTTGAGTATATGTTGTGTATGCAATTGAGATGTGCTTTTGAGTAAACCATAGTGGACTTTTTTTTCTGAATGTCTGCAAGAATATTTTTCTCTGTTGCAGAGAATCTCTTTTTCTTCACACTTTGCTTTTTAAAGAAATCAGGCTATCCTGACATTTCAGAAAGCTGGCACAGTGTCACATATAAGAAATTGAAACGTGGCACATAAACATACTGAACACCTGAAAGTTTCATGAATAAGCAAACATGGCAACTATAGAGTGCTGCGTGAGTATCTTAAACACGCACATGTCATCAATGGAGAAAGTCAAATGAAGGCACTTAAGAACCACCTTCATTTTTGGCACAGGTGGCATGTTGCAATGCTACTGCACTGTGGTTCTTTTGAAAGCACAGCTCCAAGTCCCCCAGTGAAGCTAGGGTCCCACAGCACTAGAAAGCAACAACATCTTATGTTTCCAATTCATTCCTGTTCACAATAACAAAATCCAGAGCATGTGAACCAAGCACGTGCATGTTGAGCCTGCAGACTGCGAGGCCTTAATGTGAGTGTTGCTAAGGGACACCTTAGTTGACCTATCAGTTGAAACAGCTAGTGCAGCTTGGATGGATGGCCTGATTTATATCTCAGGGAAAGGAGAAAGAAATTATGTAAATGTGTTTTTTATTAATTTCTGCCACGAAAATTAACTAGTTCCTCCTTCTGTCTGTGCAACGTGAGAGTTCAGGGCTCACAAGGGGCAAGCCAAGGTGAGAGTTGTGATTCCTGGTGCATTCAGTTCTGTCCATGACTTAAGCTGTGCAGAGACACGTTGAGGCATCAGCAAAGTGGACAACTGCCGAGGGTCACACTGTCGTACTTTAATATTCGGGACCGCGTAGGGGACAGGGCCCTACCCCTGTCTATCTTGGTATTAGCAAACCGCAAATGGTTAATGCGGTATGTACGAGTGCTTTATATATCGTTCTAGCTATGAATGCACTGTGTACACGCTATTCTGCTTCACTACGCGGGTTCCATTTTGGAAGCAGTGGCCATCTTGTCATTGCCCTCACATAGGCTATAATGGAGTAAATACGGGCCTCACAGTACATGGGCTTCTCCTCTGACTTCTCTGTGACCTGGGCAGCTGGCTCTGCTGCCCCAGGTCAAACTGGTCTCACGAGCTCCCCTTCCTCCGTCCACCTGTGATTAGCATCAGGGCTTGACCCGTCATAAAACCCTTTCATTCTACACAATCCTCCGGCTAATCTCTTTCACACCTGCTTGTTCCTGCTTTATGACTTGTTTCCCAAAACAGGAGATGCTCATGTTTATTGGGGGGTCTATTGACATCCGATGTGGGATCTGAACCTTACTGTGTAAATCATTGTGGGCTGGCCGAACTGGAATGTGGGATGGTCATCATGACTCTGCTTTTTCGTTTGTAATGTATACTTGTAATGGCCATATCATAAACCTAGGAATGTATGCTTGAGGCAAGAAAAAGGGTATTTAAGATGAAGTCCGTTCCTATGATTTTCAGCAGTCTCCTGAGAACATACACGCTGTTGTACTTCTAGGATACCTGTAATTGGTCTGCAGCCAATAAACAAATCTTTGACTTCACCCAGAAGACTCTGTGTTTCTGTAGGTCTGGAACAGGGTGAACCCAGAAGTCATAGGGTGTGTGCCCCTGCACCGCTGGGTCTAAAATACCCAGTACTTCAGTTTGGCGCCCAACTCGGGACGATTTCAGCGGTACCAGTCCAAGCCAGAGGTTCGTGAGGAGCTTCGTGTGGAAATTCCGGAGGAAGGCCGCCACTTCATCGACCCCTGCATGTCGACGTGGTCCGAAAGTCTTTTCTGCGAGGTTCTCCACGTCCCGACGGCTACGAAGGACTGCTGCCCTGATTAATCGACCTGTTTTGGACCCTTGACGAGTTTGAGAGAGCGAAACAATCGAGAGAGTCTTCTGGTGACGTCATCGATCGGCAATATTCAGTTAAGTATAAGTGGAGCGTCTCCCATTTGTTTTTGGTATCCTTCGGGATCGTTTGATTTGGTAATTTGGTAATTTGGAGTTTGCAAACGCCAAAGCCAGAGGACTCGTGTATTCACGAGACTATCGTAATCGATAATCCTTTGACGTTTGGATCTAGACTAGTAAGCGAAGATGCCTGGTTCTGGAATATTTGGTAGATTATTCTGTTTGGGTTGTGGAAAAGATTTCCAGCTAGAGGAATCATGTCCGGTTCCTCCGGTTGGAACTCCAACTTATGAGCTCTATGTAAAACATGGTGTAGGCCCCATTGCATATAACGAAGTGTGGATCCACTACACCAGGAAAGACGGTGTTTTAAAATGGCCCCAAAATGGTAGTTTCGATACCGATATTTTAGATAATTTGGAAATTAAATTGTTTAAGAAGAAAGCCCGGCCGGCGATGTTTGACTCTTTCCGCTTATGGCGAAAGGAAGCCAAACAAAAGGAAATTAAGTTAGCGAAAAAGAATAAAAGAGAGAGAGGTATGACAGTAATGCAAGCAGCTGTACAATTTAAAGACAATGAGGAGGAACAGATGAATGAGCAATTGCACAGGCAGCGTAAGTTAGGTATTGACAAATGTTACCCAGCTTTACCACATTCTAAGCAGAATGAGTTAGAAGAAAAGGAGAAAGATCCCCTGATGTCGCATTTGTTGAGTTCGCCACCCCCGTATGCTCAAAATGCCATGGCACCTCCCCAGCTTGTGAATATGCCACCTCCAGTGAATATACTGCAAGCCTTGCCGCTACCGCCAGTTGCTTTGCAGCCGGCTCCTATCCCTATAGCGCAGCCCTCTCAAGGGCCGCCAGCTGTGTTCCCGACTGCCCCCGCGCTTCCTGCGACTTTGCCTAATTCAGCAGCTGCCTCTTCTGACACTCTTCCTTCCACCACTCCAGTACCTGTTTCTACATCCTCTTTTCTTCCCTCTGTTTTTCCCCCTGTTTCCGCCTCAACTTCTCCTTCAGCGCGACAGCGTTTAGCTAATGTGGTTACTACATTAATGTCGCCTCTCTTTGAGTCATCTGGTGCGACTCCTGGTTTACAGCGTAAGCAATTGCGTAGCCAATTGCCTAACCCTGATGAGAAAAAGGTAATAGACAGCATGGCGCGTAGATGGATTGTTTTCCCTTCATTGCATGATGTGGAATCAGTTGTCAACGTTTTCCATCAGTGGGATGCCCCGAAACAGAGATATGTGTTTGAGAAAATGTGCGAAATTCTCTGTGAAGAATTGGAAGATAGTGGTAAAAATCCGAACCCGCAGGAGTTGTGTAGAGTGAGGTTCGATTTTGGAACTGGTATAATTGTGGACCGCGAAGTAGATAAAGCAGTTGCGGTTGTATTGTCCTTCAGGAATGATGATTATCAACAGTCATTGTTTGAACAAGATGTCCTTGTGTGGAAAAAGGTAAAAGCGCGACAATACCCCATGAGAGAAGTTCCCCCGGTATGGAAGGAAGCAGTTGCAGCTGATGCCAATGCCGGTATTGCCGCTGCGCCAGCGCATTTCCAGCGTGTTTGGGTGCATGTTCCATGGAAAAGATCTGAGGTGTTAGCACTTAAGCAGTCATTGCCTGATCCCCGTAAAAACCCAGCAGGTTATTATAAAGAGTTGTCACAGACAGCAGGGTCATGCGTTATGAATCTGGCCGACATAGACATGTTGTTTGGTAATGTTGTTCCACAGCCTCTATGGGGATCAATTCGTAATGCAGATCACGATGCAGAACTAGGGGATACATGGGCTAACATCATTGCTGCTGATGCTAGACAAACTGGTGGCGCGAAACCAGAACCTTTAATAGCTGAACTGCCTGGTAGGATCATCACGTATATGAAGACAATAATGCCCGCGATGCGCGTAAATTGGGACAAGTTATCTGCATGCAAGCAGAAGAAAGATGAGACAGTGTCAGACTTCTTTACTAGGTTTGAAGAAACATTTATTGACCACAGTGGGCAGGATATGAGTACTGAGGGTGGCCAACGGTTATTTGTGGATAAGTTTGTGTAGAATTTACTTCCTGACCTGTGTAAAAAGTTGAAAGACTCAGAGAGTTCTTGGGCTGTTTCTTCTTCAGCGCAAATACTGGCTACTGCACAGTATTATGAAAATAGAGATAAGGACGAGAAAGATAGAACAGAGAAGAAAACGAAGGAATTAAAGACAAAAGTCCTTTTACAGCAGGCTTACCCACCACGAGGAGGTCAGAATAATTATAGACAACCCCAAGGTGTCTATCACCAACCCCAACAGTTTCAGCACAACCAGCAAATGAATGGGTATTATCAACCACGTGTCCCTGTAGGTCCCAATCAATGTTCATACTGCAAAGAGGAAGGTCATTATAAATATAGTTGTCCTAAATTAATGCAGCGGAACGGTAATGCGTATGGCGCAAGAGGTAGGGGTGGTCAGCAAGCTCCTAGAGGCAGAGGGCGTGGAAGTGTTCCCCAGAACGCGCGTCCTCTTCCGCCCCAAAGCGCCATTAATAGCTTTGATCAGCAAGCTAACGCGACTAGTAATACGGCCCAGTATTATAATAATGATTATTATGTAGAGGATGGTGATGCAGAAAATAATGATTACTAGGACAGCCATGGACAGAGAGAGGGAGTTGTTTCAGTGCCAGTGGATCAGAGTGGACCGTATGTTGAGGTGACTACAGCAAATGTAACGGAGCCTTTTCTGCTAGACACTGGTGCTGCAAAGAGTTCAATCATGCATTCAAAACTCCCTGGCGCACCTTTGTCTGGCGATATAAATGTTTCAGTAGGTTTTTCTGGCGCCCCAGTTAGGAACCCGATTTCTAGTCCCATGTCACTTTCTGTTGGATCTTGCGAGCTGAAAGCACCCCTGATTCTGACAACAGGTTGTGGTGAGAATTTACTGGGATTAGATTTGTTGAAAAGATTGCACGCTACACTGTATTGTCCTCCTTCAGGAGTACAACTTACATTAGGCAAGAAAGTGATTTCCCCAATGTACTTGTCTAAAAACACAATGCCGCCTGAATTGTCATCCCTTCCGGATGCCCTTTGGGCTACTGGTCCCAATGATGTGGGCCTCTTGGAGATACCGCCATATGTGGTGACTTTAAAGGCTAATGTCAGACTGCCACGTATTCCCCAGTACAAGATCTCTAATGAAGGGCAGAAAGCATTGTTAGACATTGTCAGCGACTTGATTAATAAGGGTGTGATTGAAGAGACAAGAGGCAACGTTTGCAATAGTCCGATTTTACCTGTCTTAAAACGAACGGATCCTTCACAACCACCTCTTTACAGATTTGTGATCGATCTTAGAGAGGTTAATAAGATTGTTGTGCCACAGTTTCCGGTTGTCCCTGATATAACTGCCTTGTTAACGATGATTCCAGCCTCTGCTGCATGGTTTTCAGTGATTGATTTAAAGAATGCTTTCTTTAGTATCCCAATTGCAGAAGAGAGCAGAGATATTTTTGGCTTTAGTCTGGGAGGCCGAAGCTTCCGCTTCAAACGCGCTCCCCAGGGCTACTGTGAAAGTCCATCAATATACAGTCAAGCTTTGAAAGCGCAGCTTGATGCACTTGTTTTACCTAGTGGCGCTATCCTGATTCAGTACGTGGACGATTTACTAATTGCTGCGGATACTGAAAAGATTTGTAAAGAAGCCACATTGTCATTGTTGCGCCATTTATCTGCTTTCCATCACAAAGTGTCTCTCTCTAAGCTGCAATATTGTCGACAAGAAGTGACCTACTTAGGTCATCTCTTATCGAAGGAGGGAAGGAAACTGACCCCAGAAAGAATTCAAGCCATTGCACAGTTGAGTGTGCCGAAAACACAGAGAGAAGTGCGTGCTTTCTTGGGCATCACTTCATACTGTAGGCATTGGATCCCTAGTTTTTCTTTGTTGGCAAAACCTTTAGTAGCCTTAACATGCAAAGACACACCGAATCCTGTCCCATGGTCTGAAGAGTGCCAGAGAAGTTTTGTGGAATTGCGTAATGCATTGTGTTCGGCTCCTGTGTTGGGTACCCCTGACTACAGTAAGCCTTTTACATTGTATGTTCACGAGAAAGATGGATGTGCGTTGTCAGTGTTAACACAGCCTTTTGGCGACAGACCGCGCCCATGCGCATATTTTTCATCAACCTTGGACCCTGTAGCGAGGGCATTGCCAAGCTGTCTGAGAGCGACAGCTGCTGCAGCAATGTCTATCCGACAATCTGCTGGTTTGGTAATGGACAATACATTGATTGTTATGGTTCCACACGCTGTAGACACATTATTAAATAGGACCAAGACACAACACTTGACTAGTGCGCGATTATCAGGCTATGAGCTTACACTGTTAGCAAATCACATACACATAAAGAGATGTAATACGCTGAATCCAGCTACGTTATTGCCAGTCCCAGCAGACTCAGACGAGATTGAGCAACACGACTGTCTGTTCAGAACAGAAGAAGAGACGAAAGGGAGAGTAGATCTAAAAGATACTCCCCTGACTGAGTGTGATGGTACTCTATGGGTGGATGGTTCATGTTTCAAACTCCCTAATGGTGACACGACTGCTGCATATGCTATCACGACTTTGCATACGATCGTGGAAACTGCACGAGTGCCACATAATTCGGCCCAAGCAGCAGAATTAATCGCCCTCACGAGAGTATGTGTGTTATCTGAAGGAATGAGAGTAAATATATACACAGATAGCCAGTACGCCTTTGGCGTGGCTCATAATTTTGGGCGTTTGTGGAAAGAGCGTGGGTTCCTGACTTCGCATGGAGCTAAAATTCAGAATGGCAAGTTGGTGAATGATCTCCTTGAGTCACTGACCCTACCGTTGCAAGTTGCGATCATGAAATGCAGTGCGCACAGGAAAGTCACAGATGATGTTGGACGTGGGAATGCGTTTGCTGATGAGACCGCGAAAGAAACAGCACAGAATGTGAAGACTAGAATGTATGTTGCAGGCCCCGCAAGATGGGTTGACGATGTTGGGATGTGTGAGAACACAATAGAGAGCGTGAAGTCGCTTCAAGCTGAAGCCACAGAGAAAGAGTTAAGCAAGTGGAGAGAAAGTATGGGTAAGTTGGATGAGAATGGTTGTTGGATTGATCTGACAGAACATAGGCGATGGTTGTTGCCTGACGCATATGTGCTCCCAGTAGTTACTATGGCACATGGAATGGCACACATCAGTACGAGAGGAATTTGTAAGTTGTTGGCCCCAGTATGGCAGAATGCTGGGATTCCCAAGTGTGCAGAGAATGTGGTCAAGAACTGCATGGTATGTCTGAAGTATAACCCTGGTAGGGGAACCCCAACTCCAGCTGGTCACTTTGCACCCCCATCATGTCCATTCGAAGTTTTGCAGCTGGACTTTATTCACATGGAAAGATGCAACAACCTGAAATATGTACTGGTGGTTGTTTGTGCTTTCTCAAAATGGATAGAGGCTTATCCTCTGAAAGATAACACTGCCCTATCCACAGCCAAAGCCCTTGTGAAGGAATTTTTCCCTAGGTTTGGGATGCCAAGAATGGTGTGGTGTGATAATGGAAGTGAGTTTGTGGGTAAAGTGATGAAGAATGTATGTGAAGGGCTAGGGATAAAGCAGAAGTTCCATGCTGCAAATCACCCCCAATCAGCTGGACTAGTAGAACGCTACAATGGAGCCTTAAAGCTCAAGCTGGCCAAAATCCAGGCGAGCACCGGTCTTAAATGGCCTGACGCCCTGCCTTTAGCACTCCTGTCCACCAGAATAACCATACACTCACGAGTGGGACTTAGCCCTTACGAGGTCGTCTTTGGCCGCCCGGCCAACGTATGGGGTGTACCGAGGCCTACGAAGTTTAGTGAGATTGAGCATCCAGTACTACTCGATTACTTGTATAATTTGACTGTTAAACTGCGTGTTTTGCACCAACAGGTACATGATACTCTTCCCCAAGCTTCTGAACCTCCCGGACACCCTATCAACCCTGGCTCGTGGGTCCTGGTCCGAAATTTCCAGCGTAAGAGCAACGACGAGCCTCGCTGGATCGGCCCTCACCTTGTACTTCTGTCGACAAGGTCAGCGGTGCGAGTAAAAGGGAAGAAGCACTGGATCCATGGTACCCACTGCAAAGTTGTCCCCTTGCCTCTGCCATATGACCAGTGGGTCCAGGAGGGTATCGCCGACTCTGAGACAGACACTGTGCCTCGTTTTGTACCATTCAGTGACGCACGCCTAAAAGACACAGTTTCAGACCAAGAGAGTGAAAATATTCTGCAAGAAGCTGTGCCACCATCAAATCGACTGGACACCACTCAGCCTGAACTTTTGTTCCAAGACCAAACAGCACCTGGCCGTCTCCGCTATAATTTGAGACCAAGACCCATGGACAAATAAAGATTTCCTTACTATTTCCTTTTTTGACATTTTTTGCTCTCCCATCTGAAGGACTTTCTTGATTTTTGTTTTTCGAACCACCATCCGGGTTCTGCCGCAGGGTCGCGGTGCCAAGACTTTGGGGTACAGGCCGAAGACGCTAGGTCAACGGTTCTGGTTGGTCTAGGGCATTTCCCTGGACTGACAGGCGTACTCCTTAGCAGAAGAAACTCATCCGCCGCGAGCGGCCCGATTAGAGGATGGAGTTTTTTAAGATGGAGAGACCCGTTGAGGAAATGAACTTCAAAGCAAGGATGTGTAGAATTGTAAAAACTAAATGTTTTGTATTTTTGTGCTTTTTTACACTGTGTAGTATAATGATGTTTATTGTAGGATTTGTGTTCTTCTCCGCTCAAAAGCCCATTGCACCCACTGAACAGCCTACACCTTTTTCTACTGCCTCCTCTCACTCTTTTCACCCTTTGCCTGAGCACGAACAGACCAGACGATCAGAGTTTGTAAATAACTTGTTTATCCAGCTCTTGCACCAGCACCAACTGGTAATGAATACGACCAATTGCTGGGTGTGCGGGTTAATGCCACATACCATTAGCAAGGGTATTCCTTATTTGGTGCTGCCGTATAGTTACAATGGATCGTCATGGGCATTCCAGACCATGTTTCTCTATGCTCTAGATACGTACTCCCCTCGCCAACCGCGTTCCATTAGACCTATCACGAATAATAAGGCTTTGATGAAAGGAGTTGCTGATATGAGTAGGGATATTGATGCATACTCATCCATTCCCAAAGAAGAGCTGAGACCTTATGTAGGATGGAACGCGACGGGGTATAGTATTAGTCTGGGTGAAAGACAGCGAAAAATCTCATCTCCAATCTGGGTCGTACCCCACATGGGTCGGTTCTGCTTACAGGGTAATGGTCAGAATCCTAGAGCTCAACTGGGAAGAAGTGACTGTACTGAAACGTACACTTTCCCGTCACAGTTCTCCCCTGCGTTTTTGGCTGCCAAGGGCACATATTTCATCTGTAATGACCGAGCATATACATGGCTGCCCCCTGATTTCTCGGGCACATGTTATATTGCGAACTTGCTACCGCCGACATTTACTGCTGCCTCTGACTATCACAAGACCAGAGTTGTGAGAGGTGTAATTAGTAAGGAGGATACTGCCGGTCAGGAAGCAGGAGACTTCTTCTTGGGTTTCCTGCCGTTTTGGGGACCTATGGTGAATAGTAGGAACCTGAGACAGCTGACACGTGTGGTTGAATCCACTATAAATGTAACGGCTGGTGCCCTTGGTAATCTGACAGCTGAGCTCCAAGCGGATCGCCTTATGACTTTGCAGAACCGCATGGTTCTAGACGTTATTCTTGCAGACCGCGGTGGGGTATGTAAGGTTATTCAATCTAGTTGTTGCATTTTCATACCAGATAACGCTCCAACAGTATATCAAGCCATCTCCAAACTCCATAAAATATCTGAATCCATACACGTGGATAAGGGAGACTGGTCACTGGTGGGGTGGTTCTGGGAATTGATATCTGCCTGGGGTTGGAAAGTTCTGATGGTCATTGGAATGATCTTAGCCATTCTTTTCCTGTTCTGTCTGTGTATACAGTGTGCTCCTACGATATGTAGCCTCTGTGCTACCTTATGTGTAAGGAAACCTAAGTAATAGGATGATGCTACAGCAACATCTCCATGACTTCGTGAACATCGACCTGGACTCGGATTAAGATGAGTATAGTGATTGCCTATGTAAGGGCAAAAGGAGGGTCTGTCGTACTTTAATATTCGGGACCGCGTAGGGGACAGGGCCCTACCCCTGTCTATCTTGGTATTATCAAACCGCAAATGGTTAATGCGGTATGTACGAGTGCTTTATATATCGTTCTAGCTATGAATGCACTGTGTACACGCTATTCTGCTTCACTACGCGGGTTCCATTTTGGAAGCAGTGGCCATCTTGTCATTGCCCTCACATAGGCTATAATGGAGTAAATACGGGCCTCACAGTACATGGGCTTCTCCTCTGACTTCTCTGTGACCTGGGCAGCTGGCTCTGCTGCCCCAGGTCAAACTGGTCTCACGAGCTCCCCTTCCTCCGTCCACCTGTGATTAGCATCAGGGCTTGACCCGTCATAAAACCCTTTCATTCTACACAATCCTCCGGCTAATCTCTTTCACACCTGCTTGTTCCTGCTTTATGACTTGTTTCCCAAAACAGGAGATGCTCATGTTTATTGGGGGGTCTATTGACATCCGATGTGGGATCTGAACCTTACTGTGTAAATCATTGTGGGCTGGCCGAACTGGAATGTGGGATGGTCATCATGACTCTGCTTTTTCGTTTGTAATGTATACTTGTAATGGCCATATCATAAACCTAGGAATGTATGCTTGAGGCAAGAAAAAGGGTATTTAAGATGAAGTCCGTTCCTATGATTTTCAGCAGTCTCCTGAGAACATACACGCTGTTGTACTTCTAGGATACCTGTAGTTGGTCTGCAGCCAATAAACGAATCTTTGACTTCACCCAGAAGACTCTGTGTTTCTGTAGGTCTGGAACAGGGTGAACCCAGAAGTCATAGGGTGTGTGCCCCTGCACCGCTGGGTCTAAAATACCCAGTACTTCAACACTCACCACCTTCTAAGGCCCCCCCGAAAAACTGAATTCCCTCTCTGTCTCACTTCTATTGATCCACTTCGACCTTTAATATATATTACATTGTTTGGTATCATAGAGCTTGAATTAGCAGAAAATGGGTAATAAAATACAAAGCTGTTTCAGACGGGGACCTCTAAAGCATGGTTTGGCCAGACCCCCAAACTCCTTAAGAGGACAGTGATGCTGGACCTCTTCTCTGACAGGGAATTTGGGTTTGTTGCTGCTTGAGCTGTGGCATTCTGTTTCTGGTGCATGGAATTCAATGGAAACGAAAATAAAATAGCTCGAGGTTTCCTACAGAGATCAGGTAGGAATCGTTGAAATGTAAAACATTAAATGGTGCATGGGCTTCTGGCAGTTGTGTCACTAGGGGGGTGTGGGGGGTTTGGACCACACCGGGTGACACCATCACATGGAGTGACGCCGTGACACCAAAATGCAAAATATTACTGTCTGTCTATGATTCTATGTCACTCTATGAAATTAGTCTTATTCATTGTTTCAGCCCAGCGACAGAAATTTATTATTGAAATATAAAAATATCTCTGTTCTGTTAGTTATAAGCACAAAAGCAACGTGTTATAGTTTTGTTTTGCGTCAACTCCAGTGACGCCGCTGCTGAGCCTCTGCTTTAAATCGCTACATAAATCAGGAGGAACCCGTTACCTGGCCTCCGGCCAAGATTATTGTCCAATTAGCTATACGACGTCGGCGTCCGGACGTCGACGACGTTCGAAACATCACTCACGTGGCTCCAGGACCCGCCGTTTTCATCACCCCACTGCCCACGTACGTGCTTAAAAACACGCTTTGCACTGGCGGACTCGGAGGAGGTCCATCATGGGGTAAGTCGTGAGGAGGTGACACCATGAGTTACCGCACTGGGTGACACCAACCCTAGTGACGCCGCTGTTTTCTGGATCAGGGTTGGAGAAGCGATAATGTATGGAAGCTGCCTCGCACGACCACCAGCATGATAGAAGTAGATGGTCCCGATTGCCAGTGCAAAATTGCTCTTTTGTGGTTAAGGGGAAGCAAAATTGGCAAAATCTGCATTTTGCCGACGTTCACAAATTGGTTGCAGCACTTCTGATCCGAATAGTACTTGATTGTAACCCTATGTAATTTGTTGGGCTGTAAGCCAAATCAAGTGTGGTACTCTGTTCTTTTCTAAGCCAGATGAAGTGCAAATTTTATAGACTGTGGGGATGTGAAAACTGTCATGTCTACTGTATTCAGGTACATTACAAACTGGCGTAATGTCAATATATGTAACCTGCAGGATAAAGTGAGGTCAACACTGAACGGTCTGAAATATGACCAAGGGTAGCCTGAAAACATCAGTAGTTTTGGTACCTTGAGCTATTCCTCAACAGGAAGCAGACCCAGCATCAGTTCTAGACAGAATTACTGGCACATTGACTTGCCTGGTCTATTTGACAAACCAGCCTCTCAAGTGGCAGGACGGTGGACGCATTATGCATCATGTTATTAATCAGGACCCTGTTATTTTAGAGTGATGCTACTACATGCTGGAAATATGCCCGATACATCTAGGCAGCTCCATGGCAGATATGTGATTTTTTCCTCTAGATAAAACATGCTTCTGGAAACTATATGAAGATCTTGAAGTATTTTCATGCTCCATGGGATTCCCATGGGCATTACACTTGTTGATTTTTAACCAGGATAGTTGGAAATGTTTGGTTTAAAGTACTCTGCAACCATATTTGTCAAAATATCCTGGAGGCAATCAGCCTGTTATCTTGATCCACCTGGATAGAGTCAAGTACACTCTGCTGTAATTGAAATTATTATGACTCCTATAGAGTTGCAATGACCTAAAAGGAAGTTGAGATACATGAGATATGTTGACTTACACGGGATCACACAGTTTGAGGAAGGGGTATCAGGGATTTGAATCCAGCTCTCCCAGTTTGAAATTTGAGGTTTGAGTCTATGGGCATGTACAGTCAAACCAGATTTTCCCTTTTTGTAAATCAATAACATTTCAGTATGCCTTTTGTGAATCACTGCAAAGCACATTGCTATTTCCTTTCTCTTTGAAGCTAACTGTATCACTGGAGCTCCAGCTGAAATCATGGACGTGATTGGCAAAGAGGTACTACTTCTACATGATGGATAGTGAAGACTTGGGTATACCGGTGCCACTTATGGCTTCGGTATGCTTCGGCCATTGGCTTTCATGTATGTTTCATGGTTTTCCATTGCTTGTATTTGCAGTACTTCCAGACCATAGCTTAACTTTTCTAATGCAATCTGTTTAGCAGAAGTGCCTTGCTCCCAAGTCGCAATGGTGTTGCCCAAGATGTTGCTTCATTATGGCATTTTCTGTCATGTCTAGCTAGGAACAGCACACACAAAGTGACCTCAATATCTTAAAACGTCCCATAACATAAAGGTAGGTCTTCTGGCTTTGCCAACGCTTTTTATAGGGTGTTCTCCAGTGACCTCCTGACATAGTGTTTTCTATCCAAAGAAACAGAAAAACTTGATAGTATCGCACATAGAAAAGTGTAAAGAACTTTTAAAAGTAACTTTACCTTTTTCTAATCCACATTTTGTAGGGATGTCAAATTCCCCCTCTGCACTGGTGAATAATTCATCTTCAACACAGGATATAGTGCAACAGTAGAATGTAGGACGTTACAACGCATACATTAACAACGCATGCCTTTACAATGCAGTTTTTACACCGCAACATCCATTACAATGCATGATTTTACATCGCATTCCATCACAACACATTTTTAGAAACCACATTTACAACGCATTCTATTACATCGCATTATACCTTTACAACACATACCATTACAACGCATACCATTACATTGCATATAAGGTAAGTTTTGGAAAGTGTAGGGCTAAAAATTACTATTCCCATTCCAGTGAGTGCAACAGTAGGGTAAGTTTTGGATAGTGTAGGGGTAAAAATTACTATTTCCACTCCAGTGAGTTCAACAGTAGGGAAAGTGTAGAGGTAAAAATTACTGTTCCCACTCCATTCAGTGCAACAGTAGGGTAAGTGTTGGATAGTGCAGGGGTAAAAACTATGCGTTCTAATGGTATGCATTGTAATGGTATGCATTGTAATGACGTGATGTAATGGCTGCGTTGTAATGGCATGTGATATAAAGGATGTTGCATTGTAATGACTGCGTTGTAAAGGTAGTGTGATGTAATGACTGCATTGTAAAGGATGTTTCCCGCAATAGTATAACCAGTTTCTGTTTCTTGAACAATGAATTGGCCAACATATTGTCTCCTGACCCTGTACTTTTAAAAATATTTTTATCCATTTATAAAGCGCTTGGTTACACCACCGGTGTGCCCCCGTGCTAGCTAGCAGACTCTCAGTGAGGCAGCTTGGAGACTCTACGCATACCTAGGGGCATGTGACAGTGGTTCTTGTGGAACTGCTCTGGTTTAATAGTGGGAACAGCCATGTTTTTTGATTTTTTCGAAAGGTGGTTTTGCAGGGTTCTGCTCTTACGTCTGCAGGCAGAGTATTCCAGGTTTTTGCTACCAGGTATCTAAAGGAGCGAGCACCCATTCTTGCTTTCTGTATTCTTGGCACCGTCACCAATGCCCTTCCCTTGGATTTAAGGTTTCGGCTTGGTGTATAGGATGTAATCAGTTGTTGGAGCTACCGTGGACCGTTCTTTGACAGGATTCGGTGACAATAACACATTGCCTTAAACATGATTCTCTTCTCCACTGGTAGCCAGTGCAGGCTTGTCAGTGCTTTTGTTGTGGATGTTCTTTTTGGGTGGTTCAACACTAGGCGGGCTGCCGCGTTTTGTATCGATTGGAGTTTAGTCAGCCCTTTTTTGGATGCACCCAAATATAGAACATTGCCGTAATCCATCTGGGAGGTGACCGAGGCATGTACTATTGTTTTCCTTGCATTGATGGGTAATAGGTCAATGATTTTTCTACGGACTTTAAGGGACCCAAACATTTCCCCGTCACTTTCTGGATTTGGCTATCATATGTCACTTTAGAGTCGAACCACACTCCGAGGTTTTTTATTTCTGCATTCAGAGTTGGTAGTTGGCCTAGTGTCTCAGGCCACCAAGCTGATGTCCAAATGGATGGGGCCTTTCCCACGATCAACACCTCTGTTTCGTTACCATTGAGCTTCAAACAAGGGTTGGACATCCAAGCTGCTACCTCCTCCAGACATTGGGAGAATTGGTGGGCTGTCCGTTCTGAGATTTGAGATGGTGTGACAATTAGCTGAGTGACATCAGCATATGACACAATGGTCACATTATGATCTTCCACTAGCTCTGCGAGTGGTCCCACATATAGATTGAATAACATGGGGCTCAGGATGGATCCCTGTGAGACTCCCTGTGACAGGGGAATCCTTTTGGATATATGCTTGTTTTGTGCGACTTGGAAACACCGCGAGGAGAGGAAATATGTCATCCAGCGCAGAGCTGAGTCCCTCACGCCGCATGTCTCTAATCTCTGGAGAAGGAGACCGTGGGAGATGGTATCAAAGGCCACACTTAGATCCAAAAGGATGGGTGCAGCAGTCTGTCCTTCATCTGCATATTGTCTCAGTGTTTCAGTGGCCAAGAGCAGCGCCGACTCTGTTGAGTATGACCATTGGTACAATAGACAAACTGGTTTACCTAAGGGGAGAGGCTTCTATTGCAGTGCCTAGATGGTGTAGAGTTCAGGCTTTGCAATGGAAGGTGCTTTTATGTCCCTTATGCACTGTGACTTGCCTGCTCTCCACTGTGGTCTCCTTGATTTCTTCAGAAACAGACTATATGTAGGCCTATCAGCCCTGGAGCATTGCTTCCAAGGTGTTGCAGTAGCACAGTGACAAGCACTAAGCAAGCATGTGTAGTCTCGTTTTAGCCAGTGATGCAAATAATTTCTTAATGTAAACCCTTCTAGAAAAATTGCTGAGCATGCCATATGTTGGTGGATAACAAGTTAGGGCAAAATTTGCCCCATACCTATATTTCACAATAGGGTAGGTTTTTTACTTAAATCACATGCTTTAAATGTGTCCTATGCATTTTTCCTTTTATTCGTTTCATCTTTCCACCCGTTTTTTTCTGACTTTGAAAAGCAGTCGCCAAAGGTTTTTCAGTCTTGTTTCGTGTGTCCCTTCTCCAGGTCCCTTCTTTTCTAAGCTATTGCTCAGTGGGATTCCTGCAGTGTGTTCTTGAAGTTGTTGATTTGGCACTTCCAATCTGAGTCTTCACATCACGCTTCCAGACGCTGATTTTTTGCCAGTGTCGTCAATGTTTCTAGAGGCTGTTCCAAAGCAACTTTGGCATCCTCGATGTGCTGATTGGTCAAAGTAAGTACTGGAGTTACCCTCTCAATTTTCCACCGACCCATGTCAACAATCGTCTCTCCATCTCTAAATCTAGAAATATTCATAGCACCCCCTCAGAGCCATGCCAAGAACCATCCCAGCACCCACTTCAGTATCCTATTCAAGCACGATTTCCACTGCTAATCCCAAACTCACACTCTCTACCAGAAGGAACCCATGAACTAGCAGATGGAACATCCTCCCTACTCAAACCATCCCAGCAACTCTTTCACATCGGCGCCACAGCTGCTGAGTGTGTGGGGGGTATTGTGTATCCAGTCATAGTGAACGAGTTGCGCATCTTAGAT